>NC_082663.1:146624814-147298981 GCF_025265405.1 Mesoplodon densirostris | reverse complement strand
AGAAGCACGGCGTGATCCACCGGGACGTCAAGCCCTCCAACATCCTGCTGGATGAGCGGGGCCAGATCAAGCTCTGCGACTTCGGCATCAGCGGCCGCCTCGTTGACTCCAAAGCCAAAACGCGGAGCGCAGGTTGCGCTGCCTACATGGCAGTAAGTGGGGCCCGGCAGCGCCCGGCGGGCAGACGTGAGGGGCGGTGTACCCACCCCAGCCACAGGGGTACATCCACCCTCTCCTGCTTCCCACCGGCAGCCTGAGCGCATCGATCCCCCAGACCCCACCAAGCCCGACTACGACATCCGGGCCGATGTGTGGAGCCTGGGCATCTCCTTGGTGAGTTGGGGCCCCTGCTCTCCGAGGCCAGGGGTGGGGTCTTCTCGGAGTACAGAGGCAGGTGGCGGGAAAGGGCAGGATCGTGTCCTCCTTGGCCGGCCCAGCCCTGCCCATCTCTCTCCCAGGTGGAGCTGGCGACGGGACAGTTTCCCTACAAGAACTGCAAGACGGACTTTGAGGTCCTCACCAAAGTCCTACAGGAAGAGCCCCCGCTCCTGCCCGGTCACATGGGCTTCTCGGGGGACTTTCAGTCCTTCGTCAAAGACTGGTGAGGGGACTTCCCTGGTGGCACAGTGGTTAAGACTCCACGCTCCCGATGCAGGGGGCCCGGGTTCGATCCCTGGTCAGGGAACTAGATCCCACATGCCGCAGCTAAGAGTTAAAGACTGCTGAGGAGCCCCAGCCCCGCCCTCCGCTCTGGAAGGCAGGGCGAGGTCAGATGTGGCCCTGCACCCAGGCCACTGGGGAGGGGAGAGGGGCCCCAGGATGGGGTGGGGGCTGGAGCCCGAGCCCCGGGAGCTAGGAGTGGGGTTTGGACTCAGCCTGAGGGGACACCTGGCCCCAGGGGTATTTGGCAGGGTGGCCCTTGGGCTTCACCTTGGGGGAGCTGTGAACGAGCAGAGGCGCCCCAGGGCTAAGGGCTCTGAGTGTCCTGTACCAACTGGCAAGAGTAGCGCACGCGGGATGTCCACGTTGGGGCCTCCCGTGGGGGAGCCCACCCACCTCTCCCATGGGCATCTCACAGCGCACATTGGGCTTCTGTCACGTTGGGGGCCCAAGCGCAGGGCCGGGAGGGTGCAGGCTTCTGCCCACAGATCTTGCAGACCCGACTCAGCCACGAGGGCGGCCAGGCCCCTCCTCCCTGCTCTCACTTCTCTTCCTTTCCTCTTCTCCCTCCAGCCTTACTAAAGATCACAGGAAGAGACCAAAGTATAATAAGCTACTTGTGAGTACCCGGGGCCCTCCCCAGCCCCCATCCTAAGCCCCCCGCCACACTGGACGCCGGGCCTGAGCAAGGCCAGCAGGGAAGACGCCCTTGCCCTAAGTGCCCCGCCTTGGGCCCCACAGGAACACAGCTTCATCAAGCGCTACGAGACGCTGGAGGTGGACGTGGCGTCCTGGTTCAAGGATGTCATGGCGAAGACCGAGTCGCCGCGGGCGAGCGGGGTCCTGAGCCAGCACCACCTGCCCTTCTTCAGGTAGCCGCACAGCCCACTGGGGGCCGGAGGCGTGGCCACCGGCCTCCCCTTCCCCACCCGGCCACCCAGCTGCCCGCCAGGGGAGCCCTGGGACCTGGACGGCCGCCGAGGGCTGAGGACAGAAAGTAGGGGGCGCCGACCCACCCCTGACTCCCTGCCCACCAGCCGTGGACAGATGGGCCCGCCAGGCCCCAGCCCTTCCCGTCCCAGGATCAGCCGGCTGTGCGCATCCCCCCCGACAGACACTGTGAACGGAAGACAGCAGGCCGCGAGCAGACTCGCTATTTATTCAGTTGTAACCTCTGGGCTGGGGCGGCCCCCGGGGGCCGGGAGAGAGCCGCCCGTCCTGTCCCCGCCCCTCCACACCGCGCTGTCCCGCTGCCGCCTCGCACGCACATGCACCCTGGCTCCGTCTCCCTCTCTGTCCCCTCCCTCTCTACCTCTCTGGCTTTCCCTGTCTCCCTCCCTGCCTCTGCCTCTCTCCTGGCCCAGGCCCTGCCACCCCCGGCGGCACCCCTGGGTCCGTTTAGGTCTCTGGCAAGCCATGAGTCAGTTGGCTGGCGTCCTCGCCCTGGGCAGGCAGGCTGGACGTTGTGACTGCAGCCAGACCCGGGCTGGTCTCTCTCTCTTTCTCTTTTTGATCTCAGGGGGTCCTTTTTGGAGTTTATCGTATTTTATTGTACTTGGTGGGGTGTTTGGGGGGTGGGGGGAGGAGAAGAGCTTGTTCTCATGGGGTTTGTCGGTACCTTCAGAAACTTTTACCAAAGTCATGTTTAGCTGCTTGTGGCAGCCCCCCCCCCGATGGCCCATGGGCGCTGGGGGGCTGGGGGCCGAGCCGTGGGGGCCTGGGCCACCCCGCCAGGGAGAGACTAGTCCCAAAGGTGGGCTCTCTGGGGGCGGGGTGCTGCTCCCTCGGGGCTGGAGACTGGCCACAGCTTGTAGGGGTGAGTTGAGGACCTCGGGGGGTGTGGAGGGAGCCCAAGGGGCCGTGGCCACACAGGGTGGCCTTCAGGGAAGGCAGGCGTGGGGCATGGTGGAGGGCAGCAGGTGCCGGTGAGGCAGAGGCAGAGGAGGGAATGGGTGACAGGAGCGGGGCCCATGGGGCCTGGGGAGGCAGGGATTGAGGGCACGTGGAGTGGACGTGGGGGTCTGAGGATGTGTGACAGGGACAGAGGTGGGGCAGGCCGAGGGCTGGGGGTGTGGAGGCAGTCACGCCCTCGTAGTGGCCCTGAGCACCCCTCGACTCACCCAGAGCTGGCCAGTCCCCAGCCCACGCTGAGGCCCCGGCCCCGACATCCCCGGGGCCCTGGGGAGCAGCCAGAGCAGGAGGGGGTGTGTTTCCTTTTTGTTGGTGATGCATGCAAATCAAGTGGACAACGAAATAACAGAACAAAAAAAAAAAAAGAAAAAAGAAAAAAAAACTCCAGAAAAACCACAAAAAGCAACCAACACCAAAGGTGAGGAAGTTCGCTGGATGTAGCTGAAGCAATCTAGACTAGGCATCACTGTACCCTCCATCTATCTCACTGACTGTAGTTACTAGGATAGTCACAAAACGCCGCATGTTTTAAAAAGTACTCGAAGTCATCTTTTCTCTGTCCCCCCTCTGGGGGGTGGCCACCTTCTCTCGCTCCAATCCCCTTTGTGAGGGGAGTGGGGCAGGGTGCGGGGCCAGTAGGCCTGGCCCCCGCCCTCCCTCATGGGCCCCAGCCACAGGGGCCTTTGTGGGTAGCCGGGAAGGTCGCGTGGCTGGCCCCAAGGGCCAGCTGCCTGAGTTTATTTTTATTTAACTTTCTGTTCTGTGAGTGTGTGTCGGCCCGTTCCCCCTCCCCGCCTTCAGTGTTAAATGGGAGCCTCTCCTTCCCCCCTGCCTTTCCCATGTCTCCCCCCCCACCCCGCCAGTCACCAGTCACCAGCCATCCCTCTCCATCAGGCAGAGGGTGAAGTGGGCAGGTGGGGCCTGGGGCGGCCTGGGCCCAGCCCATGGTCCACAGCCCCTTCTCAGGCCGCCAGTACTGCCCCATCCCTTTTTAAAACGAAACGCCCTCGTTTGTAAATCCTTAGACGCTTGAGAATAAAACCCCTCCCTTTTCTTCTGCGGTGTCTGTGGTGTGTGTCGCGAGCCTGGCAGGGCCTGGCAGTGAGGTGGGGAAAGGGGCCAGGGAAGGGGTCGTGAGCCCCGACCTTGGGGCTCGGGACCATTCTGGTGGATGGGGCCTCTGCAGCGAAGAGAAACAGGCAGGGCTGGTGGCTGGTGGGGTGGTGTTTGTAGCGACTAGCCCCGTATCTAATGGCCAGTGTGAGGGACCTCCCACCAACCCGATAGCTACAGGTCTGGCCAGAGAGCCCTTAATCCCCAGCAGGCCTTGGCCATGGGCTCTGATGTCCGCCCATCAGTGCGCCGCCCCCGCTCCTTGCCTCCCCAAATGGCCCCCCAGCCAAGGCCAGAGCCGCCTGCCCGCCTGCTGGGCCCAGTGCTGCCTCAGCCGGTCCAGCATGCTGGGCACCCTGATCCTGCTTCTGGCCCTGCTCCCAGGGATGACCACCTTGCCCAGCGAGCCAGCTGGTATGTACAAGCAAGGGGATGGGGCCTAGCACACCTCCATTCCCGTGTTACCCTTTCTCAGTGCACCCTCTCATCCACCCCGCCTGGGGGAACGGGGGTGGGTGGGAGGTGGGGTCTGCCCCGTCCCCCGTTTTCCAGGTTCTCTGGGATCCCCAACTTCGAAGTCCCAGCAGCCACGGTGAGACCAAGGGCTGTGGGAGGGGAGCAGTCTGCGCCAATGCTTTTAGGGAATGTCTGTGCTGGTGATGCTGGACATTTGAGAACATCCTTTGATGAGAACCCCAGCTGAGCGCCTCCTTAAGGCAGAGGTCTTTGTCAGTGTGGTGCATGTGTGTGTGATCACACACCCCAGTGGAGGCTCCCCTGTGCCTCTACCCTTTGCCGCTGCTGCCCTCAGCCTGCGAGTGAGTGAGGAACACAGACAAAGGGAAAAGGCCCAGACCCTGGTGGCCGGGCTGGGCCTCCACGATGCCCAAAGAGCTGGGGGGAGAGCACCTTGCTATTCTTCCCTCCCCTTAGAAAGGCAAGAATGGGGCCAGCACCCTCCCCCCAAACGGCCCTGCTGAGACCCCAGAGGAGCCCCTGGTCCTCGGTGCGTGAGCGGGGGGTTCAGACTCCAGAAGGGGAGGACCTTTGACCTCACCCAGGCTGACCTTCCACCATCAGGTGCCCCTCGACCCCTTCCGAGCCAGGGATTCCCTCGCTCACGGCGGGTGGAGAAGTAGAGGTCTGGGAAGGGGGTTCCTCCCCAGGAAGGCGCAGCTTTGCGCCCAGGCTCAGGGGCTGGGCTGGGCTGTCCCCCGGGTCTCCAGGGGGTACATCACAGTTGCTTTTCGGCTGGCGGTGGGAAGCGCGGAGCCGAGCGCGGGTGAATCCTCCACCGCAACTGCATCCATTTTCCAAAGTAGGCAGTGGAGGCGAGGTTGGCTCACTTGCCAGGGGGGCTAAGGGACAGCGCATCCTCCTTCCCCTGTGCCACCCTTTCTCCCTGCCAGTGTCCCCGTTCCCCGCGGAGCCAGGGCCCAGGCTGCGCCGACCCCTTTTCAGTCTGGAGCTGTCGGACGCGGAGTACGCCTTCCCGCGCCGCGCGGGGCCGCTGGAGGTCCCGGCTGACAGTCGCGTGTTCGTGCAGGTACGGGCACGGGGCTCACCGAGGCTGGGTGGCAGCCGGTGGGGGCAGCCGACCCTGACCGCGACCCCGCCCCCCAGGCGGCACTGGCCCGTCCCTCCCCGCGCTGGGGCATGGTCCTGCACCGCTGCTCGGTGACACCATCCTCACGCCCGACCCCGGGCCCCGCCCTGGCGCTGCTGCGCGGGGGCTGTTCCGCCGACTCCTCGGTCACCTTCCCGCCACCGCGGCCGCTCCCAGGTGCCGCTCGCCCCGCGCGCTTCAGCTTCCGCCTGCGCCCGGTCTTCAACGCCTCTGTGCAGTTCTTGCACTGCCAGCTGAGCCGCTGCCGCCGCCTCCGGGGAGCCCGCCAGACGCCTGCGCCTCTGACGCTGTCTCCACTGTCGCCGGTGCTCGGGCACGGGGCGGGGAATCTGGGCGCCCGGGCCCGTCGGGGGCTGGGCACAAGAGCCTCTGGCATCTGAGGGAGAAGCCCCTTAGGGTTTGGGGATCTGGGGGTCTGGGAGCTTTTGGACCTGGGGGCGGAGGTACCTCGAAACTGGGAGTAGGCAGTGGGTCTCAGGCTGGGGTTGGGCGCAGGGACGTCCGAAGGGGCCGAATTTCCAGGGGTCTAGTAGTGCGACACCTGGTTGCAATATAGTGCTGGACACTTAGATCTCTTGGGAGCCCTGGGGACCCGCCCCTGGAGCCGGGGCCCTGACGTCCCCGCCTCTTGCCTCCCCCTCCTTCCCAGTGTCTGCCTCGGGATGAGGCGTGCGCGGGCGCCGGCAGTGGCCGCGATGAGAGTCGGGGTACCGACAGCCCTCACCTGCACACGCTGACGCAGCCCATCGTGGTCACGGTGCCGCGGCTGCCCCCCAGTGAGCACGCAGTAGTCCTCAGCGGGGGTCTCTGGGGTCGGGAAGGGGGATGGGGAGGACATCTGAGGCATGAGCCCAGTCTCTGCGTTGTACTCCTCACAGGGCCACCCAAGGGCGTCCCCGGCAGAGCCGTGCGACCCGAGCCTCCCGCGCCGGCCCCGGGGATCCTGGAGCCCGCGCCGGTGGTAGCACTTGTGTTGGCCGCCTTCGTGCTGGGCGCCGCTCTGGCCGCCGGGCTCGGCCTCGTCTGCGCTCACTCAGGTACCAACCTGGGCCCGCCGGGATCTCCGCCTGGCCCCCAGCCTACTATTCCCACGCGTCCGGACCCCTGGTCGCGGCGATCCCAGCCTGCTCGGGCCTGACCATCCCTAGACCTGCTTCCGCTACGCCTGCAGCAGCCCCCCAGGGGGCGCCCTTGCCCCGGCCCAGCGCGCAGCAACCCCTACTCCTCAGCCTGCCTCTCCTCTCCAGCGCCCCCGCCCCCCGGCCCGCCCCCAAGAGCCTAGCCCAGTGGCCCCCCGCCCAGGAGGCCCCAGTGAGGCAGGTAAGTGTTGGGGGGAAGGAAGAGGGGGAGTGTAACCTGGGGCCGGTAGGACGGATGGAGGAGGGAGGTGATAATGACTCTTCATAGCGCGTTCTCTCTGCCAGGCGGAGTACCAAATATTTTACGCATATTAATCCTTGTAACAAGCTTCAGGTAGATACTCTTATAATCCCCATAACAGATATTTCAAAATGAGGCACTCTCTGAAATTAACTTGCCAAAGGTCACAAAATTTGGTGGAGCTGGGATTCGAAATCACGTAGTGGTGACCCGCGGCCGACTGCGTAAGAAAGGACCTCAACACCTCAGACAGGCACACTAGGCAAGGAGAATTCGGGTTTCAGACCTAGCACCCACCCTCGCCCCGGCACACAGACGGATGGGGCGGCCAATGATCGGTTGGGAAGGGGGTGAGCTGCCGTAGTGTCCTCTCCCCTGCTCAGCCTGAGTCGCCCCTCTCCAGAGAGCGCGCCCGCAACAGGGTCCGGAGACATACCAGCCACAGCCTTGGACCAGGGCCGCCAGGACCTGTGACTCGATGGGACTAAGATCCCTGCGCCCCGCACCCCCTCTTGCTCCTCCTCCCACCCTCCCACCTGGGCTCAGAATAAACATCTGGCCTGAACTGCAGCGTTCTGAAGTCTGCGTGTGCGCGTGGCGCGGGGGTGGGGATTCCGGGGTGGAAAAGGTCCAGACTGGAGGGGTGGAGCTTTGGGGCGGCGTCACACGCCCTTATATATACGTGTGCGGTTACCGCCCAGGGGAGCCCCAAGGGCATTTTGTCCCAAACAAAAAGGGGACACCCAACCCCACCGGCTTAAATTTAAAAATAAGCCTCGTCTCCTTCTCCACCCCTGCACCGCCCACCTGCCTTCTCAACCCCAGGATTTCTCCGCTCTCCACTCCCACCGCCCGGACCCTGCCCTCGCTAGGGCCTCGAGCTCAGGCCTCTGCTCCAGTCTCCTCTCCGTCTAGCCTAAAGGTCCTTAAATCCCTCCTGCCCGAGCTCCTCCCTCCCCAGAGTATAGACAAAGGAGGGGACTATTAGCTCCATTTTACGGTTGAGGAAACTGAGGTTCGGCAAAGCCAAATCACTTGCTCACCAGTCAGGGCTGGCCGACCCCACAGCCCAGGCTCTTGGCTACAAAACACATAATAGGAGTTTCACAAGACGTAGTCCTGGAACGGAAGGAGGGCACGAGATCTAAGAAGTTGGCTCCAGTTCACGAATGAGATAGAATGCGGGCGGGGGGTCTCGTTCGTCCCCGCCTCAGTTAGATGCCAGTCTCCCCATTACTTCCCGGGGAGGCAGTTCCCTTCGGCCCGCAAACCCAGAGCCACGCCCCCATCTACTTCTGCCTCCGCGCGGGGTCTTTTGGCCCCAGCGGCCGCCGTAACCCCGCCCACTAGGGTAACGGCCCCAGAACGACGACACCGCCCTCACCCGCCTCACCGGCATGAAGCCCCCGCAGCGGCGGCGAGCAGCGCCGGCGCGCTATCTGCGTGAGGTGACCGGCCCCGCGGCCTGGAGCGCCCGCGAGAAGCGGCAGCTGTTACGACTACTGCAGGCGCGACGGGGCCAGCCGGAGCCGGACGCCGCCGAGCTGGCCCGGCAGCTGTCGGGCCGGAGCGAGGTCGAGGTGAGAGGGGTCTCGGGATGGGAGCGAGGCTGGAGGCGGGGCTAGGATGTGTTCGGGGCTGGCGGAGGGGCGGGCCCTGGGAGATGGCGGGATGAGAGTGAGGCTTGGGGGCGGGGCGGGGCCTTGGAGTGGGCGGGTCGAGGGTGAGGCGGGGGCGAGGTTGAGGAACCGGAAGAACGCCGGAGGAGGCGGGACTAGTGCAAGGCTGGGCCTTGTGTGCCTGCGAGAAGCTAAGGGCGGGGCGAGGGCGGAACATAGCCGAGGGGCGGGGCGAGGAGGAGGCAGTGCTGCGGCAGGCTGAGGGGCGGGGCGAAGCCAAAATTTAGGGGCGGAGCGAACTCTGAGTTAGAGCGGAGGCCCCGGACTGGGTGGAAGGCGCAGAGGGACTGGGCGGGAATGAGGTTGAAGTGAGAGTCAGGAAATGGGGCGGAGTGGACGAAGCGGGTAGGTGACTAGGGTAGTACTTAGCACGGGGGTGGGCCCTGGCTGCGGGGAGGAGCCAGAACCGGCCAGGGCCTTAACATCTTTGTCAGGTAGCTGGTCACACCTGGGGCCTTGGCCCAAGACCCCTGGGCAGAGTCCCTATGACCCTTAGCTCCGGGCCAGAGGGAGGCTAGGGAGCAGTGGCCGGCCCTGGAGCAGGCAGTGGACTGCCTAGCCCTGGGCTTCTAGAAGGTCCATTTGGCCTCATCCTCTCACTTCCCCAGATCCAGGACTTTCTCCGGCAGCTCAAGGGCCGAGTGCTCCGAAAGGCCACTCAGAGGATGCATCCAGATGGCCTACAGGGTCCCAGGCGCCGGGAAACACAGACCCCGGCCCCCATCGAGGTGAGGCGGGGCGAGGCTCCCCAAGGACGGCCCCTGGAGGATGAAGTGGGAGTTGGGGGATAACCTGGTCAGGGGAGCCCCAGGAGGGGTAGGGCTTGGGGGACTCCTGAGGGTTGATCCGTGAGCACCTTCTGGTTACTTCACCCAGGTGTGGATGGATCTGGCTGAGAAGATAACAGGCCCTCTGGAGGAGGCCCTGACCGTGGCTTTCTCACAGGTACAGCCATCCGCCAGGCAGGATGGGGGTATCCCGGGGACGGGGTCATATATGTGAGTCTAATTAAGCTGAACCTGGTTCCTGGGTCCCTTCCTCTTGCCAGCTCTGTGACTCTGGTCCGTCACCGGACACCCTAGCCTCAGTGTCCGCCCTTCTGAGGCCCTCTGCTGAATGTGACGCCTTCCTCAGGGTGGCAGGGAGGATTTGGAGGTGGAAGGCTGTCTCCTGCAGGGCAGGGGAGTAGCCCACGGGGACACTTCTGCCTTTCCTTGCCTGATCTCTCTGCCTGCCAGGTGCTCACCATCGCGGCCACGGAGCCCATCAGCCTCCTGCACTCCCAGCCCCCCAAGCCCACGCAGGCTCGTGGAAAGCTACTGCTCCTCAGCGCCCCTGGAGGGCAAGAGGACCTGGGCCCTGAGGCTCCTGGCCCCGCCCCTGAGGCACCTGGACGGCAGGAGTCTCCTGGCCCCGCCCCCAAGACACAAGGCCCTGCCCCTGAGGCATCCTCTGAGTCCCTGGCCGGCCCGTCCGCTGAGGAAGACTTTTCTGTGGACTTCGAGAAGATCTACAAGTACCTGTCGTCCATCTCCCGCGGCGGCCAAGGCCCCGAGCTTTCCGCAGCTGGTGAGAAGGGGGGGCTGACGATCTGGGGGTGGGAGTCTCCGGCGGCGAGCCCCGCCCTTCCCTCACCCGTCCCCTTTCCATCCATCACCAGAGTCAGCTGTGGTCCTTGACCTGCTCATGGCACTTCCTGAGGAGTTGTCCCGCCTGCCCTGCGCTGCCCTGGTTGAACATATGTCAGATATGTACCTACGCCTGATGGCCCCCCAGCCCGACCCTGCCAGTGGGGGCCTGGGGTCTGGGGCTGAGGATGACAGGACAGGTTCCGGGGGGCAAGAGGAGGCTGGCCAGGCCACTCCTCAGGCCCCCGAGAATGCTGGGCCCAGCGAACCGATATCCACTTGGCAAGCAGCTGGGATCTGCCCCCTGAACCCATTCCTGGTACCCCTGGAGCTTCTGGGCCAGGTGGCCACCCCTGCAAGGTGAGGGGCCCGGCACCTCGCCAGACACACCAGACATCAGTGAGCCCCCACGCCCTCAATCCTGCTTGGGCTGGCACTGGTTGTCATTGAGGATCTTGCCACGGTGGAAGGTCCCTGACACAGTGTGCAGTACAGGTCGCCTTTAAGGTGCTCGATGCAGCGTGGGTCTCAGAAATGGGAAGCACAGGGAATTCCCTGGTGATCCAGTGGTTGGACTACATGCTCTCCCTGCCGAGGGCTCGTGTTCAATCCCTGGTCGGGGAACTAAGCTGTGCAGCACGGCCAAAAAACCCCAAAAAACCGAAGCAAAGTTGTACAGGGTTTCAGCCATAGAACTGGGATGAGGGGGTTCCAGTCAGATGGCTGGGCTAAAACCACCCTCAAATACTCCCCCCACTGGCTTCTCATCCCTTCTGAAGTCCTGTATCTGGTGTCCTGTAACTGTGAATAAAGTTCTGGTCTATCCCCCTGGCTCTCTTTCTCCTGTGAGTTAAAGGTGGGAGGGGGCCCAGAATCAGAGGTAGGGAGCCATAGCTTGGAGTCCTGGGGACGGAGCGGGGACATGCCAGGGAGGAGGGTGTGGTTTTCGGTAAAGGCCACTGCACCAGGTCCAGTCTGATGCCATCTGGAACGACCTTGGCTTGGCTGTGGGGGGACCCTTGGTGATTGTTTGGAGGGTCTACGCCTGAGCCTGACCCGTGTCGGGGAAAGGTTTTCAGAGCCCGATGACCCTCCATCATACAGATGGAGGGGAGAGGCTAGCAGAGTGAGGGTGGCCAGGTCGGGGGAGCTGGACTCCTGACCACTGGAGGGTTAAAGGTGGGCTGCCCATGTGGCAGGAAGTTGGAGGGAGGGGAGTGAGTCCCTGAGGCAGCCTTGGGGAAGCAAGTGGGGGAGGGAGGGAGAGCTGGAGGGGCCTTAGGAGCAGAGCTGGGTGGAGGAGGGGGCTGGGGTCCTGGCCGTTACCCAAGGTCTCCAAGTCCCAGAGGTGCTGCCAGGTCTCCCTGCACGGGGCCCCCCTCCCTCAGCCTCGCTGAGCGTGTGGATTCAGGGGCAGGTTGGTGAGGGTCGGGTGGGGGAACCGGGTGTCCTCCTACGGCACCACCTTCCCCCAAATCGAACCAGTCCTCTGAGAGCCAGTGAATTTTCTGTTCGCAGAGCCTGTGCATTCACACAGCCTTCCTTTTATAGCAACGCTCGTCTCTCCCCACACACACTGCACACGGCTCCCCCCGGGGGGCACACAACACAGCTCGCAGGCGGGCCGTGGAGCGGAGCCAGCCCACTCCATGACCAAGGCCTCACAGTACCAGCCCCGTGGTGTCCAAAGTGCACATGCTGATGGTGGGACGGAGGGACCAGGCCAGAAAGGTTTGGGGCTGCGGGTGTGGTCACAGTACCAGAAGGCCGTGCCAGTTCTTGGAGACAACCTCCAGGGCTGGCTGAGGGCACCCCATCCAGGCTCCCTACCAGGCTAAGTCCATTCCATGGCCCCCAGAGTCTCCTCAAGTCAAGGGAAAGAAGGGTGGTCTTGGCTGTTCCAGGAGCAAGGGGGAGGGATTATGCCTTGGTCCTCCAGAGTGTACATCTGGGTGTTTCGCAGCCCTGGGCAGCTGTTAAGAGTGTGCAGAAGTCAGCCCTGGGTTCAAATTCTAGCCTGGCTAGAAGCCAGCTATAGGCACGTCACTCAACCTGCCTGGACCCGAGTCCCCTGGCCTGTAGAATGAGGATGCTAACAGGGTCCTGAAACGAGAACAGACCCAGTACAGGAGGAGCTACCTCAGCACGCTGCTTGGCATGCAGTAAGCGCTCAATAATAGCTTTTATTAATACCATGGGCTCAGAGGCAGGGAGGAGTGAGAAAGCAAGGGGAGGGCCTGGGAGGGGGGGCTTCAGGAGGGACCAGGGGGAGGTGGCAGGAGGGCCAATGAGGGGTGGAGGTGGTGACAGAGGGAGGGGCGCGCTGACCTGAACTGGGGCCTGGGCTGGGGGCGGGAGGGAGCCTGTCTGCGCTCTCCCCGCCATGGAAGGAGCCTCGCATCCTGGACACAGCAGCCATTGTCGCTCTTCAGTCTCTGTCTCCGGAGCAGGCCGCGCAGGGCATATTGGTATGCAGCGTCCACCTCATGGGCCCAGGAAAGCCCGCAGGCCCGGAGCCCGAGGAGGGGCTCAACACTTAGGGGGGCGGGCGGCGGGGGAGTGAGGATGGCCAGAGGACAGGGGAGGGAGGGAAAGGGTGACGGGGGTCCCCGAACCCGGGAGCGGACATGACACTCATGCTCGGCGGCAGAAGAATAGCAGAGCCACCTACACGCTGGGGGCGGAGAGGCGGGCGTCCTCTTCCCACCCAGGCTTTAGAGTTGGGGGCCAGCCGGGCCGGTGAGTTACGGAGAGAGGACAGGGCGGGATAAAGGCACGAAGTGGGGCTCCGGCCTGGCCAGGAGGGAAGATGGGAGGGGTGTGAGGGGGGAGGGGTTGGACTTCTCCTGACGCCCTCCCCCCTCGGGCTGCGAGCTCGGGGGCAGGATCCTGAGCGCGGTCCAGGCCCGGCGGCGCCCCGTCGGATCGGCCCCGGGAGAGAGACCCCGCGGAGGGCCAGCCGAGGGCGCCGCACCGCTCAGACCAGCGCGTAGTCGAACTGCCCGCGCTCGAGCGCCTCCTTGTGGTCGGTCCAGGACGAGGCGGGCATGCGGCTGTAGGGGTCGAGCAGGATACGCACGCAGCGAACCATCAGCAGCACCAGCACCACGAGCAGGCACAGCACGAAGGCGAACACGGTGCGCTGCTCCGCGTCCAGGCCCGCGCCCACCGGGGGCCCCGTCGATGGCGGCAGCGGCTCGGGGGACAGAGTCCACGTCGCGCTCATGGCTCACATCGCCGCGCGCCCTGCGGAGGAGGGGGCCCGCCCGGGAGGCAGGGATGAAGCTGCGCCTTCCCGCGCCCCCGCGTCGTCCCCACCCGCCGCCCCCCACTACCCTGCCGAGCCTCAGCCCCCGCCCGTGCCTTTGTCCCCTGGCTACGCCCATGCCTGGCCCGCGGGCACCCAACTCCGGGCGTGCGCGCAGGTGGGGACGCTAAGAGCAAGGGGAGGAAACCCCGACCCGGCCGGCCCGCGCACAACAGGTGCGAACGCGCGGCCCGGGCTGCGTGGTGGGGGGCGAGACCCGGTTCCCCCACCCCGCTCCCTTTGTTCTTGCGTCCTGGGGACCCCCCTCCCCCACGGCCCGCGCCCCCGCCCCGCCGCGCCCCTCACCCTGGCCTCGACCGGGACCGGGACCAAGCGGCCGGCAGCCGCGCTCTCTTCCGGGACCCGCACCCGCTCCTGGTCTCTCCCCGGTGGCCGCGGCGGCGGCCCGGACTCTGCCCACCCCACCCGCCCCTGGAGCGGCGGAGACCGAGGCAGGCGAGCTCCGCGCCAGCCGGGCCGCCGCGGCTGTTCCCATGGCGACGGGGGCGGGGCCGCCGCGGGGGGCGGAGGCTGCGCAGGGAGCGGCGCTCGGGCCCGCGACCCCGCCCCGTCCTCCGGGAGAACAGGGCCCCGCCCAGAGGCGCCGGGGAGACCACCGGCCCCATAGAACCATGAGCACCGAGGGCCTTGCCCTTCCACCCCCACAGGCACCCCCTCCAAACCACCCAGCCCGACTTAAGCTCCCACAGCCCCATTCTCCTCTGCAACCGACCCCTCAGACTCCCTGTTTGGGGGATCCCAGTGCCCCCAAAACTCATACCGGCGCTTAAGGTCCTCCAGCCTCGGGGACCCCAACCCTCAAGCGACCCCACCCAGGTCACTGAAAACCTCCGTAGCTTTTCCAGTCTCCTTCCTCCCCCCCTCCCCCCGCCCGACAACATACTCAGGGCGGGCAGGGTCCCGTCCAGGTGAGTCCTCCTCCTGTTGAGTTTTCAGTGACCATGACCGCTGCCCCATGACCACTGGGCTGCCCCCCCCGTCCCAGCTCCCCCCACCCCAGTGACAGACACCTTGGACTACCCAGGTTGCTCTCCTGCACTTTGTTGTTTTATTATTTCCAAATTTCTGCGTATGTATAGGATAATAATAAGGGCACTGTTAAAAAAAAAAAAAAAAGAAAAGGCTGAAACGGCCTGGCTGATGTGGCCAGTGGGCCCAGGCCGCACCACTGGGTCCTGGGAGGGTACCCCTGGGCTGGGGGCCTCTGGGCACTGCCCGTGGCCTGGGTGCCCGGGGCCCGAGCAGCCCCCATGGGGCAGAGGGGCGGCGCTGGGGCTGGCGTTGTGCACAGCAGCCCCTCCCCTCCCCGCCGCATCCCGCTAGCTCTGCAGCAGTCCTGGCACGGCGGGGGCACAGCTGACAGTCTTGTCCCCAGAGGTCTAGTTGCTGCAGGTGGACACCAGTCCCCCGTGTGTCTGCAGTGACGATCCAGCCCCGAGGCCCTAGTCGTGGCTGCTGCGCTCAGAGGACCTGCTCTGTGCTGGAGGCGGAGATGTCCAAGAGCCGCCAGGCCGCATAGGGGTTGAGCTCGCCCTGGTCTCGGCAGAGAGCCCACACGCACAGCATTCGCAGTACCTTGTCCTGCAGAATCAGGGAAGGGTGAGGGCTGGAGGCAGGGTGTGAGCCCGGCACCCACTCCAGGACGAGTGCAGGGCACGGAGAGAGATGCTGCCAGGTCAGGGCACTGGGAGGGACCAGGGAGTGGTGCTGCGGGGTCGGCCTGGGTCTGGGGTCCAGAGCAGAGGCAGGGGCAGAGGCTGTAACTCAGGACTTGGTCAAACCGGAGAGATAAGCGACCCTCCGCCAGGCCCAGCTCAAGGTGCTGCCCTGCCACGCCGCATCCCCTCTCAACTGGCCTCACTGCGTGTTCCGGCCCCATCCCCTCCCCCGCTCACTCACCGGGTCACCCTCGACCACCTCGCCTTTGGGATTCTTGATCACCATCACCAGCTGGGCCTGGAAGGTGATGATCAGCACAGGGCCCTGCTCCATCATCTTGCCCATGGCCAACTGCAGGGGCGGGGGGGGAGGGGCACGACAGGGCAGGCAGGCCTGAGAATGGTCCCCAGCCCCTTCGCTGCCGCTCCCCCCTCCAGGTGCAGACCCCTGCTTCAGCACCCCAGGGCTGCCACCTCCCACTGGCCCAGGCAGGCACGTCCCAATTGTGAGGCAGAATGTGAACCACTGAGGACCCACACAGGCTCCCCGGACTGAGGCTGTGCAGGCGTGTAATGGCCTCTCAGAGCCGGCTGTCTCGCGCACAGGTGTGGGTGTGCCTTCAGCTCCCCACGGGGAGGAAATCGAGGGGATCGTGGCAGAGCAGACCAGTGGGGGGCCTGAGCGGTCCTGACAAAGCCTCCCCAGTGAAGGTGCAGGGATAGCCCTGGCTTCAGGGGCCTCAGGGGACCCTGGTCTGGGCAACAGCACCCCCTGGGCCACCACTTGCCTGAGAATTCCTGACAGCAAGACTGTGGAAACCTTCCACTGAAAGGGACCCTGGAGGCCATTTAATCCAAGCACTAGAAATCCTCCAGGGAGGGGGAGCCCAACCCTCCCAGCTGAGCGCAATTCAGAGAAGCACCCCTGCCCACCCTGGGGTCCACCTGGCCCCCCGGAAGAGGCACTCACATCGATGTTGTCGATGTCCAGGATGCGGGAGTGGAACTGGAGGCCCAGCGCCTTGGCCTGCTGGATCGGGTGGGCCAACTGGCTGTAGGTCTGCAAGAAGAAGCCAGACACAACCGTATGGCTGGCCACCTGTGCGTGCGAGCCACGCCAAGGCACTGCACCGCAGGGGAGCCGGGGGGCTGCTGCGGTGTCTCGGGAAGCTCCCTGTGGGCGAGCTCACCATGGGGTTTCAGGATTTCAGCTCTTGTACCTTCCAGAAATGGCTCCCGGCTCCTGGGTGTGTGGCGCCAGGAGTGGCAGATGCCAGGAGCATGGGTCCAAGCAGGGAGGCCGGTGCCACCCGTTGGCTGGCTCGAATCACACACTGCCCTCTCATTATAAAGACAGCACCGTATCAATACTATTGAAAGCGGTATTAATCAGTGAGGCCGGTAATTCTCTGGGAACGCGATCTGGAATACACTCCCAGAGGTAAGTCGAGGCCTCTCTGGCTGACCCTGAACATTCCCACATTCACCTCACTGTGAATCTTGGCCTGGAACCAAATGCTTTTTCTAGGATTCATCCTACCCCATGGCTGCTCTGGGGTGAACTGCCCAGGTCTACCGCCTTGTCACTGACCAGCCCCTGTGGGCGGGTCTCGGCCACTGGCAGCCTGTTCCTCTTACGGGGGCAGTGGTGCCCCAAATGACACCCTAACCCTCTTGTGCCTGCTCCCAGGCCCGGGACACAGCAGCCAGCAGCCTTGTATCTCAACAAGCAACCATGACAGAAGGCATTCCAACAGCATCCACTCTTTATGGAAGTAACTGACTGATCCACCAAGTGGGAAAAAAAAAAAAAAAAAAGGGCCAATCTGACTTCTTGTGTGGTTTTCTTAAAGATGACATTTTCAAAACACCCCTGTGTGAGTGGCTGCAACTTTAGCTGCGTTTCCAGGGGCACCAGCAGCAGCTTGCTGGCAAAGGTAACCAGCCACATCCTAATGGTCCCCAAGTAAAAAAAAACAAAAAACAAAAACCAAAAAAAACCCCAAACCACTCATAAATGCCCGCTGGATTAGTCACCGTGCAGGGGAGTATTTAACAAGAAAACCTGACATCTTCTCCTCTGCTTTTTCAAGTTGTTTGTGAGCTGGGTACAGAATAAAATCAGCCAAAAGAGAGTCTGGATTGCTCAGTATCAAGAAGCTGGTGGGGGCGGGGGGGAACAAACGCGGTGAAGACACAGGTCAGGGAGTGAGCAGGGTGGGGTGAGGTGGCCTGATGATGGGGATGGGCAGGCTGCCAGGAAGGGGCAGTGCAGACAGCATGCTCCCAAGGACGCCTGAGCCGCCGCCATGCAGCCCAGCAGGCCTGTGGCCCGGGGCCCAGAGCCCCGACTCCAGGAAGCAGCCGGGCCTCGTCAGGACACACGGCTCTTCCCGGGTGGGAATCTATCAATGTCTGTTTGGATGTGTTTGAGGATCTTGCAATGAGAACAGCTAATGAATACATCCAGCGCTGCATGTACTGGAGCGCTGCCCTTGTGTCCCCGAAGCATCCTCACGACCCCCATGAGATGAGCCCGATGATGTAACTCCAGCCCAGGGAAGGGAGGCTGTGGGGCCTCAAACCCCACATACCAGCCAGCACCCACGACCCCCGTGCACTGAGGGAATATCGAATGCACCCCCCGAGTTATCTGCCGTCCCTTTCCGCCCACCCCCTGACCCCTGGGCCCCCAGCCTGTAGCCACCCCCGCCCCTGACACCCCGCCCTTCTCGGACTGAGCCACCCAAGCAGATCTCCTCTGAACTGTGATTTCTTCTTAGGCCTAAATAAGGGGGGAAAGCAAGCAAGCACTTACAGCTTCGTAGCACCAGTCTTTGAGAATGTCGAGCTCTCCAGAAATCATGGCCTAAAAAGGGAAAGACAAAAAAAAAAAAAAAAAGTGTGAGAATGAGTGTGGGCTTTTGAGGCAGGTAAACTCTGGAGAATGTTCTCCAGTTAGAACCTTTCCTCTGCAGACCCCCCACCCCAGCCTCCGGGTCCTAATCTGGGGAAGGGAGACTGGGCCAGGCTGCAGCAGTGGGAGCAGAGCCCCCGCAAGTGACAACGGGGCAGCCCAGGCTGGGTCCCAACGGCCTGCTGGAAGGAAAAGGAAGGTGGCAGCGTTTGGGGCTCTCGCCCTGGCCGGGAAACCGACCCAAGGAGGCCAGGCAGGGCATTCTACCTCCCCTGGGGACGAAGAAGCCTTAGACAGCCAGGTCCACGCAGGACGGGGCAGAGGGGGAGTGCGGGGGAGGGTTCCCAGGGTGCAAATGAGAGAAGCTTCCACAGGAACCCAGAGACAGGGCTGGATCTGGGGAGGGAGAGGGTGGGTTTTGGGGGGAGTGGGGTGGTGAGATGCTGGTGGGAAACCACAGGGAATCTGGGGGCTGAGACAATCTCAGCCCAGAAGATTCTGCCCATGCTTGGGCTGCTGCTTTGGGGAAATGCTACACTTTCACCTCCTCCCAACCCTGCCAAGTGTCCTGAGGGACCTGGGAACTCGGAGGAGGGAGAGGGGGCCAGGCGGAGGCGGTGCGGGAGGAAGGAACGGACATTCACACGGGGCTGGACGGGCTGCCTGCGGTCCCACTAAGGCCGTGCCAACGGTCCCTGGCTTGGCTGGGCTGCAGGATGCCTAGGCTCCAGCCCCAGCTTGGGGGGGACTAGAGGAGGGTGACCTTGAGCAAGGCACCTCCTCCTTGTTTATGTGCCAAAAGGAGAGGCGAGAAGACCACAAGATGGGCTTCAGGGTTCCCAGAGAGGAAAGGCCCCTGGGCTGCTGTGCTGGTCCCGCCTCCTTGCCCTGAGTCACGCGCTGCCCCCCGCGCCCTTGAAGCAGCAGCCGGCTTCTCCCAACTCCTGAAAGGCCCCTGGCCCCTGGGAGACAAACACCTGGCCCCTGGCAGCTTCAAGGGAACAATGTCAGGAAGAGAGCTCGAGGCAAACAAGCCACGGGGCTCCAGGCTCCAGTGGGTGAGAAACTCAGTCCCTGGGGCAGACACACCCCATGGGCCAGGCAAGAATGGTCAGGGCACCGGCCCAGGGACCAGCGGGGGCTGCAGGAGACCGCAGCGGCCTGGCTTTCTCGAGCTGCTTGACTAACAAGGGCTGGCCGTGTGGGGTGCTCAGGCCTCTGTCAACACTGGAGCCACCTCTCCGCTCAGAAGCCCCGTCCACAGCCAAGCGGCCCTGCCAGAACTCTCCGCGGGGCCGCGGCCCTGCCAGCCGCACACGCACCTCCAGGACATTGGGGATGATGTCGTGCTCACACTGCTGCAGGAAGCGGTCCTTGTCGAAGGCGGGGTCCACCCGCAGGATCTCCGTGAGAACCTCTGACATCTCCGTCTTCGAGAACAGGCCCCCTGGGGCAGCAGAGCCAGGAGTGGGGTGAAGGCCCGGGACCCCCTCCCACCACCGGCTCGGGCTGTGGGGGGACAGTCCCAGGGCAGCCCACTCACCCAGCAAGTCTGTGACCTTGTCTGTCAGCACGCGGGACGCCCGTATGAAAGCGTTGTCGCTTTCGTCATACTTCATCTTCATCTCGAATAATCCTGTGGCGGGTGGCGGATGGGGTCAGAGGCCCCTTCCGGAGAGACACACCCACTCCATCACAGCCCCCTCCGAGCCTGGTGGCCGACTCTGGGAGGCTGCAGAGACCCCTCCGGCAGGGGCTGAGGGGAGCCGAGTGAACGCCGGGCGCCGCCCCTGCTGGCTGCGGCTTTCGCTACCAAGGGAACGCAGGCCTTTGGACATCCTCAGTGTCCAGGCCAAGTTCTGGTTCTTGGCCTCGGTGTGTCGAGGCCAAGTTCACATTGGGGGGTGGCTGGCACGTGCACCTGGCTGCCTCACAACGATACCAGCTCCAGCCAAGGTGGTGGCCCAGCCCTGAGGGCGGTAGCCCGCCGCCCAAGAGGTACTGGGTGCTTCCCCTCAGGCCGCCTGAGGCCTGCGCTCCGCTGCTCACTCGCTGGGCAACGCTGTGGGAGTGACTGGTCCTCTCTGACCCCGGCCTCCTGCTCTGTCTTGTGCCCGGTCCTCGGGGAGCACTGCTGTTTGTCACCGGCCTGCCGCCAGGCGGTTCTCTGAGATGGGGACACTCACGGTTAAACACCACGTTGTTGTCCCTGAAGTCCTTCCACTGCTGATACCACTTGGAGTCCTTGTGCAGCACGACGCCCAGGGCCTCCCTGGGGCAGATCGGGGAAGCCAGTGAGCGCAGCCCGGGAGCCGCTCCGCACACGGGGAAGGGGCGGCAGGACGGTGTGACGACCCCGGCCTCTTGCCGTCTCTTTCCCCCTTCCTGTACCCTGCCCTTCCCCTCCCAGTCCTCTCAGGGTGCCTGGGAACCTCGAGCACAAAGAAACCCCACAAACGGACTTGGGTAGGAACCTCTGTGGGTCCTGGGAAACGGACAGCAGTGCAGGTGCTGCAAAGGGAGGTGGTGGGAGGGGGGCCCCTTGGCAGCTCTGGTACCTACTCATTGGCCTCAAACACTTTCTCTTCCTTGAATTTCTCTCCCGAGAACTCCTTCCTTTTCCTGAGCCGCTCGGGCCGCCGGTAGGGCCCGGTCTGCCCCAGGACGCTCTCGTCGATCTCCTTCTTGACGGACTCCACGCCCTGCAGAGCACAGCCGGCCATGTGGGAGCTGAGGCTCCCCAACACCCCAGACCAGCAGCTGTGGACCCACCCCGGGGCCACGCCTCCCAGGTCTCAAGGTCACGTGACTCGCAGGTGCAGGGCAAGGACACGCCCAAGCCTCGGGGGGAGGCACAGGCAAGAGGCAGAGGGGAGACCCCAGCTCTGACTTCTGCCCCCACCCGCCCCCCGCCAAGAGCTGTCCCCAGACGACCCTCACATTCTGAGGCCGATTCCACACTCTCGCTGGAAACATTCCTTCACATGGGCCAGAAGCCGGACGGGCGTCCTGAGAGCTGCCTCTGCCTCACCACCTCCATCCGAGCTGACCCAGCCTCTGGATCCCACCTCCGCAAACCTCTGGAGCCCATTTCCCTCCTGGCTCCATCACCCAAGACACTCTCCGGCCTCCTCTGAGCTGCTGCCGGAATCCTCACTGGGAGGCTGTGCTTTCAGGATGAACCTAAACTCCCCCGCACGGCCTCCAGGACCCTCTGGTGTCCCTGCCACCACTCTGGCCACACCTAGCTGCGTGGGGCGCCCCGAGCTGGTGATGCCCACTCCCCTGGCCTGGCGCCTTCCCCGAGCGTTCCTCTGTCATGTGTTACTTGGAACTGCCTGCCCCTTCTCTGTCCCCATTCCTGTCCCGGGATCCTCTGAGAGCAAGAACTCGGACCTTCTCTCCTGAGGCCCCATGGCCAGTAGAGGGCCCAGCGCGTGGTAAGCGGTATTTACGGAATGAATTCAGGACCTCAAGTGACCCAGAGCCTGACAGTCTCTGGGTTCTGGACGTGAGCTAAGGGTGTCAGCAGCTGACATCAGGTTGGAGGCTCTTGGTTTGTTAACGTGTAGCTCCCTAGGGGCTGTGACTTGCCCGAGGCTGCTCAGCCAGGATTGGCTGAGGCCTGGTGTGCCCTGCAGCCCTCGGTGAGGCCTCTCTGGGGCTGAGCCCAGAGCGCCCGTGGGCACGAGCCCCGGCCCAGCTCACCTGGGAGAGGGCTTTGAAGGCGGCGGTCCTGCCAAGCTTCTCCCCACCTTTGGACACAGACTCAGCCGACTGCTTGGCGGTCTTGGCTGCTTCTTCCACACCCTCCTTGATTTTCCGGCCAAGGTCACTTTTACTGACTTCGTCAAAACTCTACTGAGACAGAGAAGAGGAAGGTGTTGGCATGGCACCCGGTGGGGGCCTGCAGGAGCTCCCCCCGAGCTAACAGCAGACCCAGCCTCCAGAGGGCGGGAGCAGGTGTCCTGAGCCCATCTGGCTCATGGAGCCGAGACTGGGGTGCACATGCCCCAGAAGGCTGCCTATGATTTCTGGAGCACTGGACCCTAGGGCTCCGGCCTGTAACAGGCAGGAAGGACAGCACAGGAGCAGCAGCCCCGGGGTCAGGACGAAGGGGAGGTAGGTGAGGCCAGCGCACTGGGCTGGCCTCGAGGCAAAGCCCTGCCCCTCTCTCTAGCCCAGGAGAAGCAACAAAGTCTCCCAGGCCCTCTAGGAGTCTCACTCCCACCTCTACTCTCCCGGGGGCGGAGCGTGCAGTGTCCCAACCTCCTTCTAGCCTAAGGCAGGAAGAAAAACATCCTCATTTCACCCTCCTCCTGTTCTTGCTTGTAGTTCAGAGGCTTCTAACTTAAGCGGTGACTCGCAGGCCAGTGGGTTAGTCTGAGCTCTCCCTCCTTCCCAAAGGCATTCTGGACTTTGATTCCGGAAGCCTCCCGACCAGGCAGCCTCCCCCGC
This sequence comes from Mesoplodon densirostris, assembly GCF_025265405.1. Taxonomy (NCBI): domain Eukaryota; kingdom Metazoa; phylum Chordata; class Mammalia; order Artiodactyla; family Ziphiidae; genus Mesoplodon; species Mesoplodon densirostris. The sequence continues at coordinate 147,276,622 of NC_082663.1, read as the reverse complement.
CTGCTCACCCCCGGCTGCCCCCAGCACTGCTCCCCGACTCCTCCACCAGAGGTGAGGGACAGATGGGCTCCGGAGGCCCTAAGGGGCCTTGGGGGTCCGGAGGCCATTACCTCCTTCACGGTGCCGGTCATCTCCCCCAGCTTCTTCCTGATCACCTCCCCCGTCCGCATGGTTTCTGATTCGATGGTTCTCTAGGGTAAAGGATGTTGTATCTTTGTGTTGTGACACACAATCTAAAGAAGCGTTTTCTCAGAAGTCCCTTCCTTCCTCCCCAGACACACCCCGTTCTACCACCCCCTCAGCCTGTCCACCCGTCCCCTCCCGGCCCCCCAGGGTCCCTGGCTGTAGTCTGGGACAGGGACCCTCCTGAGCACAAAGCCCCAGGCCCCGCATCTGTGTCTGGGCGGCAGGGGGTGATCTTGCCCATATGCTCACCAGTGATATACTGGGGGTGGGGCGGGGCATTCTCAGCGTTCTCCTGCCCCTCTCTGCCCCCTCCCCATCACCCGGTCCCACGCTCGGCCTTCGCTGCCCCCGGACGACCCCTCGGCTCACTCCTCCTCCTTAATGAAAAGGAAGGGCGATCTCCCACAGGGTCGAATCCCTCACAGGTAGTTACATCCAAGTGAGTGACTTGGGGAGACTCAGGGGGAACAGGCGTCGCCCATGGCCTGGGAGGGGCGCCAACAGAACAAAACCTCCGAGGGGCCTGGGGCAAATGCCCACAACCCCAGGCTCAGCTGCCCATGGGTGAGATGGGGGTGCCGCCAGGCAGAGCCCTCACGGGCAGACAAATAAAGGGTGCCAAGCCCATCCACTGGCGGGCGCCTGGCAGCTACTCCGTGAGAGACGGCGGCAGTGATTAATATAATAATTACACCAGCCCCGCAACTCACTTTCTACCCATTTCAGTCAGAGGCCCTGAGGAGCAGCGCATCTCAAACCTAGTGCCCGAGGGACCCGTGGAGAGGCAGATTCTGATGCAGCAGGTCGAGAGGGCTCTGAAATCCTGTCAGTACTGCTGGGCCGTGTGTAGAGAAGGCTGCAGTCTCACGGCTGAACTGGAAGGCTGGGGGCCTGCTCCTGTCCCCTCACTCCCCGGCCGCCCCAGCACTGCCCTGGGAGGGAATTCCTGGCTCTGAGAGCAAGCGTGACTGCCCAGGGAGACGCAAAGCAAAGGGGACTCACGTATTTCCTTCTGGCTTCCTGGAGCGCATCTGACTCTTCTAGCTTCCTCGCCTCGTCTCGGAACTTTTTTATACTTTCTTTCATTTCTTTGTTTTTGGCTAATTCTTGTTTGATGTTATCTAGCAAGCCGGAGAGAAAGCCTTTCTTGTTTCCAGAAGAATAGGATTTGGACTAGAAAGAATGCAAAAGAAACGAAGAATTTTTTCATTTTCTCCTTTCTGTTGATATAAGTTTAACAATGAATACAAGCCGCACGGCGTGGCCAAAAATAAATAAATAAATAAAAATTTAAAAATAAATAAAAACAATATCTGGGGAATTCCCTGGCGGTCCAGTGGTTAGGACTCCGCGCTTTCACTGCCGAGGGCCCGGGTTCAATCACTGGTTGGGGCACTAGGATCCTGCAAGCTGCTCGGTGCGGCCAAAAACAACGACGAAAACAAAACAAAGCAAAACAAAAACCAAAAAAACCCCACAATGAATAGTTATCTCTTTTAGAAGAGTATAACAGACAAAGTAAAAAGCCACCAGGCGGTAAACTGTGGGACAAGATATTATTCAGCAAGAAAAAGAAATGAGTTATCAAGCCATGAAAAAAATACAAGAGGAGTCACATGACATGTTATATCAATTACATCGCGATTCAAAAAAGAAACAAAACAAGATGCGAAGGAACCTTAAGGGCGTATCACTAAAGGAGAGAGGCCAATCTGCAAAGGCTACAGGCTGTAGGATTCCAACTCTAAGGTCCTGGAAAAGGTGATACTATGAAGACAAGGAAAAGGCGAAACTATGCAGACAAGGAAAAGGCCGGTGGTTGCCAGGGGCTGGAGGAGGGGAGGGAGGGTGGACAGAGCACAGAGGATTTTTACCCCAATGAAACTACTCTGTAACCATACTGTCAACGGTAGATACATTATACATTTGTTCAAACCCATAAAATGCAACACAGAGAGTGAACCCAATGTCAACCACAGACTGAAGTCAGTAATAATGTGTCAACACTGGCTCATCAGTTTTAACAAATGTACCGCCCTAACTGCAAGATGTACAACCGGAGGAAAACTGCGTGCCCGGTGGGAGGAGAGGGGGACAGGAGGTTGATGGGCACGCCCTGTACTTTCCACTTGATACTCCTGTAAAACTAAAACTGCTCAAAGAAATAAAGTCTATTAAAAAACAAAAGAAAATGCTAGGCCCCTTCTCTCGCTGGGGTGAGAGAAACAGGCGCAGCTTGGAATCCTCATGGGGCCTCACACACGCCCATCCAAGGAAAAGGCCAACACCCAAAGGGACCCTCGTCCCAGGACTAGAGCTGAAAGGACTCTGTGGCCCCTTATTCCAAAAGAGCCGGCCCAGGCCCTACTCCAGGGGCTTCTGGGCCCAGGGTAGCTTCTTCCTTTGGGGCCACTCCCGAGTCCCCAGCTGGGCTTTACATGTCACCCAAGGGCCTGGGGACTGGCACAAACCTCCCTCTCTTGGCCCACAGGATCACAGTCACCGAGAGCCGGAGCTCAGGGTCCCCCCTGCAATCCCCACAGGAAAACCCAACGGAACACACCCAGAGGCCAGAAGACAGTGTGAGGCCCTGCTCCAGGCACTGCCCTACCCGAGACGCAGGCTTCGGGGTCAGACACAGCCGGCTGTAGATGCCTGCTTCGCCCCCTGTGTAACTACGTGCAGGCTCAGGAAAGAGAAAGCTTAAAGACTGACTGTGAGCCAGTCAAGTCACAGGGAAATAGCCGCACCTGCTCAGCTGCCCCCACCACTCCTGCCGGCGTGCGGGGTCTGCTGCAGCGGCAGGGGGTTCACCCTACAAGTTTCAGGGGTGACTGCCTCCCCGGTCCCCGTCCAGCCCCAGGGAGAGCAGCAGCAAGTCTGGGCGCTGCCCCACAGGTGCGGTGGCCCGGCCTGGCAACAGCAGGCTGCTGTCTGGTCCAGATGTGCCCTGACCAGCCTTTCTCCAGGGGAAATCCAAGTTCTAAGACTGTCAGGGACTGCACCAGCTCGCGGCAGCCCCACAGCTCACTCCAGGGCTGCAAACTGGGGGTGAGGGCGGGGCTGGACAACTAAGGGGAAGCGCCAAAGGGCATGTCCCAAGCCCACAACAGCCCCAGGACAGGATCTGGGAGATAAAGCATGCTGAGGGTAGAGAGCTGAGATGAGACTCAGAAGGGAAGGGAGGGTGTGGGCTGCCTGAGCATGTGGATTTGGAGACTGTGAGATTTCGGGCTTTCTTCCCCATGGTGGTGAGGCACCAACAGAAACGTGGTTGAAGAGGAATAACAGGGAAGGCAAAAAAGCTCTAGAAAATGCTCTCTGTGAGGAACAACATAAAGAGTAAGGGAGGGGCTTCCCTGGTGGCGCAGTGGTTGAGAGTCCGCCTGCCGATGCAGGGGACACGGGTTCGTGCCCCGGTCCGGGAAGGTCCCACATGCCGCAGAGCGGCTGGGCCCGTGAGCCACGGCTGCTGAGCCTGTGCGTCCAGAGCCTGTGCTCTGCAACGGGAGAGGCCACAGCAGTGAGAGGCCCGCGTACGGCAGAAAAAAAAAAAAAAGAGTAAGGGAGATATGGCCTGGGGAAACCCAGCTCCAGGAGATGGATGGGTGACTCTGCTCAAATGCCCAGAGGGCTGTCACCCAGCAGAGGGCACAGACTTGCTTAGTGAAGGACCCACAGGTGGGAGCCACCAGGAGGTGGATTTCAGCTCAGTTAGAGGAATGCCCTTCTAGCCAGCAGAGCTGAGACATGCTACTTTGTGTGAGGCAGGAGCCCTAATCCTAACAGTGTCGAGCACTTCCCGGGATACGAAGAGGACCAGGCCCACTGGGCTCTGTAACTCCGGAAGACCTTGGATGTGGAATGCCTGCCATTCAGACACCCCCAGCAGTGTGGACAGCATCCTGCAGCCCTCTCTCCTGTCAACTAGGTCTGATTTTCACACCTCCCCCTCCTGCCGGCTTGCTTGTATCCTGAGTCACTCACCAGGGTCAGCTCTCCACTCGGCCGGGGCATCTGATAGGTACCATGGGGTAGTGGCACTAGGTTGTGGCTGGAAAGAAAATGGACTCCACCTCCAAGGCATCTCTAATTGAGGGAGAAGAGAGAAAGATCCATTTAGACTAGAGGGTGATGAGGAAGTAGGGCACGCTAAAAGAGCAGGGGTCGTCTGAGAGTCATTTGACGATTTTTATCACATGTCTGCTGCATGCTAGATGCTTGACCATCTTCCCAAATTCTGAGAAGCCAGTGGAATCTGGTGGAAAGAGAAAACGCTTGATTTGCACATCCGGGGCCCATATCTACCCTCCTGCCTCTGAACGTGGGGGAAACTGATGGGTCCTACGAAATGCCAACCTATGGTGGAAGAAGGCTAAATATGACAGTCTGGCTGAACACCTTAGTCTGAAAATGGGCAGGCTAAGACTCGACGCTGGTGGCGAGCAGTCTTCTCTCACCACCCCACCCTACTTCTGCCAGCCTTGGAGGACCAGAGGCCCGGGCTTCAAGGGGTAAACACTGCTAACTTGTCCCAGGCATAACCCTGGAATAAAGCTACCATGTCCTGGTCCAGGGCTGAGATGTGAGCAGAGCAACTTAGGGGTGTCACCTGGGCAAAGATGCTGCTAACCTCATGTGTAGCACCTCTTTGGTAAGCATTTCTTCTCCTACAAAATGATGAACTTAAAGCTCCATGAGGGGGCTTCCCTGGTGGCGCAGTGGTTGAGAGTCCGCCTGCCAATGCAGGGGACACGGGTTCGTGCCCCGGTCCGGGAAGATCCCACATGCCGTGGAGCAGCTGGGCCCGTGAGCCATGGCTGCTGAGCCTGCGCTCCGCAACGGGAGAGGCCACAACAGGGAGAGGCCCGCGTAAACCAAAAAAAAAAAAAAAAAAAGCTCCATGAGGGAAGCTCCATGCAGGTCCTGTTCAATGCTACACCTTAGCACCCAGCACAGAGCTAGGTACACTGATGTCAATGACCTGATAGAACCACTCTTTCATTTCCACATCCCCTGGGCCCTTCCTCTCCCCATTCCATGCTTCCTGTCTCCAGTCACTCTAAGCAACACCCCGAACTTACACAGATGCCACACTCTCCTAAACTCTTGGGAGTTTAACTAACTTGTTTTACTCCTCTGAATGCCTACACCCATTGATCCTGGAGCCACTGACTTCAGCAACAGCCTGAAAGAGAAGTGGATGGTTGTCTCACTGGGGAGAAAAATCCCCCAGCAGGACCAAACCTGAGGGTGGTTCTCCTTGGGACGTGCCCAAATCCAAACACGTGTACATTCAACCTTTAAAACCTGCCTCAAAAGACAAGCAAGCCCAGAAAAAAAAGTTCAGTCCTGAGTCAAAAACACCATCTTTCTCCTGACACTCAGATTGCTGGGAGATATTTTCCTTCCTCCAGAGTCTGGCTCTGGAGTCAGACTGACCTGAGCTTTGGACCAGGTCAGCCACCCCACTCAACTCTTGAGACCGTGCGCAGCTTGCTTAACAATTCTGAGTTCCCAGCTTCCTACCCTGTGAAACAGCGACAAACAGCTGCAACGTGAGTACTATTTTCTGAAGCCGCTTTACACGCCTTGACCCCCAGGGCATCTATGAGCCCAGGCTCTTAGCCAGGGCGACAACTACCTCCCACACTTTCAGAGGATTAAGAGAGGCGATGCAGGAAATGCTCCCGGTAGGGGGACGTGGCATATAAAGGTGAGCTGTGACTGTCACGGTTTTTTGCCTTTTCCTCGCTACTTTTTCTCCACTGAGCACCACGGACACCATTCACTCCTCGGTACACATGGGGTCAGCCAGGAAGTGAGGGGCGATCCGCTCCCGGCCCGGCACGCCCGGCCCCCGCCCTCAGGCCTCGCTTCGGTACCCACGTTCCGAGGCCTCGCTCCGGGGCCCCCGCCCCGGCCTCGGCTGACCCAGCGACCAAACTCCTAGCCTCTCGCCGAGCTCAGGGAAGGGCCGAAGGGATCAAAGGCCTGGGGAGAACGAGGCTCTGGAGGTCACGGGTCCGGAGCTCCCTAAGCCCGCCCCCCCCGGCCCAGCACTCTGCTCACCCGCGGGCAGCGGCACCAGCCTCCCCGCAGCGCCGCCGCCGCCGCCATACTGGAAGATCCCGTGTGACCTTCTCGCGGCGTTATCCGATGGCGTCATCCGCCGCGTCGGCCTAGTACGGCCTGGGTCTGGGAAAAGCGAGACCTGAGGGTGGGGTTTGTGGGAGGGAAAGGCCTATCACTGGACAGGGCTCCCAAGGAGGGCGGGGCCGTAGAGGGAAATCCACAGCTGGGGGCGTGGTCTCGTGGTGGGCGTGGATTCCTAGAGAGCTAGGCCTCTGATAGGGCAGAATTTCGGAAGAGCGGGGACTGTGACTGAATGTGACCTGGGGAGCGGGTACTACTGTGAGGCAGAGACGTATGGTTGGATAAAACAGCGAGGGGGCGGATCCTGAGGGTGTGGATTCTGTCGCGAGCGGTGATTTTCCGACTGGCAACTCGTGGTTCGCGTGGCCGGAAGAACGGGTAAACAGAGCGACCCACACCGACGCACCAGCCCAATAGCCACTGACTCTGGCTCTCACTGACAATGATGGACAGTGACCAACAGACGGGCAAGTGAGTTGCTTCACGAGCAAGGGCGAATGAGCCCACTTTTGTACAGCACTTCGGGAAGGCGCCTGTTGGTTTTGGTCCAGAAAAGGAACGGGAAGCTGAGACCTGGCTGGGGGTGGACTACTCCTCCCTCCATCGATTCGGTGTGAATTGATACACCTGGCCCTGAAGAAGCTCAAGCCTCTGTCATGTCAGCACCCAGATACTATTTTCCATTTGGAGAATGCCGCCACCAAGTGGCGGTACCTTGACATGGCCATGCAATCTGAGGCTGGGGAGGGGTGGTGGGCTGGTACCGTGGGGAGAGTTAATGTATGTTGCCTTTGCCCTATTGAAACCTTTTGCATTAGTAAACTGTGGTAAGGTCTATGGGACTTGAAAGGGAGGCAACATACATTCCCTGGCTTCAGGATTGGACAGATCTGCGTTTTCTGTAACTCAGGACCTTCACCTCGAGGTGACAGAAAGGGATGAAGGCTTCCACTCGGCTTTGTTTGAAATGTCTTTACTGGAAGAGGAGCAAACTAGTTAAGAGGTTGGGATATACAGGTTTGTTGTTGAGAAGAAGGTCTGGGCTTCTTAGTTGTAGTTGAAACCGTGGAGTTGGACAAGAGCACCCAGGGGGAGTATGTCAGAGGGGCACATCAAAGCCCCATAGTCAAATGGAGGAAGAAGAGCCCCTAAAGGAGACTGGGAAGGATTGGTCAGCAGGTCAGAAGAGGACCTAGAGGGCCTTGGAGAAGGCAGGTAGAGTAAACAGTGCTAAATGTTGCAGAGAACTCAAGCAAGGCAGACCAGGCCAGAGCTCTATCTATCATCCTTTTCATTTTGTAATATGGAGGAGGTCCCTGGGGGGACAGGCTAGAGGGTTTTGGTTGAATGGTGGCTGTGGAAGCCAGGTTTCAGTGGGCTGAGATTTTTTCTTTTTTTTTTTTTTTTTTTTACAGAGGTGTGCTGGATCCAGCTTGTACTGCCTGGCAAGAGCCAACTATCAAATTTTCAGGAATTTTGGAGGCAGTTGTTAAACGCAGCCATTATTTAAAAATTGATTGTATAAACTTACGATCAACTGGATTATATTAAAACAAAGGTAATAAATACTTAAAACTCAGCACTTCTTAATTATGTTACTATCTATGCTACTGAGGTTATTTGCATATATCACATCTGTAGGCTGGAAATACCATATTATATGCGGTGCATCTCTTATGCATTTTGTCTTTAATGACACCACATTAATAGCCTGAAATTGGCCGTGGTGGGAGTATTTAGACAATAGGAATTGAAAAACACTACAGATCGGTAGCTTTCTGGTTTGTTTGGAGGGCCAGTTATTAAATGTTTAACCACCACATAGAGAGGGAGAACAGAGATGCCTCCAAGGAATCTTTGCTGTGCTTAGAAGGTGAAATGGTGACAGCTGGAGGGACATATGGGGTAGAGTGAGGGTGGTTTGTGTGTTATTCCCACCTTTTAATTTTGAAAATTTTCAAAGCTACAAAAAAGTTGCAAGAATACTATAATGAACACTCATATACCCTTCACCTAGATTCATTTTACTACATTTGCTTTAGCATTCTTTCTCTATGTATATGCAAACAAACATATATATGCAAACAAATATATATGTGTTGTCAAACTCAAGGTTGTGTGCCCAAGGAACAGTGAGGCAAACAAACCAAAACATTGGACTTTGGAGCAGAGAAAGGTTAATTAGTTGAAGAGGCACCAACCTGGAAGATGAGAGACCTAGACTCATCTCAAATCCATCTTGCTGGCTGGCTGGGGGCACAAGGTTTTTGTTTTTACTGAAGTATAGTTAATTTACAGTATTGTGTTACTTTCAGATGTACAGCTAAGTGATTCAATTATATACATATATGTATATGTGTAATTATTAAAAAATTTTTTTCCATTATACTTTGTTACAAGACATTGGAATTAGTTCCCTGTGCTATACAGTAGGTCCTTGCCTTTTATCTATTTTATATATAATAATGTGTATCTGTTAACCCCAAACTCCTAATTTATCCCTCCCCCCTTCCCCTTTGGTAAACATAAGTTTGTTTTCTATGTGTGTGTCTGTTTCTGTTTTGTAAATAAGTTCATTTGTACTATTTTTTAGATTCCACATATAAGTGACATCATATGGTATTTGCCTTTCTCTTTCTGACTTACTTCACTTAGTAAGCTTTTCTCTAGGCCCTTCCATGTTGCTGCAAATGGCATTATTTCATTCTTTTTTATGACTGAGTAATATTCCATTGCTTATTATATATACCATTATATATACCACATCTTCTTTATCCATTCATCTGTTGATGGGCACTTAGGTTGCCTCCATGTCTTGGCTATTATAAATAGTGCTGCTCTGAACATTGGGGTGCATGTATCTTTTCAAATTAGAGCTTTTGTCTTTTCTGGATATATGCCCAGGAGTGGGATTGCTGGATCATATGGCAACTCTATTTTTAGTTTTTTAAGGAACCTCTATACTGTTCTCCATAGTGGCTGCACCAATTTACATTCCCACCAAAGTGTAGGAGGGTTCCCTTTTCTCCACACCCTCTCCAGCATTTGTTATTTGTAGACTTTCTAACGATGGCCATTCTGACCAGTGTGAGGTGGTACCTCATTGTAGTTTTGATTTCCACTTCTCTAATAATTAGCGATGTTGAGCATCTTTTCATGTGCCTGTTGGCCATCTGTTTGCCTTCTTTGGAGAAATGTCTGTTTAGGTCTTCTTAAAGGCAAAAAAAGGTAAAAGGGAAGGGGTCTTTGTGATTTCAGCTCCCTGATAAGACCTCAGTTGCAGACTTACCAGCTTCGTCTTGTGACTTGGTGTGTCATTGGTGATTGTGATTGATCTACATGTTCCTGCAAAGCCTACTAGTAAATCATGGTCTGTTGTTGAAGCCACCAGTGGGTGTGGTGTTTTGTTATAGCTGCCCTAGCTGACTAAGACAGTCTGTTCTCACGGGTCAGTAGACTAACCCCAGGCTGCCTGGAAACCTTCCCAATGCTGTCCAGTGCGTGTGTGTTACAGTGGGCTGGGCACAGTCAACAGCAAGGCCAGGAGTAGGACATGGACCTAGGCAATGGGGAGCCACCCTCCAGAGGAGCATCCAGAAAGCCCGTTCTTGGAAGTGTGTACATGGTGTCCCCGGAAGGGCAAGATTTTGGACTAAGATGATCACAGAAAGACTCTTTGTATTACTCATCTACTGCTCTGTAACAAGTTACCCAAAATGTAACGGCTTAACAGAGAGTAGGATGGTGGTTGCCAGGGACTAGGGGGTAGATACACAAGATGTGTGAATTCTAGAGCTCTCTTATACAGCCAGCTTGGTGTCTACAGTTAATAGTCTTGTACTGTGCACTTAAAACATTTCTTAAGAGGGTAGATCCCAGTAAGACAGAGAAAGAGAAATATCATATGATATCACTTATATGCGGAATCTAAAAAAAAGTGATACAAATGAACTTATTTACAAAACAGAAACAGACTCACAGACTTAGAGAACGAACTTATGGTTACCAGGGGGGAAGGGTGGGGGGTAGGGATAGATAGCGAGTTTGGGATTGACACACAAAAAAATTGTAAATCACTATATTGTACACCTGTAACTTATATGATATTGTACATCAACTATACATCAATAAAAAAGAAAGTGAGGGCCTCCCTGGTGGCGCAAGTGGTTGAGAGTCCGCCTGCCGATGCAGGGGATACGGGTTCGTGCCCCGGTCTGGGAGGATCCCATATGCCGCGGAGCGGCTGGGCCCGTGAGCCATGGCCGCTGAGCCTGCGCGTCCGGAGCCTGTGCTCCGCAACGGGGGAGGCCACAACAGTGAGAGGCCCGCATACCGCAAAAAAAAAAAAAAAGAAAGTGAAAAAAAAAAGAGGGTAGATCTCATCCTCCCCACGCCCCGCAAAACAAACAAACAAATAAAATAAACAAACAAAAAACCACACACAGGGTTTCCCTGGTGGCGCAGTGGTTGAGAGTCCGCCTGCAGATGTGGGGGACACGGGTTCGTGCCCCGGTCCGGGAAGATCCCACATGCCACGGAGCAGCTGGGCCCGTGAGCCATGGCCGCTGAGCCTGCGCGTCCGGAGCCTGTGCTCCGCAACGGGAGAGGCCACAGCAGTGAGAGTCCCGCGTTCCGCAAAAAAAAAAAAAAAAAAAACACACAACACAAAACAAAGGGATACACAGAAAACTTTGGAAATGATGGACATGTTCGTAACCTTGATTGTGGCGACGGGGTCTGTGTGCAGATGCCCCAACTCATCAAATTGTATACACTGAATACGTGCAGGTTGTGTATATCAATGGTACCTCAGTAAAGCTGTGTGTCCTCACATGGTGGAAGGGGCAAGCGATCTCTCTGGGGCCTCTTTTATAAAGGTACTGGGGCACTTTGATAAGAAGCATCCAGAAGTTTGCCCCCCTAGGCCCAACTGGGGGAAGGTTCTGTTCCAAGGTCACTCACGTGGCTGTTCGCAGGATTCAGTCCCTTGCTGGCTGATGGATGAAGGGCCTCCATTTCCCACCGACTGTTGCCTGGCGACCCTCTTCAGTTTCTGCTTCCATTATGGCAGTCGGCTCCCATCCGAGGGTGCAAGAGAGGGCCAGCAAGACAGTCTTTTGTAACCAAATCTTGGCTGTGACATCCCACCACGTTTGTCATATTCTGTTAGTTAAAAGGGACTCACTAGGTCCTGCCCACCGTCAAGGGGACAGGATCAGACCAGCGTGTGATTATAGGAGGTAGGGGTCCTGAAGGCTACTTTAGAAGCTGCCCCTCACCTACACGCTTCGTAAGTGTTAGAGCAATTTGATTCTATGGCCTGGGAAGGCCAAGACTGAGGGCTAACTCAAACGTTATTTGTTACAGTTGTACCAAACAGAACCTGGGGCAGAAAAAGGACATTAGGGGAAATCTGAGAAAATCTGAATAAAGCATGGACTTCAGTTCATTATAATCTATCGGTATCAGTTCCTTAATTGTAACAAATGTCTCCTACCAGTCTAAGATATTGTTAATAGGGGAAATGGTGTCTGTGTCATTATTTTTTATGAATAGATGCATAATTTTAATGTATTTGCCTTACTAGTCTCAATATAGGCATTAACATAAAAAAAAAATAATTAGGGACCATTCTTCGTTTTCTGTTTTTTTTTTTTTCGTAACATAAAACTTTATTTTTTAGAGTTTTAGGCTCATAGCAAAATTGGGCAGAAAGTCCAGGGAGTTCCCATATAATCCCTGCCCCCCCAGCCGCCCCACACAGCCTCCCCGCCACTGTCAACATTGGCACCAGAGTGGTGCCTTTGTAACAATCAATGAACCTGCACTGACATATCATCACCACCCAGAGTCCATGGTTTACATTAGGGTTCACTCTTGGTGTTGAACATTCTATGGGTTTGGACAAATGAACAATGACATGTATCCACCATCACAGTATCAGACAATAATTTCCTTGTCCTAAAAATCCTCTGTGCTCCGCCTATTCATCCCTCCCTGCCCCATAACCCCTGGAAACCACTGATCTTTTTACTGTCTCCATAGGTTTGCCTTTTCCAGAATGTCATAGAGTTGGAATCATACATCACATTTCCTGATGGGCTTCTTTCACTTAGTCACGTGCATTTAAGTTTCCTCCATGTTTTCATGGCTGGATAGGTCATTTCTTTTGAGTGCTGTCCAGATATACCACAGTATTTAGCCACTGACCTGCTGAAGGACATCTCGGTTGCTTCCTTAGTTGGTAATTATGAATAAAGCTGCTGTAAACATACACATGCAGGTTTTTGTGTGCTGGTAAGTTTTAACCTCATTTGGAAAAATACCAACAGGGGCAACTGCTGGATCAATTACTTCTTTTTTATACACTCAATAGGATGATATTCCGTTCTCACTGCAATTAATGCCTCTGTCAATTTCTTCTATTCCTAACATTTTTTTCCATTTTATTATTGTATTTTATGAAGACTCTAGGTTTAATAATGCCACAGCTCCAATTTTACGGTAATGGTAACCATTATATAATCAGGTTCTTAATATTTTTGACCTAATTGATTTTTTTTTCTGAAATTAATATTACTGATCAAATAATCCTTAGAACAATAATAGCTACAATTTGTAGAGCTCTTACTGGGCTAGGCAGTGTGCCAAGTACTTCACACACTGGTTTAGGGAGGCCCTCTGTGGCTGGAAGGAGCCTGAGTGGGGGGGACGGGCATCTAACCCTGCAGCTGGGCCTCATGGGCACAACTGAACTGTCCCTCCAGCCTCAGATTGGGATGCAGGCACTTCGTTATTAAGAGAAATCTGTTGTCTCCAGCCTTCCTGCTCCCCTTCTCCCAACGACCCCCTCACCAGCTGTTATAGGCTGAGTGGTGTCCCTCCAAAGTCATGTATTGAAGTTCTAACCCCAGGACCTCAGGATGTGTGTTTGGACGGAGGGCCTTTAAGGTGGTAATTACAGTAAAATGAGGTCACTGGGGTGGGACCTAAGCCAATATGACTGGTGTCCTTATAAGAAGAGGAGATTAGGACTCAGACACACACAGAGGGATGACCATGTAAAGACACAGGGAGAAGACAGCTGTCTGCAAGCTTAGCAGAGACGCCTCAGGAGAAACCAACCCTACAGACACCTTGACTGTGGACTTGCAGCTTCCAAAACGGCGAGAAAATTAATTTCTGTTGTGTAAGCTGCCCAGACCGTGGTCCTCTGTTAGGGCGGCCCATGCAGACTCAGACAACAGGTCCTCTACCTCTCCCCTCAGGCTCGGAGCCCCTGCGCACACCCAGCTTCTGCTGCCCACGGGCCTCCGCCATCTGTCTGCCTTCTGTCTGGCCTCCTTCCCACTTCTGCTCCCCCTTCTACCCGGCTGACTCTCTCCTCCTTCTCCTGTTCTCCTTCCCCGAGAATAATAATAGCTGCTGGCACTGGCTGTGTGCCTTCCCTGTTCCAGACGTCGTGCTAGGCCCCAGGAAGCAGTGTCTTATTTAGCACCAGCCCACCAGCCTTCAAGGCGGATGCTATCATTAGTGCTCTCGTACAGGCCGGCACCCAAAGCTTGCAGAGGGAAAGGAAGCTGCCCACACTGGCCACATCTACAAAGAGAATGTAGCTGGCCCAGTTAGGGCAGAGCCTCGGACCCAGGTCACAGCATAGACCCCTGGCCCCGTCGGCTGTGCCCAGCCCAGGTGATGTGAAAGCAAGGGCTGTCTGTAAGACAGGCTTTGAATCCTCCTTAATATCTGTGAAGCTGGTGGCATCATTCCCTTTCCTGGCAAGGAAGGAAAGGCCTCCAGAAGTTAAGTCACTCGAGTGCTAGGATGGGGAAATCAAAGGCGTTTGAAAGAAGCCATAAAGGGCAGCTAGACTAGAAGGCTTGCTGTGGGGACAGCACCAGCAGGGGATGAGGACAGATTGGGGAGATGTCAGGGGGAGCAAAAGAGCTTGGCTGGAGAGACTAGGCAGGGACAAGATCACGAGGGTCGCCTAAGCCAGGAACTCTGGGGAATTTTAAATGGGGCGTGTTGGGGTATTGTGTGAGCCATACGGTCAGTTCTGTTTTGTGGAAAGATCCCCCTCTGGCTCCAGTGAGGAGGCCACTGTGGTCGCTAGGAGATCACAGTGTCCCAAACGAAGGGGACGTGGCAGATGGGCCTGCTGAGCAGCCAGGAGTCAGGGCACTCAGGACTCAGGGACAAGGAAAGCTTTTATGGTGCAGGTCGGTAGCACACCTGGCTGTCAACCTCCAGGCACGGCCGTGGTGCAGGGCAGTGCTCTTGGTCATCGCAGGCGGGTGATCGGGAGGGGCTTCTAGCATCTCCAGTGGCCCTTGAGGACACTCTCTCTGTTTGGAACCTCATCTCTCTTCTCACAATTATTTGCGCTTATTAGAGTCTATGGAGGGTGTGGGTGGAACAGTCAGGCAGCAGATGCAGGGCTTCTAAGGCAATCAGGCCTTTCAAAGAACCAGGCCTGACCTCTTAGCAGGGCTGACCTACCTATTAGTTGCCTAGGGCCCACGATACTTTGGGGGCCCTTGCAAATGCTTCACTTTTTTTAAAAATTAATTAATTTATTTTTTAGCTGCATTGGGTCTTTGTTGCGGCGCACGGGCTTCTCATTGTTGTGGCTTCTCTTGTTGTGGAGCATGGGCTCTAGGCACGCGTGGGCTTGGCTCACGGGCTCTAGAGCACAGGCTCAGTAGTTGGGGCACACGGGCTTAGTTGCTCCGCGCATGTGGCATCTTCCCAGACCAGGGATCAAACCCGTGTCCCCTGCATTGGCAGGCAGACTCTCAACCACTGCGCCACCAGGGAAGCCCTCACTTTTTTTAAAAAATAAGAAGGAAAAAATATATAATCTAGCTGGAATTATAGTCATCTTTATGCCAACTTAGTTGTAAAATATAATTTAAAAATTTTTTTCTTTTTTTCGTGAAGGATGGGACCCATGAAGGCAAAAGTGCCTGGGACCCATGAAAGTCACAGTGGGGCA
The DNA here is from genome assembly GCF_025265405.1 of Mesoplodon densirostris. Classification (NCBI taxonomy): domain Eukaryota; kingdom Metazoa; phylum Chordata; class Mammalia; order Artiodactyla; family Ziphiidae; genus Mesoplodon; species Mesoplodon densirostris. The sequence continues at coordinate 147,261,282 of NC_082663.1, read as the reverse complement.
TGATCTTAGCATACTTCTTTGGTCTTATTATGCTAAGGTCTGTCTCTTCAGTCTTGGGTGCCATTATCAACTCCTTTGTTACCATGGCCCAGGAAGGGGAGGTGGGGAGGGAAGAGAGAAAAAAATAAACAGTGGGACCAAAGGGGTATTGGCACACCCATGTTCATAGCAGCATTATTCATCATAACCCAAAGGTGGAAGCAATGCAGGTGTCCACTGATGAATGAATGGAAAAACGAAATGTGGTCCATCCATACGATGGAATGTTATTCAGCCTTAAAAAGGAATGAAGTTCTTTTCTCTTTCCGTTTCTTTCTTTCTTTTTTTTTTTTTTTTTTTTGGCCATGTGGATTGCAAGATCTTAGTTCCCTGGCCAGGGATGAACCCGGGCCCTGGCAGTGAAAGCACTGGGTCCTAACCACTGGACCACCAGGGAATTACCAGGAATTAAGTTCTGATACATGCTACAGCATGGATGAATCTGAAAACATTTGTTAAATAAGCCTACAGTTTCTGAAATGCACGAAACTCTACATGTAAAGAGCCATTCTCCTCTCAGCAGTTGGGTGGGCTTAGAACACAGATCTGGTGGCCTTGCCTCCCCTCCCCCACTTAAAATACTGCATAGACCTACGGTTGGCTTGAATGTGCAGAGTTTTTCTGGAGGGATACACACAGGCAGCTCGAGAGAGGAAAGCCAGGTGGCTGGGAAACCAGAGAGAGGGGGAGCTTTCCTTCACTCACCTTTGGACCTTGTATGCTTTGAACAGTGAACATTACTTATTAAGAATAAACACAGGGTTCCAAAGAAGACATACAGGTGGCCAATAGGCACATGAAAAGCTGCTCATCATCACTAATTATTAGAGAAATGCAAATCAAAACTACAATGAGGTACCAGCTCACACCTGTCAGAATGGCCATCATTAAAAAGTCTACAAATAACAGATGCTGGAGAGGGTGTGGAGAAAAGGGAGCCCTCCTATGCTGCTGGTGGGAATGTAGTAAACTGGTGCAGCCACTGTGGAAAACAGTGTGGAGGTTCCTCAAAAAACTAAAAATAGAGTTGCCATATGATCCAGCAATCCCACTCCTGGGCATATACCCAGACAAAACTATAATTTGAAAAGATACATGCACCCCAATGTTCCTGGCAGCACTATTTACAAAAGCCAAGATATGGAAACAATCTAAATGTCCATCGACAGATGACTGGATAAAGAAGATGTGGTATACTTAAACAATGGAATATTACTCAGCCAGTAAAAAGAATGAAATAATGCCATTTGCAGCAACATGGTTGGACCTAGAGATTATCATACTAAGCCAAGTAAGTCAGAAAGAGAAAGACAAATACCATATGATATAATTTATATGTGGAATCAAAAGTATGACACAAATGAACATATTTACAAAACAGAAACAGACTCACAGATATAGAGAACAGACTTGTGGTTGCAAAGGGGGAGGGGGGAGGGAAGTATTGGGAGTTTGGGATTAGCAGATACAAACTATTATATATAGGATACATAAACAACAAGGTCCTACTGTACAGCATAGGGAACTATATTCAATATCCTGTGATAAACCACAATGGAAAAGAATATGAAACAGAATATATGTATGAATAACTAAATCTCTTTGCGGTACAGCAGATATTAACACAACATTGTAAATCAACTATACTTCAGTAAATTTAAAAAAAAAGAATATACACAGGAAATGGTTAGTTAGTGATTAATGGGGATAGAGTTTCAGTTTGGGGTGATGAGGAAATTCTGGAGATGGATGGTGGAGATCGTTGCCCAATAAAGTGAATGTACTGAATGCCACTGAACTGGACACTTAAAAATAGTTTAAATGGAATCTAAAAAGTGACACATATTTACAGAACAGAAATAGACTCACAAACATAGAAAACTTATGGCTAACAAAGGGTAAAGGCGGGGGAGGGATAAATTAGGAGTTGGTGGCCAGGGTTGGTCAGGAGGTGGGGGGTGGAATGTGGGGCTAGCGGGGAGTGTGGGCAGGAGCCTTTATTGTGGTTTCCATGGGGACAAATGGGCAAGGAAGGGTAGGCAGGTTTATGATTGGCTAGTTTGAATAATTTCAGCAGGCTCTGGGTGTAGGGGCTGGCCCTAGTTGTCTGGCACTGGGTGCTGGGGTGATCAGGGCAGAGGAATATTACCTCCTGGAGTGTGAAAGCCTGATAAAGGAGGTGGTTGCCGCTATTGGCTCTGGATTGGTGGATCTGTCCACTAACACAAAAGGTGCACTTGTTGGTAAGTTGCTTACTCTCCCTAGGAATTAGCTAGTCCTGGGAGTCTCTCCCAGATCACCAAGGCCCCAAGATGTCAAATCATCAGAATACAGAAAATAAAGGACACAGTTAATATGCAAGGAAGAGGAGCAGCATTGCCAAAGGACAAAGACAGGAAGGCTGGAGCAGGACTGGGGGCAGGTTCTACCACATGGGTGATGTGGGAGGCTGGGATCGTCAATGCTGGGACTTCCTCCATCCCTCCCAGGCCCTCTGCCTTTGAGCCTTCTCTGGAACGGAGGGACTGAGGGGATTGCCAGGACCAAGCTTGGGGGCCAGGCTGACAATGCCAGCACCACCAGGGCTCTGTCTTCTGGCTTTGCTTACGGCTTCTGGCAGGTGCAGCTGTGTCTATGGACGGAGTCGTCCCAGGAGCCCTGCCCCACTGCCCTTGGATTCCTCCTGCCTGGTTCCGCCAATGGCTTCTCAGTCCTCCTCCCTACTCTGACCCCTCCTGATTGCATGAAATCCCCCCAGTTGCTTGAGCCCTCTCTAGATTGGGCCCATCTGCTGTTCCTTCTTGAGGCTCACTGTTTTTCTCTAACAATGTATAGTGAAGCATCAGGTTGTGGTTGTGCTTCTTTTTAAATTTCCAATCTCTTGTGAAGCAACATGCGGTTCTGCTGTATGTGGCCAACACACAGCTGGGAAGGTGCCAAGCGACTTCTAAGATTGGCTTCGACCCTGGGCAAGGAGAAGGATTAACTGAGGATGCGCTTAGAGGTCACAACAGTATCAAACGGCTTCCCACATTTCTAGACACCTCTGCTCTGGTCCTGTGCTTGTTTGCTGTGCTCAGCCTTGACCAGCATAGCACATGCTCAGTGCGGACAGGGACTGTCCTTTTGGGCTCATCTTTGTACTCTCAGAACCAGGGCATTGTAGGTTGTTGTGGGTTGGATTATGTCTCCCCAAATTCATGTGTTGGAGTCATAACCCCCAGGATCTCAGAATGTGACCGTATTGGGAAATAGGTTCATTGCAGATGTAATTCATAAAGATGAGGTCATACTGGGCCCCAAATCTGATATGACTGGTGGCCTTATTTGGACACAGACATGCACACAGGGAGAATTCCATGTGAAGGTGAAGGCAGAAATTGTAGTCAGGCCACCAGAAGCCAAGGAACGCCAAAGATTGCCAGAAACCATGGAAGCTAGGAGAGAGAGATTCCCCCTCACAGCCCTCAGAAGGAGCCAACTCTGCTGACACCTTGATCTTGGACTTCTAGTTTCTAGGACTGTGAGAAGTTTTTCTGTTGTTTAAGCCACCCTAGCAAAGTAATACACGTCTTTAGTTAATGACCATTGCAGGCTAATATCTGTGCATGAATAGACTCAATATTCCCTACATGAGCTGACCGATTTGGAGTGCTGAATGGGGTCCCCACATGGGCTGAGCATGCATGATTGGGTCAGTTGATCTACCACGAATGTCAAACTCTTGGCAGTTGAAAGCCCTAAGGTGATTTTTGTTTTTTTAATTGAGATAAAATTCCGGTATCAGAAACTTCTATTTTATTCTATTTTGTCTTATTTTATTTTAATTTTATTTTGTCTTATTTTATTTGCTGTGCTGTGCGGCTTGCAGGATCTTAGTTCCCTGACCAGGGATTGAACCCATGCCCTCAGCAGTGAAAGCACAGAGTCCTAACCACTGGACTGCTAGGGAATTCCCAGAAAATTCACCATTTTAAACTGAACAATTTAGTGGACTTCCCTACACTCACAAGGTTGTGCAACCACCACCTCCATCTTGTTCCAAAACATTTTCTTCACCCCAAAAGGAAACCCTGTGCCCATTAAGCAGTAGCGCTCGTCCCCTCCTCCCCCAGCCTCTGGAAATAACTGATCTACTTTCTGTGGATCTGCCTCTTCTGGACATTCCACATCAATAGAATCATAATAATGTGGCCTTTTGTGTCTGGCTTCTTTCACTGAGCATCACGTTCTCTGGCTTCATCCATGTTGTAGTGTGTCTGTCAGTGTTTCATTCCTTTTGATGGCTGAATGCTACTCCATTGTGTGGATGGACCACACTGTGTTTATGTTCGTGTGTTGATGGCCCACCTGCCTTAAAATGTTCTACCCAGTGAATATGTGCGGACTGAAAAAAAGAATGACTGGAAGGATAGAGGTTGAGGACAGGTGAGCTGTGGGGACAGAGGCACAGGTGGCCCAGGCCCTGCCGCCCTCCCTCAGGGCCAGGAGTCCAGCAGGGACTCCTAGGTCAGCCAGGGGAGCATGGGAGAGGGGGGATGCAGGGTAGGTGGTGGGGGGAGGGGAGCAAACTTTGTCCTCGCCCAGAGCCGGGCCTGACCTGCTCCCCTCTCCAGGTGACTGTGGCCGAGGCCCCGCCTTGGGGTCCTTCGGTTGGGACCCCAGGAGGGGCAGTCCTCCACCTGCAACACCCAGACCTTGTCAGGAGGGAAGCCAAAATTCTGCCCTTGGGACCCGATCACCACCCAGCTTGCTTCTCTTTGTACCGAGTACGTCTGCCAGCAAACGCACTGTGGATTTTCATACAGAGAGACCTGGGCTGCATCTGTCTAGGTGCTGAAAACACCAGCTGTGGAGAGCAGGTGTCTCCCCACCTGGGCACTGGGGGCGAGGGTGTCTTGGCTGCACTGGGAGGTCTGCTGGCTACACGCAGAGGGGGATGAAAGACGCAGCCAACTGGGGCAACGTCTGGTCCCCGGGCTGGTCCGTGCTCAGTTTCATGCTCTGCTGTTGCCATCCTGAAATTTTTAATACATCTTAAAAAACTTTATTTTTAAGTGTGGTAAAATACAAATAACATAAAATGCATCATTTGTAAAAGTGCACAGCTCAGCAGCATCGAGCACATTCACACTGTCGGGCAACCATCCCCACCATCATCTCCAGAACTTTCTCAACTTCCCAAACTGAAACTCTGTCCCCAGGAAACGCTGACTCCCCCTCCCCCTCCCCCAGTCCCTGGCCCCCACCATCTACTTCCTGTCTCTATGGATGTGACTCTAGGGACCTAGCAAAAGTGGAATCAGACAGTATTTGTCCTTTTGCGACTGGTTTATTTCACTTACCATCATGTCCTCATGGTTCATCCGTGTTGTAACGTGTGTCAGAATATCCTTCCTTTTAAAAGATGAATAATAGTCCATTTTATGTATATACTAACATTTTGTTTATCTGAAATTCTGAATAAGTTTTGCACAAGGGGCCCTGCATTTTCATGCTGCACTGGGCCCCCCAAATTACACAGCCTGTCCAGCTGGCCCCTGTCACACTAGATCCAGTAGGAGAAATCCTTCCAGGCCCAGCCGACAGCTTACTCAGTCCCCTCCTCCCTGAAACTCCCTGAAGGGAACCCAGAGGGGGTCAAACGACTAACTCCCCCCCATACGCTGCCTTGGGGAAGAACTCGGAGAAGACCCAGTGACAAATTTTGAAGGGCCTTTTATGGGTTGAATTGTGTCCCCCCACAAAACGTATGTTGAAATCCTAACCTCCAGGACCCCAGAATGTGACCGTATTTGGAGATACAGTCTTTCGAGAAGTAATCAAGTTAAAATCATTGTGGGCCCTAATCCAATAGGACTGGTGTCCTTATAACAAGGGGAAATTTGGATACAGAGACAGACATGCACAGAGGGAAGACGACGTGAGGACACAGGGAGAAGACAGACATCTACAAGCCAAGGAACGGGGCCACCCCTTCCGCTGAGGCTCGCACGGGGCAGGCACAGGGAGAACCCAGGCCTGTGTGAACCCACCTGCCTGTGGATGCCCAGGGGCGCCTGGGATGCTTTCAGCCTCTCCCTTCCCTCTGTCCCCTGCCTCCCTGACGGGGTGCCCACACCTTCCCGTCTGATGCAGGATCTAACCTGCACTGGGCAAGGGAGGATTCAAAGGGCCTGAAAAGGGGGAAGGCGAGGAAAGGGGTGCTATACACACATCGTGTCTTTAAATTAAAAATGTTTACAGGTTGCATCTTTGTGTGGCCAAAAGGGTTTAAAAAGAACTTGATAATTTTTTTTTTTTTTGGCTGCATTGCCAGTCTTTGTTGCTGTGCGCAGGCTTTCTCTAGTTGCGGCGAGCAGGGGCTACTCTTCATTGCGGTGCGCGGGCTTCTCATTGTGGTGGCTTCTCTTGTTGCAGAGCATGGGCTCTAGGCGTGCAGGCTTCAGTACCTGTGGCATGTGGGCTCAGTAGTTGTGGCGCACAGGCTTAGTTGCTCTGCGGCATGTGGGATCTTCCCGGACCAGGGATCGAACCCATGTCCCCTGCAATGGCAGGCTGATTCTTAACCATTGCGCCACCAGGGAAGCCCCGAACTTGATACCTTTTAATGTTCTTCTTCAGTCACGAAAGTAGATGAGTGAAATGCTTTACGATTTTTAAAAATTACCAAAAAAAAAAAAAAAAAAAAAAGAGAGAGACCAAGCCTTTTTTGAAAAAGCGTATTTAAGGTTTATGCTTTTGGTTGTCTGTGGGTCCGGGGCCCCGATGCATCCACAGTTAACGATCGTCCTCCTTCGCGCTCTAAGAAGCACGTTGATACCTCCATCTGGGTCACATCTCTTTGTAAGTTTCCCTTTATTCATTCACATTTTATTGTCACCTTGAAACGCTGCCCTGTGGTCCATTTGTTCCTTAGCCGCAGGCCTCCTAGGTCAGACCACAGGCACCACCGCCAGATGCCACGTGAAAACTCTTTAGTGGCGTTGCCCCCTCGTGCCCCGGCCCAGTCCACACAGCCCAGGAGGTGGAGTTTATGTTGAAGAGCCGACACGAGAAGGGCAAGGCCACTCCCAGCAAGGGGAACAGCAAGGGCCAGGCCTGGCACCCAAGGAACACGGACCCCTTCACTGCTGGTGTGATTCGAGGCCTCCACCACCTTGACTTGTGAACCTTGAGATAGACACACCCAGTGCCCCGTCCCCGGGAAAGGTCTGCGTGCACATCTATGCTGGCTTTCAGGGTCTGCCTTGAGATTTCTGTGCAAGCACACATGCATGGCTCTCTGAGGGGCCCTGGTGTGAATCTTTTGGTTGCCGTGCATCCTGTATGTCAGGTGAGACATCCCCATCAGGCTATTTCCCCGTTTTCCAGGCATGTGGCAATTTTATTGATGTGGACGACTGAGAAAGCTCATGTGCATTTGTCGGTTACAACTGGCTTTAGTTTCAGAGCCTCTGGATCCCAGAGTCTCTCCCACGGGGCCCTGGAGGTCCCGGAGCTCCAGCCCCTGCACAGACGATGTCTGAGGACTCGCTTTGCCCCGTTCCTCCGTGCTGCCCCGGGGGCTGGCTGCGTGGTGTGGGTCGGGCGGGTGGGTGGTTTACACAGTTGACCCACCAAGCTTCTCCAGGAGGCTTCACTTGACAGAGAGAAGAGGGCATTCGTGCTTGTGCCTGCCCAGCCCCACCTCTTGTCCTGGGATTCCTCCAACCGGAAAGGACCCTTCAGCGGGGCCTGCCCCGAGCCCTGGTCCCTCTCCCCGACACCCACCCAGCGGCTCTGAGCTGCAGTTTCTTCCGGGACCCAGGCCCTCACACCGCAGGGCCCAGGTGCCGCTGTGCTCTGACTCTTTAGGCCCTGCACCAAATCCTTCAACTCTAAGAAAAGCAGTCAGACGGAAGGCGGTCCTTGGAATGAAGGGGAAGGTGGATTTTTTTCTTTTTAATTAATTTACTTATTTTGGCTGCTCCGGGTCTTAGTTGTGGCATACGGACTCTTTTGTTTAAAATTTAATTAATTAATTTATTTATTTTTGGCTGCATTGGGTCTTTGTTGCTGCACATGGGCTTCCTCTAGTTGTGGCGAGCGGGGGCTGCTCTTCCTTGTGGTGCGCGGGCTTCTCATTGCGGTGTCTTCTCTTGTTGCAGAGCGCAGGCTCTAGGCACGTGGGCTTCAGTAGTTGTGGCTCGTGGGCTCTAGAGCACAGGCTCAGTAGTTGTGGCGCACAGGCTTAGTTGCTCCGTGGCATGAGGGATCTTCCCAGACCAGGGCTCAAACCCGGTCCCCTGCGTTGGCAGGCAGATTCTTAACCACTGTGCCATCAGGGAAGCCCGGCATGCAGACTCTTAGTTGCAGGCATGCATGCGGGATCTAGTTCCCCAACCAGGGATCAAACCCAGGCCCCCTGCACTGGGAGCACGGAGTCTTACCCACTGGACCACCAGGGAAGTCCCGGGAAGGTGGATTTTGAGACTCCACAGTCTCCAGGAAGCCCAAAGAAAACCAGAAAACTCCTGAACAGAGAGGGTGGCAGGCCGTGGGACCCATGCTTCCACAAGACCCCAAGCTCAGAGGGCCCCACGCCCCACGCTTGGTTTAACGCTCTGAGGTCACCGACTTGAAATTCTTGGTACTTTCTGAACCAGAGGCCCCTGCAAATTCTGTCCCAGTTTGGTGGTTTAGGAGAAGCCCTCGGGCTCTCAGAGGACACTGTCCCTGGAGGTCCAGGTGGGGGGAGCTGGCTGTGCGCTCACGATGCAGGGGCTCAAGAGAAATTCCCTCCCTCACTTGCTCTGGGGTGACCGAAAGACCCCCGGGAGAGCTGGGGGCTGGGTTCAGGCCCCTGGCACGTGCCCACGGGCACCTGAGCCCCTCCCCACCCCTGTGCAGTTACACAGGCATAATGTCCCACCTGTGGGAGGCGTCCTGCCCCGTACACACCCCCAACTTCCCATCCCTGGCTGAAGCCCAAAATGGACACGTTCAGAGGCACAGAGCTAAGGGGCAGTCCAAACTCAGGATGCTCTGTATCAAACCAGTGGGGGGAAAAAAAAATCGCCAGCACCGAACGGTGTCTGTTTTTCCAACTGGCTAAGCTTCAGGGCATCACCTTTAAATGAGTACGTGGGCAGTACTAACACCTCAGTGAAGTACTCTGTAAGGTGCACAGCACGCTGGTTGCTAATAGCGATCACCTCTCACCACCACCTCCTGGCTCCTCGGAACTCGCTTCTGCTCGGACGCCCCGCCCCGGAGGGCCTCACATGCCCCGGCACTCGGCACACCCACAGGTTGGATGGGGGTCTTCGGTCTGTTCTTTTGGACCTCTGGGTGGGCAAAGCAAGGCTCTGAACTGGGGAGAAATGCTCCCTGGCCAGCTTGAATTGTGCTGCAGGACTTCTGGGCGGCTTCCCAGAGCCCGGGGCTGCCACTTGTCCAGGCTTGCAGGCCCACGTCACCACCATCTGTCCTGCTCTGAGTGGGCTCCAGGCCAGGGGCAGAGGGTAAGACCCACTGTGCTGTCCCTAGCGCCCCCGACTCCACAGTAAAAAACACTCTCACAGCAGAACGGTCCTTCCTGTCACTAAACAGAAACCATGGTTCTCAGGGACACCACCAGTGTCTATGATTTTCTCCCTTCTCTTTAGGAAATCCTTTGCAATTGTGCTAGGGAAGTACTGAGGTGAACAAACAAAAAGACCCAAAGACAGGGACTTCCCTGGTGGTCCAGTGGCTAAGACTCCATGCTCCCAATGCAGGGGGCCCAGGTTCGATCCCTGGTCAGGGAACTAGATCCTACATGAGTGCCGCAACTAAGACTCAACACAACCAAATAAATAAATAAATATTTTAAAAAATATATCTTAAAAAAAAAAAAAGGACCCAAAGGAAAGGGATGCAGGCATTAAGCCCTCAGAGTCTTAACCTTGAACGGAACCGTGAAGACAGCACCCCCCTACCCCGGGCAGGCTGGCAGCAAGAGCCCCCCACCTCGCACGTGGACTCGGCCTCTCAGCTCTGAATCCTGGGGTGGGGGGAATCGGAAGCTGTCCTGCACACCAGATGTGGAGCTGGGGGCGGCAAGGCTTTGTGACAGCACACCCCCACTTACACCACTGGCTTCTTAGAGGGGGTCCCTGGAGCATCGGCATCACTTGGGAGTTGGTTGGGTTAGAAATGCAGAGTCTCGGGCTCAGCCCAGAACTGCTGAAGCCGGATCTGCTTTTGAACAAGGCCCCTGGGGGAGGGGGATGCACACTCTGGTCTGTGATGCGCAGGGAAGGGCTGACGCCCAGACCCCTTCTCCTCAGTGCAGTAGGTGTAGATGGCGCCTGCGGAGCTGCCTGGAGGTCCCAGGACACCCCTGGAGCCACCTCCAGCTGGAGCCCAGCCGCCTTCCCCACGTGGTGCCGGCCTGCCCCTCTGCCAGGGACTCGGGCTGGGTTTTCTGAGGGAGCTCAACGCAGAACCACAAGACACACACAGACAAGAAAGAAAATCCAGTGACTTCAGGAGAGGCCCTGTAGTGCCGCTGGGGAAGCACGTCCACGGGTTTAGCTGAGCCCACTGGGTGCGGGGGAGCCGGGGGGGTTACTGCTCTCTCTGCCAACCCTAGCCTCTCTCCTTGGATGCGTCTTGGATTCAGAGTGGCTGTGGTGTGGTACCTACTTGATCTGTTTTCCTTTCCACAAGGATCCTATGGGCTGGGCGTTATGGACCCCATTTCACAGCTGGGGAGACTGAGGCTCAGAGTCAGGGGCTTGCCTGCGGTGCACACTAGGGAGGCAGCAGAGTCAGGATTCGAACCTAAAACTCCGACCCTAAGACTCTTATGCTCCGCCCTGCCTCTGGGTGAGTTCGAACTCACCTTCCATCACCTGAGGAGATAAGTGTCAGAAGACATTTGGAATGGCCAGGGGCTCAGGTGTGGGCAGCAGACAGACAGGCAACACTCAGGGACAAGACAGGAGGCCCAGGAACCTTTGAACATGGAGAAGAGGAGTCCCTGGGTCTCCAGGGGGAGGGGGCTGATTTGTGAGTGCGTCCATGGGGGAGGCCAGCATCTGGGCGGGGCAGAGGGAGGTGGGGGAGCCAGTCACAGGGCATGTCCTGGTGCCTTCCTCTCTGTCCTCCAGGCTGGGCTGTCTGAGGGCTCCCTCCTTCCCCACATGGGTCAAGGCCACGGCCTGGCACAGCACCTGGCAAAGCGCCTGGCAAGGGGCAGCCCACGCTCACCTAGGAAGGAGCAAGTCACCTGTGGCCCTGGCTGGCGCGTCACTCGGCGATGGCTGCTTACAAGTCACACACCATCACCCCTACACCACCGTGTCTCAACGATCCCACTTCATTTATTACCAAAATATCACAGAGGTCCAGTCATAGTTAACATACAGCGTTTAACACAAACCTAATACCTGTGAAAAGAACTAAGTATTCGGACAATCGAGTCGTTTGGAACCATAACGCCCCAAACCGTTATCACTCCGTACTCCAAAAATACACTTTGAGAGCTTTGGAAACTGAATTAAAATGTCTACACAGCTATGAACAATTGTTTAATAAAACTTTTTCATGTTTCCATTACATGTAAATATATCAATTTGGCATCTCTATAAAAACTCTGAAAATGGTGCAAAAGTTTCATTCTCTTTGAGAAAGCCATTGACAAAAAATATTCACACTTCACTAAAATTTTGAAAAATGGTCTTCTTTCAAAGCTTCTTTATTAATCTGAAATCTTCTGGTTTATCAAAATCTAGGTTTGCTTTTTCCTCCTAAAACACTAAAGAACATTTATTCACAAGGATAAAAAGGCAAACTTGGGGAGATGGAAAACTGAGAAGGACTTTTTTTTTCTTCTGAAAAGCAAAAAAAAAAGGCAAAAAAAGAAAAAGGCAAAAAAAAAAAAAAAAAGGCTAGTTACATAAGCATCCTCCAAAGAACACAATGGGATTCATTTTATTGTTGACTTTTGGACAGCAGTGTCATACTTTATTGAAAACAAACCCATGTAAAAACAAAGTTAAAATGAAAAATGGTACCTGAAAAATAAATTATTTTATATAAAACAAATCAATAACTTAAAACACACTAATATACAAAAGGTCTACCCATCTACTGTACAACATGGGAAGCAGCTGGGAAAGTGCCCCCCAGAGCAAATCACTGTAAACGGAACATTACATGATAAAGAGGTGGCCCCAACCAACAGACAAGCCTTCTCTCCTGGTGGAAGTGAAACAGTCCTCCCGAGTCGCTGCAAACCACCGGTCAGCCTAACTTCGGTCCTCATGGGGACTTACAAGGAGTCATTTATTTATTTATTTTAACGACCAAGCAGAAAACTGAACTCTGTCACCAAAAGGTTGTGGAAAAATACAATCATTAGAAGTCAGAGTCCAATCAAAAGGTGTGGAAATGTGAACCCTGCCGGGAGCCCTACCGCTAGCTACCGTAGGACTGTCCATTCTCGATGCCCCTCGACGGAAAGCACGTGGGGCTTCGGGTGGGGGCCGGGCCTGGGAATCTGACGAGCAGCAGGTGTTTTCCTGAGGAGCTGCCTCAGGGCCCAGGAGGTACCGCGGGTCCTGGGAAGACGGGAAGGATTTCAGGTGGAGGGTTGGGGTTATGGGGAAGAGAGGCCCCCGGCAGCTTATTCTCACTCTCTGTGATCCAACCCAGGATGGGTGCAGAAAGCACAGAGTAGTCCGGTCAGGCTGAATCGGATGGGAAATGGGGCAGCTGGGAGACGTGAACTCTGATTTTCAAGGCCAACAGCGACTGGGGTCAGTCCATGGCCCTAGTCTGAAGGCAAACCAGCGATAAGTTATTGCCAATAACTGTCTTGGGATTCATCTGTCTGCCTGACCCGGCAGGGCTCCCCCCAAGCTGCCAGCTCCCAAGGGGCTGGCTCCCTAAGCAGCACAGTTCAGACCCTGGGTTTCCAGCACTAACACCAAGTGCAGACTCTCGGAGGTTAAGGCAGCTGCCCTTGGCAAGGGAAAGACTCACCTTTTGGGGGACAAAGGTGAAACCTACCCGGTGCCACATGCCTACGGGCTGAGAAAGCCCAGCTCCTCCGTTATTCTGGCAAGAGGGTGGCCGTGGTGGCCGGGGGATCACAGTCATAGGACGTATGACCAGAGGCACAGCCAGTGCAGAAAACCACAGCTTGCCATATCACATCGAAAAGCTAAAGAAAGGCAGAGCCACGGGGTAATAAACAATGGATAACTCAACTGGAACCAGGTTCACAAATCTGGAGCTGCTTAGTGAACAACTATGAGGGGAAGTTACATAGGCCAAAAGAGAATTCAATTCAATCAGAGAATTCTTTGGTATTTATGTACCAAACCAAAGTTTCAATAAATTAACATCATCTACTCTTAACTTTTTCATCAAAATTCCCAAATAAAAGGAGATCACTCATTTTACGAAATACAAATAAGATTGATGTTAAAAAAAAAAAACCCACAACTTTTTTTTAACACGGTTTCTTTTGGATTTAAAACTTTAAAAAAAATGGGATCTTCCTTTTGCAAACAGGCCTAGAGAGAAGATGTAATGAACTTTTTGGACACAGGGCCAGCATCTGGCACTTCCATGGGAGTGACAATTACTTCTCAGGAGTAAAACACGTCAAAGGCCAAATCCTCCCGCACGCTCACAAATTAAAACTCCCAAAGAAGCACATTGGGGTTTTCAGCCAGAAGGATGTTCAAAGAGTGGGGACCATGTAAAACGAGAATTTTACTGAGAAACTTCAGGCAACTCTCAAAGGTCCGTATGCGCTTCACGTTTCCTGTTCATCTGTGCCAGCACCAGGATAATCAGTGTGGTTCCAATAAAACAGAGGGGAGGAAATCAGCTGCGGTGCTGGCTGTGAGCCCATCACTTCGCAGTTTAGGCCTCTGAAAGAATTCTCGTAGGAAATGGAACACTAGTGCAGGCTGGCAGGATGGTGTGTCAGCGAGGAGACTCAAGGATCACTCTCAGGACTGGGCACCTCATCTTCACTGAAATGTTGGCCTGAAGCTAGCACAACCTATACGGCGTATTTTTCCAGGAAAACATCCCAGCCCCGGGGTGCAGACCACTCCGGGGCACATGCAGTGGGGACCCTCTTTGCATCAAATCTGGGCAAACGGGCCTTGGTTCCAGGAAGAGGCACGCAAGCTAGCTTTGACATAGCATCTGGAAAATTCTGCTGCAGACAGGAGGTCCTCCATGGCACTTGGCCAACTTATGAGACAAGGCTTCAAGGTATGAGCTTGGCCCTTTGTGGGAGAAGAAGAGGGCAACATGGGAAATTCAGGAGGACCACACAAGCAGCTGGCAGCCCCTCAGTGAAGTATGAGGGAAGCAGTGGGGGGGGGGGGGGGGGGCGGGCAGCCTCAAATGGTCCAGGGGTTGCTCAGAACACAGACCCGCTCTGGAGAACGCTGTGCCTACTGCCCAATGTCTTCCACTTAAATAAACAGATAGATAAATAATGCCGCAATTCCATGACATCAATAACTAAAAAGCAGCTTACTGTTACATGTTTTAGTCTCGTGTCAAGGCTAAAAACTGCTGGTACTAAGTTATTGTGTTTTTGATTCTCTTGCACACTGGTTATTTATAAAAATCAGATCACGCTCCTGAGGAGTTGCCCGGAGATCGGGCCCTGCCTATTTACTTCTCTGGCCCTCTCTTACACTCTCCCTGCCGGCTCCCCATTTTAAAAAAACACCATCTGTGATGGCACAATCCTAACGTCACAGATTTGTAAATGCTTTGTCTTGAGGCAAATATGTTTGTTTCTTAAGATCTTATAAATCCTCCCTGAATGCTGGGCTGTCTGTACCTTACCTAGCCAAAAAGAAAGAAAAGGTAAAATAAAAAACAAAACAAAATTCGAGCAAAACAAAATCAAATTTAATGGTCTTAAATGCAAAAGTAAAAACAAACGAAAAACACAAAAAAGCAAAAGAAAATTAACAGAACAGAACAACCCAAAATGTCAAGGCAGTTATGAAGAGAACTTTGAAGGTTAATCTTTAAAACTACAAATCAAAGGATTTTTTTTCTTTTTTTTTCTTTTTTCTTTTTTTTTTTTTTGTTAATAGGTAACTGGCAGGAAGTAAGTACTTTTCTGCTGAGTGTTCATAGGAAAGCAAAGTTTCAAAACAAAATCCGACTAAAATAGAAAAAAGCCTAGCGCTCACGAGAAGGGATGCGAGAAATACAATGCTCAAATGTTTCTGTGTCATTAAAAAATAGAGCTATTTTACGCACTGGGGCCGTGTTCAATGCTCTTGGAAACTGGAGAGATGATTGTGAACAACAGTATCTGATGTGTGGAGGCACCATGCATGCAATGTGTGGACAGGAATCGGGATGTCAGAGGAGCGACACGTCTTCAGGCGTGCCTGGAGCTGAGATCTGACTCTGGAATATACTGGAGTTTCCCTGAAACTCTTTGGTCCGTTCCCATTGGCGCCTGGGCTTAGGAAACCCACTTGTGTCCTCGGCAGAGCCTGGCCCGGCCTGGTGTGGCCCCCCTCCCCACTTGTGGCCCACGGCAGACGGGTCCGCTGCCACTGCCGGGGCCAATCGGCTGAGTGAGCAGGAGGTGGCAATGGGACCTGCTTGGGAAAGCAATTTCCTGTCAACCAAAGCAGAAATCGCTTAAAATGTTGAAGCGGTTGAGAAAACGCACACAAGGCATCTGTCTAACATCTTTAGTTTGAAAACTAAAACTAAAAGGTCATTTCTTTTTGTTTGTTTCTATCCAGTTTGTGGAGACATCGAATGAAACGCGTGTTAGACAGTCTCAGAAGTTAAAGCATGCTTCAGTTTCACCACCATCCCGAAGGACTGGTTAGTCAATGCAGTCTACTTAGATTTCTGTTTAATATATATTTTAAAGGAAATAACTTAAGAAACTTAAAATTGATCTAACATTGTGGGATTTCAAACATTTGAACATGTCGGTTGCATCCCAGAGTATAAAAACCTTTTCACTTCTCATTTAGACTAAGACAAACACTTGTGAAAATTGGCGCAAAATGAGTTGTACACTAACAAAAAAGTTTCAACTTCTTCACTCTTAATTATCTATTCCGTACAAAAAAAAGCATGAGCGAGTTATTTGTGGGACTTGTTGGTTTTGAAGGAAACCTGTAAGATTTTGTCCCCCAGGCGGTAGCCGTTCAGACTTGCTATGGCCATCGCGGCTTCTTCATAGTTTGTCATGGTCACAAAACCAAAGCCTTTGCACTTGTTGGTGTTGAAGTCGCGAATCACTTTCACATTGGTAACTGCACCAAAGGGGCCAAACATCTGCCAGAGGATTCCCTCATCGGCATCTTGACCAAGGTTGTAGATGAAGATGCACCAGCCCGAAGAAGCGTTGCCTGGGACATTGACACCAGAAAGCCCACTCATGTGATCTACACCCATAGGGGAGAACCTAGCAAACAGAGAGCAAGGTCAAGGTCAGTGCGGGCCAGCGAGCTGCACGCAGCCCATGTGAGGCGCTCGGGCTGACACACCCCACTCAGTCAAAATCAGGACTTTTCAACTGAGAGGAACTCAATATGGGGGCGGAGGGAGGGCATGGGCTCCCTGCTCTGTAGGGAGTCGACTCCGAGGAGAGACGCTTGCTGCCTGCAGGGGGTCAGGCCTCAGAGCGATGGCCTCTAGTGGCCTCTGACCAGCCGCTCCCTCCACCCCTCCCACCTTGGTGGGGTGGTCCTGTTTAGTCACACCCGTACTTCCCACATTTTAAGTGATGGAAGCTTCTCCACATCCTCCGAGGTGCCGTTACACCCCCAGCTCTCCCCGGAGGAAACCGTTCCTCATCCTGTGTCTGTATCTGTATGTGTGTTTGCGGGGGTATGGTAGGGGTGGGGAGAGGGCTGAATTTTTTTTTCTTTCTCTGAATTTTATACCCCATCCCCACCCCCATCGGCACCCTCCCTCTCCGAGGGTTCACGTCCGAGCGGTGCCCGCATATAGCACACTCCCGCGAAGGGACACTGCCGGCAGGGCACAGCTCCAGACACCCTTCCGCTGCTGGCTCTTACCAGCCCAGAAGGTCCAGGGCTATGAACTCTAAGTCCACCAAGCTTTACCAAAAATGTGGAGCCCCTTTCTAAAGCGCCACTTATTAGTCACATCAAAAATAAGCCTTCTACAAGTCGTGGGCAATAAGGATTAAGGGAGATGACAAGATTGTTACTGAAGCCACGTGGCCCTTGAGATGTTTCACAAGCTCAAAAGTAACTGTTGGAGGATCAATTTAAGAATATTTGAGCACGATACAGCATCTCTGAAGCCACACAATGCAAGTGGAGAAGTATTACCTGCTCCAAAATAAAATCAGGTTCGAGTTGTGGGTCTGATCCAGGGGTGAGTGGGGGGTGCCTTCAAGTGTCACTAAACAGATTCACACCCTCAGCAGACACGGGAGAAGAGTGGCCAGCCCCCGAGGTGCAGACCACTGACACAACGGTGATCGCTGATGCAGGTACAGAAGAATCAAGGCACACTGTGGGCCATGGTTTTGAATTTGTGAGAATAATTTTAAACAGCCCGTACCAAATGTCTGAATTGGTTAGATGACTCAGGAGGCTTGTTAGTGGTGAGACCACAGTATCATTGAAATGGGGGTGGGAAAAGGCACCCAAGTATCTGTATGAGCTGCTTTTCAGTGAGAAATGGAAAGACATTCTGACTTTTAAAAGGACCTCCTTTTCTCCAAGTTTTGTAGGACACGGACCCAAGTTACCATAGTTAACTAAATCTTGACATGGATATTATACTGAAAATAATCTGAGGTAATATTTTACTGTCTTTTATTGACATGATTCTCATTCTTATACATTCTTGTGAGTTTTCTCCTGTTAGTTGGAGCTGATCTGTTTCATCTCAACTGTCATGAAACCCACCCCCATTCTTTCCTCTGATGGTGCAAGAGGAGAACTGACTCTTCCTTGATTTGGGGACTTTTCCCAACATGATAAGAACTGACTGCAAACCCTCTCCTCTTCTGGGTTTTCTTTCTTCTTATTCTTATCTTAGTCTGCATCCTGGTGGCGAAACTTCCCGCCCGCCCCTTCCTTCCGTCCATCTCTGGAGGTCACGGTCCCTCTCCTGCCTGGCCCCTTCTGCACCTCCCATCTCTCCTTTCTCTTCTCCTCCAAGCTTCCTGGTTTTCCAGAGTTCCTGGGTAACTCACTGAACTTGGCTATCTACACATCCCACCAGGTCACCAGTGAGGCCGACCGTGCTGACTTTCAAAACTGGATTTAGCTCACTTCTGTCCAAAGACGCTTCCCCTGCTTTGCCTTTAAACCAGAAAAGCCAATGAAGGAAGGCCAGCTTTGGAACCTGAGCTGAGTTGAGAACCCTGGATTATTGTACTGTGAAAATAAGACCTTGAAAAACAGCATCTGTGGAAATGAGCAGGGTGTTACCCAACCTCACCGCTTAAAACAAAGACGGGAACCCTGAAAAGTCGCAGAGAGAAATCCATAACATACCTGAGATTAGCCCTCATGCCACTTCTCAACACTGGGAGAAGTGGGATCTCAGCTGTTCGTGAGGCAGTAACACGCGTGATTTCAGAGTCCAAGTTACTGACTCTACTTGTCTCTGTTCTGCTAGATCCTGGCGACTAGAATCATTTTATATGGAAAGACTAAGGAAGGTGGGAAAACAGTTCACCTCTAGGATGCGGCTTTTAAACAGAAGGCATATAATAATATTCAGACACCAAACGACTCCACAAGGTAGGTGTATGAGAAAGGTTTGCCTTAGGGCCGCTGATCAAATGTCTAAAACCTGTTTAAAACTCTGGAAGAACGGCTCTTGCATAAGCACCCCTAAAGCTGTATCTTTTCTCTCCCAGATACGGGATGATCTTTTAAACTCGTGGGTCTACTCGCATATCACTAGAAACTGCAGGCTGCAGCGCTATGCACTCACTCTCCTGGGAGCTGGTTGGAGCTGCACTACCTTTTTCATTCTAGTTAAAGACAACACTTGGATGTAAATAAACAGCTTCCATACAGATACCTTTCTGATGGAGGTGGGGGACATGGGGACATGAAATGGCTGTGAGCGCGACTTTCTGATGTGATCAGCCCAGAGGCTTCCACTGCACAGTCACCAACCAGCAGGGCTCCGCGCGGCCAGAAGGGGCCCGAGTGGCCGTGGTGGGAAGAGCGCGTCCTCCTGACCCACCTGAATCTCTGCGCCTGGTGATGAACGGGGCCTCCGAACCGCCTAGCTGGCGAGTGGTACAGCTGGGAGAGCAGCGCCACGTTTTTGTTCTGGTTGGGATTGGCTGCAAACTTCACTGTAATGGGCTCGGAGGAACCTGGGGGTTTATGACCATTGAAACTGGTAATTGCCTCTTCTGCTTCCGACCGTTTGTCAAACCGGATAAACGCAACCCCTCTGGACAAACCTTTTTAACAAACCAACAAAAATGGAGTTAGGGGGAAAACTGCAAGGATTTTTAAAACTGAAAAGCAAAAGTCAAGTCAGTCAGGCTACTGTGGTTCAAACTGGATGCTTGGTTAATGAGATAAACAAAAATTAAACCTAAATATGGAAACATGAACAAATTAAAAAAACAAACAATGACTAATAAAAGATTAAGGTTTCAGACTTTCTTCTGAGTTGAAGCAACGACTCCACAGCCTCAGTGCCAAAAGATACTTTGGTGACAGGAGTCTCAAATAAGACACCCCAGACCTCTTTCTTAAAAGAAGCCACATTAGAAGAGATTATGTCCTCCATCACCATTTTGATGCCAGGTGCCTACCGCAGTGTGGGTGCACGGCGTGCTGAGGGGTAGGTGGGTGATAAGGAATTGTCCCTGGGCTCCGGGAGCTCCCTCCCATGGCCTTCCCGGCCATCTGGCCACATACCCCAGCTGAGCCTTTGCAGCATGTCGCCTCCTGGGCTGGCCTGACCGAATCCCTGTTTGCTCGGTGCCTGGCTCAGCCTCCTGCATCCCTCAAGGGCGTGGAATCCTAGTAACCAAGCTGAACCCTGATGACTCTTTCCTGCCACCAACACCTCACTCACCTCTTGGATATTTCCACTGTAAGGTCCTGGGACCTCCTGTGGGCCCCAAGTTGCCCTCAGAATCAAGTGAGGCCACGCATTCTTTCCCCAGAAAACTGCCGACAATGGTACTGACACACCCACCCACAGACTCCCCGGCAGCTGAAGAGTCCCTGTCTTGCACCCGTTCATCACCGCCTCAAGCTGCCTTGGGAGAACACCTTCTCTTGCCACGTGGACTGAGCCACCAAAGGCAAGTCCTGGGCCTGCTGTAACCCCATCCCTCAACAGAGCAAGGACATGGCCCAGGACCAGGCTACCTAAGTCCCAGGCCCAACTGCTGAAGGCAGGGTCAGCTTAGTCTGGCGCAAGTGTGAGACCTGAACAAACCAGATGGTAGGGGGCTCAGTCACCCTCTAGCCCCATATGCCGTCTCGTTCTCGTTCTGGGGGGAATGATGGGGGCCCTCGTCCCTTGAAGAACTCGAGGAATGGGGTGGGATTGAGGTGAGGGAATGTGGAGCTGCGGAAGAGAACTGGCTCCTTCTCCTGGGGAGAAGAAACAGGGGTCAAGTGTGAAGGTCGAAGTGTACTGGTGACGGCCGAGGGCCAGCCTGGGGGTGACAGGCCTGGGCTGGAGGCACAGTGTGTCCTGGTAGGGGAGGCTGAGGCAGACAGCCGTAAGACACAATTTCTTCTCTAGACAAAGGCCTTTAGCATGTGGTGAGTGACGACCATCAGAGCAGAAGAGCCCAGGGCCTCGGGCCACCGGCTAAGTGAGTGTGAGGAACGTCCCCCAGTCAGCTCCCACACCCTGGCACCTTTCCTCGCCATTTCCCGCAGGGTCCCACCCATCGTCCCCATGATGGGCAACAAGGCCTGGGTATCCCCAGCTGGCCCCAAGGCCTTGGAGGGGCCTGGGAGACTCGGGCACATCAGGCTGGTGCGGAGATGACAAGTGTCACTGCAAGGCGCGGTCGTCCCCTCGGGGCCTAGAATCCCAAGCTCTGTCCTGACTTGGATGCAACACCGTGGGCCCCCTGTGAACAAGCAGACAGTAGTCAGGGGCCCTCAGGCAGGGGCTCTTTCTTTACAACAGGAGCATCCTGTGGATGCCCTCCGCCAAGTCCTAAAGCACACACCCCAATTCTCCAACTGGGAAATTCTCCCTTCTTGGGCGCCCCCAGCACAGCGGCTCCTCAGAGCCTCAGGGCTGCCCCCGCATTGGTTCCATCACTATTTAAGTATAAATTTAAAACTGACACAGCCAGAGATGCTCACTGAATTAGTGAGATCAGACCCAGCAATTCACACGTGTGCCAGGAAAATTCTAGAGCCTGAGCCCATTTTAAAGTTTCGGTTCAGAAGGAACACCTGAAAACGTACTTGGCATACACTGTTTTTATTTACTCTTAAACGGCACGAACGACAGCTTAGACAGATGGGAACCCGAACGAGATCTAACTGCAGGCAAATCCCACTGGAAGCTGTGGTTGGCTGGCTGCTACAGAAAGCTGCCTGCAGGATACGGTTCCACTCTATTTATAAAGACCTTGCAATCAAGCAGACAGAGTGTGTGCGCGCAAGTGTGGTTTCCCTGTTTGGTTTTGCAAAATGACTATCAAATGAAAACTGCCCGAGTGAAATGAAGAAAACCCGAGTAAGAGAGAGAATGTTACTTACAGTGAGGGAATATAAACTCACTCAATGATTGGATGAATGTATACTTTTTGAAGATGACTCTGTGGATTTTTTTTTCCTTTAGCGTTTTTAGGATTAAGAGCAGAGACCAATAAGTGGCACGATCTCCAGATGAGTCAACTACGAAGTTCACAATTAAAATGTATAAAGCAGCAAAGACATTCTTTGAAAAAGTTCTGTCAGCTCAGGAGATTAAGGTTTTTTAAGAGAGCTTCTCTGTTTCTTCAAAAAGCACGTCATACGAAGGCAAACTTGACACACAAACTTGCTTGCCCTGCTATTCTCTGCCACAGCCACCGGGGCTCCATGGGGTCCCAGCAGAGGAGCCCTGCATGGTGGCCTCCTCCGGAGCAGAGGGAAGGAAGGGGAGCCCACAGTCCCGGGGGCTCACCTTTCTACTCTCCAATTCGACACGCGGCCTAGGGGAGGGCTGTGGAGAGGGAGGAGCCCCAGGGGCTCCCTCACGGCTTCCGTCCCCCACCCTCTCGCAAAGCTCCTGAGCACAGACACAGGTGTGGGGTAGGGACCCTGTGCCCTCGCCTAAGTGGCAGAAGCTGGCGGGGAGGCCTGAGGGCACAACCCTGAGGTGCCCCCAAACTCTAGGACACACCAGCCTTGCAGAGAGAAAGGAGGCAAAGTCCCAGCAAAGGGGTGAGGGAACTGTCTGCAGGAGAGACCTCCCTCAGGATGATGCAGACAAAAGCTACGTGGCAGGGGGTGCGTTCTCAAGGTGGGTGGACTCCAACTTGAGAGCTGGGCCCTGCTCAGCGGTGCTGGGCTGGACAGAGACGAGCAGAGGCATAGCAGTCCGTACAGGATCAGGAAAAGCAGGGCCATGGAGGCAGAATACGGGCCAGCACCGTCACCCCCGCCAGGTCTCCAGGTGGCCCACTCAGGCGCTTCTGTGCAGGTGGGGCTGGGGATAAATACATGTGCTGACCAGCCGACGGGATCACTCTCTCAACTGGCACTTGAAGATAAGTAAGGGGAACTTTAGGGACCACAGGAAGCTCTTCTGGCACAGAACAGGGGTTTACACCAAGTACACGGCATCTTTACCTCATGTCCATCCCCCCGCCCAGAGCCGAGGGGCAGAAAGAAGGAGGCCGGGTGGGTGGAGTCTATGTCCCTCCAGCAGAGCCTGGGGTCCAGAAGCTCCTTCTCCTCCTCAGGCCCCTGGGAGACTCGAGCTGTCCACTCGTCTCCAGGCCGGGCCCCAGCCCAGGACTGCAGCCTGGGCAGCAGGTAGGGCCAGCCCATGCCAAAACGAGCTTCCACAGCTGGGACAGGACAAGGGAGTACAGGTGACAAGACTGTGGGCCCCAGAGCACACAGCTTAGGGGGGATGTGGGAAAACAGGCATGCACCGCCACCCCCATCTGTCATGGGCCAGGATACCCTGCCCACCTGCTCTCTGTGTGGCTCTGCAGCCTCCCAGGGGAGGTCACCTCGGAGCCACGACTGCTCTGGCCCGACCACCCCGTGTGTGTCTGACTACCTCAGCCAAGGGGGTGGTGAACACGCTCTGTGCTAGAAGAACATAAAAACCAACCGCAGTCAATTCCACTGGCTTCGCTGAGCTCCCTGAGCAGTGATCTTTTTTGCTAGTTGGTCAGTAAATTCCCACTCCTGCTGAGAACAGAGATGAAGGGCCCTAAAGCAGGGTGGCCTGAGCTCGCTGCTCCCCAGACGGAGCCACGCACAGGGCTGGGCGGGGCCGGCCCAACCCCAGGTGTGAGGCCAGTGGGGCCGGTGGCCACAGTGAGGGGCTGCTTCCGGGGCACGCAGGGCTCAGCTTGGCAGTGCCTTACTGCTTTATGCAAAGCCCATCGCCCAAGCTGCTCGTGTCCTGAACTGAGACGACCTGAGAGGGGCTGGCAAAGTGGCCAGGATTGCCTGAGAGAGGAAGTCACTGCTTTCGAGCTCTGAGCTTTGAATGTGCTACCTGAGGCGGGTGGGGTACCCAAGTCATGAAGACTGAAGAACAGCTCCTCAGAAACAGTCACCCTTGGAGCTCTGGGGTAATGAAAGGTGGGGACTCTGGACCTCAGCTAAAGACTGTCTCACACAGCACACCACTGCCTGCAGTAAGAATGGCAACATTCGTAGTCCAGGCTAGGACGTGTGGGTGTCTGCAGAAAGTGCCAGAATCTCTTGGTGTTTTCACCATAACAGGCCTAAGCTTTTATGTCAGGGCTGCTTTTATGCCACTTAACCTCCCCAGCCTCATTAAACAAAAACCAACGTCTTCTCATTTTGATTCTGTCCTCATTGGTGGAATAACTAATGACAGCGATCTGTCTTCCCTAGGAGACCCAGCCCCTGCCTGGAGGAAAACCTCGCCGTATCCCGGGCCACCCGCCGTACCTGTGGTCTGATCCACGAGGACCCGGGAGTTGATGATCCGCCCGAACCGAGAGAACATGTCCTCCACATCCTTCTGGGTCATGTTCCTCGGAAGTCCGCTGATGTACAAGTTGGCATCTTTGATGACCTCTGAGCTCGGGCGAGCGTATGACACCTTGAAAACAAAACCGCTCACTGGCGTTAGGGCAGGTGTGTGGCCAAAGCATCGAGGGAGGGCGTTAACTTTTCGGGTGAGAAAAAGCCAACCCTATGGAAGGAGGTCACCTGGAGCAGCCCGTGCTGGCAGCTCCCCATGGGCCAGGCAAGGACCCTCACACACCCTGATGACAAGACATTATTCTTGTTTCACAGTCGAGAGTCTGAGGGTCCATGGCTGATCAGGGGCAGGGCAGGGAGCCAACCCCAGCTGCCTGTGCTCCAACCATGGCCTCAGGCCTCT
This sequence comes from Mesoplodon densirostris, assembly GCF_025265405.1. Classification (NCBI taxonomy): domain Eukaryota; kingdom Metazoa; phylum Chordata; class Mammalia; order Artiodactyla; family Ziphiidae; genus Mesoplodon; species Mesoplodon densirostris. The sequence goes on along the minus strand of NC_082663.1, from coordinate 147,236,673 downwards.
CTGGACAATGAGCAGGGCTGGGAAGGGGACCTGGTCCTGCCTGTGAGGAGCCCAGGGGACAGCGGGCTGGGTGCTCTGGGACCGTGACACCCACCTGACAACAGGCAAGCTCGCCATGGGAGCCCAGATGGGGCCCGAGTGCTGGGGGTACACACATATTAAATGACCCCATGCTTTTTAGGCTTATGTTCTGCAAAGCTGAAGAAAGGCTAAAAGGAGCTTGTGCAGTGGTTTAGATAAGAGGGTGCGTGTGTGTGGGGCTGGTAGCAAGGAAAGGGTCTCTGGCGCTCTCCCAGGTTGGGGCGACAGCTGGGTGGACCCTGCAGGCCAAGGGGGCAGCACAAGGGCAAGACGACAGCTGTGTTCTCACCACAACACTCAGGCCTGCCAGGAAGGGCAGGGGTGTAATTCTACATGCTAAGACCACACACACACACACGCACGCACGCACGCACGCACACACACACACACACAAACACACACACACACACACACACACACACACACACACACCTTCATTCATGTGCTCGTTGACTCTCAAACATTCAAAGTGCACCTGGGACATTCCAGAAAAGGAGAAGACAGACACTACCTTTGCCTGCAAAGCAGAATGCAGTCTAGCGGGAGAGACGGCGGATGGAAGGAGAAACCGTGTGGCGTGGTCAGAGCCCAACTCCACCCAAAAAGGAGCCGGGCTCATGGAAGTGAGTGTCAGAGGAGAGTGGAATAGAAGTGATGCTGATCAGAAGGGTGCCCCAGGGCACCGGGTCCCGTCAGGGGCTGGTGGCCTCCACAGAGCAGTACTGTACAAGCTGACGTACCCTGGAAGCTTCCCTGCACTGCAGCCAGGCCTAAGGCACTCTGGGGACACTTTGGGGCCACCCAATGGTTTGTTCACGACCTGGGGCAGAGGCAGCACTGTCCCCAAGAGGCCACCTTGGCCCCTGGGGCCTCCTCAGGGCCTCCCAGGTGGGCGTGGTCATGCTCCTTGACTACCAGGAAGGACATTGGCCCCACTTCTGGGCCTCCACTTTCCGGATCTACGTCAACCAGCCCCACAGAACACCCCACTCAGACTCCTGCCAGAGGGGGTCACTCCAACCGTCTGCTGTCCAATTTTATCAAATGTCCCAATGAGGGGCGTCCGATTTCAGGCAGGACAGCTGAAGGAAGGAGGCAGGCCTGCTGGGACTCAGGCTAGTCTGTGCTTTCCCAGGATCAGGCTGGGCCAGTAGGGAGCTGCCTCCTAGGACCATCCTGTCTGGTTCCTTGCAGATCTGTCCAGAACAGGTTGCATTGGGGTCTGCCCTTGGCTTTTGGTGAAGGTCACTGTGAGAAAGAACATTCTCAAATTAGCACCGTGGGAGTGGTGTGGAGGCTGGCACTGACTGTAGTTACAATTGTCCCCTGATAAAGCCCCAGAGAGGCAATGCTTTCAAAGCCAAGTGAGCTTCAGCTCGTTTCAGCACAGGTGTCTCCAAGGACCTTGATGGCCACTGCAGCTTTCCTTTTCTCTTCAGCCACTGTCAAGCTCAGAGTCGAATCAGAATCCAAGAAGACTGCACTAGAGAACCCTCTCGCGGCAGGTGTGTGATGACGCAGCAGGTGCCCCTGGCCCCACTCTGAGACACTAGGCCCAGAACCCTCTTTTCTAAGCTCCCGGCACCACCTGCTCCTTTGCCTCAATCAGGTCTACTGTCCTATTCTTTTTTTTTTGCAGTACGCGGGCCTCTCACTGTTGTGGCCTCTCCCGTTGCGGAGCACAGGCTCCGGACGCGCAGGCCCAGTGGCCATGGCTCACGGGCCCAGCCGCTCCGTGGCATGTGGGATCCTCCCAGACCGGGGCATGAACCTGTGTCCCCTGCATCGGCAGGCGGACTCTCAACCACTGCGCCACCAGGGAAGCCCTACTGTCCTATTCTTAGGAAACATTCCTGTGAGAGGTTTTTGAAGAACAAGGAATTTTTGAATTACGTTCCCCCACAAATTCACATGTTGTAGTCCTAACCCTCAGTACCTCAAAATGTGACCTCATTTGAAACAGGATCATTATAGATGCGATTAGTGAAGATGAGGCCAAAGCGGAATAAGATGGCCCCAAATCAATGACTGAGGTCCTTATAAAAAGGGGAAATTTGGACACAGACATGCACTCAGGGAGAACCCTGTGTGAAGATGAAGGCAGAGACTGGGGTGATGCTTCTATTAGCCGAGGATTGCCCAAGATTCAGTGACCACCAGGCACCAGAAGAGGGGCATGGAACAGATCCTCCTTCACAGCCCACAGCCCTCCGAAGGCATGCAACCTGCCGACACCTGGATCTTGGACTTCCGGCCCTCAGAACTAGGTGTGAGGAACTGGAAGATGCAAAGGCTCAACAGGATGATCTCATTCCAGTGGCTTCAGGTCGAGGGAGACAACTCGAGGTGACTCTGGCAGGCGTGTGTCTCAGGAACGAGGGCTGACTCACCCGTCTGCAGGTGAGGGGCAGTGGGCACAGTGCTGAGAGGCTGCTGCAGGAAGCCAGGTCAGGGTCCTGCGTGGGGCAGGGGTACGAGGCATATTCTACAGGAGGGCTTGGCAGGGACTGATGGTCGGGAAAACCCAAGGTTGGTCCAGGGGTAGGCAGAGCCTGAAGACAGACACTTGGGGTGGGGAGGAGGTGGGGCTCCGGGCTGAGAGAAGGAGGGCATGGTTAGCAGTGGCAGGTTGAGAGGAGCGTGAAGGTTGGGGAAGCCACCCTGAGGCCTGGAGGCCTCGCCGACTTGTCCCAGGAAGCCGCCACAGCCCTTGAACTGGGAATGACGCTGATGACGGTTTGCCCAAGGCCCTCCCAGCTGGTGCTGCATGGCTCCCTCACTCCCCTCAAGTCACCTCAAGTCATCATGAACCACCCCCCCAGGACACGGCGCCCCTGGGACGCCTACCTCTGCCACACCTGGCTTTCACTGTTTTGTTTGTCGTTTGTGCACACCCACGTGCACACACACACAGGCCCAGCCCCACAAGGGCATGGAATTTGTTTTGTTCACCGCATAGCACATAGTAGGCACTCATAAACATTTGCCAAATGAATGCTGAATGAACTGGTGGGAGAAGGGTTATACCAGTGACGGAGCAGGAATGGAAGCCTGGGCAGGAGGCGGGAGGGATGCTGCTGCTGCCGCCACCGCCACAGCAACGACCGGGCACGAGCAGGAGGGCAGGGCTGGCCCAACACCCGCTCGGCATGAGGTCGGGAGCTGCAAGAGGACGGGAGCACCTTGGCCAGTAGAAGAGACCGGCGGGGAGGCCTTCAGAGGAGGCTGCTGTGAGCCAACACACAAGGGACACCCGGGGCCAGGGAGGGGGCTGTCCCAGCCTAAGTCCTTCAAGGGGACCCTCCCGTTGCTGGTGGGGCTGAGGAGGACATGAGCCAGAGCACAAGGCCTGGGACGGTCACCACCCGACACACATCTGACACGCAAAGTCTCTCTTCTGAGCAGACAGGAGGCCCCCCAGATGCCCTGAAAAAGCGGCAGGCCTCTAAGGCGCAACTGTACTAATGGTGCGGTGATGGTGACGGTGAAGTAAGGGTGGGGGGGTCTCTCACCCAGGCCAGGGCTCAGCACAGATCTCTGTGCAGCCAGGAATGAACAAGATGGTGATTGCAGCTCCTTACCTTAATAGTTTTTGACTGGAGCCGCAGGCCGTTCAGTGTGTTTATCGCTCTCTCTGCATCCTTTGCAGTCACGTAGTTCACAAAGCCGTAGCCCAAGCTGTGTCCTGTGTGGGAGAACACAGGGACATGGGTGAGCCACCGAGAGCCAGTGAGTGAGCGAGACAGAGAGATGGGGAGGATGAACAGGACTATGTCCAGCTGGGCTCAAAAGGACAAGACCAGAGAGAAGACCGAGAGAGAACACTAAGAGCCATGGCCTCTGGGAAGGTGGGAGGTAGAGATCGACGGTTACAATCTATATTGATGGTTTATTTGTTACACTCCCTTGGCAAACCTGTACATTTTCTGCAAGGAACAAATTTACAACATGTTACTTTTTAAAAAAAAGTTTATTTAAAGAGAAACTCTGTGTTACTAAGAGCATCCTAGGGAACCCATCACCAAAGCAGTGACAAGGAGCCGTCCCACTGGTGCCGGCCGCTCTGTGTGGCTCCGAGGGGGACTGCATGGGGGGGTGAGGAGGAGGACAGTCACAGCAGCACACAGGACAGGCTGGTGGGGAGAACCTGACTACGATCAGCTGTCAGTGTCCAGGCTGTTTTCGGCTACTTCCATGCCCAGAGTGGGAAGGCCTGCTGGGCTCTGGCGCCACCCAGTGTCGGTTGCCCTCACTTTCCCAAACCTGCCGCCCAGCTCGAGGAGGAGGGAGGAAGCACAGGGAGAAGCCGGGGCCCCACCTCCACAGCCCCGGCCAGGTATCCAGAGCCCCCCTGGGAGCAGCTCCCGCAGCAACAGCCTCACTAGCTGAAGCCTGGGGGAGTCGTAAGGCAGGTGCAAACTTGAGTTCTTCCCAAAGAAATCCAGGGTTACAGGAAGGGTGTCCACACTCCCTCTTGGGGAACTGTTCAGAAGTGGCGGGAGTGACCACCAACTGGATACACAGGAGGGACACGCACAGCAGGAGAGGGGCTATGGGTCCCAGGGAGGCCCAGAGAGAAGCAATGGATGAGGGTCGGAGTGGAAGGAGCCTTGTATTTTCACTGCAGAGGAGCAGGAGGCGGCCCAGGGAAGAGAACCGCTGCCAAGCTGCATCTTACCCATCCACACGCTGTGTGAGCGGGCAGCCCCTGTGCACCGGCCAGTGCTCTCGGCACAGAGACAGAGGGGTGAGTGGGACAGAGGCCCGCCCTCTCTGAGCTCTGCACCACCCCCTCCCCCCACTGGATGGTAAAAACATGATGAGGCCTGAGCCACAGGCAGGCAGAGATCCTCACGGCAGATGTGCTGACTCTGAACCCAGGCCCATCTTGCCAATAACGAGACCCAGTGAGAGCCTAACCCAGTTTTGCCACCTTGAAACAAACACACCAAAATGCTTTATATTTTAGATTTAAAGAAAAATTACAAAGGTAATGCAGAGTTCCCATATACTCCACATCCAGTTTCCCCTATCAGTAACATCTCATCCTAGGATGGTATATTTGTTACATTAGTGAACCGATACTGATATATTAATATTAACTACCATCCACCTCTGATTCAGGTTGCCTTAGTTTTCCCCTAGTGTCCTTTTCTGTCCCAGGATGCCATCCAGGATCCCACTTGACATTTAGCTGTCAAGTCTCCTTAGGCTCTTCTTGGCTGGGACAGTTTCTCACACCTTCCTTGTTTTTTTATTTTATTTTTTTTGCGGTACGCGGGCCTCTCTCACTGCTGTGGCCTCTCCCGTTGCGGAGCACAGGCTCCAGACGCGCAGGCTCAGCAGCCATGGCTCACAGGCCCAGCCGCTCCGCGGCATGTGGGATCTTCCCGGACCGGGGCACAAACCCGTGTCCCCTGCATCGGCAGGCAGACTCTTAACCACTGTGCCACCAGGGAAGCCCACCTTCCTTATTTTTGATGACCTTGACAGTTTTGAGGACTGGTCCAGGAATTTTGTAGAATCTCCTCAATCTGGGTTCATCAGATGTTTTTCTCATGGTTGGACTGGGGTTATAATGGGTTTTTAGGAGGAAGACCACAGAGTGAAGCACCCTTCTAGTGCCATCATACTGGGGTGCAGGTTGTCCACATGACTTATCACCGTGGATGCTGGCCTTCACCCCGTGGCCAAGGCAGCTGGTCTGCCAGGTTTCTCCACTGTAAAGTTACCCCCACCCACCTCCTCCACACTGTAGCCCTTGGAAGGGCTGCCTGCCCATGTCACCTAGGAAGTCACACACCCTCAGACAGCCACTGGCTCCTTCCCCAGTCCTGCTCCCCCTCCACTCTTCCTCAACGAGCCCAAATGTATTAGCTGAGCACCTACTACGTGTCGGTCCCCGTGTCAGGCTGGCCGGGGGGTGGTGGTGGGGTGGTGGTTAATGATAATCACAAAGGAGGACAGTTCCTACCTTAATAAACACATCCCACTGCGTGAGTCAGATAACAAAGCAAGAAACCAAAAAACAAAGCCATACACAGGTGCTACAAGGAGAATCTCCGTGGTGGTGTGAGAGGGACTCACAAGATGGTCCAGGGAAGACAGGTGTGAGACGGGGGCCATGCGCCCGGGCAGGGGTGGCGATGGAAGAGTCACCAAGAGGACCTGCAGAATCGCTGACGCAGCAGGGAGCTCCAGTGGGGCTGAGGTCCCTAAAGCGCCAGCACTCTCAGGCTGGGACCGGCTCTTGTCCTCCAGTGTGTTCTACTCTCTGTGGTGGGCAGCTGTGTGCGCCAAGAGGGAAGGCGGGTGAGGAATGAAGGGGAGCCCCTGGTTTCATCCACTGGATGAGGCCGGTGACTAAGGCGTTAACACACAGTGCTGAGTGCCCACCTCCACCCTTTCCTTCACTATAAACCAACTGCTCTCAACTCTAACCGCTTGTTAGAATCACCAGGGCGGCTGCTAAAAACTATCACTGCCCAGGCCACGTCCCGACCAATGACATCAGAATGGGGGTGGGCGAGGCAGGAGTGGGGACAGCTTCAGAAGTTTTTAAAGCTTCCCAATGATTCCAATTCAGAGCCCAGGTTGAGAACTGTCACTGGAAGTGCACGACAGGAGCAGGGCTCCCCGTGCTTATGCAGAAGAGCCCCCACTTAACGGGCTGTGCTCAGAGCAGGTGCCTGCGGGAAGGCCCTCACTTCCCAAGTTACTGTTTCTCTAACAGGGGCCACAAGCCACACGGGGTAATGATGCAGCTCCCCAGGGCCCTCCTCAGCCCAGGCGTCGGGATCCACACTTCCAAGCCCCTAATTGATGATCCTGCCCCCTAGAAGCAGCGGGCCCGCTGCAGTCAGTGCCTTGAAGGCAGGTCAGCTGCTGCCCCCCTCCTGCTTTAGGGGCGATGGAAGACCAGCCCTGAATGAGGGGGGTCTGAGGTCTGGTGGGGGAGCAGGGGGGTGGTGCTCAGGCACAAGCCCGGTCAGTGCGTGGATCCTGTACAGGCTGCTGGGGCTTGAGGAGGTCGAGGCCTGCCAGGGTCAGGGGTGGGGGCAACCAGAGCCCAGGATGGGAGATATGGTGGAGGGTGGAGGGGCAAGAGATGAGGGAAAGAAGGACGGGGACAGAGGATGAATAAACCCTGGGCCTGGTCTAGGGATGGGCCCCCAGCTCTCACTTCCCTGCACCGTAGGAAGGGCACTGCTTCTCAGCTCTGGTTCTGACTATGCCCAGCACCGGCGTTGCCCTCCCTCCAGAAAGGTTCAAACACCCCAGACTGGCCGACTCAGTGGGTCTGACTGGGGCCTGAGAGGCACTTCTCCCAGTCCCCAGGTGCTGTGGCTGGCCAAGGGCTGGCACCCGGGAGCCGCTGCCCGGGAGAAGGCAAGGCTGTCTCCACAAGGGGCACTCTGCATGCCTGGCTGGGTGACCCCTGGGCCAGTGCTCTTACATTGCCAAACATCTTGCTCTCTCTTTAGACAAGGGTTAAGACTAAGAGACGATTCCATGGCATTTCGCCTTGCTTTCGTGGACCAGAGCAGCCAGACATAATGTTTTAATCCCTTAGTGTTCCTCACACTGACCTGGGGTGCACAGCTGAGGAAGGTGAGCGCCCCGTGAACGAGGCCCTCCTCTGCAACGGGAGTCCTTTCTCTAAAGGTCCACGGGGCTCAAGGGAAAACATCACTGATGGAGAGATACTGGGTCTTGGGGGGGATGAGTGAATTAATTAGGCAATAAATAAGAAGTAGCAAATGTCCCCAAAGGAAAGAAGATGGGTAAAGGACAAGAGTCCTTTTATAAAAGAAGAGTACAAACAGCCAGAACAGATGAACTTTACTAGAAATGCAAACTGCCACCAAGATCAGATGTCATTTTTCACTTAAGAGGTGAGAAACCCTGCCTGGCCTAGGGGATGGCAGGGCCGAGCAGAGGGTGAACCGCAGACCCCTGGAGGGCCAGTTGGCAATAAGGGTCAAGAGCTTTTAGAAACTACACTCTCTCCCCTCTGCCGGTTCATTTCTAGGAAGACTTCCTACAGAAATAACCAGTGAGTAAAGATTTGTGCCACGATATTTATCTCAACCGGGCTTGTAACTATGGAAAAACAGTTACAACCTGTTGTAAACTCAGAACCTGCATGCAACAGAATACCACGCAACCACTGTGACCATGAGACAGCTGTGTTCAGTGACAGGGAAAAATGTTCACAGATACAGGAAGAAAAGTTTCCCACACAGCTTGGGAGGTGCGAGCCCATTTTTGTAAAAGCACATGGCTGCTCACAACCATAAATATGTAAAGAAAACACTCTGGACGGACGTGAACCAAAAAGCTAACAGTTGTGGGATTACGGGTAACTTAAACTTTTCTTCCTGCTTGTCTCATGTTAAATTTTTTTCTAAAAGGAACAGAGGTGATTCGCATTAAGAAAAAAAGTAGTCAGCCGGGTAGGTGTGGAAGGGCATCCCTGCAGCGGGAAGAGTACTGGAGAAATCACAAGAGTGTGAGAGCAGGGTGTGTCTGGGAAATGACAAGCAGCTCAGTCTAGCCCAAGAGGAGGGTGAATGGGGGGGTGCGGTGGCTGGGGAAGAAGGGGACAGGGTCTCAAGGAGACTTGGGAGCTGCAGGCCAGGGTATGGGCTTTATCCTGACCAGAGGTGCAAGGCAATGAGACAGAAGCTGAGCAGGTAGGCTGGAGCCTGGGGACCAAGTGGCCAGCATGATGTAATGCAGCAAGGTAGAGGCTGGCTCATGGTCCCACGTGGGCCATATGTCATCCGAGGAGGGGCTAGACACCAGGACAGAGAGCAGGGCAGGGCTGCACAGTAAGGCCAGGTAGTGACTGTGGATGGAACAGGCATCAACAAATGCATGTCTCCCACAGGGGGGACTGGCTGGCCAGAAACACTCTGAATCTCGAGGCCAGCACATCAAACATTCTCAGCATCCCAGCCACCACGGTGTCCCCGCTTCCTCCTATCACTGGTGCTTGGCCCATGGTCGGCACTCAATAAATATTTGCTGAATGAATGAATGTCCATGCTGATCTGCTTTCTCCCCCAATCCCTAGATCTACTCATTCATTCACTCAACAAACACTGACTCTGGCTACATCTGGGAATACAATAGGGTCCTCGCCTCCGAGAACCATAAGGACCTACTGGACCAGAAAGTTGCAACCCCAGTGCAGTGTGGAAACCCACGTTGCAGGTCTGCCTGATTGCTATGGGGACCCAGAGAAGATCATCTAACGCCGAGTAAATCAGGCCAGGAAAGACATCCTAAAGCAAACGGGGCCCAGGAAGTGAAGGTTTTTGTTTGTTTTTTTTTTTAAAGAAGATGTTGGGGGTAGGAGTTTTTTATTAATTAATTAATTTATTTTTGCTGTGTTGCGTCTTCATTTCTGTGCGAGGGCTTCCTCTAGTTGTGGCAAGCGGGGACCACTCTTCATCGCGGTGCGCGGGCCTCTCACTATCGTGGCCTCTCTTGTTGCGGAGCACAGGCTCCAGACGCGCAGGCTCAGTAGTTGTGGCTCACGGGCCCAGTTGCTCCGTGGCATATGGGCTCTTCCCAGACCAGGGCTCGAACCCGTGTCCCCTGCATTAGCAGGCAGATTCTCAACCACTGCGCCACCAGGGAAGCCCCCAGGAAGTGAAGGTTTTTAAAGCAGGTGAGTGACAGGGTACATCTGGTATGTTAAAAAGAGATTCCTTTGCCGCAGTTGGGAGAATGGGCTGGAGGAAGCATGGCTGGCCAGTTAAGAGCCTAAAGCAACAGGGCAGGCAGAAGACCATGTGGCCTGGTCTAAGACGGTGGCAGAGGAGATGGAGGAAAAAGGATGGAAGCAACCAGAAGGACGAGTGTCAGGGACACACGTCAAAGCTCATGCTTAGACTTCTGACTGGAGCCACTGAGTGGACAGTGGTGCCATCTGCTAAGATGGGGACCCTGGGAAATAAGGAGTTGGCTTGTGGGAGAGTCAAGGTCAGTTTGGGAAACACTGAGAGGCTGAAGGGCCTAGAGCTCGGGAGAACTTTCTGGTTGAAAGAGAGGTGGCCAAACTGAATGTCCAGCTAAGCTGTGGGTGTGCATCCGCTGACCCGAGGGTTGGCTTAGAAAGAAGAGGGGGCATGGGAATAAGCCGAGGACTGCCTAGGTCAGCAGCTGGGAAGGAGCTGCAAGAGAGACAGAGGGAGGCCTCAGAGGTAGGAGAAAGCCAGGTTCATGGACCCGAGGGAAGAGGAAGCTTCCAAAAGGAAGAGACAGAGGAGATGGCTCTGTGATTGGGAGGAGAGGGAGGACATCAGCTAGAGCAGCTCCTCAGTTGGGGGCGATTCTGCTCCCCAGGGACATGGCAACATCTGGGAACATTTTTTGGTTTTCACAACTCAGAAGGTGCCCCTGGCATATCTACTGGGTGGAGGCCAGGGATGCTGCTCAACAGCCTGCAATGTACAGGACGGCCCTCCCACAAGAGTTATCTAGTTCCAAACGTCAACAGTGCTCAAGCGGAGAAACCCTGAGCTAGAGGGAGTCCGGGCATCTCTTAAAGAGTGTAGAGGCTGGAGCGTGTTTGAATGCTGGCAGGTGATCCTGGAAAGACCCACCAGGAAAGTGGGTACTTGCATAACTTGAGGTTCCTGGGATGCCAAGAAGGGAAGGGATCCAGCACAGAGACAGCTGTTATTTTCACTGTGAAGTAGGAAGCGGTCATCATGTGAGAGGAAAGGGGGCCTCAGGGGAGAAAATGCGCTGAAGTGGCTGCTGTGCCACGGGGATGCCCGTGTTGTGAACTCGGTTGGGGGTTTGATCAGACGGGGTACCTGTCTGCTGGGGTGCGAGACTCTCTGGGGTGGGCACCTGAGCCAGGCCAGGAGAAAGCAGTCAGATGAACATAACCGAGTCCGGGGTTTCAGCAGAGCGGTGTAATAAAGGACAAAAGGGAGTGAGATGTGAGGCCACAGCCCGGGACCAGCCTCTAATTAGTTTTCACACACCGGTGGCAGGAGGAGAAAAGTGAATGCAGTAAGTTTTCCATAAAGTCAAGTTCATTCAGTTTAAAGAACTGCTAGCAAGATGCAGAGCTGAAATACAAACCCAGGCCCACCCACTCCACAACTCCTGGTGCATTACACTCAACTTTGCCCGGAGAGCAGAAAAGGACTATTTCTGTACTGAAATAATTTCCAAATTACGCTTTTGCTGCTTTCGCTGGTTCTCAAAACCAGTTCTCTCCGGACTGATCTTGCCAAATCTAGGTGTTCCTATTAACATAGCTCACATTCCTTTGAAAACCACAACAAGCCAACAGACAAAGAAGTCAGGAATATCAACAGGACTGAAAATTCCCTTCCACCAGAACACAAAAGGAGAAAGGAAAGACTTAGTAGCAGTGCAGGAGAATTTCAAACCCCTCTGAACAAGGACTCTCTTATTCAGGATGGTCTCCTGGAACTGGAGAGAGTGTGGCTTCTAGAACATTCCAACACTTCAATTTTGTGTATTATCTAAAGATTCTATTTTGAAGACATTTATTACATTGCAGACTCTCAGAATTGGAAGGGTCCTTAAAGGACTTTTGAGTTCAAAGTCCCGTTCTGATGAACCAACTCCCTGTATAGTAGTCAGCCAGCCTCTACAGGAATCACCTCAGGTACAGGCATCTTCACGTTATTGGCAAAGGCTGAAAGTCCATGAAGCAGGATGATGGGTACATGGGGTTCAATAATATTACTCTACTTTAATGTAAATTGAAATACAATAAAATATTAGATTTCTATAATAAATACGGCTTTTGACTTTGAAATTATTTTTCAGTGTAGGGAATCCTGGTCCCACAAGCCAGAGTGGCAGCCAGAGCCCTCCTGAGAGGACTGGCCATTCCTCAGCACAGTTATGCAGAGAGGAGGAAGAAGAGGAGGAGGAGGGAAGAGGGGAAGAGAGAGAGGAGGAGGAGGGCTCCCTAAAACGTTCCTCCCTGGGGAGAAAAGAAAGGAAGAAGTGCTTCGGAGCACCTGGTCTCCCCATGTTTTCCTCCAGAGCCCCTGAAACCATGCTCTCAGAACAGAGCCCTCTCTGTAGGGAGGGCCTTACCAGGCACCGGGCCTTGTGCAAACCCTTAGGCAGCTGGCAGCATCACGATGTAGGAGCCACCATCCCCACTTCATGGATGGGGACACTGAGACGGGGTGGGAGGGTGGGGCTCTGAGCCAGCCTGCCAACCCCACAGCCCGCCCATGACCCGCTGCCCTGCTGAAGCCCTCCTGAGAGTGCAACCTCAGTTTCAGATGTTAAGTTGATAGCACAACAGCAGACAGTCAGGGTGGCCCAAACCTAACGAAGGACAGCCCACAGGGGACTCAGTGTTCTGCTGCGGGCCTGACCTTGTATATGAGCCTGGGAAGACAGGGTGGACCTGCCTGGGCCTGCCCTGGGCAGGGCGCTGGCCAGAGTCCCTTCTACACGTGGCACCATGCCCCTTCCAGCTCTCAGAGTGCCCCTGTTCTCCTGTCTCTTCATTTTCCCTCCCCTCCCACCGTCGTGTTTTGTATATGCTCTCCATCTTATGATGGATTTTTCTCTTTGGGGAACCTACGTCCAATCCTACACCTGGGTGGGGGCAAAACAGAGTTGAGATAAAAATGAAACTTTACAGCTATCATTTCAAGGCTGTGGCTCTTCCTGGCTGAGGAGCACTGCAGGGTCACAGGCAAAGAAGACAGTGCTTAGCAGGATGGCCACACGTACCCCCTTCACAAAAACGGCTCTTGTTTCTTTACCTGCTACTTTATCCCGAATAAGTTTTGCAGATTCAACTTCACCAATACTGCTGAACAAACTTCGTAACTCATCCTGGGTCATGTTCTGAGGGAGGTAGTTGACAATCAAATTTGTTCTCCCAATATCATCCCTGCAGTCTTCAGCCATGTGGTCTTCATAACCATTAGACATTGTATTTTTTTTTTTAATCTGCAGGGGAAAAAAAAAGGGAGGTAAATCCCAAATGTTCATAATGCAGGATATTAAGGCAACGCTCATGACTGTGTTGCATTTAGACGTTTTTCTTTTCAACACTAGAAGTTCAACTTATGTCCACACAAAAACCTGCATGTGGATGTTTACAGCAGCTTTATTCATAACTTCCCCCAAACTGGAAGCAGCCAAGATGCCCTTCAGTAGGTGAATGGAGAAACACACGCCAGTTGTCTGGTACATGCACACAATGGAATGTTATTCAGTGCCAAAAAGAAAGGAGCTAGGAAGCCACAAAGACATGGGGGAACCTTACATGCACACTGCTGAGTGAAAGAAGAGCTTGAAAGGCTACATACTAGAGGGTCTCAGTTATACGACATTGTGGAAAAGGCAAAACTAGAGTGACAGCAAAAAGATGAGTAGTTGTCAGGAGTTGTGGGGAGGGAGGGTGAATAGGCAGGGCACAGGGGGTTTTACAGGGCAGTGACACTATTCTGTATGAGGGTGTAATGGTGGATACATGTCATTTGTCCAACCCCACAGAACATATAACATGAAGAGTAACCTCTAAGGCAAACCCTGGGCTTTAGCTAGCATGTAATAACAATAGCTCATCAATTACAACAAAATATCACACGAAGGCAAGATTTAATAATAGGGGAAACTTTGTGTTGGAGGAGGGGTTTATGGAAACTCACTCTGGACTTTCTTCGCCATCTTTCTGTAAACCTAAAACTGCTCTAAAAATAACGTCTACCAAAACAAAAATAAAACAAGCCCAAGTCCAACCATTTCCACTTACCAAGAGGGCTTTAAAGAAACAAACCTACAAACAATTCCAGCACCACAATTCAAGCCTCTGGGAAAAGTGGGTTGTCTTGAGAACGTTCCAAAGATCTCTGATTGCTTTCTCTCATCTCCATGTGCACTACTGATGCAGCTGTACACGGAGGAGCCTGCGAGGTGCACCTGAGCACCCCACCCAGGCACCATGTCTGTACTCTAGCAGGCAGGTAATGGTCCTCTGCGCCCCTTTATTCCCAAGACAGAGCAACTGAGCCAAGAAAGAGGTTAAGATTTCTCTTCCTGTTAGAGGAGCTTGGTCTCCAAAGCTGGCAGGCTCTGGAATACCTTTAGCCGCCTGCACAAATCTTTACTTTCACTGACAAATGTCAGAGCACAGTGATGGCTTCGGACTAGAGTCAGCTCAAGACCATTCTTCTGGAAGCGCCACTCACTCTAGGTTTTGCTCACAGGCACTGCTTTGTGGCTGCCTTGTCCAAGATGTCCTGTGTCTCTGCCTCTAAAGAAATAGGCACCCCGTGGGGCTGAAATGTCATCACTGAGAAAAAGGCCCTGTTGCCCATCAGTCGGGGTAGGTTACAGGGGAGCAGCCCACTCCTTTCTCCAGATTCCTACTGCCCAGTCCTGATTATATGCTTCAAAACCCAGTGCCCAGGGCTTCCGGGGGGCACAGTGGTTAAGAATCCACCTGTCAATGCAGGCGACACGGGTTCAAGCCCTGGTCCGGGAAGATCCCACATGCCGCGGAGCAATGAAGCCCAGTGAGCCACAACTACTGAGCCTGCACTCTAGAGCCCGCGAGCCACAACTACTGAAGCCCGCACACCTAGAGCCCGTGCTCCACAACAAGAGAAGCCACCGCGATGAGAAGCCTGCACACTGCAACAGAGTAGCCCCCGCTCGCCGCAACTAGAGAAAGCCCACGCACAGCAACAAAGACCCAGAGCAGCCAAAACAACAACAACAACAACAACAACAACAAAAAACCCAGTGCCCAGTGTCAGGAGCATTTAGCCTCCTCTAAAAATAGCCTTGCCAGAGGTTATATAGAAACCTGAACACATCTCCTGCACAGGATTTCCCACCTGCCCTGAATCAAGAAGCAGAGAGGAATCAGGTCTGGTTCCCTGTTTCCTGGTGGAGACATTCAGGTCTTCTCTACCTTCCCACCCTATCACTTGCTTCAGACCGTACACAACATGCAGAATTAGTCCAGTCTCCCAGTATTTCTTTTATTTATTTGAAAATGTTCTATGCTTCCTGCTCTTTATAAAATATTTCAGCATCAAGAGCCATAAAAGGAAAGATCGGAAACTTAGACTTCATAAGGTTAAAAACTTCTGGACGGCAAACGCATCACACACAGACAAGCAGCAGACTGGGAGAAAATGCCTGCTCTCTATCATCTTATTTAGAGCTGCGGTTCTCACATGGGGTGATTCTGCCCACCTCCCCGCCCCCCAGCCCCTGGGACAGGGGCAGTGTCTGGAGACACTGTGGCTATCAGGACTGGGGGGTGGTGCTGGGCCACTAGCATCTAGTGGGTAGAGGCCAGAGATGCTGTTAAATACTCCATAAAGCACAGGACAGGACAGCCCCAACCAAGAATTATCTAATCCAAAGTGTCAGTACTGCTGAGGTTGAGAAAAGTTGATTTGGGGCATCTGCAAATTAAAAAGAAAAAACCCACATATCACTAGCAGAGAAGTGGACAAAATACATGAGCTGCAATTAATAGATGCTGGCAATTCATAGAGCTAATAAGCCATGAAAAGAAGCTCATGTTCACAAACAATGAGGAAAATGCAAAATAAAAAGAGATGCTACTTTGTGTCAGTCAGATGGAATACAATCCAGGATGGATAAAACCCAGTGTAAGTAAGGATAAGGGGGAAAAAACACCCTTATTCACCATCGATATGAGTGTGACATGGTACAACCTTTTGGAAGGATAACATGGCAGGTCCTATCAAAATGTTTAATGTGAATGCTACCCTCTGACTCAGAGCTGTAGGAAACTGCTCTACAGAAATAATCATATATATGCAGGAAAATATGTGCGAGGAACACACCGACCCCATGGCTGGTAAAGTGCTGGACACAATCTAAGTATGTTATTAGTGGGGGATGGTTAATAAATAACAATTTTCAGTAGAAAGCATGGCATTAACGGGTTTAATAAGGAAAAACTCCACAAATCTATTAAACCTTCTGTGGCCATGAGACTTTAAGATAGATCATTAGCTCAAAAACAAACAAACAAACAAAAACATTTGTTGAAGCCCGAACCAAAGTACAAGGGTTAACTCTGAAGAATTCTAATGCACGCTGAAGTTTGCTCAAAATGTGACTCATTTTTCTTCCTCCTTCCTCTTTTTTTCCTTTATCCCCCTCTCTCTTCACTCTTGTTCTGAGTTAGGCATCCACTCTTCTGCCTTTTCCCTCGCCCTGCTTTCATGGAAGATAAACTGGGCAGTAATTACCCCATTCTCGTTATCCAGAGTGGGATGTCCTCTATGCCTGGTAAAAAGTTAGCTTCCTAGAACAGTGGTTGGCAAACCATGGCCTGCAGGCCAAATTTGTTCAGCCCACCTCCTGTTTTCATAAATAAAGTTTTATTAGCACACAGCTACTCCCATTTGTTTATGAATTGTCTATGGCAGCTTTTGCACTCCAGTGACAGAGCTGAGTAGTTGTGACAGAGACCATATGGTTCACAAAGCTGAAAATATTTACCATCTGGCTCTTTACAGAAAAAGTGTGCCGACCTTTGTTCTAAAATGTAAAAAACAGAAAAATTTCTTGGAGAAAATCTCTGTGACACCAGGTGAGGCAAAGAGTTCTTAGATACCATGCCAGAAGCCAAATTCATTTAAAAGAAATTGATAAACTGGATATCATCAAAATTTAAAACTTCTGCTCTTGCAAATGACACTGCTAGGAAAACTATAATCCACAGACTGGAAGAAAATATTCAAATCACATATCTGAAAAAGGACTTGTATCCAGAACATATTTTTTTTAAAAACCTTTGAAACTTAACAATAAGAAAACAAACAACCCGATTTTAAAATGGCAAAAGATGTAAACAGATACTGAGCCAAAGAAGATACATGGATGGCAAATAAACACATGAAAAGTTGCTCAACATTATCAGTTATTAGGAAAACGCAAAGTAAAACCACATCAAGGGAATTCCCTGGTGCTCTAGTGGTTAGGACTCCACACTTTCATTGCCGAGGGACGGGTTCAATCCCTGGTCAGCGAACTAAGATTCTGCAAGATGTGCGGTGCTGCCAACAAACAAACGAACCACATCGAAATACCACTACCCGTCTAGGAGGCCTAAAACCAAACAAGCAAGCAAGCAAGCAAGCAAATGACGACAAAACAGACAATATCAAGTTCTGGTGAGGATGTGGAGAAACTAGAACTTTCATGTACTGCTGGTGGAAATGTAAAAACGTTACAGCAGGGCTTCCCTGGTGGCGCCGTGGTTGAGAGTCCGCCTGCCAATGCATGCGACACCGGTTCGTGCCCCGGTCCGGGAAGATCCCACATGCCGCGGAGTGGCTGGGCCCATGAGCCATGGCCGCTGAGCCTGTGCGTCCAGAGCCTGTGCTCCGCAACGGAAGAGGCCACAGCAGTGAGAGGCCCACGTACCGCAAAACAAAAACCCCCAAAACAAAAAACAAAACGTTACAGCCACTGTGGGAAACAGACTGGCACTTTCTTATGCCTAAACATATTCTTACCATATGACCCAGCAACCTTTTCCTAGTCCTCATGTAGGAGAAATAGTTTTGTTCATATAAAAACCTATGCAATACCGTTTATAGCAACTTTATGAATTTTTTTTTCTTTTTTTTTTTTTTTTGCGGTACGCGGGCCTCTCACTGTTGTGGCCTCTCCCGTTGCGGAGCACAGGCTCCGGACGCACAGGATCAGCGGCCATGGCTCATGGGCCCAGCCGCTCCGCGGCATGCGGATCTTCCCGGACCGGGGCATGAACCCGTGTCCCCTGCATCGGCAGGCGGACTCCCAACCACTGTGCCACCAGGGAAGCCCTATGCATTTTTTTAACATTCGGTTTTTATTATTTATTTATTCTTTTTCATAGTCTTTTCCATTATGGTTTATTACAGGATATTGAATATAATTTCCCTGTGCTATACAGTAGGACCTTGTTTATCCATTCTCTATATAATAGTTTGCATCTGCTAGTCCCAAACTCCCACTCCATCCCTCCCCTCCCGCTTGGCAACCACAGTCTGTTCTCTATGTCTGTACGTCTGTTTCTGTTTTGTAGATAGGTTCATTTATGCCATATTTTATCATTTTAAAAAATTTATTTATTTGGTTTTGGCTGCACTGGGTCTTCACTGCTGCGCACGGTCTTTCTCTAGTTGCAGCGAGCGGGGGCTACTCTTCATTGCGGCGCGCAGTCTTCTCATTGCGGTGGCTTCTCTTGTTGCGGAGCACAGGCTCTAGGTTTCAGTAGTTGTGGCTCGTGGGCTCTACAGTGCAGGCTCAGTAGTTGTGGCGCACAGGCTTAGCCACATGTAGGATCTTCCCGGACCAGGGCTCAAACCCGTGTCCTCTGCATTGGCAGGCGGATTCTTAACCACTGTGCCACCAGGGAAGTCCCCATGCCGTATTTTGGATTCCACGTATAAGTGATATTATATGATATTTGTCTTGCTCTTTCTGACTTACTTCATTTAGTATGATAATCTCTAGGTCCATCCATGTAGCTGCAAAGACATTATTTCATTCTTTTTTATGGCTTAGTAGTATTCCATTGTATACATGTACCACATCTTCTGTATCCATTCATCTGTCAATGGACATTTAGGTTGTTTCCATATCTTGTCTATTGTAAATAGTGCTGCTATGAACATAGGGGTGCATGTCTTTTTGAATTAAGAGTTTTGTCCGGATATATGCCCAGGAGTGGGACTGCTGGATCATATGGTAACTCTGTTTTTAGGTTTTCTGAGGAACCTCCATACTGTTCTCCAAAGTGGCTGTACCCATTTACATTCCCACCAATAGTGTAGGAGGGTTCCTTTTTCACCACACCCTCTCCAGCATTTATTATGTGTAGAGTTTTTTTTTAATATATATATTTTAAGTTAATTAATTAATTTATGGCTGCGTTGGGTCTTCATTGCTGCATGCAGGCTTTCTCTAGTTGCGGTGAGCGGGGCTACGCTTTGCTGTGGTGCGTGGGCTTCTCATTGCGGTGGCTTCTCTTGTTGCAGAGCACAGGCTCTAAGCACGTGGGCTTCAGTAGTTGTGGCTCACAGGCTCTAGAGTGCAGGTTCAGTAGTTGTGGCGCAAGGGCTTAGTTGCTCCGCGGCATGTGGGATCTTCCTGGACCAGGGCTCGAATCTGTGTCCCCTGCATTGGCAGGTGGATCCTTAACCACTGCACCACCAGGGAAGTCCCATGTGTAGAGTTTTTGATGATGGCCATTCTGAGTAGTGTAAGGTGGTACCTCATTGTAGTTTTGATTTGCATTGCTCTAATAATTAGCGATGTTGAGCACCTTTTCATATGCCTATTGCCCATCTGTATGTCTTCTTTGGAGAAATGTCTACTTAGGTCTTCTGCCCATGTTTCAATTGAGTTGTTTCTTTGTTATTGAGTTGTATGAGCTGTTTGTATATTCTGGAAAGTAAGCCCTGTCAGCAGCACTGTTTGCAAACATTCTCTCCCAGTCTGTAGGTTGTCTTTTTCATTTTGTTTATAGTTTCCTTTGCTGTGCAAAAGCTTATAAGTTTGACTAGGTTCCACTTGTTTATTTTTGCTTTTATTTCTATTGCCTTGGGAGACTAACCTAAGAAAACACTGGTACAATTTATGTCAGAGAATGTTTTGCCTATGTTCTCTCTCTTTTTTTTTTTTTTAATTTATTTATTTTATGGCTGTGTTGACTCTTCGTTTCTGTGCGAGGGCTTTCTCTAGTTGCGGCAAGTGGGGGCCACTCCTCATCGCGGTGCGCAGGCCTCTGACTATCGCGGCCTTTCTCATTGCGGAGCACAGGCTCCAGACGCGCAGGCTCAGTAATTGTGGCTCACGGGGCCAGTCGCTCCGCGGCATGCGGGATCTTCCCAGACCAGGGCTCGAACCCGTGTCCCCTGCATCGGCAGGCAGACTCTCAACCACTGCGCCACCGGGGAAGCCCGCCTATGTTCTCTTCTAGGAGTTTTATGGTGCCATGTCTAATATTTTATTTATTTATTTATTTATTTAGTCTTTATTTATTTTTGTGTATGGTGTGAGGTGGTGTCTTAACTTCTTTGATTTACATGCAGAGCAGCTTTCTTCATAATCACCAAAAATTGGAACAACCCAAATGTCGCTCAAACCTTCAGTGGATAAACTATAGCACACCATACAATGGAATACTAGTCAGCAATATAAAGGTACTACTATTCACTCAATTTGTATGAATCTCAAATACATTTTGCTCAATGAAAGAAACCAGACTCAAGGCTACTGCATGATTCCATTCTGGAAAAGGCAAAACCACAGGGATAGATCAGTGGTTGCCGGGTGCAGGGAGCAGGGGAAGGGTTGACTACACAGGGGGAGCATGAGGAAATATTTTTGTTTCCCGGGCGATAAAATTTTCCAATATCACGATCATGGTGGTGGTCACATGACTCTACTCATTTATCAAAACTCAACTCTACACCAAAAACTGGATTAAAAAGTAAATTTTAAAAGATTTAAAAAGTGAAGCTTCTGCACGACTGCCCTGCTCCTCGGCATGCTGACTCCTCATGACTGACGGGCCCAGCCAAGGCTGAGCAGCCCGCTGCGGGCCCCATTCTTGGTCAACTGGCAACAATGAAGAACCCAAACACCAAGAGCACAGTTTCTCGGTGCTTCAGTGCCACCCTGCCAACCAGGCCCCTTCCCCTGACCTTTCCAAACCTGCATATCTGATCCAGGGCCAAACCAGCTCTGTTCCCACAAGTACCAACTACGACCTGGCCTTGGCATCTGCCTGACAATCAATGACTCCCAGTCATGGCCACCTCTGGTCACCTCTCACTCAGCGTGTCTCTCCGCGTGGCAGTCCTGTGGACTCCTCCAGGTCGTCGCACTCAGCCCCATCAAGCTAGTCCCTCCCCCGGCTCTCCCTGTCAGTGGGGTCACCACCTGCTGAGGCTCAGAGGTTACATGACTTTGCTCAGGGGCAGTACTCACACTGTTAATCAGTGGCAGGGCCAGGCCTTGAGCTGTGGCTACAGAGCAGTCTTTCAAGGATGAAACACCAGGCCCTTTGCGATGGCCCCTGCTTGTCCCCCTTCTCCCCTCACTTGAACTCCCCCAGCACTCCGCAGACCTTCATCTACCTGTGCCTTTGTTATGGCTGCTCCCTTGGCAGGGACTGCCCGCCGTCTCCACCACCTCCTCACTTGTCTTTAAAGAGTCTCCCAGGACGCTTGGTTGCTCTAGTTCTCAGTGCTCGTATACCACTGGTGTGAACCTTTATTATTGCATGAATCACTCCAACTCGTAATTAGTTGCTTTTCACCCACAGCACTGGCGAAAGCCTCGGGGCCCAAGGCTTCAAGGCCAAGGGTCCCCAGGTAAATCCAAGGTACCCAGCAAAATGTAGGTGCATCATGCAGGTACACACAGGAGAGGGGGACAGACACAGGATCTCAGACTCACCTGGGAATCATGTGTATTTGGTGCATTCTTTTACATTCTAAAGAAGGGTGGCTGGAAATTGTACTGACAATCTATTAATACACTTAGTACCTTACTTTTTTAGAATCATCCCATCCCATCCCAACCCACAGAATCAAAGTCAACTGCAGGGAGCAAAAGGGAAACTTAGTTTAGCAAAGCAATTCCTGCTGATTCGGAAATGTTTCTGGTAACAGATATACCATGCAGAAGTTCTGTTAGGATGATCTCCGAGGGTTTTCAGCCCTACTGCACTATTTTAAACAATCCTGGTTGTCTGTGTGACTTCAGAGATGTTTTTCACATCAGTAGTATACCTACTATGTATATAAGGAACAGATACGATATCTCTGTATGTGTACGTGTGTATGTATATATATAAATATAAACGACATAAAAACATGTGTAGATGGTACGTATGTAAAGGAGCAAGACCGGATTCCATCAGGCACCCATAAGAATCTGTCTCATTTCATAGTCACAGAGCAGGCTTTCTAAACTACTTGGGCCAGAACAAAACTAGAACAGTCAAATATAACCTCAGGCTCAACCCTGACACTTCACACATCCTACGACAGGGCTTGGACTCAATTATTTCTGCAGTTCTTTCCAGATGTATAGTCCTGAGCTGTTCAAGGTAAAAGTCTTAGGAATGCAAGGTCACCCAAGAAACACGTGGTGCCAGAAAGAAACTGAAGGCACCACCTGACCCAATTATAACTGCTACGCAAGGTGAGGGCTCATTCAGGTCGACTCGGTCCACGTTTCCTTACTCGTCCCTTCCCACCGCCCACAGAGGGGAAAGAGGCCCAGTGGGGGCAGCTCATCTAAGTCACAGCAACTCCACGCCTGCCAGCCTGAGAAGCCCAGGGGAGGGGCAGAGCAGGTGCCCATCGGTGCAGCCCGGTGTCTGGCCCAGTCAAAGTGCCCCATGGGTCCCAAGGGGACCTGATCAGACCCAGAGCCCTGCTACGAGTCCTGGCTTCTTTCTGGCTGGTCAAGGGCCCTCCAGGGTTCTCACAGGGAACTACAAAGCAACATGGCACAGCGGGAAAAACCCACGGGCTTTGACAGACCTGAGTTCCAACACTAACCCTACGGCTAATCAGCCGAACCACTGTGGGGACGTCACTTCCTTTCCCTGAGCTTCCGTTTCCTTGCCTGCAAACTGGGGTGTTACCCACTGCTCTGCAGCTCTCAGCACACTTCCCGACACTTGGTGAGCGCCCACCTCACCACTCACCTCAGGTTTACTAAGGAACACTTTGACTCTTTCCCCTTGGGACCCTGGAACCGATCCACACCTTTTTTTTTTTTTTTGCGGTACGCGGGCCTCTCACTGTTGTGGCCTCTCCCGTTGCGGAGCACAGGCTCTGGACGCGCAGGCTCAGCAGCCACGGCTCACAGGCCCAGCCGCTCCGCGGCATGTGGGATCTTCCCGGACCGGGGCACGAACCCGTGTCCCCTGCATCGGCAGGCGGACCCCCAACCACTGCGCCACCAGGGAAGCCCCCGATCCACACCTTTGAGGCCATTTCTAATGGGCCTGGGTTCCACGGAAGCCACATGCGGTTCTACCAGCCTGGGCCCACGAGCGCAGCGCCCCATGGAACGTGGAAGATCTTGCTGGTAGTCCTGCTCAATCACTCATCAGTCTCACACATAACCTTGGACGAATGAGCGGACCTCCTTATCTGTTCACCAAAGATATCAACCTTATTCAAGTCTTGTCCCCCTACTCTTTATCAACAAAATCAAGGTGAGCGCGTGTCTCCCTGCCCTCCCCACTTGCAGCTGCAAACACCCTCATCTCCTCTCCGCCTGTCCTCGCCCCCCTCTTCAAACCTCCTCCTCCCCCAAATTACTTCATTTGGTGGCACACGCACGCACTTGTCCCCGAGGCCACCTCTGTCCATCCCCCAAACCTAAGTAAGCACCAAGTTCTGCCAGTTTTACACCTGAGATGTCTCACTCTCCCTCCATCTCACTGCCATCATCCTTGTTCAGGTCCCTGTCACCTCTTGACTAGACTGACTCCTAACTGGTCTCCCCGCCACACGATTATTTCGAACCGAGAGTCATTTGGTCTTCTCCCTCCAGATCACTCCTATTCCTTCTGTCTCCCCATTTCTGTTTGTGGTGACATCAGTCTTGCCACTGGGTTGCTCTGGACTGTTCCCTCTCCTGTAAATCTTTCCTCTGGCATGAATGCCTGTCTGATGGGTAGCTGCATCCAGTCACTTCTGAGCTCCTTTCTAACTCTTCCTTTGCCCAGCACACAAGGAGTGTGACCACGTGCCAGCATGAGCAAGGCAGTGTTTATAAGATAAAGAAGCAATCCCAGTCCCAACCCTCAAATTCAGGCCAGTACCAGACCATCTCAGTACCGCAAAAGCCTTTGACTGGTCTGTCCATCCTTACCTCTCACTCAGAAAAGCGATCTTCTGAGCTCACCTCTTGACTGTGCCCAGAAACCCTCTACCACCTGACCATGGCATACTTTTCTAGATTTATCTCCAAGTCCACCTTCTTGACCCTTTGCCTGCCCAAACTGGTCCCCTCAGGCTTCCGGACCTGTTTGCACTCGCCTCATTTCTTACTCACTCGGGCTGCTGGCCGCACCTGGAAACAGTTGCCTAGGCCTCTCTGGTCACAGCGACCAGTTTGGACACCGGCTCTTTCATCAAGAACAAAACCCAAGCAATGGACAATCATTTCTTTCAATAGTCTCGATGCTGTCACCACCCACGGCTTCCTCCTTTCATTACTTTAATCTCACACATCTATGTCTTTTCTCCCCAAATTCAGGGTGTAAATTCCTCGAGGAGGCAATTTCTTCCACTTCTCTCCGTTCCCCACAACAATGAGCAAGCAGTAAGGTTACGTGCACTCAGTCTATAAAGCTGTGCTCACTGACTTGGCCAGTACACGCAAGGCCCTGGGTCAAGTGAGGATGGACAGTGATCATATGAGCAAGTACCGTCAACACATATGGACACAGGCAGTACCCTCTGCCACCTTCCCACTTCCTGTCTGTATATCCACATACGCACACCCTACTCGAGTGATGTGCTGTTTTGTCCACGTCTACATTCTAAACTGCTCTTTCTCCTGCCTTCTCTGTTTCTCTTAACAGAGTGGCTGTATCCATCTGCCAGGCACTCAGGCAGGGACCCAGAATCATCCAACCATGTTTTCTCTAGCTCACGTCCCACAGCTAAACACCCACTGAGCCCTGTGTCCTTTACTCCCTAACCATGTCTCCAACCCACCCCCTCTCTCTCCCGACCACTACAGCCCTGGGTCATATTAGCGACTTTTCTGCTTTATGGGAAAGTAATCACCTCCTCAATGGTTTGCTGGCCTTCAGCAATATCCCCCTCCAACGTGCAGAACTGACCCCTTCACTTTGTGGACTGAAACTGCCCAACAGACACCCTTGGCCTGGCCCACAGGCCAACAGCCAAGCCCTCTGCACACCAGCTGTGCGAGTCCTCTTGCCGCCCCTCACTTCACCTTTCTTACCTCTGAGATACCAGACCCCATGTGGTTCCCTGAACAAACCTAGATGTTCCCACCTCCGTGCCTTTGCGGATGCTGTCCCAGTCTCCTGCCAAGCCCTTCCCCACAGTCTTGGCCTGGCTAACTCCTCTCCTCACGTTTCACCTCCTCTGGGAAGCATTCTGTGATCTCCTTTGCCCACCAAGGCTAGGTTAACAGTTTCTGTGCTTCCATCAGGCAGCGCGTAAGAATCACCACACTCAACAGAGTGGGCTAAAACGATCTATGCACACATCGCAATCACCAGTGCCTCCCCAGAGCCTAGTACAGGACCTGGGACACAGTAGCGGAGCGGAGAGAGTTGGTTAAAGGTGGGAAGCAAGACTAACTTCCCTTCCCTAGGCTGGTTTCCTTTGGTCTTCCCCTGACCCAAAATCTCAGGTCGGCCTCGCTGCTTCACTACTGCCACCTAGGGGTGAAAGGAGGTAACTGCACTTCTTTCACCATTCAGCATTTAATTTGATTCCATTGAATGAGATGGGGACACAGGCGAGGTAACAGTTGACTCCAGCGTGGGTAGAGAAAGAGTGGCAGTCAGGGGAGGCTTCAAATGGTGAGTGAGCTCTGACCTGGGCCACACAGCATGAGAAAGAGATCTCTAGGTGGAGGAAAACGGCATTCCAAGCAGTGGGGGCAACACGCAGAGAGTGTCAGAGTTTAGGGCCTATGTGCAGGTGAACTCAGAAAGGAGGGGAGCGTTAGAAAGTGCAAGACCTGGGACCCCAAACTTTAGCTTTTAAGCCACCTAAAGAGGTTAAAAAAATAATTTTTTTTCTACCCAAAGACTCTTAATTGGGAGTAACATAATCAGATCTGCATTTAAAAAGACAGCTCTTGCTGGAGAGTGGAAAGATGATAGAGATGGGAGGCAGGAGTGAGAGAGGCAAAAGCAAGGCATTAGGAAGATGGAATTTTCATAATTCTCTCATTTTCCACTTGCTGCCCCATGACCTCAGATTGAACACATCCAACCTGAAACTCCACCTCCTCAAAACCAAGTGCTTCAACATAAACGTGATTTATTTCCACATTTTGAGATGTTCTTATATCTTGGCTTCTTCTTCTTGAAGTCGCAGAATTTTATAACAGATCCCACCGCAGAGCTTTGCACACTGAAAATGCTCAATGACAACTGAATGGAATGTCTCTCGGGGTCCCCCAGACCCTGGGATTATAAGAACAGTAAACCCCAGTAGTTAAGAGTAAGGACTCTGAGTCAGAGGGCCTGAGTTCAAATCCTGCCATCAGCCACTTTCCTGTGTGAGACTGGTCTCATTAAGTGACCCATCGAAACCTCAGTTTCTTTGTCCCTAAAATGGAAATTACAACACACAGCACCTACCTCAAGGGCTGGAGATAAACGTCTGTGAGTAGAAAGCACACAGTAAATCCCCACTAAATATTACTGTCGACTACTCATAACATTATCAATTCAGTGTCTACCAGGCATAGGTCACACACGATGCAAGGGGCTTCCCACACCCTTAAATCTGCACGGCAATATTCTCATCCATCCCATTTTACAGATAAGAAAACTAAGGTTCCCACAGTTAAGTTTGTTCAACGTCTCGGGAGCACTGGATTCCAAGGCATCAGAGATGGGGCTAGGGGACCTTTTAGTGGAAGATCATTTAGTCCAGTGGTGGTTCTCACACGTGTGAGTGTGTATGTGTGTGATACTTTGGGCAACGTCTGCAGATATTTTTGATCTTCACAACTGGAGGATGAGGACACTGCTGGCGTCTAGTGAGTAGAGGCCAGGGATGATACCCAACATCCTACAACACACAGGACAGCTCCCCCCACCCCAAACCGAGAATGATCAGACCCAAAATGTCAGTAGTGCCAAGGGTGAGAAACCCTTCTCTAGTGAATCCTCCTCCCCATCGTCCCACTTCTGGAGCGTTGGCTATCCGGATCCCCCATGAATACTTTCAGCAAGGGGGTGTGTGTGTGTGCTCTATTCCTCCAGGGGCAGCACCTGCAGAAGTCCTTCCCCACCTGCCCTACACACGATAGGTATTAGAACCCATTTTAATAAGCCTAGCAGCAAAGGACGCCGGAAAAGGAAGAGCATCCATCCCCCATTGTTCAGTTGCGTGCAGTCTGTGTTTTACACACACACACACACACACACACACACACACACACACACTTTACAAATCCAAACGTCCCACGCCCCAAAAATTGTTTGTTAGAGATGGCGTTCAAAAAAATTTTTTTTTCTAGAACTCTCATACATACTGAAGGGTTTGCACACTTCTAGGAGGACCTCAGATCGGCCGCGGTCCTCTGACAACGACCACAAAAGAATGTGTAGGATTTCCCGGGGTAGCGAGCCCGTGGGCCGTGACCTCTGCGCGCAGAAGACGCCCACCCCACTCCCTCGCCTCTGGCTTCGCTCTCCCGCCCCCGGATACCCGGCCTGCAAGGATACTCGGGCCCGGCCTCGGAACCCGGCCGCCAGGCGCGTGCCCACGCCATGCCCCCCTATCCCGGCCCTCCCGGTGGCCTTGGAATCCGGCCCGGGGTCTGTCGCCGGCGCCCACACCGGCCGGCCCCAGCCCGCTCGCCAAGGCCCGCGCGCGTCCCCTCCCGGCCCGGCGCGGCCTGGGCCTAGACCGGTGCAGGCCCGCGAGCGCCCGCGGCCCGGCCAGGCGAGCTCAGGCCTGCCGCGGCCTACCCAGTCGGGCGCCGCCAAAGGCCCCCGCCTCACCTGGAAGCGGGCGGGCGGGCCCGGGTCTGCTCCGGGGCGGGCGGGCGGCGGCGACGCGGCGCTAACGGCTCCGCTCGGCCTCGGTAGCGGTGGCGGCAGCGGCGGCGACGGCAACAGCAGCGGCGACTCCTCCTCAGCGCGCACGACCCGCTCCGGACCACGGCCCGGACACGCCCCCCCGGCGCGCGCGCCCATTGGCCGGCGTCCGCCACGGCGCGCTCCTCATTGGCCCGCGTTGCTGTCGAGGCGAACCGGGGCGCACGGCGGGGGCGGGACTTCCGTCTGGCGCCGCCTGAGAAGGGCTCGGCGGCAGGCAGAGACGCGGGTGGCCAGCGATGGCCGCGGAGGGGGCTGGCTGGGGCCTGGCCCACGGAGGCCGATGGAAGGCGGTGGCCGAAGAGCCATGCCCCTTGTCGAGGGCATGCTGTGGGTCTCGCTCCTGTCTGTCCCGCCGCCGCCGCGGCCGCCGTCAACGCGGCCGCCGTCACCACCCTGCGAGGTAGGAACGGTAAGGACGCCAGGGCTCTGGGGACAGAACCCGGGTTCGAATCCCGGCCCCGACGTTTCCGCACTACGTGCCGTTGGGCATGAGCTGACGTCACCTCGCCGGGCCTCAGTTTCCTTATCAGATGTAGTGAGGAGGTGGGGCCTGGGACGTGATCAGTGTTCCATCAGTGTTGATTATTAGAGCTAGCGGGTTTCCAGAGGCTCTGCCTAACATCCATTCGTTAAAATTTAATTGAGCGCCTACTATGTGCCAGTCACTGTATGGACAGTGAAAAGACAAAAATACCTGCCTCTATTTGGCTGACATTCTAGACTGGCGCTGTCCATGAGAAATGTAAGCGAACCACAAATGTTACCCACGTGCATAATTTAAAATTTCTCGTAGCCATACTAAAGGAAAAAAAAAGAGAGAGGAAGAGAGAGAGAGAAACAGGTGATGTTAATTTTAATCATGTGTTTTATTTAATCCAATTTACGTCCAAAATGTTATTTCAGCGTGTAACCAATATAAAAAGGTATGAGATCTTTTTACATTCTCTTTTCTTTTCATGCCTTTGAAATCTGGTATGCCTTTTACACTCACAGCCCATCTGAAGTTAGACTGGCTACGTTTCAAGGGCTCAACAGCCACAACTGATAGCCGCTACCGCATCGGACCATGCAGAGCTAGATGGGGAGGCAGGAAAGAAATCAAGTGGATTCCACACCAAGTGGTGAAAAGTGGTAAGACTGAAAAGTAAATTGGACATAGGGCAAGGGTGGGGTGTGGAGGTTGCACTTTGAAAGAGGGCTGTCAGGAAGGTTGAGAAGATAGGATTTGCAGAAGGACCCCAAGGAGTCAAGAACACTGAACCAATAATCATGTCATTTATTGTTTTGTGCAGTGTTTGTCCAGTAGAACTCTCTGTGATGATGGGCATGTTTTGTTTTGTTTTTTATCATCACTGCCTAATTTAATAGCCACTAGCTCCATGTGGCTTTTGGGCCCTTGACATGTGGCTGGTGGCACTGAAGAACTGAGTTTTTAATGTACTTAATTTTTACTTAATTTAAATTTGGTCACCTAGAGCTCGTGGCTCCCAGAGTGGATGGCATAGATTTAGTAGAATGTTGATGAGTCCAGTGCTCTGAGTTGAGCTTGTACTGTGTGCTAATGCTTTATGTGGGTTCTATGGAGTCCTTACAATATCTCTGTGAGAGGGGAGTATAGTCACTGTCACCATGATGAATAATGTAGTCTTTCATTCATTCATCTGTGCTTTATCCTTGCTATCATTAATAGACTTTATTTCTTAGAAGAATTTCAGATTTGCGGAAATATTGCATAGAAGATACAGGGTTGCCATTTTCCCCATACCCAGTTTCCCCTGTTTGTAACATCTTTCATTAGTATGATACATTTGTTATACTTAATGAACCAATATCAATACATTATTTCAACCACAGTTCATGGGTGCTTAGATTTCCTTTGTTTTTACCTAATGTCCTTTTTCTCTTCCAGAATCTCATCTAGGATACCACATTACATTTAGTTGTCTTCTCTCTCTAAAAAGAGGTATAATTGACATACAACATTGCATTAGTTTTATGTATACAACATAATGATTTGATACATGTATATATTGCAAAATGATCACAATAAGTTTGGTTAATGATTAACCTCCATCACCACACATAGTTACAATTTTTTTTCCCCTTGTGATGAGAACTTTTTAAGATCTATTCTTGGGACTTCCCTGGAGGTCCAGTGGTTAAGAACCCGGGCAGTGGGCATGGGTTCGATCCCTGGTTGAGGAACTAAAACCCCACATACCCCATGGTGCGGCCAAAAAAAAAAAATCCCTTTAAAAAAAATTTATTTATCTGGCTGCACTGGGTCTGAGTTGCGGCACGCGGGATCTTCATTGCAGCTTGCAGCATGCGGGATCTAGTTCCCTGACCAGGGATTGAACCCAGACCGCCTGCATTGGGAGTGCAGAGTCTTAACTGCTGGACCACCAGGGAAGTCCCAAAATCTATTCTCTTAGTTGTCCTGTCTCTTTAGGCTCCTCTTGGCTTTGGCAGGTTCTCCAACTTTCCTTGTTTTTGATGGTCTTGATGGTTCTGAGAAGGGCTGGTCAAATATTTGGTAGGATGTCCCTCTATTGGCATTTGTCTGGTATTTTTCTCGTGGTAATACTGGGATGATGGGTTTGGGAGAGGAAGACCAAAGAGGTAAAGTGCCATCCTTATTACATCATATCAAGGATACATACTATCAACTTTATTTATGCATGTTGATATTGGCTTTCATCACCTGGCAGAGTTAGTATTTGTCAGGTTTCTCCACTATAAAGTCACTTTTCCCCCCTTTCCTTTGGAAGGTAGTCACTACATGCAGCCCACACAGAGAGTGGAGATGTCTGTTCCTCTTCTCAAGGGTGGATATCTACTTAAGTTATATGGAATTCTTCTGCATGAAAGACTTACCTCTTCTTCCCCCCATTTATTAGTTTATCCAATCTATTTTTTTTTTTCTTTTGCCATGCTGCACAGCTCGTGGGATCCTAGTTCCCCGACCAGGGAATGAATTCCAGCCCTTGGCAGTCAAAGCACTGAGTGCCGAGTCCTAACCACTGGACTTGCAAGGAAGTCCCCAGGTTATTCTTGTTATCTCTCTAAGCACATGCTCTGAGGGTCCATGAGATCAGGAGACAGAAAGATGACTCAGCTTGGGGTCCTGCTCTTGAGGACATCACTGCTGCAAGGGAGAAGAGGACATGTAGACACATAAACCCAGTTAGTGTGACGAGGGCCAGGCACAGAGCACCACCTCTCATGAGGGCAGCGTCTGGGCCAGAGGACAGCAGGAGCAAGGGTCTACCAGCCAGAGGATGTGGGAAGTGGGGCTTCTACATAGAGGGACCAGCCAGAGCAGAGGCATAGTTTTGTTCCCGAGAGTGGTTTGGGAGCAGGGAGCGGTGGGACACACCAAATGCAGGTCATGAGGAACGAGGACGGTGAGATGGGACTGGAGAGGTGTCTGTCTCCAGCTGCAAAGGGCCCTAGAGACTCAGGCAGGGAAGGTGGGATTTTATCCATCAGACCAGGAGCCGGCAGACTACAGCCTGATTCCACCCACGCCTTTTTTTTTTTGTACAGCCTGTGAGCTACAAACGATTTTTACATTTTTTATTATTTTTTTAAAATAAATTTGTTTGTCTTATTTATTTATTTTTGGCTGTGTTGGGTCTCTGTTGCCGCACCCAGGCTTTCTCTAGATGCGCAGAGCTGGGGCTACTCTTTGTATGGTGGGCGTGTTTCTCATTGCGGTGGCTTCTCTTGTTGCAGAGCACGGGCTCTAGGCGTGCGGGCTTCAGTAGTTGTGGCATGAGGGCTCAGTAGTTGTGGCTCGCGGGCTCTAGAGCGCAGACTCAGTAGTTGTGGCACACAGGCTTAGTTGCTCTGCGGCATGTGGGATCTTCCCTGACCAGGGATCAAACCCGTGTCCCCTGCATTGGCAGGCGGATTCTTAACCACTGGGCCACCTGGGAAGTCCCTACATTTTTAAATGGCTGGAAAAAAACAAAAGAAGAATAGCATTTTGTGACATGGGAAAATTACATGAAGTGCAGTTTCAGCATCCATCAAGTTTGATGGTAACACGGCCGCACGTGTTGCTGGTGGCTGCTTTCAGGCCGCAGGAGCAGAGGTGGACTTGCTCAGGCAGGGCCCACTTTCTGGCCACGTAAACGATGCAGTGACACAGGGCCCTGCACTTCTGCTGTCACTGTTCTGAAATTCTTAATCTATGAATGAGGAGCCCCATGTTTTTATCTGGCACCGGGCTCTATAAATTGTGTAGCCAATCTTGGCAACAGGGATCAGATGGCCCACAAAGCCTAAAATATTTACCCTGGGGCCCTTTTCAGAAAAAGTAGCTTGGTCTTGCTGTGGTGGGCAGAATAACCACCCCACAAGCGGTCCATATCCCAGTCTCCTGGACCTGTGAAGATGTTCCCTGACCTGGCAAGAGGGACTTTGCAGATGGGATTAAGGATCTGGAGATGGGCAGGTGACCCTGGATTATCTGTATGAGACCAGTGTCATCACAAGAGTCCTTATCAGAGGGAGGCAGGAGGGGCAGAGAAGGAGATGCAACAGTACTATAAGCAGTGATGCCATTGACATCTTTGAAGATGGAGGAAGTGGCCATGTGCCAAGGAATGCAGACAGCCTCTAGAAGCCAGAAAAGGCAGGGAAACAGATTCTCTCCTAGCACCTCCAGAAGGACCGCAGACCCGCCAGCACCTTGATTTTAGCCCGGTAAGACTAACTTTGGACTTCTGACCTCCAGGACTGTAAGATAATAAATGTGTCTTGTTTTAAGCCACCAAGGTTGTGGTTATTTACTGTAGCAGCCACAGGACCCTGATATACCTGCCATAGGCAGGGGGCACCTAAAAGAATTTGTCTTTCAGGGCCTCCCTGGTGGCGCAAGTGGTTGAGAGTCCGCCTGCCGATGCAGGGGATACGGGTTCGTGCCCCGGTCTGGGAGGATCCCATATGCCGCGGAGCGGCTGGGCCCGTGAGCCATGGCCGCTGAGCCTGTGCTCCGCAACAGGGGAGGCCACAACAGTGAGAGGCCCGCATACCGCAAAAAAAAAAAAAAAGAATTTGTCTTTCAGCCAAAGAGAATTTTAAATGAGACACTTAACATGATTCTTTGCTTATTTGTTAGAAGGAAGGGACCCAGAGGCAAGCGGGGTGTGCACTCTTCAAAAGAGGAAGTCTGTCAAGAAAACCCCTCGGGAGAGCTGTCAAAGCAGGCATGGGGCGGGATATGGAGAGGAGGAGGACTCCAGATGTCTTAGAGGTGGGATCTCTGGGACTTAGTGACAGTCACGTGTGGAGAAGGTGGTGGCCCGAGTCATTAGGCACAGCGATGGGGAAGCCATGACATCTGGACCACTTACAGGGCTCAGAGTGTGTGTGGGGGGGTATCTTGGGGACATAAGAAATGGGTTTAGGGAACTCCCTGGCGGTCCAGTGGTTAGGGCTCAGCGTTTCCACTGCAGGGGGCACAGGTTTGATCCCTGGTCGGGGAGCTGAGATCCTGCAGGCTGCGCAGCATGGCCAAAACAATAGGTTTAAATGTCAGGGGTGCCGTTCACTGGTCAGCCCCCAAACAGAGCCGAGGCATTGAAGCCGAGCACCCACCCTGAGGACAGAAGCCGAGCAGCCTGGTCGAGCCCAAAGAACCTTCTGGCACTTGAGCTCTTTGGGGCCCGACTTCAACCTGATTCCATCGCAAGTGCTGAATAGGTGAGTTATTTAGAAAACCAGAAAGCTGTATTGACTTTTCCCTAGACGGTTGAGTTTATTTTTGGGTGGGCAACCCTTTGGAGCTCATGGCCCTGATTACTTCAGTGTTGGAAGAGTGGGTCGCCACGGGCGCTGGCTCCTTCCGGGTGTGGGTCACCCGTGCTTCCTACTTGTACACATTTCTCATCGGAAGAGCCTGGCCCTGGAGCGGGCACAGAAGCACAGGGCTTTCGTCCAGGAACTGCTGTACTGATAACCTCCCCGAGCCTCCGCGTGCTTATTTGGAAAAAAACGGGGCACCAGGGACACACGTAGAGCAGGCCCCAAGCAGAGCAGATGATGCCTGGGACAACCGTTGTGGCGCAGGCCCATAAAGGAAATTCTATGCTTAGTGCCCGGGAGAGCAGGAAGGGCTCCCCAACTCGTCTGAGAAGCGAGGTCCCCAAATGCCCCAGCATGAGATCACGTGGGTCACTGACCTGAGTGAACGTGGCGAGTGTTGGTTTCCAGAATTACCTTTCTGGATCTGACCCATGCCCCTTCCACTCGGGTGACCTTCCGGCAAGAACAGCAGTGGCATTTTGCGTTTTATCTCACACTGGGTCAAAGGTTAGAACAGGCCCCACAGCTTTGATTCTGAGGGTCACCATGTTATTGACGGTGATCACTTTCACTTCCACCATGTCACCCTCCCCATTTCTGCCAGTGACCAGGTAGTAACCGCTGTGTCACTTTTTTTTTTTTTCCATTTTTAAGATTTCTGGTTTTTTTTTTTTAAACCCAGCTGTTCTTTTTCACGCCGTACAGGTTCTCCTTCTTGCTCTGTCTCTAGATATTTTACATGTCTCTGCTGGGCTTTCTGCAGTGCTTCTTAAAAAAAAAAAATTAAGCAGAAATTCAGTGGTTTCTAGTATATTCACACTATCTCATTCCAGCACATTTTCATCACTCCAAGAAGGAACCCCATGCCCATTAGCAGTCCCTCCCCCAGCCCCTGGCAACCATTAATCTACTTTCTGACTCCATGGATTTGCCTGTTCTGATCACTTCATATAAATGGAATCATACAGTATGTGGCCTATTGTGCCTGGCTTCTTTCCCTCAGCATCGTGTCTTTAAAGTTCATCTGTGCTGTAGTGTGATTTAGTACTTCATTCATTTTTAGGACTGTGTAGTATTCCACTGTGTGGATGGACCACATTTTGTTGATCCATTCATCCATCAGTGGATGTTTTCTGGGCTGTTTCCACCTTTTGGCTTTAGTGAATCATGCTGCTGTGAACGTTTATGGACAAGTGTTTGTATGAACATATGTTTTCATTTCTCTTGGGTAGATACCTAGGAGTGGAGTGGCTGGATGACAGAACAACTTTGTTTAACTTTTTGAGGAACTGCCAGGCTGTTTTCCCAAATCTTTTCTTTGTAAATGAGATGGAGGCTGCGTGCCTGTCAGTCGTTGGCTCACCTGGCTGTGATCATTCTCCAGCCCTGTTCCTCGTCCAGCCTCCCATGGGAAGCAGGCCAGGGGCCCGTGGATTTGCCAGGGTGCCTCCCACCTGTCCCGATGTGCCGGGCAAGTGCAACCAAGGGTGGGTGTTCCCATTACGGGCCTCTGCCCCACCCTGGCAACTCCCACATTCCATGTAGCAGGAAACCCTCAAACCACCCAGCTCCCCAGACGAAAGGTCCAAAAGCACAGCCGGTGGCATGTCTCGGAGTGCTCCACACGTGCTAACCTCTGATCGTACATAGCTAAGAGCAAGTTGCACCAGAGGAAAAGCCAGGTGTGTTATCAGCTGTTAAAAGCTCACGCAAATTGATAAGAACCAAAGGAGCAAAGATCAGAAACAGACAATTCACGGGGGGGGGGGGGAGAGAGTCAACAAACCCCAGAGTGGCCCTCGGGTGCAGGCTGGTTAAGATCATTCCAGGGCTGCCGGGACCCAGACACTGGCTTTCCTCAGGGTGGTGGCCGTGATAATCAGAAAATTCCAAAACCTTTGGAAGATACTTACCCAGCATCTTACAGGGGTCATAGTCTCACCCTTTGGTTAAACCACTGAAAAGTGTCCTGAGCCCCCAGTGGAAGGGCTATTCTTACAGCCTTTAATGAGTAGGGATTGAACCCAGGCCATGGCAGTGAAAGCCCAGAGTCCTAACCACTAGGCTACCGGGCAACTCCTTTCAATGAGTAAAAGGTTGGCAGTGATCTAGATGCCCAGTGACGCAGCTGGCTTGGGGAATCGCACATCCTCTAGAAATGATGGGCAGGAGCCCTGCAACCACGTGGATTAAGAGTGCCTCTCAGGCGTGGGCTGAGCACTATGGGGACGGAGTTTAATCCTCACCATAAGCCTGTGAGTTGGGTACTGCTGGATGGGCAGGAGGAAGGACTGAGCAGGATGCAGATAACTCAGGGGTGGGCGTGGGAGCTGGGCAGAGGGGAGGGGCCGGGGGAATGGTTTTCATGGACCACTCTGGGGAAGGAGAACCCAGCTGGGGTGGAGGGTCGTGGGTTCGTGGTAGCATCTGTGGGGTGTTATTTCCACTCCTCCACCCAGCCAGGGTCCAGCGGCTTAAGATGCTTGAGGATGAAGGGAAGCAGGCATCCTCTGTGGTGCAGTTAAAGTGATGGCTTCAGGTTCACACGGGGGGAGGAGGAAACCAAGGCCATGGAGAAAGGGTCCATCTTCATCTTTGTCCCCCCACACACATCCCTAGGCACCCAATGGGCTGCCACCTTACTCAGGTGCGTCCTGGGTGTGTGAGTTCACTAGGGCTGCCAAAAGAAAGCACAGGCTGGGGGCTTAAACAACAGAAACACATTTCCTCACAGTTCTGGAGGCGAGAAGTCCAGGGTCAGGGTTGGTTTCATTCGGAAGCCTTTCTCCTTGGCTTGCAGACGGCCATCTTCTCCCTGTGTCCTCACGTGGTCTTCCCTCTGTGCATCTGTGTGTGTCCTAATTTCCCCATTTTATAAGGACACACATATGACTGCATATTGGATTAGGGTCCACCCTGTACTCATTTTTAACTCTAAGACTTCTTTAAAGACCCTAAATGCAGGGACTTCCCTGGTGGCACAGTGGTTAAGAATCTGCCTGCCAATGCAGGGGGCACAGGTTCAAGCCCTGGTCCGGGAAGATCCCACATGCCACAGAGCAACTAAGCCCGTGAGCCACAACTACTGAGCCTGTGCTCTAGAGCCCATGAGCCACAACTACTGAAGCCTGTGCGCCTAGAACCCGTGCTCTGCACCAAGAGAAGCCACAGCAATGAGAAGCCCGCGCACAGCAACAAAGACCCAGCACAGCCAAAAATAATAAATAAATAAATACATTTATTAAAAAAAAAAAAAGGGCTTCCCTGGTGGCGCAAAGTCCGCCTGCCGATGCAGGGGACGCGGGTTCGTGCCCCGGTCCGGGAAGATCCCACATGCCGCTCGGGCCCATTAGCCATGGCTGCTGAGCCTGCACGTCCAGAGCCTGTGCTCTGCAACGGGAGAGGCCACAATAGTGAGAGGCCCGCATACCACCAAAAAAAAAAAAAAAAAAAACCCTAAATGCAAAGACAGTCATATTCTGACGTCCTGGGGGCTAAGGCTTCAACGTGAATTTGGGGGAGGGGGACACAATCCAGCTCATAACACTGGGGGAGCATGTCATTCTGCCACAGCCCACTGGGTGTGGGCAGGGGAGCTCAGGTGGCCCTCATCACACCCAGGCACTGCCCAGCCTTCCATAGGTCAAGGGGATTCTGGGGTTTGGGTTCCGCATTCTCTGGTGGATGGAGCAGCCCTGGGGCTCCAGTGGGTGGATGGGGAGCCATACCTTAGGGGCTCTGACACAGCCAGGGGCCACGTGGAAATGCCCAAAGGCTAGCCACAGCAGGGGCAGGAGCCAGTGGTGGTGGGAGAGGTGGGCCGTCACCCCAAACCAGCCCTCCCCTCCAGGAGCAGCGGTTTTCCTGGCCTCAACCCAGGGAAGTCCCACTGAACGCTCGCCTCCCCCTTTTCCCCGGGCCGTTGTGCAGTTGCGCCGGGGCTTCCTCTACCCAGATCACCGCAGCCCTCCTTCCCACCCCCGCCCCTTCCTCCCACCCCCTCGTCCCTCTCCCCAGAAATGCAGTCCCTCTGTTCCCACACCACCTTGGGAGATGGGGCGCCGGCACAGGGTTTGGCTCTTGGTTAAGCGGTCAGCAGAGTGAGAGCCCTGCCCTCCCCAGCCTCTGCGGGCTCTTTGAGGGAACTGCTGGCCTTATCACCCCCAGCGGCCAGCACGGAGCCTGGCACCCAGTAGGTGTCAAAGGTCTGCTGATCTAATGAACCAGAAGCCAACTTGCTCTCAAGGGCCAACGGCAGTAAGACACCAGCCCGGTTTCAAACATGTCGCGGCAGAGCCCACCCCACTCCGTCCCCCCAACTCCAACAGGGGTCCCGTCCTCAGCGGGTGAGATGGGCACCCACTCCTGCCCAGACCCAAGGAAGACCCGTCGGACTCAAGGGGCCCGTATTTGAGGGACATCACCGACCTGAGCCCTGCAGGGTGGCGGTAACAAGGAGCTGGAGGGGGGATCCCCTGCCCCAACTCACCCCTCCTCCTGTCACAAGCCCTGTCACCTGCTCTCTAGTGTCCCGTGGGTGAACTAGATTGTCCCCCGTCCAATGACAGATGCAGCGTCCTTAGCACACCGTCTGACTCCCTTCCCTTCCCGGTGCGCAGGGACCCAGAGGTCAGAGTGGGTCAGGCCTGGGGTGGGGCTGCAGAGCAGGGCGCAGGGAGAAAGCACTACTCAGCTCTGTCTGCTCCCAGGGCCTCACATTCCAGAGGTATCAGCCTTCAGCCCACACACAGGCTTCTGTTCTGGTGCGGGCCAAGGGTCAGGAGGAAGTAGAAACAGCTTTTCCCCAGAAAGGTGGGGTAGGGGTAGATGGGCCACAGGTTGCTGAGCAGAAACCCTCCATGTGGAGAGAAGAGGAGAAGCCCCTCTGGGTTTGGAGACACAGGGCCAGAAAGTGGCCGCAGTAGGGCTTCCCGCTGATGTTAGGGCCAGAGGATTCTTCCTGGTGGAGACAGAACCCCATGCATTGCAGTATGTGTAGCAGCATCTCTGGCCCCCCACCTCCCCACCCCAACTGTGACAGCCAAATATCTCTCCGGACTTGGGCAGCTGTCCCCTCAACCAGGTTCCTGTGCTGATGTTAAGGGCCCTCAGGTCACATCCAGGTCAGGTATTCAGGGAACCTGCTGTTTTATGTGCCCTATTCCCTCTACCTGGAACTCTCTGCCCCCCATCCCCCTCCCTACCTGCCATCTTCCAGAACTGAGTCTACATATCACTTGCCCCCAGGAGTGTTCCCCGCCCCCCCCAGGAGGTTGACCCCCATGGGTGCTGTGGTAGGCCAAATAATGCCCTTCCCGCAAGATGTCTGCATCCCAACCCCCAGAACCTGGGGATATGTGACCTTACACAGCAAAAGGGACTTTGCAAGTGTGATTAAGTTAATCACACCTGGAGATAGGAGATGATCCTGGATTATGCAGCGGCCCCAGCGTCAATCGTGGTGGTCCTTATGACAGGGAGGCAGGAGGGTCTGGGTCTGAGAAGGAGATGTGATAACAGAAGCAGAGGTCAGAGGGAGATTTGAAGATGCTATACTGCTGGCTTTCAAGATGGAGGAAGCGGCCAGGAGCCAAGGGATGCAGGCGGCTGCTGGAAACTGGAAAAGGCAAGGAAGCCCATTCTCCCCTAGAGCCTCCAGAAGGAACCAGCCCTGCTGACACCTTTATTTTAGGACTTCTGCCCTCCGTGACTGTAAGAGAATACCAGGAGTCAGGGCTTGGGTGGACCAGACCTTCTCAGGCTTAGAACACTGAGATGGAGAAACAGACAAAATGATCACTTTTTCTGACCAAATTTAAAAAAAAAAAGTTATGCACGTGAAGACCGAAAAGCCCTAATCCTTGCTTCACGTAGTTGACTTTGAAAGGCTTCCCACATTCTCCAACATGTCCTGGACCAATTCTTTTCCCTTCCTCCCTAGGAGAAAACATCTCATTTTTATAGCCATACGTCTTGAGTTGGCAGAAGTTCACAGCCAAACAGACATACAGTCTGCGAGGCACCTCAAGCTCTTTCGTCAACAGCTAAAATACCAAAGCAGGGTTTGTGCAGCCTCAGCCCTCCCAAAAAAGGACCAGGGACAGAACCTTGGGAAAATGCTCTTGTCACAGAGATGACGGACACGAAATGGGTTGTACATAGAATTCATCAGTACAGGACCTGGCAGTGGATATAGAATTCATCAGCACAGGACTTGACATGCAGCAGGCAGATTTACAGTTGTGGTTGCAGTATTCACTATTAACAGCTGAGAGATCAGGGCCAAACAGCGTGGCATTTAAAACACACATACACACTCAGCAACACGGCACGTGAGACAGAAGTGAAACTTGGGTCCCCCGATTTCTCACTAGAGCAGTTGTTCTCAGCAGGGGGCGGGGGAGACAGGGACTTTTGTCTAGGGGCATTTTGGGTTGTCACAACCAGGAAACAATGCTTAGCGGCATCTAGTGGGTGGTGGCCAGGGATGCTCTTCAATAGCCTATAATGCACAGCACGGCCCT
Source organism: Mesoplodon densirostris (assembly GCF_025265405.1). Classification (NCBI taxonomy): domain Eukaryota; kingdom Metazoa; phylum Chordata; class Mammalia; order Artiodactyla; family Ziphiidae; genus Mesoplodon; species Mesoplodon densirostris. Next base: position 147,196,380 of record NC_082663.1, on the reverse strand, counting down.
TGACAGCACAACACAAAACATAACAGAAAAGTATCCAGACCCACAGGTCAGTAGCACTGGTGGTTCTAGGCTTCCATTTTCTTGGCTATTGAGGGTCCCCTGCAATTCCATATGAATTTTAGAATCCGCTTTTCCATTTTTGTGAAAAACAAAAATGGTCATTGATATTCTGATAGGGATTGCATTGAATCTCCTTCTATTCCTAGTTTGTTGCATTTTTTTTATCATAAAAGGGTGTTAGATGTTGTCAAATACTTTTTCTACAACAATTGAGGGGATCATTTTCCCTTCATCTTATTAATGTGGTGTATTAATTGATGGATTTTCATTTATTGAACCACCCTTGCGTTCCTGTGATAAATCTACTTAGTCAAGTGTATAATCCTTTTAATATTCTCCTGGATTTGGTTTGTTAGTATTTTGTTGAGGATTTTTGCTTCTATGTTCATTAGGATTATTGGTCTGTAGTTTTCTTCTGATGACTTTGTCTGGCTTTCATATTAGGGTAATGCTGACCTCAGAGAATGAATGAGTTAGGAAATGTTCCCTCCTCTTTTTCCTGGGAAGAGTTTGAGAAGGATTGGTGTTAATTCTTCTTTAAATGTTTGGTAGAATGAACCAGTGAAGCCATCTGGTCCTGGACTTTTCTTTGTTGGGAGGTTTCTGATTACTGACTCAATCTTCTTACTTGTTATAGGTCTTTTCAGATTTTCTATTTCTTCTTGAGTCAGTTTTGGTAGTTTGTTTTTAGCAGTTTGCCAGTTTCACTGAGGCTATCTAATGTGTTGGTATACAGTTGTTCACAGTATTCTCTTATAATCCTTTTTAATTTATTTCTAAAGCTCAGTAATGTCCCCACGTTTGTTTCTGACTTTATTTGGTTTTTTTTCTCTCTTCTGGGTCCCTGTTTCGCGTCATGTGAGCATTCCTCACATGCTATTGCAGCCCCTTTGTTAGAAAAACAAAAATGAAAAATCTCCACGACAGTAGGCACCAGTCTGTCTTGTCACCGCTCTAACTACCCAACCTGGCACATAGTAGACCTCGGTAAATATTTCCTGAGTTACTTCTTGCTAAGGTAGGGCATGAGAAGGATCGGGAAAGAGGCTTCCCCACAGCCCTCATGGGAAGACAGCCTGGTGACTGTTGAGTCTTCTTGTGCCTGAGCTGATGCCCCTCCGGTGCATCTTCCATGTGACCTTGGCAGAGCTGTGACACAGGCCTGACCACAACCCTCCCTCTGGCTAAATCCCTCAGCAGCTCCCCAGCGCCCTCTGGACGAAGGTGGTCCTTCTTAGCTCAGCACGTGAGGCCCTGAATAGCCTGTCACCTCCCACCCCATCTTCCACTATCCTCCCCCCGCACCTCCAGTCCCCAGCCATCCTGAACGTGGCAGGTCTCTCTGGTGTCCTGCTCCATCTGGCCTCCAACACCTACTTGTCTTCAGGTCTCCATTCAAGTTATTCCCTCTGGAGACCTGATAGGGTGCCCTCTGAAGTGAATGTTTTTCTAGAATGCTGACCATGTAGCCTTGCAGCATCCCACGAACATCTCCCCCACTAGCTGTGAGCCCCATGTGGGGAGTGATGCATCTGTTACCTGCCCTCTGTCTCCAACTCTCTGCATATCACTTGACACCTGTTTTGTTTTTATTTATTTTATTTTAGTTTTTGGCTGTGCCGCACAGCATGTGGGATCTTAGTTCCCAATCAGGGATCGAACCCACGCCCCCTGCATTGGAAGTGCAGAGTCTTAACCACTGGACCGCCGGGGAAGTCCCCCTTGACACCTGTTTTAAACTGTAGGTTTTATAATTATTCAGGTATGGTGAGGCCAACAGATCAGGAGACGATTGCCACTGAAAAGGCACTTTGCTACTCACAGAGCCCAGAAGGAGGGGGCACACACTGTGCCATGCAGGGCCACATGGGGAGGCACCAGGGCCAGTCAGGAGGCAGAGGGAGCGAGGGGGAAATGTGGGCAAGAGGCTTTATTGTAATTTCTGTGGGAAGGATTGAGTGAGGCAGTGTAAACAGGCTTAGGACTGGCTAGTTTGAATCATTCCAGCAGGCTCTGGGGTACAGAGACTGTCCCTAGTTGTCTGGCACCTGGCCCTGGGGTGATCAGGGCTGGAGGATAGAGACGCCTGATAGATGAGGGGGTTAGGGTATGGGCTCTGGATTGTCTGGTTTGCATATGAAAGGTGCCCTTATAAGGAAGTCATTTACTATCTTTGGGAATCTGCTAGCCCTGGGAGGGGTAGTACTTCCACAATCAGCAAGGCCCCGGCTGTCAAAACATCAGAATAAAAAACACATGCTGGGAGCACAGAGGATTTTTAAAGCAGTGAAATACTCTGTATGACACAATAATGGTGGGTACATGTCATTATACATTTGTCCAAACCCATAGAATATACAACAGCAGGAGTGAACCCGAATGCAAACTATGGGCTTTGGATGATAATGATGTGTCAGTTCATTAATGGTAACAAACGTACCTCTGAGCATGTCGATAATGGGGAAGGCAGTGCATGTGTGGAAGCAGGGGGTATATGGTAAATCTCTGCACCTTCCCTTCAGTTTCGCTGGGAAAATTAAACTGCTTTAAACAAAAATGTCTTAATAAAAAATAAAAGGAAATAAAGCTAGAGGTAGAACATATAGTAAGTTCAAGCACTGTAGTAACCACTCTATACTCAATGCCAGCTCTACAACTTACTCGTTCTGTGCTGTTTCCTTATCTGTTAAAAGTGATAAGAGTACCTTGCTCACAGAACGTTGAGGTTTAAATGAATTAATGTTTCATTTATAGTAGAATCCAACATATGCAAGCCTTACATGCACTGGCTATTTCTCCCAAAATATAACTGTTAGATGGTGTCCCACTCTGGTTACAGAAATAAATGTCTTGGGGGAGAAAGATGATACTTATAACATAAACTCTAAGCACATCAACACAAAAATAGGTTACTTTTTCCTGTTACCGATCATTTTTTTGATCACTTAACATTTTATAAAGTTCTGGTAACAAGTTTCCTGCCATCTTTTGTAAAGAGAGAAAGAGGAGACAAGTTGTATGAGGGGAAGCTTACATTCTACACCACTCTACTGGTAGAAGAGACAGGCTTAGGCTCTTAGGGAAGACCACAGAACCATTAGCAAAACAGTCACGTGTTCATGTATCATATACAATGACTTAAGTTTGTATCAACTAGTGTTTTTCCTGAACCAACTGTAACTGAAATTTTAAATGTAGAAATTTAATGTACCCAACTGTACAAACTGCCAGAAACTATAAACTACTTTTCATTTTTAACATTTTGAAATCCTCATTCTCCTACAAACACAAAATGAAGCCAACAAGGAGAACAAAGTCTTCATCATTTAAATTTGTGAAACAGGTAAAATGCTTTGTGGGCATAACCAAAGGTAAAACCTTCAGTAGCTTACATTTTGTTCATGACGAGGCTAGTGTGTAAACACTACCTAAAAACATAGTAAATTTTTCCAAGAGTAATAATAAATATTAAACTAAAAAGAGTTAACAATCATTCAACAGTTCTCAAACAGCTACTCATCAAAATGAGGTAAGTCTAATGTGTCATCTGCTAAAGAATTTAACGGTGAAGTAGAAAAAACTCATCAAAAATATCAGTCTTCATAACAGCACCACCTCTATAGTGATTTGAATTAGTAGCTGAGTTACTAAGGTTTGAGGGTGGCAGTCTTGGGGGAGAATACTTTGCTAGGGACTCAGTACTGCAAAAAATGATTCATCAGATTTATTCCCAAACCTCCCCCTCCCTTTTTTTCTGATTGCAAAAGTAACGCATGTTTATTGTAAGGAAAAACTGGGAGAATACAGGAAAATACCAAGAAGATTTCGGAGCATTCATCTTAACACTTAGTGGTAATAACTACTGCAAACATTTTCATATTTTTATGCATTTAGACTTTAAGAAATAAATATGAGATTCTGTTGTACCTATTTGTTAATAATCTGTGTTAATGTTTAATGAGCATTTTTCCATCTTTGTTTTTTTTTTTTTGTGGTATGCGGGCCTCTCACTGTTGTGGCCTCTCCCGTTGCGGAGCACAGGCTCCGGATGCGCAGGCCCAGCGGCCATGGCTCACGGGCCCAGCCGCTCCGCGGCATATGGGATCCTCCCAGACCGGGGCACGAACCCGTATCCCCTGCATCGGCAGGCGGACTCTCAACCACTGCGCCACCAGGGAGGCCCTTCCATCTTTGTTTTTGACAACTTTTGGATAGCTATATAATGTTACATTGTGTGTATTACCACTGTTTCACCAATTTATATTTTGAGGTGATTTGTATTGTTTTGGTATTGTTAATTATCCTTATTGATAAAAATTTTCACAGAAAAATCAATAAATAAAAGGAAAAAGAAACAATGTAAAATTTCGAACTGACTGTAACCTGTAGCTGGAAATGCATTCTCCAATAAGATAGACACTGGCCACATGTGGCTATTTAGCACTTGAAATGTACTGGAAATGTACAGTAAGCCATGTTTTGAAGACTTAAAAGGGAAAATATCTCATAAATCATTTTGATTTGATTATATGTTAAAATGATATTATCTTGGATAGGATTAAATAAAATACATCATTGAAAAAAAAAAAGACACACTTAATACAGCACCCAAGCAGTATATGTGGAATGGAGTCAGACCTGGACTTGGAATCTGACCCCCTGCTTACTTGGTCAGGTAAATTAACCTCTCTGGACCTCAGCTGATTATTTTTTTCCCTGTCAAGTGGGGATAAATATTAATCCCATAGGGTTTGCTTTCACCTCAAGTCATTCTCTTTAGAGGAGCCCAAACCATCCCCAGCGTCTCCCTGTCACGCCTTGCTTCGCTATTTGCTACCTGTCTGTTCTGCACTGCTTACCCTGGTACCCAGCCCAGTGCCTGGCATACAGCAGGCAGGCGCTACATGTCTGTTGAATGAATGAGATAACAAATAGCCCCAAACAGGTATCTGGTGAGGATCAGTGACATCAACGTCAACTTCTGTGCCTGGGACACATCTCCTTGCTCACTGTGGTCACCCCAGGTCTTAGCACGTGGCTGGTATGTAAGAGGTGCCCAGAAAACCTGTGTGGAGGGTGTGAGTGGAGCTCAGTAGCTTCAAAGAGGGACTCACAACCCTATAGAACCCTCTCCTCAGGGCTCACCACCCTTGCCCCCCATGTCACCCTTGCCCCTAACCCCAGCCCCAGCTGGCTCAGCCCCATGTGTCCAGTAGGAGCAGAAGAAGCACAAGGACCGAGGCCAAGGCCACGACCAGTGCTGGTAGCCCAAGTTCCCCACCCAGGTTCCCTGGAACACAGAGGCAGCTGGTCAGGCTGGGGAGGGAAGCCCCTCAAGGCCGGCCTTTCAGGAGGCAGCTGGGCCATCCACATCGGGAACACAGTGAAATGGGCCCCACAGGGCCAGTCTAGAAACCAAGTTCCTGAAAGTCAGGCCAGAGGCTTGCAAGGCATCCTTAAAAAAAAAACACACACACAACAATTTTCCCTCCTTCCTCCAGTTGCCTGGTAACCACTCTGCATCAGGACCAGAGTGAAAGGCAGCTGGGTACAACAGGAATCCAGGCCTGGCAGACAGGGCACCCAGGGCCTGGTATGCTCCCCATGAGATGCACAACTATGTAGAGTTGTTGGGGGGTGGTTTTCCAGCTGTTTCTCTCAAAGGCCACCCGAGCTGGGCCCTGCAGGCACTGTAGGTTCAGGAGGGTGGTAGGCAGCACTGGGGTTGGGGGGTGGTTTTCCAGCTGTTTCTCTCAAAGGCCACCCGAGCTGGGCCCTGCAGGCACTGTAGGTTCAGGAGGGTGGTAGGCAGCACTGGGGTTGGGGGGTGAGGGTCTGGTGCAAAAGCAACTGCCGGAGGACCCCTACTTCAGCTGGTGGTGCTTCCTCAGCATCCTTTCTGATGAGCTCTGCTCAATGGCCTTCCCCCATTAGGGGACTGTCCCCCTTTCCTTCACAATATTTAAGAAATAAAAGTCGGATTTTCCTGGCCAAGAATAAAAAGTTAGAAGGGGGAATGACTTGGCCTCTCTATTTTTTTTTCATTTTGGATGTGCCCCGCGGCATGTGGGATCTTAGTTCCCCGACCAGGGATCGAACCCGCACCCCCTGCATTGGAAGTGTGGAGTCTTAACCACTGGACCGCCAGGGAAGTCCGACTTGGCCTCTCTGACCCTCGGTCTCCTTCTCTGTAAAAGTGGGTCAACCGTTGAGCATCTGGGAAGTTCCTCCAGCAGAGAAATGAGAGGGAGCCGGTATTCAGTCCGCCCCAGAGGAGCTCACTCCAAAGGCAGTAGTTGGAATTTCCCCTCACCAAGCCCACTGGCTGCCCCACTCTGCAGTACAGCCATCTGTGTGCATCCACTAGAGGCGCCCTGAGCTGAGCTGTGCCCTTGCCCACCCCTCCCCCACCCCGGGGGCACTGCGGCCTGCCCTGCAGTCCTTAGGGTGTGGTCAGCCCCTGCGTCTGGCTCAGCTGCAGGCTCGAGGCCACGCACAACGGCCCCATTCTCTGAGCTGCTGACCGGGAGGAAGCTTCTGTCCTCCGTGCCCGGTTCACATGTGCGGAGAACAGAGTCCCCTTGCTGGAAGCAGTTTACCCTTAATGCCTCCAGCAGCTGTGGGAATGGAGGCTTCCCCTCTCCTAATTTAGCCCTGACCGCGAAGCAACTGCGGTCCTCCGAACTCTGGGTTTTAAGAGCCTTTTTAGTCTCTAAGCATCCCGTCCACTGCCGGGACACCTGGGTTCTGAGCCGGGTCCAAGAGCGCACAATCCCTGTCCGCCCCGCGCGCGTGTTGGTTCCTCTCACCCCTTCCTCCCCGTTAAGGCTGCCGGTGGGACAAATTGTGAGGTGCAGGGAGGTGAGTTCGCTCACGGGGGACCTCAGCCAAGGTTTCATAACGCCACGTCTTGGCCGCTGACCGCTGGCGGGGCAGGCAGGGGCAGTGGGCCGCAGCTGAGAGGCTGGCCTCGGCCCGCCACGCCGCGTCCCCACGCCCTCAGCCACGCGGAGCCGCTTCCTGGCCCAGCCTTACCCACCCCGGGAGCACCCACTGCCACCGGCACAGGACCGCGGGCCGGGCAGCCGAGTCTCCGCGGCTGTGGAGGGGAGGGGCGGGGCCCGTAAGCCCTGCCCTGGCCTAAGCCCCACAGAGAAAGCCCCGCCCCGGCGCCCAGTGCCTTTCATCAGGCCCCGCCCCCGGTGCTAAGCCCCACCCACCCGGCCAGACCCAGGGAGTGGGTGGCGTGCCCCACCCCCTGCCAGGGCTTCCTGGTGGAGCGCGAGAGATGAGAAAGCGGTACAGAGTGTCATAAATACTCAGGGTGGTCCATAGCTAAGGATGCAGACAATAAAAAAGTTAAAAGCAATCAGCAGCGAGCTCTCTGCAGAACCCCCTTCCCCTTCCCCGACGCTCCCCAGCCCACCACCCCGATCCCCACACCCCTGTTCCGGGTGGGCCGCGCTAACCCAGGAGAAAAAGAAACTACTTCTAGTTGGGTTTTGCTTTGCTTCCTGCCTGCGTGGTTACCTGGGGCTCCCGCTTTTCTTCCAAAACCAGAGCATTGCTTTTTTGTTGTGGTCGTTAATAACAGTTCTATTGAGATTATTCTCAATGTAATATTAGGGAAAATTCATGTTCCATACATTGCATGATAAAAGAAATTTTTACATATTGAGATATAGGGAAGCCATTCTGGCTTATACATGAGTTAACTTGAATTTGATGCTAACTATAATAGCCTGTTTGTGGCCTATCAAACATACACTGCAGTCTGCTTTAATTATTAAAGAAAAGGGCACACTGACCAGAAGTCAAGAATGTCCATGTTAAAAATAAAGATTAAAGCCCCTCTTCCTGGGATGCCAGGGCTGGTCCTCCTTTGATGATAAGACTCCCTTCCAGGTGCCAAGGTCATACTGACTTGCTGTGTACATGCTGGTCTGTTTTTTTGAAGAAATGTCTCCCTGACTTGTTTAATATTCTTTGTTCTGACAAGATATAAAACTGCCCTGAAAACCCTGCTTCTCCGGAGCAGTTTCTCAGAGTAATCTGGGAAGCGGACTTCTGGGCTAGTCCTCAGTTTGGCTCAAATAAAACTCCTTTCTATTCTTTTCTCTTTTTTAAAATTAATTAATTAATTTGGGTTTTTTTGGCTGAGTTGGGTCTTCGTTGCTGCGCGCGGGCCTTCTCTAATTGCGGCGAGCGGGGGCTACTCTTCATTGTGGTGCACGGGCTACTCACTGCGGTGGCTTCTCTTGTTGCGGAGCACGGGCCTCAGTAGTTGTGGCTCGAGGGCTCTAGAGAGCAGTAATTGTGGCGCACGGGCTTAGTTGCTCCGTGGCATGTGGGATCTTCCCAGACCAGGGATTGAATCCATGTCCCCTGCATTGGCAGGTGGACTCTTAACCACTGCGCCACCAGGGAAGTCCCCAAACTCCTTTCTAATCTTAATATTGATTATCTTCGCCGACATCACCCACTGAAAGTGTACCATTCCGTGGTGTTTACTATATTCACAGAGTCCCTTGACCGTCACCACCATCTAATTTCAGAGCAAAAAGAAACCCATACCTTCCCTTTCGCCCTCACCACCCACCCCCATTCTCCCCTCCTCCCAGCCCATGGCAACAACTGATTTTACTTTCTATTTCTACGGGTTTGCCTGTTCTCAAAAACAGGGCTTTTCTGTGACAGGATAAGTCATCCCATTGTGTGGAAGGAGAGAAAAATGCGGTGAAGTCAGGGCCCCATGGGAACAGGCGGCTTGGGAGTGGGGAGCAGAGGTGGAGTCTTTCCCCCTGCTCTAGGCTGCCTGGGTCCGGCCCCTGGGAAGCCAGTATCCACCTAGAGGTGCAGCAAGAGAGGGGCCAGGACAAGGAGGAGAAGGACCCTCCAGGGAGAAAGCCGGGGTGCTGGCTGAGGGGCCTGGGATAGGGGGCACGTGAGCCTTCAAGGGGGCTGGCTGAGGTCAAGGCTGTGTCTGTCCACCTGCATCCGTCCACCTCTCATCACTGAAGGAGCCAAATCCCTGTCCGTCCCCCTCCCCACCGTCCGAGTACTTAGTTGAAGGTGTCATTGTTTCCTGCCCAGCTCTTTGATTTGGGTCCTTTTGCCCCTCGTGCTCAACTTCCAACAGGTGCACCCTGACATTGGAGAGAGGAGCTAGAAAGAAATGGGGAGAACAGAGGAGGGCAGGGCGGGAGGGAGAAGCCGGGAGGTGGGGTGGGAGAGGAGGTGGGGAGGGAGCGGCAGGGCGGGGCTCCATCTATAAAGGGTGAAGCCTGCTGGCCTGGCAGGCAGGAGAGCTTGGGTCCACTCCAGCAGGCACCGGCTCCAGGGACCCCACTGGCTTTGGTGAGTCCTCCCCCCGAGACCAGCAGCAGGTCCCTCCAGCACACTTGTCCCCATCCTATGCCACCTGCCTCCCTTGCCGAGGGCCCTGGCTTGAGACGGGGGTGCTCCCAGTGTCTGCCACTGTCCATGTTGGGTCCTCATCAACCACCTACCCCCACCCTTCCTAGTTAACCCTCAAGGCGCCGGAGGAGGAAGACCAGCCTGCACTATGAATCCGTGGCTCCTGGTCTGCCTGGTGGCCTGCTTCGTGGGTGCCTGGGCTCCCACTGTCCACGCTCAAGGTACTGTCTCAGACAATACCTACCCTCCCCCCCTGGAGTCCCCCTCTCCCCATCCTTCTTGTGCCTCCCCTGCCATGTGCCTGTCTCCTCCTCCAGAAGCCTCCCCCATCCCGTCACCACTGAATTCATTCTCGGGTGGACAGCTCCCCCCAGCAGGCATGCAAAAACTCCCCGCATTTGTGCAGCTCCTTGGGGCTGCAGTGTCCTCAGCCCCTCCTTTCAGAGCCCCTGGGTGCCTCCTCCACAGTCCATGACCCAAGGCCACCCTCTGGACTCCAGCCAGCCCAGGGACTGCGGGCGGTGGGGCCGCTTACCCCCAGGGACACACTGCAGTGACCTGAACCTGCAAAGCCAGGGGTAGGGGTTGAGATCAGAACCTTGGGAGGCCAACAAACATGGGTCTCCATCTCAGCTTCCCCTACTCCGGCTACCTGTGCGGTCCGGCTGAGAGTTGCTACTCAGCGTTTATGAGCCCCCGTTTCCTCATCTGCAAAGTGGGGCTCCAAACTCCTGTTGCAGAGATGGGACATGAGGATCCGATGGGCTGATTCCTGCAAAACTCTCGGCCCAGTGCCTGGCAGCAACACTGATAACCATTACTGTTATCAATGGGAAATTCCTCTCCTCCCCTCCCTAGCTTAGGCATTTGAGGATACTGGTGACCAAAGGTTATTCTGGATGCCCCTAGTGTCCCCTAGCTCTGCCGCTGTGTTCTGCATCCCGGTTGGCCCGAGGAGGCAGCTGAGCCCCAGCAGCTGGCCAAGCAGGGCCCCTGGCCAGGTGGAAGCCCCATGGCCCCACCCACCTGCCCCTCATTAGCTCTGAGAGGCCCTAGCCCTGCCCCCAGCAGACCTTACCCTTTGCCCAGGAGGGGGCTGGGCTTCGTTCCCCTTGTCCTGCTATTAGAGGCCCGTTTCAGGCGCCAGGCCCAGCCTGGGCTCATTGATACTGGGGCCAGAGGGGACCCCAGCCCCGGGGAACTGCCTGCCTGGCACTGCAACACAGGGTCCATCTGACTCCACTGCCCCTTGCTCTCGGGGTCAAGGTGGGGGATGGAGGGAGCCTCCAAGCCCTCCCCACGGCCCTCCCAGAACTGAGATGTGGCCCCTGGAGGCACGGGTGGGCAGAGGGACGGATCCCAGAGGACCTTGAAGGCCCAGCACCGTCTCCACATTAATTCATCCTCTGCTCATTCCACCTGCTCATTCTTCCAGAACCTTCTGGCACCAGCACCTCCTCCTCCTCCTCCAACCACGCCCCCCTCCCCTTCTCAGGGTGCTGCACCCCCTCCTTGCCCTCCGCCCCAAAGCAGGAATGGAAATGGTCTTGGTCCCCCATTTATTTCGTGGTCCTGGGCCCTACCCAGCAGGGGCCTGCAGGGCCCTCTCCAACTCTCGGTTCCTGTCCCCTTATCAAGGACCAAAGGTGAGGCGAACAGCCTCCTTACCGTCTGGGCCGTCCCCGGGCCTCCACAGGGCGTGGGAGGGTTGTGGTGCGCGTGGGGGCTCGCGGGTGCCCAAGGCTGTGGGCGTTCCTGAAAAGCGCATGCGCAGCCGCACACGCACGTGTAGAGACGCGAGCCTCTGGGCGGCTGTGTGGTCGCAGGTGCTTTTGAGGACTGCTGCCTGGCTTACCACGGCCCAGCAAGACGGTCCATGCTCCGGTACGCCCAGAGTTACCATCGCCAGGACGTGAGCGGGAGCTGCAACCTGCCTGCGGTGATGTGAGTGGGACCATGGGGGAGGCGGTGGGGACTCTCACGCAACTTTGCTCCCCGCTTACACCCCCATCCCTGCAGATTCTTCTTCCCCCAGAAAAACAAGATGGTGTGTGGGAAGCCAGGGGCCAGGTGGGTGCAGATTGGGATGAAGATCCTGGATGCTCGGAAGAAGACTCAGTTAAAGCCCCACCACGGCACCCGGAGAAACTTCCAGGGTGGGTGAGACCCCAGCCCACCATCTAACAGGCTGACCCTCCCTGCTGCGGGCCCCTGAGCTTCTCAACCCCCAAAGGAGAGGATGGCAGGCCAGCATCTGACAGCTGCCTGCACCCCAAGAAGTCAGTGGCTTGTGAGTGGGAAGCTGAGTGAACGTGCAGCTTTTAGTCAAGACACTTTCAATTGCTAGAGATGGAAAATTCGAGCAAATGGGAAACTCATTGGCTCAAATAACCACCCAATGGGCAGCACCAGGCTGGGCTGGATCCAGGTGCTCCAAAGGTATTGGTGGAGCTCTTATCTATTTCTCTTGCCTTCTCTCTGACAGTCCCTCATTCTGGGGTGAGGAAGTTGAGCTCTGGAACCTCCACGCTACCATTGTGGAAGTTTAGCGGTCCCACCAGAAGCAGCAAGAGGAAAACCTCTCTCCTGACAGCTAATCCAGGTCAGGACTCTTGAGCATGTGACCATTCCTCCCCTCATCACTGCTGAGGAATGAGGGCTCCTGATCAGCCCAGACTGGATCAGGGGACTCACCTCCAGGACCACGGAGGGCTGGCTCTGTGGTCAGCCCCACAGACTCACACGGGAAGGTTCTAGGGGGCCATTCATTACCCTGCTCCGGCCCAGGGGGCTTCGCCAAGTGCTGAAATTAAACGCCAAGTGTGTGGACCGAAAACTTCACGGCCCCCGACTCCACTCCAGCCCCCCTCCCCTGCCGATCCGCCCCATCCCTCCTGCAGGACCATGAGCCCGCGCTCCTCTAGGATCAGCCAGTACGAGATGGGCTGGACCTCTGTATGCCACAGTTATCACTGCAGCCTCAGCTGCCCCAGCCCCTCTGTGCTTCAGGGCAAATCTCAATCCCCGCACCTGAGGCTGCATCAGTCCCCTCCCTGTCACCCCTGCTACCTCCTGCTCCTCAGATAGCTGGAACAAGGGAGTTCTGTTATTTCAAGCCCCGTGCCTGCTCGAGGCACCAGAGTCACACCTGCCTGGGCAACGATTCTTGGAAAGAACCATCACTATAGTTGCCTACCTGTAGGGACACACCTGCCTGTGTCCCTCTGGGTCTTTGCAAAGCTTCAGTTCTCTCCCAGAATGTGCTTCTCTGTAACTTTTAAATAAACCATTGGTGGGATGTCATTCCTGTCTCTGTCACCTTTCATTGTGGGGTGCGAGTCCCCAGCCTGTGTTGAAACCCACGTGATCCCCTCCCACCCCAGGATCTGTGCTCTCAGCCTGGGGTGCTGAGCACTGGGGCCTGGGGCCAGGGTGCAGACTCAAAGGAACTTCCAGGCCCCACTACACTGTGTGGGTACCCAGAGCAGATGCCATCAACTCTCTGAGCCTCGGTTTCCCTGCTGTAAAACAGAGGTGATAACACTGCCTGCCTCATACAAGTTTGTGGGGACTAAATACACTACCGTTTGTGACATACAGCACACGCACAAGCTACATGTTAACACAGTGAATATCCCATCCACTGAGCTCAGCCATCAAATTCAATAGATCCAGTCCAACCTGGAGCCAGGCAGGATGGAGCCAGGACACTGGCATGGCTGCCCAACTTTGAATCTGGTTCTTCTACCTGTAATCTGGTGTCACCTCGGCCAAGTCACTTAACCTCTCTGAGCCTCAGTTTTCCTATATGTAAAATGGGGATGAGAATAACAGTATCTATTCCATGGGGTCATAGTGATGATATAATAGGGAAGAACTTTTTGTATTCTATTACAAGTTAATCACTAAAGGGATGTTGCCTATAAGCTGAAATTATACATAATGGCCCATCTTGGGCCAGGAACCCTGCTTCCCAGGTAATGAGCACTAAGCTAAAATACCTTTGTTTAGTTCACAGGAAACATCCAGGCCAGGCCCACCTGTGAATGTCTGCAGGAAGGAAGAAATGAACACATCCCCTCCAGAAGCTGACCAGAACAAGGACATTGGTTTGACTTTACTCCCTCCCCTTTTAGTATAAAAGAAGCCTGAATTCTAACTCAGGCAAGATGGTTCTTTGGGGCACGAGTCCACCACCTTCTCAGTTTGCTGGCTTTCTGAATAAAGTCGCTATTCCTTGTCCCAAAAACTCGTCTCTCAATTTACTGGCCTGTCGTGTGGCGAGTAGTATGAGCTTGGACTCAGTCACAAGGACTGAATGGGTCAGTAATTGTACAATACTTAGAATGGTGCCTGGTACATAGTATGGGGTCAGGGATCATGAGCCATTATTATCAGTAATGGTGAACCCACAAGGGATCCAAAGGTTGCCACTTGCAGCCTGGCTTTGTGCCAAACTCCCAGGTCTGAAGTTGGCAGAACCTACCTGCACCCTGGGATGGTGTCCCCCACCCCCAGGTGCAGGATGGTCTTCACCCACCTCTCCTGTACACACTTTCTCTTCAGAACCCTAGGCAGAAGTGCATCCTTTCCAAAGCTGCTGCCCTCCTGGGGCCTCCTGCTCCCCTGCCACGTGAGCCTTGCCCAGCCCTGCCAAGGGCAGTGTCTACTTACTGCCAGAACTTGCCAAGGGACAGACTTAACCCAAAATAACTTTATTGTTGTCTCTGCTCCTGATAGAAAAGCATCCTCAGAAGCCTAGCCCAGCTCCCCGTGGGAATGAACATGGCTGCATGTCAGCAACTCTGGCTGGGGCCCCGTGGGCCCTTCTGCTGGGAGGGACGAGCCCTAGGCCCACCCTAGCCACCTGTTCCCATGTCCCGCCAACCCCCAGGGCTGAGCCCCCGTGCAGTGCAGAAGTTTAAGCCTGAGACTGACCAGATACAGTGAAACCCAGGGCCCTCTTTGACCCTGGCTGTTGAAGTGGAGGGGGCACGCCACAGCAACTGCCAGCTGTCTCCAGGAAACACCGAATGGTGGGGTCCCTCGGATTGAGGCTGGGCTCGCTTGAGGTCATAGGATAGCATTTCACTCTTCCTGAGTTTTGGGGTTCCACCTGGTCGGCCACTGCCGCCGGGGATTGATCCCTCCCAGCTCTAGTACCTCCTGCCTCTGGAGAGGAGGACCCCATAGGGACCCTGGGGCCCATTGACGCCAGGGCTTGTCAAGGGTCTCCCGGGGGGCGGGGGGGCAGGGGTGTAGCAAACAGAGTGACATCCTGTGGAAGGAGGCAGGGGCGGGGCAGTGCCCAGGTGGTGAGTCTGGGAAGCAGGCTGCGGGAGGGGCCTGGGGCCAAGTGGGAGGTATGGGCGCCTCTGGACTACAGCAGCTGCAGCTGCACCTTTAGCCGCAAGGCCCGGCCTGCCGGCCACCCCTCAGGCTGGGTGCCCCAGGCCCCAGCCACGCTCACCACCTCCAGCTGGTAGGTTCCAGGCCCTGGCCTCCGACGCCCCAGCTGCAGGGAGCTGAGGCCGTGGAGGTGATGCATGCGGAAGAAACCTTGCTCGTTGCCACGGGCAATGATGTAGCGGACGCGGCCCCCCAGACCCTCCAGCGCCGGCCGAAACTCCAGGATGTGCTCGGCCCGGCCCAGGCAAGAGAGGTTCAGGCCCAAGGTCAGCGGAGCCTCCGAATCAAGGCTGGCCAGGCTCGCCTGGGGAGAAAGACCAGGTGGATGATGGCAGGGGCTGGGAGAAATCAGAATGCGGTGGGTGGGGGCCAAGAGGAGAATTTTAGGCAATCTCTAAAATGGAGGAAAACATGGACCACTCCCTGCCCTTGACTCCTGTCTAGCCCTCCCCACCCACAAGGACAATGGTCAGCTTGGGCTATAGTAGAGGATGGAGGTGGAGGCTGGTTCCCAGGTGAAAAGGAAACTTTTTCACAGGTTGACTCCAGACCCCTTGTTTCAACTGAGGGGGCTGAGTTCAATCCCTGCCAGCCTGGTGGAGGAAATGGAGAATTTTTCCTCAGATACCCAGACTGGGAGGCAGTCAGATGGCATCTGGCCCCAAAGCACCCAAGGTCACTCAAAGGTGGTCTGGGGTGGCTGGAATTATGACCAAGGGCCTTGCAGCACGAGCCAGCCCCAGACACAGTGAGAGAAACACAAGACCCTGCTGGGCCATACAGAGGAGCTGCCCAGTAGCTATCCGGTTCCTGGAGGCTGGCTGCACTTCCTGCATCTGGGCTCTCTGAGAGCCCCCCTGTGTGCAGATGACAAACCCCTCTTTATCTGAGCTCCTCGGAATGCTTCCTGGTCCTGGCAGCCAGACAGGGCCCTGAAAAAGCCAGCAAACCTCAAAGGCAGGCTGATGGGGGCTGGGTGATGTATCCAATCCCACAGGAGGTTATCTGTGCTTTCTTCTCCTTTGCTCCGGGCAGAGCTGTTTGTTCTGCCTAATTTACATGCTGATGGAGTGTTTTGCTGTTGCATGAAAGTGAAAATTATTCTTGTTTCCCATCCCTTCACCAGGACTGTTGCTCAGACATGTGCTCTTACTGACACCTGCTGGCAATCCGTGGGTATTGCAGGCAAAGCCACAGGACCCAGCCTGCCTCTGCCCAGATCTGCTTGTGTCCATGCCAGGAGCCTTGACAACCTCTCTACTCACTCTTACTGAGCAGCAAGGGCTGGTGACACAGTGGCAAACCTGACACACTGGGCCCTATCCCTGTGATGCTTACAAAAATAACGGTAACAATGGGAATAATATGTACGCTCCTTTTCCCAGAAAGGGGAAACAACTAGAAGGAAAAGGAAAGCAAAGGAACATTCATATTTAGATAATCTAATATTGAGAGCCCCTCAGACGCAGCATTCCTGTCCCACTTCTGCCTTCATTTTTTTCCCCATAGCATTTATCATGTATCATACTTATCACGTGTTACAAAATATGATGTGTTTTACATATTTCTTGTCTATTAGAATATCAGTCCTATGGGGACAGGGACTTTTTTTTATTGTGTGTTTTATGTGTTGTTCACTGTTGCTCCATTTTTTTGGTTGTTCGCTATGAGTCCAGCACACAGTAGGTGTTCAGTAAAATCTATGGAGTGAAGGAGTTTGGTTCCAGATGTGGGTAATGGCTTCTGTGCTCGGTGATTTTTGTTTTTGGAAGTAACAGAAAGTAATGGCCTCAGAAGGTGGTGGCTGCAGAGGGGCCCAGGATGACTGCCATCCTGCTCTGCCAGTTTTTAGTTCTGTAACTTGGGCAGGTGACCTAACCTCTCTGAATGTCAGTTTCCCCATCTGTAAAATGAGGATGATAGTGGTACCTACACCTCCCAGGGCTGTCGTAAACACTGAGAGGTTGTGAATGAATGCAGAATGCTTGGAGCAGCACGTGTATCCAGCAGGTGCTTAATAAATGTTTAGCTTTCAGATTCTTTGGGGCATAGTGGCAGGACCAGCCAGCAGTGGCCTCAAGGACTTTTCAGCTGAAGGACAAGCAAGCTGAATTTGTGACAAAACTGCCCTCCCTGCACAACCTGGTGGGGTCAGGGTCATAGCTGGAGTGGCCCCCAGGGGACAGAGGGACTAAACCACAGGCCTGCTCTGCTGTTCTTGAGAGCACGGCGGGTAGGGTGGGGGAGAGACAAGGAGGGCTCAGGAGGCCTGAGCATAGCTCCAGGAGCATTGTGGGTGCAGGAAAGAGGTGCAGAGGGTCTGAAGAAAGGGGATGATGGAAGGGGTTAAGCTAGCTGCTCTGAGCGCTATTGGTGCTAAATCCAGAGGGGCTCTGAGGGAGGGCTGTGCCAGCCAGGAGGTGACAGGTGACAAGTTCCAGGGTGCAGGCAGGGTTGGGGGGCCCAAGGCATTTTTCTTGCAGTGAAGCTCCATGGAAGGGATCCACGGGAGGCATCACACCCAGGGCCTGTGTGGGAGATGCCTGACTTCTCATCTGGAGCAAGGTGGGATGCTTGGGGGCCTGTGTCCCCCAGAGAGCCCCCAAGGGGAATCCTCAGGCTGAGGAACTACAGGAAGACCCAGAAAGGCACCATGATTTAGGGGACAAGCTGTGACATGGAGCCTGGTCCTCTTACCCCTGGCCAGTTCCCTGGCTGTCCCTGCCACTCACTGTGCCCCATGCCCAGTGCATTCCCCATGGCACCTGATAGTCCCCATGGGGGCTGCGCCGTGGCCGGTCACGAGGGGGCTGGCCGTTGATCTTGCATTCATAGCAGGCTTCGGGTGAGAGCAGCTCCTCCTCATCTGGGGCATCCTGAGGTCCAGGGCTGAAGCCCAGGCCAGAGACACAGTGCCTGGGCCAGGACAGGGGTGGGCAAGTGTTCAGGGCAGGCTGATGGGACCTCCCCTACCACTCTCCCACCCCCTACACTCCATTTGGAGCCACTCTGGCTGTGGGGGCAACTACGAGTGTACCAAGGTGCCAGTGCGGATTTGCATGTGCCTACACGTGTGTGTGTGTGCATACCTTGGCTTTCCTGGGTGTAGGTGTGAACCTGCATGCATGCAGGGGTGTAGGATATACCTGAGTGTACCCAGGGGCGTATGCGTGTATGAGCCTGCGTGCACCCTGGATGCTGACATGCGCTTGCACGCATGTGCACATTGGGATATATGAATGAGGGTGCCCGGGCATGTTGGCACAGGTGTGAGCCTCACACACACTCACGTGTATTACAGGGAGGCATGCATCCTGCACTAAGCACATACAGGACAATTACTCCACGTGGGGTGTGAGCTTGTGTGTGCACAGGTACAGGTGCCACTGGGCCTCTGCACCCATTTCTCTTTTTTGTTTTGTTTTTGTTTGTTTTTGTTTTGGCCACGCGGCACGTGTAGCATGTGGGATCTTAGTTCCCCGACCAGGATCAAACCCACGCCCCCTGCAGTGGGAGCGCAGAGTCTTAACCACTGGACCACCAGGGAAGTCCCCTGCACCCATTTCTCCAAGCACACGTATGTATGTGAACGTGTGCACAGGCCCGTGTGTGTGTGTGTGTGTGTGTGTGTGCATGTGCACTCCCAGGGTTTGGGTGTTTGTGTCCACCCCGCTCAAGCCCCTCACCCTTGCCCAGCCCGGAAGTAGCCTCGGGGGCAGCCGCACAGGAAGCCGCCGGGAGTGTTGGCACAGCTGTAGCTACAGGGGCTGCCCCGCACCGCACACTCATCCACGTCCTGGCAGCCCCCGAGGGCCTGGTTGAAGTCAAAGCCGGAGGGGCAGACGCAGCGGAAGCTGCCCAGCATGTTGTGGCAGGAGGCGCTGCCGCAGGCCGCGGGTGACAGGACACACTCGTTTTTGTCTGTGGAGGGGGAGGAGGAGTACGGGGGGAGGGGCAGGGGACAGCCTTCGCATCTCCAGATCCCTCTACCTGCATCCCTCCAGTCCCCACGTGGCAACTCTGGTTCCTCCTTCAGAGCCCAAGGCCAACGTCAAAACCTTCATCAAGCTCCTGGTGAGCTTCTGGACTAGGTCTGCTGTCCCCTACACTCCTTTATCCGCCCCCCAGCCCCACCCCACCCCCCATCCTGTCATTCTCCTTTAAAGCATTTCTCAAAACGTCCCAGGAATGTTAAACGGTGGGATGGTCTAGAACGAGGTTTCCCCACCTCGGCACTATTCTCATTAGGGGCCATTTCATTCTCTGTGATGGTGGCCGTCCTGCACACTGCAGGGTGTTGAGCAGCATCCCTGGTGTCCACCCACTAGATGCCAGGAGCACCCAGTGCCCAGTTGTGACCATCAAAAATATCTCCAAGAGGACTTCTCTGGTGGCTCAGTGGTTAAGAGTCCACCTGCCAATGCAGGGGACATGGGTTCGTGCCCTGGTCCGGGAAGATCCCACATGCCACGGAGCGGCTGGGCCCGTGAGCCGTGGCCACTGAGCCTGCACGTCCGGAGCCTGTGCTCCGCAACGAGAGAGGCCACAGCAGTGAGAGGCCCGCGTACCGCAAAAAAAAAGAAAGAAAGAAAGAAAAAATATATCTCCAAGACACTTCAAAACGGTGCCCAGTTGAGAACCACTGGCCTAATTAATCCCTGTCTCCCCCGAAGGACTGGACAATGGGAGGGCAGGGATGGAGTCTGATCTCAGCTCACTTCTGTATCCACGGGTCCTGGGCAAACCATCGCCGAAGGAATGAATAACTAATGTGGAGCAGCCTGAGAAACAGGGATTGGCAGCAGAGGCAATGGTCTGCAGGGTCCCCAGGGGACAAATGCCGAGGGACAGAGGAAAAGATGGAGAACTTAGCTGAGGACCCACCAGGAGGGGCAGGAGGACGAGCTGGAGAGAAGGCAGTGCCGAGGCAGTGGGAGGGAGGGGAAAGCTGAGTCACAGAGGCCGTGGGTGGAGAGTCCAGGAGGGGCAGGCAGTGGTGCCCAGAGCAGAGGAGGTGGAAGGTGAAATATGAGGAGGGGTGATGGAGAGGATGCAGGAGAGTGGTCCCTACATGCGTACAGAGTGAAGGCCAGACTGCAGAGGAGGAACAAAGACAGGTGGTGAGGACGAGGCTGTCATTGGGAGGCCCCGGAGCAGCAAACAGAAGGGTGCAGTGGGCAAGGTTGGAGGGGAGACAGAAGGCTAGTCCCCCAAACCAAGGGTGCCTGCAACAGCTATGACAAAAGATGCAGCATGCACGCACCCATTTCCGTTGCCACATCCATGGCAGACGTCACTAATCAATCCCAGCACCCCTTTCCCAGTGATCACTGATACCGTCTCAGAATCTTTCTCCACTGAGCCCTCCAGACCATCACTCCCTAAGAAACGGCCACCACTTTGCCAGGCTGACTCTGCAGACCCTTGACTCCCCAGCCTGCCCAGCAGCAGGGAACTAACTACCTTCCAGACCAGCCCATCGGACCTTGAGGTACTTGTGCTTATCACAACATCCTGCCATGGGGGTGGTTCCCAGTCTCCCGCTTTGGACAGATTCTGGTGGGGGGTCGGCTTCCTCCCAGCCCCCACCACTCACCCACACACTGGCCCCACTGGGAGTGTGGGGTGAAGCCCTGGGGGCAGCCACAGCGGTAACCCCCCAGCTCGTTCTGGCAGCCGTGCTGGCAGCGATGAGGCCCGTCACATTCATCCACATCTGTGAGATGCCGAGAGGAGAGAAGGCTTGCCAGGCGGCCCTCAGGACCACCCCCAGGGCCTAGACCCCACCCAAAGCCTGGTTCTACCTTTGCAGCCATGGCCTGAGCTGTCCAGGGTGAAGCCTTGATAGCACTCACAGCTGAAGCTGCCTGGGGCATTGTGGCAGTGTCCACGGGTGCCACATGGGCCAGGCTGGGCCAAGCACTCGTCATTGTCTGCAGAGGACATAGAATGGGCAGAACATAGAACCTTCTGGTTATGGGGTTCATGTCAGGCACCACGATACCAGGCCTACCACCTGATCAACTGTTCCAGGCAAATCTTTTATATATATATATATATACACACACACACATATTTTTTGGCTGCACCATGCAGCTTGCAGGATCTTAGTTCCCAGACCAGGGATTGAACACACAGCCCCGGCATTGGAAGCGTGGAGTCTCAACCACTGGACAGCCAGGTAAGTCCCCCAGGCAAATCTTAACCTCTCTGGGCCTCAGTTTCCCTCTCTGTGAAAGGAGATCCATAACAGTTCCCACTTCACAGAACTGTCACAAACACTTGAGATCACGCACATATAGGACTTTGAATCTCATCTCTACCACCTCAGTGCTGTGTGACGTAGGGCAACCGACTTACCCTCTCTGTGCCTCAGTTTTGTCAGCTGTAGCATGGAGATGATAATATCTACCTCATTGTGTTTTGTAAGAATTAAATTAACCTAATCACATGAAGCACTGGGACAGTGCTCAACCTAAGAGTAAAAGATTAACAAAACCCCTTTTCCTTCTCTGTGGGAAAATGACCTGGGGTAACTGTTGCACTCTGTCCTTATGGAAACCTGACAATTGTGGGATGTCAGCCAGAGTTATGGATTGAATGTGTGTGTCCCCCCCACCCCACTCCCAATGCCACCACTGCCAAATTCCCACGTTGAAACCCTAACCCCCAGAGTGATGGTATTAGGAGGCGAGACCTTTGGGAAGTGATTAGGGTTAGAAGAAGTCATGAGGGTGGGGCCCTCCTGATGAGATTGGTGCCCTTAAAAGAAGAGACACCAAAGAGCTTTACTCTTGTTCTCTCCCTACCATGTGGGGACACAGGAGGAAGGTGGCCGTATGCAAGCCAGGAAGAGGCCCTCATCAGAACCTGACCCTGTTAGCATGTTAATCTTGGACTTAGAGCCTCCAGACTGTGAGCAATGTCTGTTTTTTAAGCCACCCAGTCTATGATATTTTGTCATGGCAGCCCGAGCTAAGACAGGCCTAGTTATCAGGCAACATTGCTAAGGTGGTCATGGCCCATGGTGGTAAATTGCACTGGGATTGGGGTCATGGAGAATGAACCATACATTTCTAGGGGGAACCCTAATTTAGGCTTCCTTGACTATGCAGGGTTTTTTTTAAGTTTTAAAAATTTATTTTACTGAAGTATAGTTGATTTACAATGTTGTGTTTAGTTTCTGGTGTACAGCAAAGTGATTCAGTTATACATAAATATATTCTTTTCCATTATGGTTTATTGAGTGATATTGAATATATCAATACTTCACTGTGCTATACAGTAGGACCTTGTTGTTTATCCATTCTATATATAGTAGTTTGTATCTGCTAGTCCCAAACTCCCACTCCATCCCTCCCCTCCCCCTTGGCAACCACAGGTCTGTTCTCTATGTCTGTGAGTTCGTTTCTGTTTTGTAAATAAGTTCATTTGTGTTATATTTTAGAGTCCACATATAAGTAATATCATATGTTATTTGTCTTTGTCTGACTTACTTCACTTAGTATGATAATCTCTTGGTCCATCCATGTTGCAGCAAATGGCATTATTTCATACTTTTTTATGGCTGAGTGGTATTCCACTGTATATATACACACCACATCTTCTTTATTGAGTATGGAGATTCTTGACACCAGGCACATCCCTGGAATCTCTCTTGGATACAAGAGGCATTGGGACATGGGGCTTCTAAGCCTCTGTGTGCACACGCATACAGCTGCACACACACAAATGCCATAGTAAGGGTCCTCACCTTAGGAAGGAGGGAAAATAACTTGACTGTACAGAAAAAGGAGAAATGCCAGTCATTTCGTGGCTAGGAATGCTCACTCCTCCCACAGATATGCATATGGCTCACTCCTTCACCTCCTTCAAATCTTTCCCCTTTCAGTGAGGCTTGCCATTATTCCTGAAGCCCACCTAGCAATTCCACTTCTGGGTGTATTTATCCAAAGTAAATGAAAACACTAACTTGAAAAGATATCTGCACCCCTACGTTCACTGCAGCATTATTCAGAATAGCCAAGACCTGGGAACAATCTAAATATCCAAACATGGATGAATAAAGAAAATGTGTTATATACGTACAATGGAATATTATTCAGCTATAAAAAAGAAGGCAGGTTTCCCTGGTGGCGCAGTGGTTGGGAGTCCGCCTGCTGACGCAGGGGGCGCGGGTTCGTGCCCCGGTCCGGGAGGATCCCACATGCCGCGGAGTGGCTGGGCCCGTGAACCATGGCGGCTGGGCCTGCGCGCCCGGGGCCTGTGCTCCGTGGTGGGAGGGGCCGCAGCGGTGAGAGGCCCGCGTACCGCAAAAAAAAAAAAAAAAGAGAGAGAGAAAAAAAAGGCAATCCTGCCATTTGTGATAACATGGTTGGACCTTGTGGGTATTTTGCTAAGATGAAATCAGTCAGACAGAGAAAGACAAATGCCGTGTGATCCCACTTATATGTGGAATCTAAAAACAAAACAAGAAAGCCAAGCTACAGATACAGAGAACAGACTCGTGGTTGCCAGAGGAGGGTTTGGGGGGTGATTGAAAGGGGTGAAGGTGGTCAAAGGTACAAATTTCCAGTTATAAAATAAATAAGTCATGGGATGTAATGTACAGCATGGTGACTGTGGTTAATAATACTGCATTGAGGGCTTCCCTGGTGGCGCAGTGGTTAAGAATCTGCCTGCCAATGCAGGGGACACTGGGTTCCAGCCCTGATCTGGGAAGATCCCACATGCCACAGAGCAACTAAGCCCGTGCGCCACAACTACTGAGCCTGAGCTCTAGAGCCCAGGAGCCACAACTACTGAGCCCGCATGCCACAACTACTGAAGCCCACGTGCCTAGAGCCCATGCTCCGCAACAAGAGAAGCCACCACAGTGAGAAGCCCGCGCACCGCAACAAAGAGTAGTCCCCGCTCGCCACAACTAGAGAAAGCCTGTGCACAGCAATGAAGACCCAACACAGCCAAAAATAAAATTAAAATTAAAAAATAATACTGCATTGAATGAGATAGTGCCATTTGCAGCAACATGGATGGACCTAGAGATTATCATACTAAGCAAAGTTAAGTCAGAGAATGACAGATATTATATGATATCACTTATATGTGGAATCTAAAAAGATGATACAAATGAACTTATTTACAAAACAGAAACAGACTCACAGACTTAGAAAACTAATTTATGGTTACCAAAGGGGAAAGGTGAGGGGGAGGGATGAATTAGGAGTTTGGGATTAACATATACACACACAAAAATAGATAATCAACAAAGACCTACTGTATAGCACAGGGAACTCCACTCAATATTCTGTAATAACCCTATATGGGAAAAGAATCTGAAAAAGAATAAATATGTGTATATGTATTACTGATTCACTTTGCTGTACACCTGAAACTAACACAACATTGTAAATCAACTATACCCCAATATAAAATAAAAATTAAATTAAAAAACCTGTTAAGGAAACAAAAATAATACTGTACTATATGTTTGAAAGTTGCTAAGAGAGTATATATTAAGAGTTCTCATCACAAGAAAAAAATTTTGTAACTATGTGATGATGGATGTTAACTAGCCTTATTTCGGTGATCACTTTGCAATATACATAAATATCGAGTCATTATTTTGTACACCTAAAACTAATATAATGTTACATGTCAATTATATCTCACTTAAAAAATAGTATTAGGGCTTCCCTGGTGGCGCAGTGGTTGAGAGTCTGCCTGCCGATGCAAGGGACATGGGTTTGTGCCCTGGTCTGGGAAGATCCCACATGCCGTGGGGCGGCTGGGCCCGTGAGCCATGGCTGCTGAGCCTGCACGTCCGGAGACTGTGCTCCGCAACAGGAGAGGCCACAACAGTGAGAGGCCCGTGTACCGCAAAAAAAAAAAAAAGAATTATATTGCAGCCCTCCTGATTGCCTTCCCCTGCTTTCTACTTTTTCTTTCTTTCGTGTCCCACATCACCTTCTAACACGCTACAGTGGTAATTTGCTATGTTTGCTTCTAGTCATTCCCTGACAGAAGGGATGGTTCATGAGGCAGCAAGCTTGACCCTTGTGTTCAATTGCTGTGCCCTCAGGGTCTAGAACAGGACGAGGCAAACTGCTTCCCTAAAGGGCCAGGTAGGAAATACTTCTTACTCTGTGGCAACTACTTGGCTCTGCTGTCATAGCAAAAGCAGCCACAGACAATACGTAAACGAATGGGCATGGCTGTGTGCCAATAAAACTTTATTGACAAAAGCAAGCAGGGGGCCGGGCTTGACCTGGGGGCTGGCGTCTGCTGAGCTCTGGTCTAGAGCACTGCCTGGTACACAGGTGTTCAGTAGGTGTTGGCTGAGTGGATTCGTGGGAGCCTGAATGAAGCCACCCGTGTCTAGGTTCAGCGCTTGGGGGAGGTCTGGTTCTCCCAGGTCACAAGACACTAAGAAGTGACGGTTGGATTGCGTGAGCCCCTTGGCCTTTGGGGGCACCCTGGGGAGGCCCTCTGCCGAGAGACTCGACAGGTCAAGGGCGAGGGTAGGTGTCCTGGGCCAAGGTCAGAGAGACTCCTGAGGGTGGCCTCCCAGGTCCCTAGGGCAAGGAAGGAGACTGAGGTACCAGCTGCCACCAGGACGTAAGCAGCGACAGAGCAAGGGCTTTGTTCTAATCACCCGTGTCCCCGATGTCTGGCACACACTGTGCATTTGCCACTTACTTGGTGAAGGCTGGGGCCAAGCACCAGCCGCGAGGGCCGAGGGGACTCACCGAAGCAGGCCTGGTGGCGCTGGGTGAAGCCAGGGGGACAGCGGCAGGTGAAGGCACCGATGGTGTTGACGCAGAAGAACTGGCAGTTGTGCTGCCTGGAGGAGCACTCATCCACGTCTGCAGCACAGAGGGTCCCAGCGGGCTCAGGGCAGGGCCTGCCGGGACTGGGGGCTTCCCAGGGGAGACACCCTGGAGACGGCACCCGACCCCATGCAGTGGGAGAGTGTGAGATGCCCCTGTGGGGACAGGGACAGAACCCCATGGCGCGTGGGTGGGGAGAGAGGGACGTCACCTCTGCAGATCCTGCCGTTCTCCTCCAGCAGGTAGCCTCGGGGGCAGGCGCACAGGAAGCTGCCCTTGGTGTTTTTGCAGAGGAAGGGACATGGCGTGGGGACCTGGCTGCACTCGTCCACATCTAGAGGGGACGCAGCACTCAGGAGGGTCAGTCAGACATTCCTGGGGGCTCAGGGGCTGGGGTCCCCACCCCCACCCTGCTGAGGCCTCCTTCCTGGACCCCAGCTATTCAGAATCTGTGGGCTTACACAAGGAACTGGCTTTTTTTTTTTTCCCTGTAAAAAGCCAGAGAATAAATATATTTGGCTTGGCGGACCAGACAGTCTCAATCCCAGCTACTCAACCCTGCCTCTGTAGCAGGAAAACAGCCACAGAGGGTAAGGAAACAAATAGGCGTGGCCGTGTGCCAATAAAACTTTATTAACAAAAATAAGCAGAGGGCTGGACTCAGCCCTTGGGCAGGAATTTGCCGACCCTGACTTAGATGAACACCTGCTACACAACGTGACTGAGAAATCTTAGGATGCACCAGATAACAGGAGGAAAGTGGTCCATATGGGCTGGGGGTGGAGGGAAGAAACAAGGATGCTTTGCTTCTGGTCTCGGGTTTTCTCACAGGGGTGTGTGCCAGGCGCTGCATGGAGAGGCTCAGGGGCTGGGGCAGGGGGCTCACCCACGCAGGCGGTGGCAGTGGTGTCAGGCGTGTACCCAGCCCGGCAGTGGCAGCGGAAGGAGCCAAGGCTATTGATGCACTCGCCATGAGGGCACAGGTGAGCGAGCACACGGCACTCATCCACGTCTGAGGACAAGCAGGGCTCGGCTGGGGCCATCCCCCCTGGGTCACCAGGGCATGCCGCTTCCCTTGGGCCCACCAGCCCTCTCCCGGGACGCAAGGCCAGCATCTACTTCCCCTCCCGGCACCCCAGAGCTGGCAGCCTGGCCCCTGTGAACCCCACCCTGAGGCGAATAAAACTGCTTCCGCTGGACGCTGAGAATCCCCGTGGTGGGGACACACCCACACCACAGCCTCATCAGCGACACCTTCTCAGGGCACCCCGTGCACATACATGGAAGCAGAGATGGAGGCACAAGCATTGCACACCAGTCACACGCTCACTAATGAGCCCGCACACACAGAACAAAGGACACACGCACACACGCAGAGCGATGAACAGGCTCTGGTTCACGCTGGTCCACACACCTGCCAGCACAGAGATGCACACACTGGCTCACGGACTCTAACACCGGCTGGAGCACAGACACACAACCATGAACAGATCGCCACCCACCTCGGCCGTCGGCGGTGTAGCCCGAGCCATGGGGGCACAGCTTCTTGTGGGCGGCAGTGCCGGGCACGGGACAGAGCTCGCAGTGGGGGCCCCAGCCGCGGCCACCCCCGCAACAGCACTCGGCCCTGGTGACTGCCTCGCCGCCACTGGACTGAGCTTGGCACGTGGCCTGCAGCACCTCGGAGAAGCAGGGCCCTTGTCGGGTGTCTGGAGAGAACGGGTGGGGATGGTGGGTGGGAGGAACGAGCTGTCTGGGTGCCCCTTCCCCGTGGCGTCCAGCGGTGTTGAGAGTCTACACGTGGGCTCCCAGCATCTCCGATGCATCTGTGCCCGTGCATGGGGTGACATCTTGCAAGCTGTGGTTGCTTAGTGCTGTTAAATGCCCTCTCGGGGCTGGGGCTGGGCTGTGGCAGAAGCTGCAGACCCCAAATCGGAGAGGGCTGCAGAGGATGGCTTCCTGAGGTCAGAGGGCAGCATCCCTCTGGCCGCAGAGAGAACAAGGGACAGCGTGGAGGCAAAAGGTGGTGGCGTCCAGGACAGACAGTAGGGACAGAGCAAGGGGCGACATCCAGGGAAGTGGGGAGGATGCCATTGGGTTACCCCAGGAGGCTGGCTTGGGGGTCCGGGTGGGAGGTAGGGCATCGCTGAGATGAGGCTTGGGGAGCAAAAATGCTGAGCTGAACCTGGGGTGCATGGGGGATGGGGGTGTCCAGGAGACAGCTGGATACACACGCTTGATCTGAAGCTGCGGGGTGGAGACTGCACTTGGGGTCGGGGGAGAGTGAAAAGGGAGAAGAGTGGCAAGGACTGTGGGGACAGGGACAGACAAGTCGCCAGGACAGACGGTACCACTGGGTCGCCCTCCAGGTTTAGCCCTTAGGAAGTGGTGAACCTGGGGAGGGCCGGTTCCTGGGTGTGATGATGGACAGGGCAGGGGGAAGATGCTCTCATCTTTCAGGGGCTTTGACTGAAGGAACAAAGGGAAGCTGGGGGCGTGCGGTGGACACGTGTGTCTGGATTGGCTCAGTGACCCTCTCGGTGCCCCTGGCCCCGTCCCCGCCTTGGGGAGCTCCCAGGTGGCGGTGCCATACCTGGGCCTGGCCACACTCACCGTGGCACTCAGTGAAGCCAGGGCTGGGATGGAAGCCCTCGTCACAGTCACAGCGGAAGCTGCCTGCGGTGTTGACGCAGCGGCCGTTGGCACAGAGGCTGGGCTGGGCATGGCATTCATCATCATCTGAGGCAGGAGGGATGCGGCAGGAGGGGGTGGAGGCCAGAGTCCCTTGAGCCGGCCTCCACACCTCCGGGGTCGATGTCTGCCCACCCACGCCCTCTGGCTTTGAACTCTCCCATCCATCGGGGGCAGGGAGGCCCTGCATGCCTGAAGCCCTCCTGTACCTGTGCAGCCCTCCCCAGAGCCCAGCTGGGGCCGCATGCCCAGGGGGCAGATGCAGGTGAAGGTGCCGATGAGGTTCTTGCACATCATGCCCCGGGCGTGGCAGTCCTGCTTGCTGTCTGCACACTCGTCCACATCTGTGGGCAACCCCAGACCAATGGCGCTCGAGACCAGACACACCATGGACCAGCTCCAGGACGTGAGGACCTGGACTCCACTCCCCGGTGGCCTCGGTGGCCAGAGTGAAGTCCTTGAAGCACTGCCAGGTGCCCGTTCCTCCCCCGACCATCCCAGACCTCCTGGGAAGCCAAGGGAGGGGGGGGTCACAACTGCCCCCAAACACCCGCAACCCTTGCCTACATCAGGGTCTGTGAATCTGTCTGGCCTTCACTGTGGTCCCTGGAACACTGACTCTGAAATAGCTCTTGAGGGACCAAGTCGCAGGCCAGGGTTTCTACCCTCGACACTGTGGACATTTGGGACTAGAAAATTCTTTGTGGTGGGAGCCTCTTCTGCACACTGTAGGATATTGAATAGCACCCCTGGCCACTCGATGCCTGTAGCACCCACCCACCCACCCAACTGTGACAATAAAAAGTCTCCAGACATTGCCACATGTTCCTGGGTCAGGGGCACAATCGCTGTCCCCACTGTGCTACCCCACTCAGAGAATGTCCAGCCGCAACTGGAGAGGCCTCCAAAGCCACACTCACTGTTCTGTTAGATTGGGGAGCCAAGGGGATGCTAGCACCCCCTTTCATAACTATAAAAGCAGAACCACTACTCACAAAAGAGCACCCATTGCACCCTCACTTGCCTCAGCTCTCCCCTCACTTTATCACTTATTGCTTATTCCCACCCTTGGAGGCAGAGGTCTTATTTCTTCATTTTCTCTCGGGACCGAGGCATGGGGAGCCCCAAGGCCCTATCCATAGCCCGCCTGCCCATACGGGTCCTACCTCGGCACGTGGCCCCATCCTCTCGCAGGGCATAGCCAGCTGGGCAAGTGCACACGTAGGAGCCCTCAGTGTTGTGACAGCGGAAGGCACAGAGCAGGGGATTCAGGGAGCACTCGTCAATGTCTGCGGAGGTCAGTGGAGGTGCCGGCTGGGCGGGGTCTGCCTGCAGGACCCCCTGTCCCTCTCTCAGGCCAGCCCCCCTCATCCCCATCACACAGCCCAGGTCTGGGCAGGCAGGGTCGTACCCTCACAAGTCATCATGGGACCAGGCTCAAAGCCATCAGCACAGGTACATTCGAAGCCTCCAATGATATTGGTGCAGGTGCCTTCCCCGCAGGGGTGTCCAATGGAGCACTCGTCTGTGTCTGGGGTGGGGGTAAGGGGGTGGTCAGAGACTGCAGAGGGCTCCCACCCTTGACATGATCCTGTCTGCCTCCTGCTGACTGTCTACAGACTGGATAGGGCCAGATCTGCTGCACCTTTAGGCTGGACGCAGGGCGGGCATGCAGTATGTGTTCAATGAATAAGTGAATGAGTAAATGAGTGAGTGAATGAATGAGTGAAGAGCAAGTAAATGAATGAAAAGTGTGCAAATGCGTGAATGAATAAGTAAATGAATAAATGAATGAGTGAATAAACAGCAAGAAGGACAAGTGGGTGGGGGAGAGTGACAGGGGCTGAGCAGCAGGGTGCTGCCTTGGGTGGTGTCTGCCCTCCCTGGCTCCCTCCTTCCCTGGGAAGAAGGCTGGGGCGGGCTGGTCACTCACCCACGCAGCTGACACCTGTGAAGTCCAGGCTGTAGCCAAAAGGACACTCGCAGCGGAAAGAGCCATCAGTGTTGACACAAAAGCCGTTAACACAGACGCCAGGGTTCTCCGCACACTCGTTCACGTCTGCAGGTAGCGGAGGTTGCAGGTACAGCATCTGTCATGCCCTGGCCACACTCAGGGTCTCTTCCTTCCCTCCAGGGGGGTGGGGTCCAGGGCTACCCATGGGTCGAGGAGGGAGCCTGAGACTTGGGAACTAGGGTAGAGCCCAGACAGGGCTGGGCGGGAAAGGAGGAGACTGAGGTGGCCCGGGGGGGCTCTTAGCACGTGGGCGAGGGGCTCACCTTCCCGAGAATCATCCGGGCCTGGGACTGCCCCGTGGCCAAAGGGGCACAGCTCCTGAAAGGTGGCTGGACACCGAGAGGGGAAGGGAGGTGAGGGTCTGGGGCCACGTGCAGCCCCCAGGATGTCCCTGTGTGTAGGGAAGGCTGAAGGAGAGCAGATGGGGGCAGGCAGGCAGGGTCAGGGGACACTTGACAGGGGTGGGTGCTCACCACTGCCCTCCTGAGGACACAGCTCGCAGGGGTCATTCCAGCCCTCGCCGGGCCTCTGGCTGCAACAGCACCTGGTCTTGGTGGTGTTGAAAGCTTTGGGTACCGAGCACTTTCCAGCCTCGAAATGGGTGAAGCAGAAACTCTGCCGTGTGTCTGTGGGGTGATTCCCCAGAGAAAAGCCAGGAGGGCTAGCCACCCTAGTCATCATGAATAGGGTGGTCCTGACCCTACCAGCGACCAATCAGAACACTCCAGAATCACTCCATGGTGATTGGTTCAGGGACGGACACGTGACCCATACTGGGCCAACGAGGCTCAGCCCTGGGGTTTTTGCTGAAAATCTGAGAATCCCTTCCAGCAACACCCCACATTCACATCTGTGGGGGTCATCCCAGGCTGGGAGAATGGTCAAACCTAGCCACGTTATTCTTGGATCAGAATTCCTTTCCTGCAGAGGCAAAGTGACTCATTCCAGAGAGCCAGAGGACCCAGATTTCAGACTCCAAATCCTCGTTACTGACTCCCAGTCCTTAGCCCTGGACCACCACTGGCCTGAGATGTCCTTACAGATAGGTTGAGGTTTGGTTCACCACTGGCCCCCATAACAACAAATACTTGTTGAGTTGCCCTGCCCTCTGCCTTGTTGCCCTAACCTGGGAGAGAAGAGGCCAGCTCAGCCTGGGTGAGGCTAGCCCACACTGGACAAGGCTCCTGGAGATCCATACAAGAAACTGCAGCCCCCTTTCTGGGTGATCCAGCTCTTCCTCACCCCACCTCCCACCTCTTCCCTAACCCTGTGTGCTTCCTGGCCCCAGACTCACCAAAGCAACGGTGCCCGTTGTCAGACAGAACAAAGCCAGGCGGGCAGAGGCACTGGAAGCTCCCGGGGCTGTTGGTACAGGTGCCAAAGAGACACAGGTTGGGCTCTTCCAAGCATTCGTTGATGTCTGGAGGAGCAGGGACATGAGGTGGGTGGGGTGCAGCAGGCGCTCCACTGGGGTGGGCGGCCTCGGCTGCTGGGAGGGGCAGATGGAGTGGGGGGCCCAGCCAGGGAGGGTCCAGGGACTGACGCAGTGTGGGGTCCCCAGGGCTCAGGATTAGCTGGAGCACCAGGTGGGCAGTGTGTGTGTAGGGTCTTTCCTAGAAGGTGTCTCCAAGGTAGGGGTCATGGTCTGGAAAAGTTCATCTTTAGAGAGTAAATTTATACACAGCTAACTAAGACTAGATAAAATTAGCCTACAGTGGAAGAAGTTAGTTTGCATTGTACTAGGCTAGCCCATCTGCTAAGGCCAGATTGGCCCACATTAGCCCAGGCTGTACAAGGCTAGTCCAAGTGGATGAGTGGACCAGAGGTGTTCAGGCCAGATTGGTCCTTGACCACCACTCATCAAGCGAGAAGTTCCATGTTTGGTGCAGTGAGACCCACACACCCATGCTCATTTTATAGGGTTCACGAGGAAGCCTGGGGGCCCCAGAGAGAGAGAGCCCCGAGCCAAGAGAGCACCCTAATAACAATAACAGTATATGGAGCTGTATTGGGCACTGTGCTAATTGCATCTCTTCATTCACCACCACCCCAGCTGGCATTCCCATTTTACAGATGGGGGAAGAACAGAGGCCCGGAGGTACCTCCCTGGCCCCAAAGCTGGGAGGTGAGGCCAGACACTCACCGACACAGTGGTCACTCTGAACCTGGAAGCCGGGGGGACAGATGCAGCGGAAGGAGCCCTCAAGGTTCTGGCAAGTGCCTGGCAGGCAGGTTCCCGCAAGGCTGAGACACTCGTTGGCGTCTGGGGAGAGGAGGAGGAGGGGTCCCAGCAACAGCTGGTGGCAGGGGCTTGCCTGGGGCTAGGACCGGCACCTATGGTCACTGCATGATAGCCAAGGCCCCCAGACAAGCCTTTCTGGATCCAGAGGAAGGGCTGATACTCAGGAAAACAGGGACATCTGGAGAAGAATATTCTCGGTCTTGATGGGGATTACAGGTGGAGCCAGGGGAAGGGGAAGCAAAGTTCCTAATCTCAAGCCACTTATACACCCCTTTCATGGTTTCCATGGCATCCATTCAACATCTCTATTATACCATACTTCATAAAACTTAGAGCTTCAAGACAGCCTCACCCTAAACCACAAACCCTGTGAAAACATGGGTGTGATGTGCTGGTTTTATACCTTAAAATAAATGCATGCTTATGAAATGGAACCATGCTCACTCGGAAGTACCAACTGCAGGTAAACTTGGAGTAGGGGCTGGCTGAGATGGCTTCCAGCACCATGGTGAGACTCACCTATGCAGTTCTTCCCATCACTTGTGAGCTCAAAGCCATCCTGGCAGAGGCAGTGGAAGGAGCCTGCTGTGTTGAGGCACTGGCCAAATCGGCACACCTGCCCCACGATGGTGGTGCATTCATCCATGTCTGCAGATGGAAGATGGGCCAGTGGGGTCACCCACATAGCCTAGGGCTCTGAGCCTCCCTTGCTCTTCTGTTCACAAAGTTGAGTTGATGGCAATGACTTCAATTTACTGAGCACTTATATACCAGCTGTATATTAACCCTCCAACTATTCTATAAAGCAGACGCCAATATGAGCATTTTAAGGGTATGAATTTGCCTGTACATACTACCTTAGCTGCATCCCTCAAATTTTGTTATGTTGTGTTTTCATTTAATTCAAAATGTTTTCTAATTTTCTTTATGATTTGTTCCTTTTTCTATGGATTCTTTGGGAGTATATTATTTAACTTCCAAACATTTGGGGATTTTCTGGATATCTTTCTGTGACTGATTTCTAGTTTAATTCACTTACATTCCAAGGACCTATTTTGTGTAACCTCAGTTTTTAAAATTTTGTTGTTTATTTTATGGCCAGAATATGGTCTTTCCTGGTGAAGGTCCATGTGCACCTGAGAAGAATGTATGTTCTGGGATGTTCTATAAATATCACTCAGGTCTAGGTGGTTCACATGATTGTTCAGGTGTTCTATATTCTTACTGATCTTCTACTTGTTTCCTCTATTACTGAGGAAGGAGTGTTAAAGCCTCTAACTGTAATTATGGATTTGTCTATTTCTTTTTCAGTTCTATCAATGTTTACTTCATGTGTTTTGAAGCTCTATTGCTAGCTGCATATGCATTTATGATTGTTATGTCTTCTCAGAGAAATGACCCCTTAATCAATATATATTGACTCTCTTTATTTCTGGTAATATTCCTTGTTCAGAAGTCAATTTGGGGGCTTCCCTGGTGGTGCAGTGGTTGAGAATCCGCCTGCCAATGCAGGGGACACAGGTTCGAGCCCTATTCTGGGAAGATCCCACATGCTACAGAGCAACTAAGCCCATGCGCCACAACTAATGAGCCTGCGCTCTAGAGCCCGTGAGCCGCAACTGCTGACCCCGCATGCCACAACTACTGAAGCCCACGCGCCTAGAGCCCATGCTCCATGAAAAGAGAAGCCACTGCAATGAGAAGCCCATGCACCGCAACGAAGAGTAGCCCCCGCTC
The DNA here is from genome assembly GCF_025265405.1 of Mesoplodon densirostris. Taxonomy (NCBI): domain Eukaryota; kingdom Metazoa; phylum Chordata; class Mammalia; order Artiodactyla; family Ziphiidae; genus Mesoplodon; species Mesoplodon densirostris. The sequence goes on along the minus strand of NC_082663.1, from coordinate 147,161,981 downwards.
GCTGCAACTAAAATAAAAGCCCGCACGCAGCAATGAAGACCCAACACAGCCATAAATAAATAAACAAATAAATAAATAAATTTATAAAAAAAGAAGTCAATTTGGTCTGATATTAAGATAGGTAGGTACTACTATTCATCTTTTTTTTTACAGAGAAGGAAACTGAAGCACAGAGAGGTAAAATGACTCGCCTAGGGTCACACAGCTGGCAGATGGCAAAGCTGGGATTTGAACTCACACCACCTGACCTTGGAATCCACTTTCAACCACTGCACTCAACTGCCAGCATCACACCACCCACATCTTGTCTTCACTGTTCACCTTTCTCTCTGTACTGTCCATCTCCTTCTTATCAACCTGAGTGTAAGCTCTAGTGAGGGACCCTTGGTACTTGACAATTGAAGGGGTTTGGAGAACTTTATGGTTAACTAGTTTTCAATCCCCTGAGGTTGTTTTCCTGAAGGGACCCCTGGGGCGAGATCCTTTATTTCAGAGGGGCACCCTCGAGCTAAGAACCCACTTTTCAGTGGGGGTGCACTGAGGTTTGCCCACCAGCCTGGGCAGCTCACCCACGCAATGTCCGTTGTGTGTCGCCACAAAGCCAGGGAAGCAGAGGCAGCTGTAGGAGCCGACGATATTCTTGCAGGCCCCATTTCCGCATGGCTGCTGGTCACACTCATCGACGTCTGCCAGAGCAAAGCCCCTGATCCCTGCCCAGCTCACCCAGGGCATCGGGCAGCTTGGGCAGTGAGGGCCTGGCTGGACCCAGCCCCCCTCTCCTGCACTTCGCCCTGCCCAGGTGGATGGGAAGTGATGGCTGGGAAATATCCCTATTTATCACTTCCATTCTACAGATGGGAAAACTGAGGTGCAGGGAGGTGAATAAGTCATTTACCCAAGGTCTTAGGTGCCAGGGCTCACAGCTGTGAGTCTGTGAATCAGGATGGGCAGAAGCACCATCCCCACCCCAGGGGAGGTGTAGACCCATGGCCCCTCGCCCTTGGCAGCCTGGCCTAAGAGGAAGGAGCAGAGGGGGCTCTCACCCAGGCACAGGGTCTGGTCTGCAGAAGCCCGGAAGCCACGGTGACACAGGCACATGTAGCTATCAGCTGTGTCCACGCAGTCGCCATGGCTACAGACGTTTGGGATCTCCCGACACTCGTTCCGTCCTGAGGGAGGGCAGGGAGTGTGGTGCCCCCGGAGTCCCCACCCCACAGTGTGCTGCGAGCCATCGCACGTGGCAGTGGGAGAGCCCGACCGCCTACCCATTCTAGCTGCTGTCCCAGGGCAAATGCTTCACCTCCCATTTCACCCTCATGACTCCCCTGTTAACAGATGCTCTCAGCACCCCCACCCCACAGTACAGCCAAGGAGGGAATTCCCGGGCAGTCCAGAGCTTATAACTCCACGCTTCCACTGCAGTGGGGCACGGGTTCGATCCCCGGTCAGGGAACTAAGATCCTGCAAGCAGTGTGGCACAGCCCCCGCCCCCAAAAAAAGTACAGCCAAGGAACAAAGCCCGGACAGAGCTGTGCCCTACCCAAGTCACAGCGGGAGGCAGAGTCTGGCTTTGTCCTACACCCCACTCCCTCACCTCTCTACTGGGGTCCCCACTTACCCACACAAGCCCCTCCTGGCGACAGCTTGTACCCTCGGGCGCACTTGCAGCGGTAGCTGCCGGGGATGTTGATGCAGTTGGCATTCTGCTGGCAGGAGCTCTCCCCGCTGGCACACTCATCCACATCTGGGGAGTACAGCCAGCGGGGTGGGGTTGAAAGAGATGCTTCCCTGCAGAATCAAACCCTAAACCCAGCCCCCCCCCCACTTCAGAGCAGGTGGTCCCCTCCAGAAGCAGCCAGAACCACATTGAGCGGGGTGATGTGGGATGGAGCCCCTCGGAAAGGCGTGAGCCCCATACACAGAGGGGGAAACTGAGGCTCACGGGGTTTAAAAGACTTGCCCAGAGAGCACAGGCTGGGATGGGGGGACCAGCATCCCACCCGGGGCTGGGGAGGCAGGGGGGCGGCACCTTCGCAGACCAGCAGCACCCTGTTGTAGCTGAAGCCCACGGGGCACACGCAGCGGAAGCTCCCAATCTGGTTGATGCAGACACCATTGGCACAGATGGCAGGGATCTCCCCACACTCGTCGATGTCTGGGGAGGGCGCCAGCCGTCAGAAGCAGCCCAGCCCCCGGCAACGTCTGGGGACCCTGACCTAAGAGATCATGCAGTCTAGGAGAAGATGTGTCCCCCAACCAGCACACACTTGAAAAATTCTGCAGTGGCCAAATTATATCTGCTCACACCGGAAAGAAATCAGGATGTGGGAGGGAAGGCAGGGGGAGAGAGCCTCTTTCTCAACAAAAATGCACATTTGCTGTGACCCAGCAAGCCTGCTTTGTGGGGTCTCCGGGAATGAAGCAGCCCCGTGTGTGAGCAGGAAGCTGCACTCCGGGAGGACCTGCGGTGACGTTTAGCGAGAAACTGGAAACATCACCGGAGGAATGGATGACAAAATGTGGTCAATGTGGTCCCTCCCTACAAGGGAATACAATTCATCCTGGAAAAGGGGTGAAGCACTGACACTCACTACAACGTGGACGGACCTTGAAAACACGATGCTCAGTGAGAGAAGCCAGTCCCCAAAGGACAAATACCGTACGATTCCATTTATATGAAACGTCCAGAACAGGCAAATACAAAGAGATGGAAAGTGGAATAGTGGTTGCCAGGGGCTGGGGGAAGGCAGAACAGGGAATTACTGTTCATGGGGACAGGGTTTCTTTTTGTGTGATGAAATGTTCAAACTTGAAGTGATGGGGCACAACTCTGTGAATATACGAAAACCCACTGAATTGTGCGCTTTTGATGGGTGAAGTGAATTATATCTCAATAAAGCTGTTGTTTATATAAAAGAACCTGGAATCCGCCTATGTGTCCATCCATGGGGGACTGACTTATGACCTGGGATGTGTCCACGTAAGGAATACTACAAAGTAGGGCAAAGAGGGAGGCAGTGCTGCGTGTAGTAGCCTGGCTGGTTCTTCACGACTCTTTGCTAGGTGAGAAAAATAAGTTGCAGACAAGACATAAGAAAGCACAGAATTTACGTCCAACTCCCCAGAAAACAATGCCATACATTTTCAAAGGCGGATCTCTATGTGTGTTTAAATGCATGAAGAAAGAACTAGAAAGAAATACTCCAGGCATAAAGCATGAATTATAAATCAATAAATCTATTGTTTATATAAAAGAACCTGGAATCAGCCTGTATCCATCCATGGGAGACTGACTTATGACCTTGGGAGAGTATGAAGGAGACTTAGATTTGAGGGGGTGACGGGAGGGGAAGTTGCTCTTATCTGCTCTGTTCCAATTGTTGAAAATAAGGAGAATACAACCGTGGAATGAAAACAACTGAAAATAAGTTCATCAGTGAAACACCGCATGGCTGAAATTTGGCATTCAGGTATTAAATTGTACAAAACCTCATTTAACTTAAAAAGGGAGTGTTCCGCTCCGCATTGCAACACGGATGAACCTTGGGGGCATTATGCTGAGTGAAACAAGACAGACACCAAAGGACAAATACTGTATGCATCTGTTTCTATGAGGTCAGATTTACAGACAGAAAGTAGAATGGGGGTTCCCAGGAGCTGGGGGAGGGGGATGGGAGTTAGTGTTTCATGGGGACAGAGTTTCAGTTTGGGAAGATGAAGAGTTCTGGAGATGGATGGTGGGGATGCTGTACAACAGTGTGAATGTACTTAATGCCACTGAACTGGACACATAAAAATGGTTAAAATGGTAAATGTTATGTGTATTTTTACAGAATTTTTAAAAAATGAGTAACAATTTAATAAAAATACTCTCATTGCTTTTTTTAAAAAAGGGGCAGGATTCCTGGCCTGGGGAGTTGGAGGAGTGAGGGTGTGGGGTGGGGGAGGGTGGAAGGGAAAGGGCTGTCGGGGGAGGAGAAGAGAGGGGGCAGGGCTCTGGGCACAGAGTGACCTGGGGCTACAGGCAGGAGGGTGGGGGTCACTCACCGAGGGGCTTCCCCGTGTGGATGTCAATGACGAACCCGGGAACCTGGTTTCCACACAGGATCTGGTAATCCACTGGGCAAAGGAGAATGGGGAAGGCAGGGCACTGGGGTTGCAGCCTCCCTGGGAGGACACCTCCTCCTCCTCTGATCAGCTTGTCCACCCCTGTAGCCCAGTGCTCACCCAGCCTCTGATAACTAGTCCCTCTCCCTCCCTCCACTCTGACCAGCACTGGGAGGGTTACGGGTGCCATTCACCTGTGCGGTGTGATCTTCTAACACATAGACATGACCTCCCTCATCTCTTCCCTGCATGAGTGCCACCAGCCACACCCCACTGTCCTCACTATAAAATGCAGACTGGGGCTTCCCTGGTGACGCAGTGGTTGAGAGTCCGCCTGCCGATGCAGGGGACACGGGTTCGTGCCCCGGTCTGGGAAGATCCCACATGCCGCAGAGCGGCTAGGCCCGTGAGCCATGGCCGCTGAGCCTGCGCGTCCGGAGCCTGTGCTCCGCAAGGGGAGAGGCCCCAACAGTGAGAGGCCCGCCTACCGCAAAAAAAAAAAAAAAAAAAATGCACACTGTTCAGTCTGGACCTCAAGAACCTTCACCCTCAGCCCCACCTTTCCTCCAACAGCATCTCCTGCCCTTCTGTTATATGATTTCATTCCATGTCTGGACGTGTCCTGCTCTGTCATGCTACCGGAACTTTGCATATGCTGTTCCCTTTGCTGTTCCCTAGCATAGTCCACTTCAACCTTGGGGACTCAGGGCAGCCCACCACTCTGGCCCTGGACAGCTGATGACGCCATCCTTTGGTTCTTCCAGGGCAATTCACTCTCTGACTGTATCCCACTGCTGACACCAAGATGCTGCTTGCCCGACCTAGATCCCCAGGTGGGTGGGTGTCCCTGGACCCACCTGACAGACATGGGCAGGCATTTGGGCAGCGCCACCTTTCCCCAGGTCCCTGCCCTGCTCCTCACTTGCTCTTCTGCCTGTATCATGATGAGAACAGACCAATCTCAGTGGCCCCTATGCCTAGTGTGGACTTCTGTCTCATCATATTCAACCTGTACCTCAGATTCAGGTGAGTAAGATTCAGGTAGGTACCTAACTCCCAGCACATAATTTGTGAGTGACATTTGATCTGTCTTGACAATCTCATGACCAGACTTGGCTGTCTGCAGTTTCCTCCCAGACTGCACAGCTTGGGTCTATCTTATTCTTATTTCCTAGAACCCAGAACAGGGCCCAGCACTCAGACAGCCAGTAATGACCCCTTCTCATAGCACTACACTGGGTTGAACAACGATCCTCCACCCCCAAAGTTCATGTCTACCCAGACCCTCTGAATGTGAGGGAAATAGGGTCTTTGCAGATACAATCAAGTTAAAGTCATCCTGGATCAGAGTAGCCCTAATGCAATGATTGGTGTCCTTATAAGAAATGAAGAGACATGTGGAGACACAGGGAGAAGCCATATGAGTTGAAGGCAGAGATGGAGGAGATGCAGGTACAAGTCAAGCAACACCAAAGAATGCCTGGAGCCACCAGAAACTGGACGAAGCAAGTAAGAATTCATCCCTAGAGCCTCTGAAGAAAGCGTGACCCTGCCCACACCTTGATTTATGACGTCTAGCCTCCAAGACTGTGAGAAAATACGTTTCTGGTGTTCTTTTTTTTCTTAAGCCACCAAGTTTGTGGTATTTCTTGCCACAACCCTAGGAAACTAATTGTCTTAGTTCAGGCTGCTATAAGGAAATACCATGAACCGGATGGCTTCAATAACAAACGTTTACTTCTCACAGTTCTGCAGGCTGGGAAGTCCAAGATCAAGGCACTGGCAGATCTGGTGTTTGCTGAGAACTCTTCCTGTCTGTCTTCTTGCTGTGTCTTCACGTGGCAAAGAGAGAACCTTTCTTGTGTCTCTTCTTATACGGGCACTAATCCCATTTAGAGGGCTCCATCCACATGACCTAATTAACTCCCAAAGGCTCCACCTCCAAATGCCATCACACTGGGGGTTAGGGCTCCAACATATGAATTTTGCGGGAACTCAAACATTCAGTCCATAGCACTACTACACTTGTAACCCCCTAGTTATCCTCTCTACTCACCACTCCATTCCTGCAGCTCTTTCTCATGCCTGGGCTGGTTGCTAGATCATCCTAATAGGTCTCATCCCAACTGCCAAAAAGGTCTTCTGCTCAGTCCTTCTTTCAGGACTTTGCTCCTGCTGTTCCTTGCCTGGAATACCTTTCTCCATCCTGACCGACATTTCTGTAATCCTCCCCAGAGCTTCTGCAAGCTTGCTCCGCCCGCAGCTCATGGGGCCCTGGTGCCTCTAACCAGCTGTGCTTTTCTCTCTGGCCCTAGGCACTCACTCGCTGACCACCCCCCCACCAAATAATCTGTGAGTGTTCAAGGTTCTTTAGCACAAAAGAAAGCCTCACTGATCCATCCTGAATTCCTCGAGTCTGTGAAATAGAAGGATGCCTTGCCCTACTTGAAAGTATTGATTTTTCCATACATTGATTGGGATGGAACTTCAACTCTTCAGCTCTCATCAAAACAACACAGACTCATCTGGGAGTCCTAAGTGTGGTGTGCCTCATTAAACACTGCATTTAAAAGGGCCAAGCTGGAATGAAGGCCAGGGAGGGGCACTTACAGCTGGCAGGAGTTGGGCAGGCCTCGCAGGGTCTATTCCAGGCCTGGCCAATGTTGTAAGAACAGCAGCACATCTTCCGGGTCACGTTAAAGGTCAGCTCATTCAGACACGTACCGTTATAGTGCCGGAAGCAGACACTCTTCCTCATGTCTGCAGTTGGGTTGGGGTGAAGGATGCAGGCAAGAGACACCAGAGGAAGAGAGCCAGAAAGATAGGAACTCATTCACAAATCCATTTGGAAATTACTGGCTTGACTTCTCCCCAACACACATGAGGGTGCCCTTCACATTTAGCTTTTCTCGGGCAGTGCACAACCTGGACAACCATACACAGCAGCCCTGGGTCCCTGAGCCCTGCAGCCTTGTTCACTGCTGCATACCAGCATCTCAAATACACTCACCCTCCCTCTCTCCTCCCACAAACATGCCTCTCCACACTCTTCCAAGGCTTGGGGACTCCCAGAAGCCCCTCCCACACCCGAGTGCTTTTTCCACAACTGCTGGGCTCCCCCATCATCACACTTCGTACCCATGCAGTTGTTGCCACCGTTGACTTGCAGGTATTCCGCTGGGCAGACACAAGTGTAGTTCCCCAGAGTGTTGTAGCACGTACCAGGGCCACAGATGCCCGAGTGTGCAGAGCATTCATCAATGTCTGCAGGGGGAGGGAGGAATTGTCTGCATCCAGGAATTGTCTGGATAATTCCTCACCCCAGGTCTGCTAGGGCCACTTCGCTATGCGGTTGAGTTTAGTTTCAAGATGAGGTTAAAATGCACAGACATCTTAGTGATGTGTAAAGATATGGCACAGTGTTAGGTGGGGAAAAAAGTTTATTATGATCCCACTTCTATTAAGAAAAAATATGACCTGAGCTCATGAATTAATGATATTATCACCAAGAGTGGGGCAATCATGTGCTTCTCAGTGTGATGCAATAGGGAGCAAGAGCCCTATGAATAAAATATTCTTGAAAGAAAAAAGTTGATTCTCAATCTGACTGATCCCTTAGTCCAGAAGCAGCACACATTTTCTGTAAAGGGCTGGCAGTAAATGTTTTCTTCAGTTTTGCGAGCCAAACAATGGTCTCTGATGAGCTATTCACTTTGCCATGGTAGCGTGAAAGCAGCCAGCCATAAACAATGGGTAAACAAACTAGCATGCTGTGCCCCAATAAAACTTGATTTATGGCCACTGAAATGTGGATTTCATGTCATTTTCATGCGGCACAAAGTATTATTCTCCTTTTGATTTTTTCCAATAACCTAAAAATGTGAAAAGCATTCTTAGTGGGCTATACAAAAACAGGTGGTGGAATATTAGCAAGCTAGGGGTGACATTTCCAAAAATGGCAGAATAGGGAATGTCAGAGCTTTATTCCTCCACAAAAACAACTATTGAGCTGAGCAAAAACTGACAAAATTAACTTTTGAGGAACTCAGGAATCCAGTCAAAAACTTACAAACCCAGGGGATCTGATATATAAAATATCCTAGAGAATCCACAGAATGAAAACTATTAGAGCTAATAAATGAAGTGGGCACAACGCAGAATGCAAGATCAACACACTGACATAGAAATTTCAGTTGTATTTCTACAAACTACCAAAAAGCAATTGAAAAGGAAATTAAGAAAATAATTCCAATTATAATAGAATCCAAAAGATTAAATACTTAAGAATAAATTCAACCCAAGAGGTGAAAGACTTGTACACAGAAAACTATAAAACATTTCTGAAAAAAATTAGAGAAGACCTAAATAAATGGAAAGACATCCTGTGTACATGGATTAAAAGACTCATTATTGTTAAAATGGCAATACTCCCTAAAGTGATCTATAAATTCAATGTAATTCCCATCAAAATCCCAGTGACTTCTCTTTTTTTTGGCAGAAATGGAAAAGCTGATCCTAACATTCATATGAAATTGTAAGGGACCCCAAACAGCCAAAATAATCTTGAGAAAAGAAAAAAAAGTTGGAGGAATCATACTTCCCCATTTCAAAACCTACTTACAATGCTATAGTAATCAAAACAGAGTGGTACTGGCATGAGGATAGAACTATAAATCAGTGGAATAGAATTTAGAGACCAGAAACAAACCAAGACATCTACAGTCAATTGATTTGCAACAAAGTGCAGAAAGAAAAGTCTCTTCAGCAAATGGTGCTGGGACAATTGGATACCAACAGGCAAAAGAATGAAGTTGTATCCCTAGCTCACACCATATACAAAAATTAACTCAAAATAGAAGACCTAAACATGAGAGCTAAAACTATAAAACTCTTAGAAGAAAACATAGGGGTAAACCTTAATGACCTTGTGTTTAGCAATGGATTCTTAGATATGACACCAAAAGCACAACCCACAAAAGGAAAAAAAAAACCCAGATAAATTGGATTTCATCAAAATTTAAACCTGTTGTGCATCAGCAGACACCATCGAGAAAGTGAAAAGACAACCCACAGAACTGGAGAAACTCTTTGCAAATCACATATCCGATGGGAGTCTTATATCCAGTATATATAAAGAATTCTCACAATTCAACAACAGAAAGGCAAACAATCCAATTTTAAAATGGACAAAAGACCTAAATAGACATTTCTCCAAAGGTACTCAACCTCATTAGTCATTAGGAAAATACAAATCAAAACCACAATGAGATACCATTTCACACCCACTAGGATAATATTTTAAACAATGGAAAATAACAAGTGTTGATAACGATGTGGAGAAACTAGAACCCTCTTATGTTGCTGGTGAAACTGCAAAATGGTGCAGCTGCTGTGGAAAACAGTTTGGCAGTTCCTCAAAAAGTCAAACATAGAATTACCATATGACTTAGTGATTCTAGGAGTTAGACAAAATGTTTGATAAGGACTGGCTACAGAATTTGTCCAGTGCAAAGTATATGAAGAATTTCAAGATGGCGACAGCAGAGCATTAAACTAAGCGGGGGTGGGAGGGGTGGGGGAATGGCACCCTTTGGAGTACAGGGCCCTTGAGTCTGAAAGCTGGGAAATGCTGCAAGCCTGCAGCCCTCAAGGGCACAAACTGGCCCTGCGAGGCTCCACAGCCAAGGTTAACATTCAGGTTGAAGTCTCCCTGCCCTGTGACAGTCAAGAAATGCAGCACAGGGCCATATCTGATGACAGGACTTTTCCCTTTTTCCCTTGAGAGTCTAGGGAATAGGGGAGGCAGGGAGGGATGAGATATTTTTCAAGCATTTTGGGTTCTGACTCTTGTTTGAAAGCTCCCACCTCCATGTAGAAAGGAAATTGGGCTTTCAATCTTAGATCTCTCCCTCCTTTCGCCATCTCCTTGAGTTTCTAAAGAGTGCTGATCAGAGTGAAACATCTACTGTCCTCGTGTGCTGATGTCAGTGTCTGGTTGCATGCAGGTGCTCAGTTAATATTGTTGAAAAGAAGAAAAAGAATGGATTGGTGGGGCCTCCCTGGTGGCGCAGTGGTTGAGAGTCCGCCTGCCGATGCAGGGGATACGGGTTCGTGCCCCGGTCTGGGAGGATCCCATATGCCGCGGAGCGGCTGGGCCCGTGAGCCATGGCCGCTGGGCCTGCGCATCCGGAGCCTGTGCTCCGCAACGGGAGAGGCCACAACAGTGAGAGGCCCGCATACCGCAAAAAGAAAAAAAAAAAAAAAAAAAAAAAAAAAAAAAAAACAAAAGAATGGATTGGTGGACAGATGGATGGATGGATGCATGGATGAATGAAGGAATGAATTTCATATATTGCATCAAAAGAGCTCAGATTCAAGGATAAGAATGGCTGGGCTCAAAGCCAGTTTCAGTCACTTACTAGCTGGTACCTCTCAAGTGACTTAACCCCCTTGAGCCTTAGTTTCTGCATCTGAAAAATGGGGTCATAATAGGAACATCTTTCTCATGAGGCTGTTTTGGTGAATGAACGAATGACAAATGCAGATGCTCAGCACCGTGGTGACATGCAACCACAGACACCAGTTAACTGTTCATTGTTACTAAGATGCAAAAGATAACAGTAAGGAGACAAGTGAAAAGGAAAGGTATGGCTGTTCCTTTGGTGTCTTTCCCTTCCCCTTCTTAGCTCTGGGCCTTGTTCAGCTTTTGATCAAAGGAAGAAGGGCATGGCTGCTGAGATAAAGCCAGGTCATTTCTGAGTGGGAAGGAGGCTGGAGGTCAGGCAATGGGGATACGGGGAGGGGGCAGCGGAGCAGACGGTAGATTGGGACATTCCGAGGAAGCCTTCCCAACCCTTCCAATGGGCCCCAGGCAGCAAAGCAGGTGAGCAGACTCCGAGGGGCATGTGAGGCCCCAGTACCTGAAAAGGAGGTGAGGCTGAGCAGGAAGGCAGGGAGGATGGGGTGGGTTCAAGCTCACCCTCACAGATGCGGGTGTCCTCATTGAGGTGGTAGCCAGGTGGACACTCGCACTGGAAGCTGCCGAAGGTGTTGACACAGTTGCCCCCCTGGCACAGCCCTGGCAGCTCCTGGCATTCATCAATGTCTGTCAGGAAGTGAGGAAGCTGTGATTGGAAGGTAAATCCAAGCAGAGGACTTGGGGGACACCCACGCCTTGCCCTGGGCTCTCCAGGGTCCTGGAGAGTCAGTCCTGCTTCTTTAAGAATACTCAGGGACTTCCCTGGTGGCGGAGTGGTTAAGAATCCGCCTGCCAATGCGGGGTACATGGGTTCGATCCCTGGGCTGGGAAGATCCCACATGCCATGGAGCAACTGAGCCCACGCACCACAACTACTGAGCCTGTGCTCTAGAGCACACGAGCCACAACTACTGAAGCCCACGCACTGCGAACCCGTGCTCCACAACAAGAGAAGCCACCACAATGAGAAGCAAGCAGACTGCAGTGAAAAGTAGCCCCCGCCTGCCGCAACTAGAGAAAGCCCACGTGCAGCAATGAAGACCCAACGCAGCCAAAAATAAAATAAATTAATTAAAAAAAAAGAATACCCAAGAGCTGTTAGATATTTGGAGGCTGCACCCAGACTCTCCTGGGTCAATGTCACCCTGAATTCATCCTCTTTCCCTTCATTGGATAGAACATCCTTTCATCTATCCATCCATCACAAAGTTCCATCTTGATGGAATTCTCCAATCTCATTACCCCCATGGATAGAAGGATAGATAGATGGATGGATGGATGGATGAATGAATGGATGGAATGATGGATGGATGGATGGATGGGTGGGTGGGTGGGTGGGTGGATGGGTGGATGGGTGGGTGGGTGGATGGAATGATGGATGGATGGGTGGATGGATGGATGGAATGATGGATGGATGGGTGGATGGAATGGATGGATGGGTGGATGGATGGATATGGGAGGATGGATGTGTGGATGGGTGGATATGAAAAGTGCTAGATGGGTGAATAAGCAAATGGGTCAATGGACGAAAAGATAAATGAGTGGATGGATGGGTGGGTGGGTAGGTGAGTAGATGGATGAACGTACTTATATATATGGATGGATGGATGGATGAATGGATGGAAGGAAAGAAGGAAGGAAGAATGGATAAATAGGGAATGGATGTATGGGTGGGTAGATGAGAGGGGAATGGATCGATGGGTGGATGGGGGTGGATAGAAGAATGAATCAATAAACCAACAGGTAGAAGAGGAGATGGCTGAGAGGATCTGTCCCCAACCCCAAAGCTGCCCAACTCTGCTCCTCGCTGAGGGGGGAATGAGAGGAAGGTCAATCAGTGGATGGTCTACCAGGAACTCACCTTCCAGAATGACGGTGATGGGATTGGGCCGGAAGCCCTCACCCCCTGGGCACAGGGTTCTGTACTCAGCTGCAAGGGAAAGAGGTGCTTGTGAGGGGCTGTGGGATGGGGCATTTGGGCAAAGCTCAGGGGAAGCAAGGGAGGGGAGGTCCCCTAGAAAGGGCTCAAGAGTGGGCCTTGCATCCCTTTAGCACAGAAACTACATCCCCTACCTCCTCAGCCTCTTGGGGCCAGAGACATTGATCCAATCCTGGAGGATCCAGTGTGTGCGTGTGTGTATAAACATGTGCTCACAGTTCAACATGTGAGCAGATGGATCTTGTGGTAGTAGCTGGGGGTAGGGAGGGATTCTTTGTGATCCAAAACCAGACCCTAGTGTGACCACAGGTTTCCCCCATGAAGGGAAGACCCTGGATGTACACACACACACACCTGAATAGGTGGACAGCTGCCTCCCTACTTCACACCTGACGACTCTGCACATGCTCTTCCCACTGCACCCCTCACCCTTTCCCCTACTCTGCCTGGAAAACTCCTACACATCCTTCAAAACCTCATTCAAGTCCCTATGTTGGAAAGGCTTCCCTTACCCCCTGCCTCTCCATGGCTTCCTCCTGACCCATCACTACGCCTCAAACAGGCCCTTAGGATAGTTCCACTCTCAACAGTCCAGGGACTGTTGGTTTACGGGTAAGGGGCAGTGTGCAGCGGTTGCAGTCCATCCTTCTCTAGGTCCCCACCCCTACGACAGGACACAGAGGAATGCTCAATGTTTGTTGATTGACTGAGTGAGCAAGTGAATATAAACACACAAAGAATTTGCAGGAAGAGATGGCAGAAGGAGACTTTGGGGAGAGACCTAGATGATGAACTGCTGAGAATATGCTGTGTGACCCAGGGCGAGCCCTTCTCCCTCTCTGGTTCCCAGTGTCCCTCCCTTAGCAGAGATGACCCACTAAGCCCTGCGGGAGCCTGAACCAGGGCTAGGTCTCTGCCTTCCCCCGCCCCCACTCCCCCAGGGACTCACTGGTATTGGCCAGCGGGCACAGCTCACAGGGGTTGCCCCAGGCCCGTCCCAGGGAGCAACAGCAGGATGCTCGGGTGACGCCAACCCCAATCTCCACACTGCAGGAAATGCCACCGTCCCCTCGGTCCTGTGTGTCCAGGAAACAGTTCCCGACCCGGGTGTCTTAAGAGGCAGAAAGGGATGGTTAGCAAGTGGTGGGGGAGAAATGGTGTGTGTGTATGTGTGTGTGTGTTTGCACTTCTGTGTATGTGTAACTGTGTGTTACTCTGTGTGTGTCTGTGTGTGCATGGGTGCCTCTGTGTGTGACTGTTGAATTGTGTGCATGCATATTTCTGTGTGCACGTGTGACTCTATGCGTCTGTCTGTCTAGAGCAGAAGGCTGTATCTCAACAGACGATCGGGATGATCACTCTGGCCAAGGGCCTGTGTGTCAGGAACAGGTGGATCTGGGTGACCCAGGCTATGGTCCCATCCAGCCCACTGACCCCAAAACCCCACCCAGAGTGGAGTGTGCGCTCACCCACGCAGCCCACCCCGCTGGGGTTCAGCTCAAAATCCTGGGGACAGTTGCAGAGGTAGCTGCCGGGGGTGTTGACACACAGGCCGTTGATGCAGTTCACGGGGTCTGCACACTCATTCACATCTGTAGGGTGGGGGCACCGTCAGCAGGGAGCCCTCCCTTGACCCGCTTCCCTCCTGCCTTCTTCTCAGGGAGTCAAGCCCTGGCTGTTGGGGGCCAGGCTTAGGGGCAAGGTCACATCCTCCCCCGGGAAGAAAGCCTGATGGGACAGCAGCCTCTGGGGTCTGCCCTGTCCCAGGTGACCCCACGCCCTCCCCTGCTCCGTTCTACTTGGCCTGGAGGTTTGCCCTTGACAGCTCTCCCTGCCCCAGATTCCACGAGCGAACCTACAAAAAGCAACATTCAGGACGTTTTGAGCCAGGGGCTGGCGGACTACAACCTGTGGGCCAAATCTGGCCCCCTATCTGTTTGTGTGAATAAAGTTTTATTGGCACACAGGCACGCTCATTCATTCACTTATTGCCTGTGTCTGTTTCCGAGCAACAGGGCAGAGACTGTATGGCCGAAACCTGAAAATATTTACTGCCGAACCCTGTTTGGGACACACAGGTGGGAGACCATTTTGATGGTTGTGGTGGAGGGAGCTCGACTTTGTTGATCCACTGCATTTATTCAGGGGGTGATAAATGAGGATGATGAAGGTTAATGGGGCAGGAGCACTACTGGAGACGGGGGTCACACAAGGCCGCCTCCATGAGAGGACACGTGAGAAGAGATCTGTGGGCAGTGAGGGAGTGAGCCGCACCCCCCCTCCCCAGCCCCACAGACCCCACACCTGTGCAGTTGCCGCCTCCGCGGTCCAGCTCATAGCCCTCATCGCAGACGCAGCGGAACATGCCTGGCAGGTTCTCACAGCTCCCGAACACGCACAGGTTCCCGAGAACACACTCGTCCACATCTGGGGGGAGACCCCAGCTCAGCGCAGCCCAGCCCACCTGGCATCCTGCTCCTGTCACTCCCAGTGCCAGCGGCTCCAGGGACCCGCCCACACCCCGGCAGCCCCAGACCTCACCCTGGCAGGCGTGCTGGTCCTCTGTGGGGTTGAAGCCCATCTCGCATTCACAGCGGTACCCCCCGGGGGCATTGAGACACTGCCCGTTCTCGCAAAGGTCCACGTTCTCCGCACACTCGTCCCTGTCTAAGGGGACCCAGAGACGGAGGGCTGGGGGTCAGCTGGCCAGGTGGCCCCTGTCACTCAAATCCTTCAGTCACCCAGGGTTCCAGGGAGCTGGCAAGTAGCCCTGGGAACTTGGAGGGCAGGTGACCAAGTCAGGGCCAGGGAGCAGATAGGGGACCTGGTCACTCAGGATCTGGAGTGGAGGGCCGCCAGGAAGTAAGCACATCCAGAAGGCTCCATGCATTCTGAGTCCAGGGGAGAACACTGCCTCCAGGGACTCAGGGTCTGGCCTGTGGCCCCAAATGCTGAAGGCACGTTCTCTCCGGCACCTACTGGGTGGGTGGGTGGGTCAGCGCAAGTCGGGAAGCCAACTGACCACTGTGGCCACCTTGGACTCCAGCCCCCATGGCTGTCCCTCTCGGGCCCCTCCAGCCCTCCCATCCCAACCCCCGACCTCACCTTCACAGAAGTAGCCGTCCCCAGTAAAGCCCAGGGGGCAGGCACAGCGGTAGGAGCCGGGGGTGTTGAGGCAGTCAGCTCTCGGGCTGCACCCATGCTCCTGGAAGGCACATTCATCCAGGTCTGCAGGAGATGGAACCCAGAGTCCCCCGGGTGTGTGCACTGAGGGGCTGCAGGGAGGCAGACCCTCCAATCCCAGCCCTGACCGGCCCCCCTGGACATGCCTGAGCCCAGCCACCCCTCCCTGCCACCTGCCTCCCCCCCACCGCCCCACCTACCTCTACAGCTCTTGCCCGGACCTCCTGCCCTCAGGCACTCACCGTGGCATTCGAAGCCATCCCCCACCCAGCCTGGCTGGCACCTGCAGCTGAAACTCCCAGGGATGTTGAGGCAGGAGGCGTGACCATCACAGCTGTGTCCCCCAAGCTCGCATTCATCCACATCTGAGGAGAGGGACCCAGGCATAAGAGGGGCAGGACCAGGAGAGGGGGTGGAGGATGCAACACCCCCGGGAAACCTGGGCCCAGTAGAAATAGGGCTTCAGGTACAGAGTGGCAAGACTCAGTGCAGGAGCAAGGGAAAGAGCAAGGATCTTCCCTAGGGCAGGGCTGGCCCAGAGATGTCCCCACACCACTGCGGGACCTTCCACCTTCACCCAGAGCCCAAGAGGAAAACCCCCAAACCCAACAGGGCATGACTCCCAGCAGCTCCCAGAAATGATCTGAAATGGCAGCATGAGAGACTTAGGGTAGACACTAAGAGTAACTGTCCTAACGCACACGCTCCCTCTCTAAAGCAGGATTTCCTTCTAAACCAGTGTGTCTAATCCTCAGCCAATTTTGCATCACCCTTATCTCGTCAATGTTCATACACCACCTAAATGAGCTGCTGTTCGCTGCAAGTTTCTTTAGACTGCCCCCCATTTTTACTCACGTGAACATATTTTAAAAGAAAAATAACAACGATCTCTAAGAAATCATGAGTTTGATACTGCTTTCCAAGGTTTGTTTCTAGCATGCATTAAAATAATTATGTAATTACGGCAAGTAGAATTATGTTCTCCCAAAAAAGTGTGTTCCAGTCCTAACTCCCAGAACCTCTGAATGTGGCCTTTTTTGGAAATAGGGTCTTTGTAGGTGTAACCAAAATCAGATGAGGTCATCCTGGATTACAGTGGGCTCAAAACCAATGACTGGCGTCCTCATAAGAAGAGGGAAATTTGGACACAGAGAGGAGAACACCCTGTGATGACGGACGTGGAGATTGGAATGGTGCGTTCAAGGATGCCAAGGACCAATGGCCACCACCAGAAGTGAGGAGAGAGGGATGGGAGAGATTCTCCCTCTGGGCCCCCAAGAAGGAACCAACCCTGCCGATACTATGATTTCAGACTCTGGCCTCCAGAACTGTTAATTCCAGAGAGAGTAGATTTCTGTGGTTCTGAGGCACCAGGTTTGTGGTCAGGGGTTTCAGCGATCCTAGAAAGCTAAAACAGGAACTACGGAAGTGTTTAAATGTTCATTCCTGTACCACTTAAGAGCATCAGGCTTGCATGCTTTGGGAACTGATGTGGATACTAAGGGATCCAGAGCTCCCCGCCGCAGAGCTGTTAAGGGAGCCCCAGGGGCACGTGATCGGATCCTAATTTTTGCTTTAACATGAGGCCCCACCAGTGGAAACGCGTAAGAATGAGGTCTGGCTGTGCTCCGCTCCAAGGGATGGGGCAGACCCCATGAACCCTAAGCTGGCCCCTCGGGGGCCCCCTCGCCTGCTCCACTGACCACCAGCTCACCAGAGCAGCCCGTGGCCCCCTTCCTGACGACGTAACCCAGCTGGCAGTGGCAGACAAAGGAACCCCTTGTGTTCTCGCAGACCCCATGGAGGCAGATGTAGGGGTTCAGGTCACATTCGTCCACGTCTGTGGGATGACAAGAGAGGAAGCAGGTGAGGGTGGGGATGCAGCAGCATTGCTAAGTGCCCTGCCACATGGGTCCCCTGCATCGGGGTTCTCTTTGCCCATCTTCAGGGGTGGGGAACTCCCCCAATTCCACCACTAGGCAGCCGCGAATATTCAGTCAACAGTCTACAGCACATATTCCGTGGAACACACCAGACACGCATTCCCAAAAGGATTTTATACCAATACATTTAGACAACGCTGAATTAAACAAAGCTAACTGGATTTTTTTCTCCTGCAGGCCTTTTCAGAGCCTTTATGCCAACGTGGATCTGCAAGAAGGGATGGAGGAAGCAGCATTTCTTATTTAACTTCGTCCTAAGCCCCCTTTTCTTCAGTGTTTCCTAAGACACCTGTGCTCGGGAATGCTTTAAGCTGCCCTGGACTGGACACATCTCCCTGGGAGGGTTATGATTTTTACTTCCTGGTACTTCCTCACGCTGGCCCCAGCTCTGCCCTGATGGGGCACCCAGTAGACATCTGCTCCCTGGGCCCCGTGACAACCTGCAGCCAGGACAGGACGGTGATCACGGCTCAAACAGCCTGGGTCCCCAAGCAGGGCTTAGAGAATACAGTGTCTTTCCATCTAGCTCAGCTTCCTCTGCAGAAAACCCCTTGGTCTGCAGTGATCCTATACATTGCTTTCAGAACAGGGCACACGCCTCTGTATGCACTGGGTACACGGTAAGTGTTCAATAACTGTTCATAAAATAACAAGGTTCAAGGGCCTCTGCTGCTGTGAATGAGATCCCATGGGTCTTGGTGCAGGGGCTCTAGGCACAGGTGGCCAGGAGCAGACTGCCAAGTGCAAAGCCTCATCTCCCCTGCCCGCGTGTGACGGGGATGGGACTGGCGTCTGTCTTGCCCACGTGGCCTCCTTGTGGAAGGCCTGGTGGGTGAATTGTGAAGCTGCCTCCTCCACCTGTATGTAGTCCCAGTTCCTCACCTACACACGTCCTCATGTCCAGCGTGGCCACAAAGCCGTCGTAGCAGAGGCAGTGGTGACCCCCCGGCACGTTGATGCACTGGCCCCCATCACAGATGTCCGGGTTCTCCTCACACTCGTCCACGTCTGGGGGAGCAGGGTGGGGGGCTGGGCTGCAGGCAGGCAGGGATGGAGGGGGAGTCCCAGGGACCCTGCTGCAGGGTCAGCGGCCTGTCCCGGGTCTGGCCAGCTGCGTCTGGGTCAGGAAAGGTGTGTTCCCCATCCCAGGTGGAGGGAGGGGGCCGCGCCCACCCACCTGCACACGCCCTCCCATCAGGCATCAGCGAGTAGCCGTGTCCGCAGCCACACCGGTAGCTGCCCTCGGTGTTAACACAGTGCACGTGGCACCCACCGTTCCCAGAGCGGCATTCGTCCAAGTCTGCGGTAGGCAGGGCGAGGTGGGGGTGTGGTGGGAGCGAGGTGGGTGGGCGTGGCAGGGCGGGAGTCAGGGCGAGGTGGGGGCTCGGCGGGAGCGAGGTGGGGGGCGTGGCGTGGCGGGAGGCAGGGTGAGGTGGGGGCGTGGCGAGAGTGAGGTGGGTGAGCGTGGCAGGGCGGGAGGCAGAGCGAGGCGGGAGCGAGATGGGGGCGTGGCGGGGGCGGGTCAAGCAGGGGTCTGACTAGGGGGCGGGGCCAGCAGAGGCAGGGACTTAGAGGGACTGCTGTGGTAGTGGGGGCCTCGGCTGGGGCTCGGGGCGGGCGCGGTCTCACCCACGCAGCCTTGGCGGTCAGGTGTGCTCTGGAAGCCGGCGTGGCAGGAGCACTGGAAGGCACCGATGACGTTGACGCACTGGCCGTGGGGACACAGGCCGTCACTCAGGGAGCACTCATCAACGTCTGCAGGGGGAGCACATGGCTGGTGGGGACAGCAGGTAGGGGAGGGGCCCCAGGGAAGGCCCGGCCTGTGTTCAGCCGCCATCTGCAGGACCCCGAGGCACTGGGACACGTGTGCACTCCGATGCATTCATGCTCCTGGCATCCACACGCCACCACAGGTGAGTCCACACCTCACCCTTGTACAAACACGCACCCACACCCAGATCCACGTGCACACCCACGTGCACACCCACAAGACCACGTGCATATCCACGTGCACACCCACAAGACTCACCCAAAACACACCCTTGAATATACACTCACCCTCAGCAGATAACACCCACACCCTGATCCATGCATCTACATCCACACAGCTCACACACAAACACACCCTCACACCCACTCACATGCAAACACAATCACCCTCAGTAGACACACCTTCACAGCCACATGCACACTCATAAGACTCACAAATACACCTCACACCCACTCATGCAAACACGCTCACCCTCACACACATGCACACCCACATGCACACAGCCCCATCCACAAACACACCCACCCGTGTGCACACATCCACACCTAGACACACATTCTCTCACAAGCTCACACAGATGCACAAACACCACATCCTCTCACATAAGAACACGCATCCTTGTGTAGACACTTACACACTCACTCACACAGAAACACCCATGTACACACTCACTCTTGTACACATTCCCAGATACACTTGCATGCTCACACACAAATACACACTCCCTCCGCCTCACACCCACGCACAGTCATATCACATGGACGCACAATGACCTGCACCCATACTACCTCATGCATGTGACCGCTCACATGCATAGAGACTGACACACGTGTGCACACATATACATAAGTATGTACTCAGGGAGATGCACAAGCACACACTCCCATCATCTCCCTCATGCAACCCACACTCACCCTCGCAAGCAGTGCCCTTGGCCACCAGCGCATGTCCAGCGGGGCACTGGCACTCATAGCTCCCATCCGTGTTGGTACAGGTGCCTCCCCGGCACAGCAGTGGGTCCCGGGCACACTCATCCACATCTGGGCGTGTGGAGAGAGAGAGGAGGTGTGAGGACGCTGACCTGGCAGGGTGTGATGTGGCTTGTGGAAGCTTCTCCCTGTGCCCCTCTCCCCCAACCCTGTCACCCTGGCTGAAGCCGAAAGGGCCTGGAGTTTGAGGACTCGGGTGACCCATGGGAGTCAGACTGGGAGGGAAGCTGGAATTCTGAGAATTATCAAGGACACAGGCTGACACTCCTGGAGCTGAAGGAGGCCCTGAGAAGCACCCCCTGTAGGACACAGAGGGAAGGCAAGGCCCAGCCCCTCCAGGCGTCAGCACAGGGAGTGGGGGACCTCACCACCCACCCCCCCTCTCCTCCCACTCCAGCCTCATGGGCCTCCTTCCACCCCTCAGATGCTGTTCCCCCTCCCACCCGGCCCTCCACACAGCAGCTCCTTCTATCCTTCACGTCCACCCCAGGGCCTTTGCATGCACTGTTCTTTCTTCAAGCTGCTCTTCAGCCCCTCTTCACCCCAATTACTCCCACTCTCTCAGCCCCACAGAATGGGATACATCCTAGGGGTCTATGCTCCCACTGCACCATATGGCCCTTCCAAGTGCTTATGACAGTGGCTATTTATTTTGCATTTGTCTGGGGATTTATTTTATTAAACATCTATCTCCCCATTAGGTCAAGAGCTCTGAGAAAATGGCCCTCTGCTGCCGAGCTCTCTGTGGTTCCCCTGAGTAGATGCACATGAAATGTTCACTGAATAAAAAAGTGAATGAAAGGGGAAGAGGCTCCTCTGTCCCGGGCCCCCTCCTCTTCTCATGCTACAAACCCCCGGGAGACCTGCCCGAATCTTGGTTCCCAGGCTTCTCATCTGAATGCCACACGCAATGTCCAGCAGCCTACAGGGATGATGCCCACACTCGCCATGTCCCAGATGGATCATGGCTTCTCTCTACTCCGGCCCCCTCCACCTACATCCATCACAGCAACGTCACCCCCATCCCTCGGCTCGGCCCTGAGACCCCCGAGCATCACCCTTCCCGGGGTGGCTGCCTACCCATGCAGTTCTTCATCATCATGAAGCCACTCTCGTAGCCATGGAAACACTCACACTCGAAGCTGCCCGGAGTGTTGACGCAGGTGCCCTGGCCACAGAGGTCAGGGGAGATGCGGCACTCGTCAATGTCTGTGGAGAGAGTGGGCACGGGCCGGGCCTCCACATCTGCAAACACCCAGGGGTGCACAGGAGCCCCAAGCTGCTGAACTGAGCCAGGTTAGCAGAGGTGCCGTGACTGCACCCCAGACGAGGGTAGGGAATTTCCTTCCAGCCTGGAGGCCCCTGGAGGCCGCCTCTCCCAGCCCCTCCTTTTATAGCTGGGATCCCGAAGGCCCAGAGAGGGTGTTGAGCTGTCCTTGCTCACAGAGCAGGCAGGTAGACAGGCAGGAAAAGGCCGGTTCTTGTCTTTTAGGTGCCTCTAGTTCATGGCCCCCATCCCTGTAGGCGCCCACCACCACCCAGGAGGCAGATGCGGGCACATACCTGTGCAATTCCTTTCCTGGGCATCCAGGGCAAAGCCCCCAGCACAAGAGCAACGAAAGCTGCCCACGGTGTTGCGGCAGGTGCCATGTGCACACAGCCCGGGGAAGGCTTTGCACTCGTTCACATCTGCAGCATGGGAGCACAAAACGTCACACTGCCCCGATGTCTCTGGGTCCCCACCTCCTGAGCGTTCACCCCTCTGGCCACAGATGTTTGCTCTCTCCCAAACACACGTCCCATCTCCAGGCCTCTGCCCACACTGTGCCCTCTCCCCATCCACCAGGCTCCCTGAGCCCAAACACACCTTTATAGAAAGGCTGGCCTGAGAGGAAGTCCCGGCTGGCAAAGCCCAGCCCCCGGGGACACAGGCTGGCAAACGCTGGGGACTCAGGCTCAGGGCACGCCTCGCACGCGGCCCCCCACGCGGCGCCCAAGGAGCAGCAGCAGACATCCATCCGGTACTTGCCGGGCAGGGCGGCCCCACATTCATCCTCATCCCAATGCAGGAAACAAAGCTCCAGGCGCACATCTGCAGGGAGGGGCAGTCACCAGTCCTGCCCCTGCCACACTGTGCCTGCCAGGACAGGCATTAGAGCCTCCTTCAGCAGCTTCTTCTGAAACTTCCTCCCCAACGGGAAGAGTGACTTCCTCATGCTGAGATTCGATATCATCCAATACTTCCTTTTTTTTTTTTTTTTTTTTGGCAGCGCTGTGTGGCTGGTGGGATCTTAGTTCCCTGACCAGGGATCGAACCTGGGGCCCCCAGCAGTGAGAGCACCGAGTCCTAACCACTGGACCACCAGGGAATTCCCAACAGTTACTTTTTTTTTGCGGTACACGGGCCTCTCACTGCTGTGGCCTCTCCTGTTGCGGAGCACAGGCTCCGGACGCACAGGCTCAGCAGCCATGGCCCACGGGCCCAGCCGCTCCGCGGCATGTGGGATCCTCCCAGACCGGGGCACGAACCCGTGTCCCCCGCATCGGCAGGCGGACTCCCAACCACTGCGCCACCAGGGAAGCCCCAGTTACATTTTTTAAATGATATAATCCAACAGTTACATTTGAATAATGGTATAATCCAAAACTTACACTATAATAGTAACTTGCACTGCTAGGTGCTTGCTATGTGATGGGCACTGTTCTAAGCTCATCAATCCATTGAATCCTCAAAATAACACCAAGAGGAAAATATTATCATCATGCCCATTTTACAGGCAAGAAAACTGAGGCAGAGAAGGGTTAGGTAGCTGACCTGAGGCCAAACAGTTAGTAAGAGGTACAGCGGGGTTCAAACCAGGCCATCTGGCTCCAGAGTGTGTGTGTTTAACCTGTAAAACTCCCTTAGAATAATCTGGGAGTGGATAAGCCTTCCTCAGCACCAGATGCGAGGGTCTAAGAATGGGGCTGGTTAACTACGGCCTGGGGTGCCAGACTCCTGTTTTTGTAAATAAAGTTTTATTGACACACAGCCACATCCATTTGTTTCTGTACTGTCTGTGGCTGTTCTTACACTACACAGCAGAGCTGAGTAGCTGCAACAGACTGTGAGGCCCCAAAAGCTGAAAACATTTACTCTCTGGCCCTTTGCAGAAACAGTTAGCTGATCCCTGGTCTAAGACAACTTCTCACTCTTTACAAAAGGAACATACGCTTAAGTGGGTCCATTTGAGGACAAGACCCTGTTACAGAATCTTTAGGAAAAAATAAAGATAAGCAGAAGTGCCATGACACACAGGGATCTGTCTTAAGCTCCCATGTACCCAGTGCCTTGGTCCAGGGCTGACCAGACTGAGCCATTTCACCTGGCTGTGAATTCAGCAATGGCTTTTTTTTCTTTACTCAAGTTACTTTCTTTCCTTGTTCACCTTTTGGAATCAGCAAGAAGACCCGCTGCACACCTGAAGCTCAGTTTAGAAGGAAATCGAAGTTGAGAAGGGTCATCAGGGTCCATCTGCCTGATGTTGACCAGGCTCCAAGGTGACCCCGAGGAGGCTACCAATGGATTGATGGGACTACAGGAGGAAAAGCTGATAGAACTCGGAGCACTACCTGCTGGCCGGCACATGCTTTTGGCCAAAAAATGTCCAGTTCAAGATGTTGATAGGGACAAAGCAAGAAGCCCTCATCGAGGGGGAAAATATCTCAGAGCCTTTGAGACTGAGGGTAAGCCATTCAGGGTGAGGGTTTGAGCCCTGGATGCTGAGGAAGGTTCACCAGCATCACTTACCGCTCATGCTAGAGGTGCCTCCTGCTCAAATCCCCCCGTGTAACCCTTACTCGGTAACAAGAAAGAATAAATGAAGGTTGCAAGTATTATTCCACGACACTTTGCCATCTGCAATGACCTTCCTTAGAAGGGCAGTTAAGAAGATGCATCCCGGGCTTCCCTGGTGGCGCAGTGGTTGAGAGTCCGCCTGCCGATGCAGGGGACACGGGTTCGTGCCCCGGTCCGGGAAGATCCCACATGCCATGGAGCGGCTGGGCCCGTGAGCCACAGCCGCTGAGCCTGTGCTCCGCAACGGGAGAGGCCACAACAGTGAGAGGCCCGCGTACCGCAAAAAAAAAAAAAAAAAAAAAGATGCATCCCCCAAAACTTTGGAGACACGTGGGCAGGTGGGCAGTGAGAAGAGGGTCCTGGAGGACCCCCGAGATCCCGCTTGTCCCTAGGAGGGGTCTCCAGCGCTGGGAGTGGAGGCAATGAAGGGCAGGGGGCCCGGCATGGGGACCCAGCCCGCACTCACCCACGCACAGCCGGCCCGTGGCATCCAACGTCAGGCCCTCAAGACACTCGCAGT
This sequence comes from Mesoplodon densirostris, assembly GCF_025265405.1. Classification (NCBI taxonomy): domain Eukaryota; kingdom Metazoa; phylum Chordata; class Mammalia; order Artiodactyla; family Ziphiidae; genus Mesoplodon; species Mesoplodon densirostris. The sequence continues at coordinate 147,137,213 of NC_082663.1, read as the reverse complement.
GAAAGGAGCCAGCGGTGTTGAGGCAGCGCCCATTGGGACAGACTCCCGGGAAGACCTCACACTCGTTCACATCTGGGCAGCGGCAGGCAAGGAGGAGAGGCAAGGGCTGGAGGCTCCCAGGAGCTGTTCCCCTGGGGCCTCAGGACACCACGTGCTCCTTGAGGTGGGGGGAAGGGGCAGTGCCAGCCTCAGGGGCTGGCGGATCGCGGGGAAGACCCAGGTACCAAGGAGGGAGAATGCCTCAATCTCAAATGACTTCAGGGAGGGGCCCCAGGCAGCCCCCATGACACTCGCCCACGTGTGGCTTGGAGGGCGAACCGCAGAGGGTGGGGTTGGGGGTTACCTTCGCAGCTGAGCCCCTTCACACGGGCGAAGCCACGGGCACAGGCGGGGTCTGTGGTTGGGGAGAGGAGTCACTTTCTCCACTTAAACACAGGGGACCTGTTACCCCCCAGTTGTCCCGATGGTGTGGGAGCCCCGGAGCCCCCCCCCCAGGCATTACCCATGTCACAGCGTTCGCAGGGGCTCCCCCAGGCAGCCCCGAGCGTGGCGCAGCACTCGGACCGCAGGGTGGCTCCATGCAGGTTCGCCTCGCAGCGGCCATCCTGGACCTTTAGCCAGCAAGTGCCTTTGGTGCTGTCTGCGGGGAGGGGCTTGCTGTCTCACCTGGCGGGCCCACACCTGCACGCCGACCCGCAGAGACCCAGCCTACTCGGGGCATCGGGGTCCCCGCTGCTCCGTGGGGCCTCTCACCTAAGCACACGGTGCCAGAGGGTCCCAGGCGGCTGCCGGGGGCGCACTCGCAGGCGTAGGAGCCGGCCAGGTTGCGGCACACACCGTTCACACACGGATTGGACAGGCACTCGTCGATGTCTGCAGGGACAGCCCCCCCCAGCCGCCCCACCCCCCAGCGAGTCCTGAGCTGCAGGAATGGGAACCCCCCCTGACCAGGGGCCCCTCCTCCCCACGGCTGCCAAAGTCCAGAGGCAGGGGGCGCAAGCGGTTAGAATACAAGGGAACGGACTGCGCAGGCTCAGACACACGTGAGTTTGCACTGAATCGTCTTGTGCACCTGCACAAGCACGCTGACGTGCAGGGTCCTGGGAGCGCACACAGGTAAAAGTGCAGAGGGATAGGCACGGTGGGGAACCGTGGCCCTCAAAGGGTCGGTCCTGGCACAAGACAGGTGAGAGGCAGGAGGAAACCCCAGAGGGGATGGAGGCCTGGGTGTGGCCAGGGTCGGGGAGGGGTGTCAGCTGGAAAGAAGACAAAAGGACCAGGGGAGGGGTGGGGCCAGACGAAAAGCTTGTGTGTGACTGTGTGTGTGTGCGTGTGCAGGTGTCTGTGAGTGCCAAGGGATCTATGTGATGGGCAAGGTCATCACAACAAAGTGTGTGTGGGCAATGGTGAGCATGCACAATTGAACATGTGTATGTGTCAGTGACTGCACGTGTGTGAGAGGGAGGATGGGCACGTATTCTTGTGTATAAGCGTGAGTGTGTATGAGCATGTGAGTGCACAACTGTGCAGGTATATGAGAGTGTGTGTGACTGCACACATAAGTGTGTGTGGCTGTGAGCCTAAGTGTGTGAAAGGGTGAGTGAAAGAATGTGGGCACACACATCTTTGAGTGTGTGCACGTGAGGGTGTGTGACTGTGGGAATGTCTGTGAGTGTGAATATGGGTATGTGTGTTTTGTGTACCGGTGTGCGTAACTGAGTGATCATATGCACCCATGTGTGAATGTCAGAGGATCTGAGTGTCTGCATAAGGGTGTGCCTTTGAGGGTGTAACTGTGGCTGTGAGCATGCGTGTAAAGTGTGAGAATAAGTGTGTGAATGTGGGTATTGTGTGTGTACCTATGTGTGTAACTGTGAGACTGAGTATGAACACATGTATGCCTTTGAGCGTGTCTGTGTGCGTGAATGCAGGTACACATGCGTCTTTGAGCACGTGTGTACCCACAGCATGCAGCGTGCATAAGTATCTGCATGTATGTATGCGTGGCTGTGTGCCCCGGGACCCTGTACCTTCGCAGGTCTCCGTGTCTTGCCAGAAGCTGAAGCCCTGGGGGCAGGAGCAGCTGTAGCTGCCAGGGCTGTTCCGGCACCGCCCGTTGTCACACAGGAGGCTGTTGAGTGCACACTCATCCACATCTGCAGGGTGAGGGGGAGAGAGCGGGGTGAGGGGTGTGCAGTGGGGGTGGCCCACCCACCTGCCCGTCCACTTGCCAGGCACGCTCACCCATGCACTCCTTGCCGGCTGCGGCTGCCTCATAGCCCAGGTTGCAGATGCAGCGGTAGCTGCCCCGCAGGTTCTCACACATACCGTTGGCACAGACATCAGGGTCGAGGGCACACTCGTTGATGTCTGCACCAGGAGGAGGGCGTCAGCAGCTGCCCTGGCTCCCTGGAGGCTCCAGGAGCCATGTCCCCCGGGGCCAGAGCTCCAGCCTAGACACTGCCTCCTTCCCCTTGAAACCAGGGTTTCTCAGCACTGTGGATATTTGGGGCCAGATCATCCTTTGCCGTGATGGGGGGCGTCCTGTGCATTGTAAGATGTTGAGCAGCATTCCCAGCCTTACCCAGGAAATGCCAGTAGCACCCTCCCAAATATTTGTCCAGACATTGCCAAATGGCAATGTCGGGAGGGGGGCAAAACTGTCCCCAGTTTGGAACTCATGGAACAGATGTTTATATGGCAGCAACATAATTTTGAAAAGAAAAGTGCAATCATAATCACTACCATTATAGGATGTTTACTATTTTGTGCCAAGCATATTAGCCCATTTGATCCTCACAACATCCCTGAAATGGGTCTTACCGTTATCTTCACTGTACAGACAAGGAGGCACAGAGACAGTAGGTAACTTGCCTGAGGTTATTCAATCAGTAAATAGTAGGGCCAGGATTCGAACCCACGCATCTGGCTCCAGAATCTGTCCCTTTAACTGACAGGGGGTGGGGGAGGGGTGGACATCTGTCCTGCCCTGATGGCCTAGCAGTGGATGGGAAATGTGACTATTCTAAGTCCTTTTATTTCTTGCTCAGGCAGAAAGGCTGTTTCAGGAAGGGATGGTGTCATAGGTTGGAGTCCTAACTCCCAGGATCTCAGCATGTGACTTTATTTGGAGACAAGGACTTTACAGAGGTGATCCAGTTAAAACGAGTTCATTAGGGTGGACCCGCAATCCATTCCAATATGACTGTATCCTTATAAAAGGGGGAAATTTGGGCACAGACGCACAAGAAGAACCCCACGTCAAGAGGAAGGCAGAGGGGTAATTCCCTGGTGGTCCAGTGGTTAGGACTCTGCATTTTCACTGCCGAGGGCACAGGTTCAATCCCTGGTCGGGGAACTAAGATCCTGCAAGCTGCACGGTGTGAAAAAAAAAGATGAAGGCAGAGGGCGTAGGGATGAATTAGGAGTTTGGGAATAACATACACAATACTATATATAAAACAGATAACCAGGGCTTCCATGGTGGCGCAGTGGTTGAGAGTCCGCCTGCCGATGCAGGGGACACGGGTTCGTGCCCCGATCCCGGAAGATCCCACATGCTGCGGAGCGGCTGGGCCCGCGAGCCATGGCCGCGGAGCCTGTGTGTCCGGAGCCTGTGCTCCGCAACGGGAGAGGCCACAGCAGTGAGAGGCCCGCGTACAGCAAAAAAAAAAAAACAAAAACAGATAACCAACAAGGACCTACGGTAACTAACAGGGAACTCAATATTTTTAATAACCTATAAGGGAAAAGAATCCGAAAAAGAATAGATATGTATGTATAACTGAATCACTCTGCTGTACACCTGAAACTAACACAAAATTGTAAACTTAAAAAAAAAAAAAGATGAAGGCAGAGATCAGGGTGATGCTTCTACCAGCTGAGGATTTAACAGTGAAGTGCCAGAAGCTACGGGAGAGGCATGGGACAGACTCTCCCTCACAGCCTCGGAAAGAGCCATCCCTGTTCCCACCTTGATCTCGGACTTTTAGCCTCTCCAGAGCTGTGGGAGAATAGACGTCTGCTGTTGAAGCCTCCCAGCCGGTGGTACTTTGTTACGGCAGCCCCAGCGACATGACAGTGCCCAACCACGACCCCACCCCTCTGTCCCAGCACTGCCCCGCTCACCTCTGCCATCCGTGGTGATGCCAAGACCGCTGCTGCACAGGGCCTGGAACTCGGCTGGAGTGGCGGAAGCAGAGCGAGAGGGGTCACTGGCCATTGCCGAACCCAAACCACGCCTAGGATGTGGCCCCTTGGAGCTGAACGAGGGTCTGGGACTAAGATGCCCCCCCCAATGGGAAGAGCAACTTCCTTCCGCGTCTTCTGGGGGAGAGAAATCCCCACCCCCCCACCCCATAGGAGCCAAGCCCCCCACCACTGTCCCCTCCTGCCCCCTGGGTGATCAGAAGCAAGAACTAAAGGAAAGCGGGTGGAGGTGGGGTAGCCGACCCTCACCGGAGTTCTTGGCAGGACACAGCTGGCAGGGCTCCCCAAACCCGTGGCCGGGGCTCGCACAGCAGCACTCGGATTTGGTGACGGCACCGGGGAAGGGGCGGGCACAAGAGCCCTTGTCGAGGGTCCCGTAGCATGTGCTACGCACGTGGGTGTCCACGCACACGCGGCCATCAGCACCCACCGCTAGCCCCCCCAGGCAGTGGCAGCGGAAGGAGCCCTCCGTGTTGGTACAGTAGCCGTTCATACAGATGCCTGGTGTCTGGCACTCGTCGATGTCTGTGGGGGGCCGTGGGCAGCTGCGACAGGTCCCAGTCCCCCGCCACCCTGCCCTTGCCGCCTCCCCTCACCTCTTCCTCCCCAATCCCCATCTCTCCCCTGTGGTCCAGCCTCCAGCCTCACCCACGCAGTGGCGGCCACCGGGCGCCAGCAGGAAGCCAGGTTTGCAGAGGCACGAGAAGCTGCCGTCCTCATTCAGGCACACTCCGTTGGCACACATGGTGGTGGTGGCACACTCGTTGTGGTCTGGGGACACCGGGAGAGGATGGTTCCCAGCGTCCCAGCAGTCACCCCTCTTTGGGCCAGCCCTGCCAGGTAGACCAGCCCCGCCCCTCACTTTTCCAGGGACCCTTCCCAGGGCAGTTCGAGCCTGACAGGACAAAATGTGACTGTCGGGGACTATGTCGACTTGGATATAGTGAACTGCTGGAGTGTGAACTCCCCTGGGGCAAGACTGGGGCTACTAGCTCGAGTCTGCATCTTCCATCCTGGCACACCGTAGGTGCTCCATAAATAGTTGTTCAAAGTCGAATACATGAGGTGTGGTGGTTACACAACATTGCACTAAATGCCACCAACTGTTCCTTTAAAAATGGTTAAAATGGTAAATATGTTATGTATATTTCACAATAAAAAATGCAAAAAAAAAAAGGAAAAAATGAGGTAGTGTTTGCATGACTTTATGAATGTACTAAATGCCACCAAACTGTTCCTTTAAAAAGGGTAAGGGGCTTCCCTGGTGGCGCAGTGGTTAAGAATCCGCCTACCAATGCAGGCGACATGGGTTCGAGCCCTGGTCCGGGAAGTTCCCACATGCCTCAGAGCAACTAAGTCCGTGGGCCACAACTACTGAGCCTGTGCTCTAGAGCCCGCGAGCCACAACTACTCAGCCCGCGTGCCACAATTACTGGAGCCTGCGCGCCTAGAGCCCACGCCCCGCAACAAGAGAAGCCACCACAATGAGAAGCCCATTTGCAGCAACGAAGACCCAAAGCAGCCAAAAATTAAAAAAAAAAAAAAAAAGAAAGATGATGGTAAAATTATAAAACAATGAATTAATCAAAATTACTTTCAGTAGGTGATATCTAACTAATAAAAAACAATGCAAATAAAAATAATGATTTATGCACAGACATAAATTATTATACCTAAAGTTAATGCTAAGAAAATAGCTAATTTAATAATCAACTTTCTAAATGTATCTAAAAATCAATAGAAAGTAAATGCTCTGCCAAAAAAAAAAAAAAGAATGAAAGGAAGAAAATCCTTCCTGATGAAGGAAGACTGCAAGGCAGGTCTCCTCAGAGAGCGTGACAGAAAAGAATAAAGGGAGTCCCCGGTGGCCCCTACAAGCTGTGGGGAGCTTGGGTGGCACCCCCATACCCCACAGGGAGCCTGAGATCGGGGCGCTCTCCACGGTCCTGACCCACCTCTCTCAGAGGCCAGACTCTCTCAAGGACAGGTGAGGGGCCATGAGTCAGGGGCAGGAGCAGACAGCTGATGGCATGGTCTTACCCCAGAGGCCCCTTCCTGGGATTCAGGGAATGTATTCAGGAAGGAGAGAATGAAGGAGTGAGTAGGGGCTGGACAGACCACAAGGAGGATCTCAGATGGGCTGGTTCGGCTCAGAAAGGGAAGCAGAGGACCCACCCGTGAGAAGGGAGGTGGGTGATGCAGCAGGAGTGGCAAGATGCAAAAGGCAGCTACTGGGGCCCAGAAGCCGCGTCCCCACCCACTCACCCTCAACTCACCCACACAGTGCTTGCCATCGGGGCCGAGCTCGAAGCCCGCATTGCAGACACACTGGAAGCTGCCTGCTGTGTTGACGCAGCGGCCGTGGTGGCAGAGGCCACTGCTGGCGATGCACTCGTCCATGTCTGGTGGGGAGGCAGGTGGGCAGTCAGCAGGCATCCTCCGAGCCCCCAGGCTCTAATTCAGATGCAGGTTCCATCAGCCAGGCTCCCGGTCACCCCCACTCTCCAATGGACGGCCATACCCACGCACTCCTGCTTGGTGAGCGTCGCCTGAAAGCCCTCCCAGCACCGGCAGTGGTAGGAGCCGGGGGTGTTGATGCAGTCTCCGTGGTGGCAGGGGCTGCTGGCACACTCGTCCACGTCTGCAGGCAGAGGACCCTGAGCCCCAGCTCCCCCGCCCCCAGCCCACCCCTGCCCCAGCCGCTGCTCACCAATGCACTCCCCTCGAACGTCCTGGGTGTAGCCCACGTTACACTCGCAGCGGTAGCTGGAAGAGGTGGGCAGGCAGCGGCCATTGAGACACAGGTTGGTGAAGTGTCGGCAGATGTCAATGGTCTGGTTCAGCGTGGCTGTGCCTGTGAGTAGGGCTGACGTGGGGCACCCGAGCATGTGCTGGCCCCCTGGGTCTGGACCTCACCTCCGGGTTCAGACACCCACTCAAGAAGCTGGAACCCTACCCCAATGGCGAGGCTCTCCCACTTCAGCCCAGAGTCCTGCCCTAGATTCACACCTCCACCCTGGCTGAGACCCCCAGCCCTCCACCCCAGCCCTAGACCCTCACCCAAAACCCAAACCTTGACCTGGAGGCCTGGATCCCCAATCTACCCCCAGCCCCAGACCACTGTCAGTACTTTCATCCCTACTGCCCAGGCCAGGACCCACACTCCAAAGCCCTGACTCTCTGTCTCTGAGGCCTGGACCCCCTTCCCCCAAGGGAGGAGTCTTGGATCCCAAGTCCTCACCAACGTTGGTGTCACCAAGGCCCAGGCTGGGAACCCCACGCCCACTGGGTCCGAAGCCAGGGAGGCCGGGGAAGGGGCCTGGGTAGGGGGGCAGCAGCGGGAGCCCCAGGGCACACAGTCGCTGGAACTCATCTGCAAGGAAGCGGGGTTGGAGGCCAAGCCTTCGGTTGTGCCCCGGGATCCCAACCCGCAGGCCAAGCTCTGGGGTCAGAGGAAGGTGGGAGGTGGCCCCAGGCCACTCACCAGAGCCCCGCGGCGGACACAGCTCAGGGGCCGGGCCAACTGCCCAGCACCTGCCCGTATCACAGCAGCACTGCCTATGGGTATAGCGGCCAGCGAGGTCTCCGGCACAGCGGCCCACGATCAGCGCCGAGAAGCAGGTGCCGGTACGGTGGTCTGCAAGGGGGTGGGGGGTCGGGAGGATCTGTTACCAGACTTCAAATCCCAGCTCTACCAGCACCGTCTGCAGGACAGAACTCCTTGCCTCTCTGCGCCTCAGTTTCTCCATCCATGGATAGGAGATGCTCAGAGCACCCACCTCACCTCGGTAGAGTGTTGCAGAGTGCACTGTATCTGGCACGTGGCCCATGCTCACTGAGTGAGGATCTTATTACCAGGATTTCCAAATTACCCCCGGGAGGGAGACTTAGGCTCATGCTGAGCAAAAGTGTCCCAACATCTAAAGCTGGCATTGTTAGGAAGCTCCCTGTCACTGTGGGTATTCAACCACACTGAGGAAGACCCCTGGTTCAGGGGGCTGCCCCGGTGAGAAGTCATGCTGGGTGCTCAAGCAGAGATGCTGGGATCTGTATCTGTGTGTCCCCGCCTACCAGCCCTGGGCATCCTGGGGAAACCTAAGAGGCTGTGAATTTGAGGAGGGGCTGGGGGAGCAGACTGGTGGACTGATGGCTGCAGCTCTTGGGGAGACTGAGGCAGAGACTCCCCAGGTACGAAAACCACAGACGCTTCCACTATGCCCTCGAGCCTGATGGCGTTACACGGTGATCGTATTTCTCAAGCTCTGACTCCAAAAGAGCGTATTTTTAGTTTTGAAAACCCACAAAGGTTGGCCAGTGGCCCACAGCGGAAAAACCCCTCCCACCAGCCGGGAGGGCCCTTGCAGCTGTCCCTGAGCTGCCCGAGGCGGAGAAAACAGAAAGCGTTTCCACCTCCCCAGCCATACCCCATGCACCTGGCGGGAGGGTAGGGGGGGTGGTCCCCAGGTGCATGTGTGGGAGTCGAGGCTCTGCACTCCCAGCGCCACCCCTGGCCCACGAACAGGACTGGGCCTGCCCAGGCAAGAAGAGGTCAACAGACTTGTTCAAGGTCTCACAGCTGCTGGAGAGTGAGGCGGGATGGAAATCCAAATCTCTGAACCCCAGGGGACCTGACCAAGCAGCTGCTTCTCAAGTAGGGAAGATGAGACAAAATGTAAGAATTTTGACAAAAATGATGCTGCCTTTGCTTATTAAGCACCTACTGTGATCAGGCCCTGCTAAGCAGTCACAACCCCAACTTCCCTGCTCCCCTGTCTTTGTGAATGTGTATTGAGTGCCCCCTACATCCAGCCCTGGGCAAATCTCTTCATAAATTGTTATTTAATCCTCCCCATGTGGTTCAGTACAGCCATTATCTCCGTTTCACAGATGAGGCAGCTGAGGCCCAGAGAAGTTAAGTCACTCGCCCAAGGTCACAGAGTATGCAAGCAGCTTAAGTAGCAGTTGGAACTCAGGACTGAATTCCAAGCCCATGTTCAGAGGACACCTGACTTTGGTTCGCATCTAGGCTCTGCTATTTAGTAGTTGGGAAATGCCCCACAGTCCAGGGAACATGCCCAGAGGTAGCCTCCATGCCAGCCAAGATGGCCCCCGGAGGTAGAGGAATAAATAGGTCTGGCGCTGGCCATGGCACACTGGCAGAACTCCAGACACAATATTCCCTGTCCTGGCTGGTAGAGACCCAGCCTGAGAGGTCCGAGTGGTGCTGGAGACCTGCCAAGCCCACCCCACCTCCCCAAACCAAGACGCTGCCCATGCCCCACCACAAGTGTTCCTGGCCAGCCCTGTTGGCCACTGGCAACCTCTGACGTCTAATGACGAGCTCATCAAGACAGCAGGACAGGGAGTGAGAGCCCAAGGATCCTCCCGCCCCAGCCAGGAGGGTGAGCCTCCAGGGGGAGGCACAACCCAGACGACCCCTGACCGGGGTGGTCTGGGGAGCTGGGGTGTGGGTAGCTCTCTCTTCTGGACTTGCGGATTTGGCTTAAGCAAACCTCCCCTCTCTGGGCCTCAGTTTATCTCACACACAGTGTGGGGGAAGATGGGGTACTTTTAAAAAGTCTTCGGGAGCGGAAAGAGGGATACAGAGACGGGGCCAGAGAGGCTAATGGGCAGAAGAGCATAGAGACGGAGGCCAGATAACCAGATGGGCATCGAGATGGGGGCATAGAGGTGGGGGCTAGAGGGGCACAGCGGGGGGAGCCAGAAAGGGAAGAAAGGTGACCAGTGAGCCAGAAGGGCATAGAGTCCAAGGGGCAGAGGGGCACAGGAGGCCCGTGAAGCCAAGACACCGAGACAGGGGACCAGAGAGCTAAAGGGCATAGAGATGGGGCCTAGAGGGCCTCTCAGACTGGGGTCCAGAGAGCACAAAGGCCAATGGGTAGGGAACCAGAATTAACGAGGGGATGGAAACCGGGGTCCAAAAAAGACAGAAGGACATAGAAATCGAAGGGCTAGAGGAGCCCGAGGGCCAGAGGGTTGCAGAGATAGATGAGCAGAGGGTCTGTCTCCTACCTGCCCTCTGCCCCTCCAGCCCCCCTGGGCCCTGGCTCACCCAGGCAACGGGTACCGTCCAGGCTGCTGGCATAACCATGGGGACAGGTGCACACGTAGCTCCCGACCGTGTTGGTGCAGTCGCCCCCGGAGCAGAGGCCTGGCACGCTGATACACTCGTCCACGTCTATGTAGATACATGTCCGGTTAGAGTCCAGCCCCCCACCAGCCTTGCCCCACCTCCACCTCCTCCTCCTTGCAGGGGAACCTGAGCCACCCAGAGCGGAGAGGAGGTCCCAGCTTGAACCTCTCCTGGTCGCCCACCTTCACACTTGGCGCTGTTCTCTCTGAGCTGGTGTCCAGCTGGGCAGTGGCACTCAAAGGAACCCACAGAGTTGACACAGCTGCCCCCCTGGCACAGGCCTGGGATAGCCTGGCACTCATCCACGTCTGCAAGGCAATGAGAGGCACGTCAGAGGGAGAAACCAAGGCTGCTGAGGGCCCCCACTCAGCCCTGGCTCCCAGGACCTCGGTCCTCACGCACTGGGCCCCCCACTCACCTTGGCAGGCCCCCGTGTGTATATTGGGGATGAAGCCCCGGCGGCAGGGGTGTGGCTGAGCAGAGCAGAGCTCACATGGGAAGCCCCAGGCCCGGCCCACAGTGGCACAGCAGAGCGCCTTGGTGCAGACGAGGCCTGTCAGCTGGTGCTGGCACCCCTCCAGGCCCACTCGACCAAAGCAGGGCCCTGTCCGGTAGTCTGCAGGGCAGATGCATGTGGGCAGCTGGCCTCAGGCTGCCCCCACCCCATAGTCTTCTGCATTTCCATCCCGGCAAGCCCAACTCAGGCCTCTACCTCTCTCGCCTGGACCACAGCGGTAGCCACCTTCCCAGCCTCCCTATACCAACACACCAGGTTTTTTTCCTGACCTCAAGCCTTTACTCATACTGTTCCCCTTCCTTACCTGATGAACTCCTATTCACCCTTCAAAACCCTTTCTCTCCAAAGCATTCTCCAACCAACCTCCAAGAGAGGCCAGGACCTCCAAGCCTACAAAGCCCAGGGCGTGTCTGGAGACCCCCTCCACTCCCCCAGGCCCACCCTCCCTTCAAGCCCGGGCAGGGACCCATGGATGCCCCGCTGGAGAGCCTCTCTCATCCTTGAGCACACATCTGGCTCTGCCAAATCTCCCAGACCCAGCATCCGCCCAAATGCTCTGAACCCACAACTCTGCATCCCTGACACGCCCTCCCCAACCAGCTGAAGGTGGTCTCATTAGTCCCCCCACCGCCGTGCACAGGCCCAGATGTGACTTCCTGGCTCCATCCTCCAGATGGCTCCAATCAAGGGGCTGGCACTGGACCAAGAGAAGCCCCTTCCAGAAGGAGACGCCAAAGCCAGCCCCCAGGCCTGTATGAAGGAGGGGAGACCCGCGACAGTCCTGACTTCCTAAAGCAAAACACGGCCCCCAGAATCTCACCTCAGTCATCCAGGACCCTGGAACCCCACTCACTCCTGCCTAGGCACCCAACCCTGCCTCTCTCTGGGGCCCCCACGCCCCCTCCAGGCCTCTCCTCTCCCACCCTCTCCACTAACCTTCATTTTCCCTCAGCCATCCTGACTGCTCCCCAAGTCAGCCTGAATTCCAACTCTGTTTTCTTGCCAAATCCAGTTTCCAAATGCTCACTCTCAAAGCCAGGTAACCCCCAGCCCCTCCAGCTTCTGATTCATGGCTATACCCTCTCCAACCCGGCTCCGGCCACAGATGGGCCTCCATCCCCAGCAGCACCCTTCACACTGGGGTGAGTCCCAGGGTCCTGCCCATTTTTTGCCTTCCCGGGCTCCTTGGACACACAGGGCACTCTGATGGCTCCTACAGCTGCAAAACTCGCCAGCCCTGCTTTTGTTCACTTTCTCATTCTCAGCTGCCCATGGCCTCCATTTCTCTGGTAGACCCTTAAATCGCCCTCCCTTTTCTTACCCAAGAACCTCAACTATCCTCTGGGCTTCAGCCCCGTGGATGGGGCAGCCCCAGGCCTGGGTGTCCAGCTGCCTCCTGGGTGACCCACAGGCTCCTCGGCCAACACTGAGCCTCAGGGTCTTCCCCCTCCCTACCCCCAGCTGCACCACCTTCCCTCCAGTTTTCAGAGCAGACCTGGGATTTGTCCCTGCTTCCATGCCTCCCCTTGCCCACCCCAGCCCCCAACATCCAACTTCTCACAAAACATTGTTCTTTCCACCGTGTTTGTCTTGGTAACAGCCTCCCAGCAGGTGACCTCCACCCACCTCAGCCCGTGGGATCATTTCAACAGGATGCAACATGAGGGGGCGTGTCCATCTCATGAACTCCGACTTATCCCTTCTACAGGAAGCCCTCCGTGACTCCCTTCCCTGGAGCACAGTTTCTCTGCCCTTCACAGCAGCAGGGACAGCAGGAAGGAGGTCAGCTGGACCCTCCCAGGGCCTGGCCACGTCTCAGGGGCTGCCAGGAAGCCCTACTCCCCCCAAACCCCTGCCCCACGCTCAGCTTGGTACCTTTCTCACACTGAGGCCCCATGAAGCCGTACACACAGGCACAGCGGTTCGGCCCGATGCAGCGGCCCCCGTTGTGGCAGCCGTGGTCACAGACGGCTGTGGAGGAAGTGGGGGGGTGTGGCCTGAGGTCCCCCAGCAGCAGAGGGAGCTGGGGCCCGGGCGAGCCCTCCTTCACACAGGAATCCCCACGATCCGGCCCAGACCAAGAGATAAGATTGTGACAATGAGTGTGTCCCCTCCAATCCTGGTCCCAGAGGAGTGACCCGTGGGAGGTGGGCAGGTGGCAGCAGAGACCTGACCTCTGGGGTCCCAAGCCCAGGTGTGCGTGATGGGTACTCACGTTGCCCACACACGGTGCCCGTGTAGCCTCTCTGGCACAGGCAGGACTCCCCTCGGCAGCTGCCCCCATTCATGCAGCTCACACTGCACCCCGACCCTGCGGGTGGGGAAGAGGGACACACAGGAAGGCCCCAAGATGCATGTACAAGGCGTCAGCCTGGCTCTGGTCCTTCAGCAAAACCAGCCTGGGCTCCCAGAAGCTTCGGGAAGCCTCTCACCTTCTCTTCCCACCCCTGGGGCGGTCACTTTCTTTCTTTATTTTTTTTTTAAGCTTAAACCCAGGCTCCCTGAGTTGGGAGCGCAGAGTCCTACCCACTGGACGGCCAGGGAAGTCCTGGGGGGTCACTTCCTGCTCACCTCGGCTCACCCTGCAGCTGGGGGCCAGCTTCCCATCAGCACAGGCGCACAGATTGGGTCGGGAGCAGAAGCCCTCGCCGCAGGCGTGCCTACAGACCGCTGGAGAGTAACAGGCGACGGTCAAGGCCAGGACCCGAATCCTCCGCCATCCCCACCCCATGGGTGCCCCGGGGGGCCGAGGCTCTGCTGGAGCCATTGGGAGACAGAGGTGCTCTTTGGGCCAGAAATGCTGAGTAGTCAGGACAGAAGCTGGAGGTGCTGGGGCACTGGCTGTACTGCTGGGGAAGAGGCGAGGGGGCGTCTCCTGGGAGCAGAGTCGGATTCTAGACACATTAGAATGGGGTGCGCGTGGGAGTGGGGAAACAGAGAGATTGCGAGAGACACACACACACAGAGAGAAAAAGACAGACACAGAGAGACAGAGACTCAGAGAGAGACCAAGACAGAAAGAGACAGAGACTGAGACAGGCAGACGGACCAACAAGCAGACAGACACAGGGAAGTTGTACGACAAAGAAACACGGCGGGTGGCCTGGGAGCCTGCAGACAGAAGCAAGGGCCATTCCTGTGGCTTAGCCAGACGTCCCAGGCCAAGTCCCCTTTTAAACAAGGCTGGACTTGCTGGCAGTAAGTAAGAGAACTGCCCCAGTGTCCCCTGCCTGCACCCCCCGCCTCCGGAAGGAAGCGACACTCACGCACGACACACTGGTTCCCACCGGGCAGCGTCCTCCAGCCGGGGCAGCAGTAGGCATGAAATCGGGAGCCACACACATTCGGCCTTCAGGAGAGCAGGCATGGCTGGTGAGCCCCTGCCCAGCTGGACATCCCCCGGGCCTCATCCCCCCCACCTAGCAGGACAGCCCAGCCCAGCCCACACCCCAGGGGCTTCTCGGCATCCCGGGTACCACACACCCCTGCAAGAAGCCTGGGCTGCCACGCCTGCGCACACGTCCGAGACCTGCAGGCTCCACGGCCCCATCCCAACGGCCTTGGACACCCGCCACGCACGACAGGGCTGTCCAGACAAGCAAGAGAAGAGCCAAGGGGTCCCGGGCCATGGTGTGGGTGCCGGCCCCTCTCCTTGTCAAGCACAGACCCTCCAGAACCATGACGTGTCCCTCGGAGGCTGCAGAGAGGAAGCAGAGTCAACCTCAGCAAGAAGCCCTTGGCCACGGGGCACCCAGGAGAACCAGAAGCAGTGGGACCGCTGCCGGGATGGAGAAACTGGGGGCTTGTGGGAGCCCAGGGAGGCATCCAACCCCGACCCGCAAGCAGGTGAACAGTCAGGGGAGGCTTCTCGGAGGAGGTGTGATGTCTCAGCGATGGAGTCATCCAAGAGAAGGGTGTCGGGGCAGACACAGCACACTGAGAGCAGAGGCAAGAAGACTGTGGACCGCTGAGTGGAGGGGAGGGGGTGGCAGGCAGCCAGGGTGTTTCAGGAGTGCATACCTGTGTAATGGAGCTTCTACTTGTACATCAAGGGCAATGGAGAGCCCTTGAAGGGCTCTAAGTGGGAGGAACAAGGGCGAAATGGGTGTTTGATGGAGTGTGGAAGGATTTGCACGGGCCCCAGAGGAAGCATGCAGTTGAAGAGGCTGGGGCAGGCATCCAGATGAGAGGAAAGGATTCCAGGAGCAGGGGGCACAGGCTGGAACTTCCCAAAGGACAGACCACCCCTCTGCCCAGAAGGGAAGGGGCAGCTTTTGTGCCCACTTCACAGAGGAGCAAACAAAGGCCATCACACATTTAGCGAGGAGCTGAGTGGGAGCTGAAGCCCAGGCAGAGGGGAGGGAGGGGAAGAAGATCAAGGGTACCCTACCCTCCAGGAGGTGGCTGGCTCTCTCCAGGACCTGGAAGGATGGGAGGGAGGCGATGGGGACACGGCCACTCCTGGCAGAGGAGATGACCAGGCAAAGGTTAGGAGGATGGAAGCTGAACCCTCAGGGAACAAAAGGCAGACCAAGTGGCCTTCATGGGGGGGGCCCCTTTCAAGTCCCACTTTCCGCACCAGGGAGAAGAATTGGGCCTGGGTGCAGAAGAGACGGGGAGTCTGCTGTGTGCCCTTGGGCCAGTGGCTGCCCCTCTCTGGGCCTTGGGGTGACATGAGAGTCTAACCAGGTGGTCCCAAGGTCCTCAGAGAAGGAAAAGACCTTTTAACCAGGTGGTCCCAAGGTCCTCGGAGAAGGAAAAGACCTTTGTCACCTTTGACGGGGAAGCGAGAAAGAATCGGCCCGGCTGGTGAGGGGCACCCCTTTCTTGCTCCCAGGCTGTCCCGGCTGGTCTGCACTCCGAGGACGCCTTCTCTAGGCAGACTCAGGGCCCACGGGGCCTCCATCTCCGGCCTGGCTTGATCCAACTCCTCCCTCACCCCCTACTTTGCCTGAGAACCGAGCCCGGGAGTTTGTGGAATGAATGAGCGGGGGGACGGCGCGCACTGCACGGGGTAACTGAGGGAGGGGGGGACGGGAAGCGAGGAGTCCCGGGCTCCGCCGACGAGGAGGGGGCACGCGTCCTCAGAGCCCGCCAGCCGCGTTCTCTACCGGGCAGAGCCGGGGACGCAGGCCCAGGAGCCGCGACCACGCTCGGCTCCGCCCTCACCTGCGGGTCAGAGCCCGGCTGTGTCCGCCGCCCGCGCCCGCACCCGCACCCGGGCCGAGCCCCTCCCGCCCGCGCCAGGTCCCCGCGCCCCACGCCGGCGCCGAGCGTAGCGCAGGGAGGGGAAGGGGCTGGGTCCGGGGCTGCCGGCTGCAAACAAAGGAATCCCCTCCCCCTCCGTCCCCCTGGCCCCCTCCTCCCGCCCTTGCCTCCCCCCCACCCGCTGCTCTCCGGTTTCTCCGCCCGCCGATGGTCCCGCGCTTCCCCTACCTGCCAGCCGGCGCGCGTGGAGGCAGGCGCGGCGAGCGGACGCGCGGGGCTCGGCGTTGGAGGGTCGGTTCGGCGCGGCGCCGGGGGCCCGGGGCGGGAACGCGAAACCGAGAGGCCGACCCCGCCGAGTTCCCAGCCCAGAGCTGCCACACGGGGGGAGTCGGGGGCGGGAGGAGTTGGGGGAGGGCGCGTTTGCACCTCTGAAGCTCCCGGGGCGGGGGCCGGGGGCTCCGATGCCGGGCGGAAGGAGGGGCTGGAGCTGGGGGAGGGCCTGGGGCTACGGGAGAAACTCCGAGGGGCTGAAGAAATGGGATGGGGGGCACAGAGCCGTAGGCGTGGGCTGAGACGCGGCGTGGGGAGGCTGGGGGGACCACGTTTTCAGATAGAAATTGAGTGGTGGTGCCGTGAGATGGGGCTGCGATTTGAGGTGGCCTGGAAGAGAACCAAGCTTGAAAGGTCCTGGGACTCACCTGGAGGCCCACTCCTACGTCCTCCCGAGCCGCCGCCTCCTCCCTCGGGCAAGGAGAATTCCAAGGGTGACTTGGGAAACTTACCTGGCGCCTGGGGCCTGGATTCTTAACTAGACTGAGATCCCGAAGCCCCTAAAAATGTAGGCAAAACGTTGGCCAAAGATGAGTTTTCTAGAGAGGAGGTCCACATTTTTCATCTGATTCTCAAAATGGAGAGTTTAAGAATCCAGAAGTTCTAGACTTTCTGAGCCTCAGTTTCTCCACCTGTCACAGGGGCTGAATTTCAGAATTTCTGCTCACTAGCTGGAGCTTATATCCAAACAAAAATTTCTAGCTTTCCCCACTACTTGCCCACCTCTGAAAACAGACACCACCAGACCAGTGAGCCTGAATGTGGGGATTAGTCAGAAGCTGTTTGTTGAACCTGAGGCTGTTATTCCACTCAGCAAACTCCTATGCATCTGGCAAAGCCCAGTTCAAAAATCCGTTCCCCACACCGAAATTGTTAGTTTACCCTATTGAATTCCCAAAGCTGATTGTGCTGATCATGCCTCCATCAAAGTACTTCTGGAATGTAATAAATAAATAGCAAATAACAATTTGAGGTGATATTTAGCAGGTGCTTATGTTCCAGACTTGGGGTTAAGAGTTTCATACACATTATCTCATTTAATCACCGAAAAACTCTACGAGAGAGATAACTTTTATAATCTCCCAATATGGGTCCCAAGAGACAGACCTGGACTCTATGACACTCCTGGGCCAGAGAGAAGGACCCCAGGAGGGGGGAAAGAAAGGAACATTCTTTTTTTTTTACTTATTTATTTTTGGCGGCGTTGAGTCTTCGTTGCTGCTAGCGGGCTTTCTCTAGCTGCGGCAAGCAAGGGCTACTCGGGGGCTACTCTTTGTTGCGGTGCGTGGGCTTCTCACTGTGGTGGCTTCTCTTGTTGTGGAGCATGGGCTCTAGGCACGCGGGCTTCAGTAGCTGTGGCACACGGGCTCAGTAGTTGTGGCTCTCAGGCTCTAGAGCGCCACGGGCTTAGTTGATCCGCAGCGTGTGGGATCTTCCTGGACCAGGACTCAAACCCGTTTCCCCTGCCTTGGCAGGCCGATTCTTAACCACTGCGCCACCAAGGAAGCCCAGAAAGGAGCATTCTGCCTGGGAATGGGAGCCTTGAAGGCTCAGTGGAAAAGAGCAAATATGAAAAGTTGGGGGAAAGATAGGCTAATGCCTAGAGACAGGAGAGTATGGAACATGCGCAAATTGAGCAAAACTGGAGCTTTTGGGGAGGGGAGAAAAGGGAAGGCGGGCAAGAGGGAAGCTGGAGGGGTAAGCAGAGTCCAGGAGCCCTCAGTAGTGTCCTGCCACCTCTGAGGGGGGCCATGGTGGACTTCCAGGAAGAGGAGTCACTCTGAAGGCTGCTCTGTGGTGTCTAGAACTGGGTCTGGGGAACAGTGAGGGCTCCAGGGCTGGGCTAGGGGGCATGAGGCACAGCGAAACTTTGGGGACAAGATTCAGGGCATCCTGACTGAGGGAGAGGGGTTTCCGGGGCCAGTGAGGACGGTCAGGAGGGGTGGTGAGGTGTGGGGAGAGTGAGCTAGGAAAGGAACCCCAGGATCAAGTTGACAGAGGTGTGGAATTCCAGCGTGGGAAGGCCCAGGGGCTGTCGTGGATGAGCCAGCTTTCGGGGACACCTGTGTCACTGCTTCTTAGGCTCCTTTGCCAAGGTCCACCCTGGTCTGCTCTTCAGCCACCAAGTGTGCCTTACATGGGCGCTGAGATAGGTTCTGGCTGCCCCAGAAGCAGCCCAGCATACGTATGGAATGTGGGGAGGTACAGTCCCACACCAGGGACACGGCATGACCAATACTTCGATGGCTAAACCCAGAGGTAGGCTGGTAGATCAGGCAGTGACTCCTTCTCAAATTCTCCCTACCTGCTCTCCAGAAGCCAGGGGAGAAGGAATCCATCAGGTGAGGCGAGACAGAGGCGGTGTGGAGCTGTTGGAAGTCTCAGTGACACGTGGAAGTTCTCAGTGACAGCGGGGAGTGAGTGTTTTGCCACTGCACCCTCCTCACTACTGTCACACCACCTTGCCTTCCACTGCCTGAGTCTGTTACACTGGTGTCCATTACCGATATGATGATTCTGTTACATCACACTGTCGTGAAGAGACATTTAGGCTCTCACTCCCCCTCCAGCATCCTAGTGCACCCCAGCACTGTCATAAGGGTAGAGCATTCACACAGTCTCGCTGTCAATATTGCATGACCGCCAAATTCCTATTACAGGGTCACCTGTCAGTATCACCCACTGCTGTCGCCCTCTCACTGTCACCCACCCATGGGACACCTTGCTGTTTTCTGGTTTGCTCCACGGCCTGGGACATTCATGTTGTCTCATGTCACCATTATACCTTTACCTTATTGCTGTGACATTGTCGCCCATTGACAGTTGTACTGTCACCCAGAGCGTCAGGATTCTTAAACTGCCAGCAGCAGAAATCGGTCACGGCAGAAAGAACCGTTGGTCTGCTGCAGAATCCCTGGGAGGCTGGAGACCCAAGCCTGGGGGTTCTGCAGCCAGCAGAGTCACCACCAAATCACCCACAGATCGGGTCCCACCAAGACACCATCCATTCCTTCTCTGCTCCCCAGGTTCAAATGGTGCTTAATGATCCTGGACACTGGAAACCAGTGCCCCTCTCAGCAAAATGGAGTCCAGGGGGCCCCGCTTCTGACGCCAGCATCCATCAAAGTTTGGGGCAGAGTTACCTGGCTGGAGGACTGTGGGGGGCGTATGTCCCCACCTTGCTTCAAGGGGACTGGGAGAATGGGGATCTGGTGTCTTGTTTTGTCATGGGATCCGCCTCGTGAAGGGGGCACTTCCCAGACCTGGGGAAAGATCATCTGAGTCACCTGATGGCCAAGGAGATGGCAAAGGTCCTATATGTTGTGTTGTCCCCGTCTAGTCATCAGTCACTCTTCCTGCCCCACCATCTCCCTGCTGTCACCCATTACCACGGCAGTCTTAATATTGTCATCTCTCACTGCAGCACTCTCCTTACTGTCCCTTGTCCCCATTATATGGCTGCCCTACCAACATTACACCAATCCCTAGGGTATTTTCTTTTTACCATGTCACCTGTTGCTGTCCTGATGTCTCCTCCTTGTCACCTGTTGCTGTCACACTGTCTCCATCACCCCCTGTTCTTGTTCATCGTCGCCTGTCCCTGTCACATTGCCACACCATTCATGCTACCCTGAGGACCTCCACGCTGTTGTCATCCTGTAGGATCAGTATGGAACGTCGAAGTCATCCCAACTCTATTCTTTCTCCCCACATCCCCCCGCCCCAACTCTCTGTGCTGTCCTGGAAGTCGCCTCTTGCAGACAGAACTCAACTGTGTGCGTCCAGGAGCAGAAGATTCTGAAATGCCCCATTAACGTGGGCCTGAGGGAAGGACAGAGCGAGGGCTGGCAGAGCGTGTCCAGGAGCACAGGGCCAGGGCTGGGGACAGAGACACGGCGGGGGGGACGGGAGTGCAGTGCGTGCTGTGTGGGGTGCACTGATCCTGCCCAAGCCTGGTGGTCTGGGGACAGAGTTCTCTTTGTCTGAGCACGGGAAGCAGCTGGGCTCAGGGAGGATGGAGCACATGGCCGGGAATTTTGGCCGGATGCCTGGGAATGAGGCTGAGGAGGTGGCCGGTCCTGGAGTTCCCCGGAAGGTCAGGGGCAGGCAGGGAGGGACAGAGACAGCAGCTGAACCCCGAGGGCTTCCCCATCTGGTTCTCCAGGAATGACAGCTCCCCCACCCCCACAACCATTCTCACAAGAGACCCCCGAGGCAGGCTCTGCTATCCCCATTACACGGATGGGAAAACGGAGGCACAGAGCCCCAAGTCACTCACCCTGTCCCCAGAGCCAGTAAAGATCACAGGCAGAACTGAATCCAGGTCACAAAACCCCAAACCTCAATCTCCTGGGCAGAGGGAGACAGCAGAATCCTGTGTCTCTTTGATACAGAAACATATATTCTTTTCTCTTTAACAATGAACACAAATGTTAACCCCCATATGCATTGTTCCGTCCTTCCTTTTTTCTTTTTGTAAACATTTATTTTACTTGTCAACCAAATAAGTGCCTCTTAATGATTATCATTTTTATTGTTTTTTAAATTACATATGTATGTATATATATATTTAATTAAAAAAAATTTTTTTTGATGTGGACCATTTTAAAAGTCTTTATTGAATTTGTTACAGTATTGCTTCTGTTTTGTGTTTTTTGGTGTTTTGGCCATGAGGTATGTGAGATCTTAGCTCCCCGTCCAGGGATCGAACCCACACCCCCTGCACTGGAAGGCGAAGTCTCAACCACTGGACCGCCAGGGAAGTCCCTATCTATCTATTTATTTATTTATTTTAGGGACCGGGGTAAAATTTATTTTTTATTTTTTTAACTTATCTTGAATTTATTTTTTTAATTGAAGTATAGTTGATTTACATTATAGTGTTAGTTTCAGGTGTATAGCACAGTGGTTCAGTTATACATATATACCCTTTAAAAAATTTTTTTTGTTGAAATATTGATTTACAATTTCAGGTGTACAGCTAAGTGATTCACATATGTGTATATATATATATATATACACATATACCTTTTTTTTACATTCTCTTCCATTATAGGTTATTACAAGATATTAAGAATAGTTTCCTGTGCTATACAGTAGGTCCTTGTTGGCTATTTTATATATAGTAGTGTGTGTATTTTATATATAGTAGTGTGTGTATTTTATATATAGTAGTGTGTGTATATATAGTAGTGTGTGTATATTTTATATAATAGTGTGTGGCTATTTTATATATAGTAGTGTGCGTATTAAAATACACACACTACTATATTTATCCCTCTCCCCCTTCCCTTTTGGTAACCATAAATCTGTTTTCTATGTCTATGAGTCTATTTCTGTTTTGTAAGTTCATTTGTATCATTTTTTAGATTCCACATATAAGCGATATCATGATATTTGTCTTTGGCTTACTTCACTTAATATGATAATCTCTAGGTCCATCCATGTTGCTGCAAATGGCATTATTTCACTCTTTTTCATGGCTGAGTAGTATTCCATTGTATATATGTACCACATCGTCTTTATCCATTCATCTGTCAATGGACATTTAGGTTGCTTCTATGTCTTGGCTATTTTAAATAGTGTTGCAATGAATATTGGGGTGCATGTATCTTTCCTACTGTTTTTTAGATTAAGGTAAAAATTTACATAACATCAAATTAACCAAAGTCCACAATAAGTGGTGTGCAACCATCACCTCTATCTAGTTCCAAGATATTTTCATCACCCCAAAACGAAATCAAGTACCCATTATCCCCTCCCCCTAGCCCCTGGCAACCAATAATCTACTTTCTGTCTCTATGGCTCTGCCTATGCTGGGTTTTTCATATCAATAGAATCACACAATATGTAACCTTTCAATCTAGCTTTTTTTACTATTAATAATGATTTCGAGGTTCATCCATGCTGTGGCATGTACAGGAATTTCCTTCCTTTTTATGGCTGAATAATATTCCACTGTATAGGTGGACCATAGTTTGTGTATCCATTCACCAGCTGACACACATTTGGGTTGTTTCCACCTTTTGGCTCTTGTGAATAATCTGCTATGAATGTACTTGCTCTTTTCACTTATTAAGACATCTCGATACTGCTTCTGTGTCAGTTCTGAGATAACTTGCTCCTTCTCTTTTATGTCCACAGAGGACTCTTTGGTGGGCTGAACTGCGATTTATTTACCTGGTCACCTGCTGGTGGACTTTCAGGTGCTAGACCTTTGGTCATTTCAGACAGTGCTTCAGGAAATAGCCTGGTACAGGGGTCATCCTACACTAGACATCATGCAGGGTTTCTAGAAATCTTTTTGTTATGGACAGTGTCAAGCATATACAAAAGTAGAGTGAATATATAGACAGTGTGATGAGCTTCCATGGCACCATCATTCAGCTTCAATACTTATCAATATATGGTCACCCTTGTCCCCTCCCACCCAACCAGCCTGTCCAATGAAGGAACAAGGGACAGAGTGGAGAAGCATGGGTAATGACAACTCTCAGCAGGGTCAGCTACTGGAGAGCAGGAGCCTGAGGTGCACAGGGGACCACTTGTCCCCCGTGATCCCTCTGAAACCAGAGTGATGGGGAGGGTGGGAACAGCACATCCACAAGAGCATGAAGGGAGCTCTAGGGGAACGCTAAGAATCCTCTGGTGGTGGCAGATGTGACTTAGCCATCATGTGGTCGAGTAGTTACTCAGCGCAGGGCAAGGAAGGATGGCCATTACTGACAACAAAAGTGCTGGCCTGGAGGAGAGATGGAAGAAACGCTGGTCATAAAAAACACTTGGAGATGGCCAACAGGCACATGAAAAGATGTTCAACGTCGCTAAATACTAGAGAAATGCAAATCAAAACTACAACGAGGTACCACCTCACACTGGTCAGAATGGCCATCATTTAAAAATCTACAGGAAATTCCCTGGTGGTCCAGTGTTTAGGACTCCGTGATTCCACTGCAGGGGGCCCAAGTTTGATCCCTGGTCGGGGAACTAAGAACTAAGAACCTGCAAGCATGTTCACATGGCGCAGCCAAAAGAAAAAAAAAAAAAGTCTACAAATAACAAACGCTAGAAAGGATGTGGAGAAAAGGGAGCCCTCCTACACTGTTGGTGGGAATGTAAGTTGATGCAGCCACTATGAAAAACAGTATGGAGGTTCCTCGAAAAGCTAAAGATAGAGTTGCCATATGATCCAGCAGTCCCACTCCTGGGTGTATATCCAGACAAAACTCTAATTCAAAAAGATGGATGGGGCTTCCCTGGTGGCGCAGTGGTTGAGAGTCCACCTGCCGATGCAGGGGATGCGGGTTCGTGCCCCGGTCCAGGAAGATCCCACGTGCCGCAGAGCAGCTGGGCCTGTGAGCCATGGCCACTGAGCCTGCACGTCCGGAGCCTGTGCTCCACAACGGGAGAGGCCACAACAGTGAGAGGCCCGCGTACTGCAAAAAAAAAAAAAAAAAAAAATGCTTAAGCAATCATTCCACAATGTATATGTATATCAAAACATCACACAGTCCACTTATAATCAATACCATTATATTTGTCAATTATTCCTCAATAAAGTGGGAAAATTTTTTAAAATAATTTAAATATGATTAGGATGGTAAAATATTTTAAATTTATTTTATTGAAGTATAGTTGATTTACAATGTTGTGTTAATTTATGCTGTACAACAAAGTGACCCAGTTAGCATATATATATATATATATATATATATATATATATATTATTTTTCATATTCTTTTCCATTGTGGTTTATCACAGGATATTGAATAATTGAATAGAGTTCCCTGTGCTGTACAGTAGAACCTTGTTGTTTATTGTTCTATATATGATAGTTTGCATCTGCTAATAGGATGGTAAGTTTTATGTTATGTGTATTTTACACAATTTTTGAAAAAAATATGAAGTCCACAGTCTCACTGCTGAGCTCATCCAAGCCCGGCCTTTTGGCAAAATTCCTTCTCTACCTTCGGCCTCTGTCTCTGAAGGTGTGAGGCTGGGTGATTCCTCTGTCATCATTGTTCCCCAGGGCAGCTCCAGAAACATGTTATCATGTTAGTTTCATGGAGGGCTCAGAGTTTTTCTTGGTTTTTGTTTTCTCTCTTGATGGAGAGAAGTCTGGATGTTTAAGCAGCTGTAGGATGAATAATTGCTGGCGACCATTTCATTTCACAAGTCATGCATTTCCTGTACCTCTGATGGTTCTGTCACATTTCTAAAGTCACAGTCCTCTCTCTGTCACTAGGGAAGGCAGACCTGGCCACTGGTTTCTGGGAGACAATTAGGGCAGCGGCGCTGGTTGTGTCCGAAACACGGGGCTTTGAACTTGAGGCAATGGTCATGCAGCATCTGTCAGATACCTTCTGCCTTCTGATCGGTTGGAAACTTCCTCCCAGGTTGGAGGGTATATGAGCTTCCCATGGCCACTGTAACAAATTACCACAAACTTGGTGGTTTAAAAAACGCCAATTTTCGGACTTCCCTGGTAGCACAGTGATTAAGAATCTGCCTGCCAATGCAGAGGACTCGGGTTCCAGCCCTAGGCTGGGAGGATCCCACATGCCCCGGAGCAACTAAGCCCCTGTGCCACAACTACTGAGTCCGTGTGCCACAACTACTGAAGTCCACATGCCTAGAGCCCGTGCTCTGCAAAAACAGAAGCCACAACAATGAGAAGCCTGTGCACTGCAACGAACAGTAGCCCCTGCTTGCTGCAACTAGAGAACGCCCGCTCAGCAACAAAGACCCATGCAGCCAAAAATAAATTAATTAATTAAATTTTTTTTAATGCCAGTTTTCTATCTTACAGTTCTGGAGGTCAGAATCTGAAATGGCTTTCACTGGGCTAACATCAAGTCACCCTCAGGGCTGCAGTCCTTCCAGAGGCTCTGGGGAGAGTCTGTTTCCTGGCCTTTTCCAGCTCCTGGAAGCCACCTGCATTCCTTGGACCGTGGCCCCTTCCTCCATTTTCAAAGGCAACAGTGTAGCATCCTCTTATCTCTCTCTGACCCTCCTGCCTCCCTCTTTTTTTTTTTTTTTTTTTTTTTTTTTTTTTGCGGTACACAGGCCTCTCACTGTTGTGGCCTCTCCCGTTGCGGAGCACAGGCTCCGGACGTGCAGGCTCAGTGGCCATGGCTCACGGGCCCAGCTGCTCTGTGGCATGTGGGATCTTCCCGGACCGGGGCACGAACCCGTGTCCCCTGCATTGGCAGGCGGACTCCCAACCACTGCGCCACCAGGGAAGCCCCTGCCTCCCTCTTTTAAGGACCCTTGTGATTCCAGTGGGTGCACCCATGTAACACAGGAGCATCTCCCCTTCTGCATATCCATAACTTAATCCCATCTGCAAATATGTTTCCATGTTGGGTACCATCTTTCACAGGTCCTGGGGATTAGGATGTGGACATCTTTGGGATGCACTATGTAGCCTGCCACAGAGAGTTTTCCTGATGGAGAAGAAACCTCATCAGCTCCAGAGGAATAAACAAGATATGGAGTCTGAGCTCTCAACCTCCAGATCTTGTTTTCTTCATCTTCCAAATAGGAAAGAAAATCTCTCTTTTGGTGATTTTCTGGGGAAAATCAAGTGGGATCAAGCTGATAGAAATGTGCAGTGGCCACGTGGTGGCCCAAGACCCAGGCGCCCAGTGACCTAGGCCTGAGGGCATCCTCCATTTCTGTAACAACCATTTACTGATCATCTACTGCATACCAGGCGGGGGTGGGGGGGCAGGAAGGAAGCAGAAACAGCTTCAGGCCCTGCCGTCCTGCAGTTCAGAGTCTGGGGAATGTTCACTCAACCATTTATTGAGTACCTGTTGTATACCAGGCATTGCTCTAGGTGCTGGGGGGACACAGTAGCAAACAAAGCAAAGATCCCTGGAACTCACATTCTAGTGGTAGTAAGCGCCATGGAAGGGAGGTACTGGTGCCCCAGGGCCTGACTTTGGCCAAGGATCAGGGGAGGCTTCTCCAAGGTGGTAACACTTGCTCTGAGATTGGCCAGATAAGGAGGAGTTAAAAGTGAGGGAGGGCTTCCCTGGTGGCGCAGTGGTTAAGAATCCGCCTGCCAATGCAGGGGACATGGGTTCAAGCACTGCTCCGGAAGATCCCACATGCCACAGAGCAACTAAGCCAGTGCGCCACAGCTACTGAATCCCGTGCGTCTAGAGCCTGTGCTCCGCAACAAGAGAAGCCACCGCAGTGAGAAGCCCACGCACTGCAACGAAGAATAGCCCCCACTGGCCGCAACTAGAGAAAGCCCACGTGCGCAGCAACAAAGACCCAATGCAGCCAAAAATAAATAAAAATAAAATAAATTTTGAAAAAATACTGAGGGAAAGGAAGGGAAGAGCATCCCAAGGATAGGGAACAGCATGTGCAAAGGCCCTGTGTGAATTGTGTGGCTGGAGCACCAGGAACTAAGGGCGAGAGGAATGAGAGGTGAGGCTGAGACAATCTACAGGGATTTTCTTGCTATTTTAAAATCAACAGGGAGCCATCGAATGTTTTCATGCAGGGAGGTGATTGCAAGTGGGTTCTGCAAAGATTGGCGTCACTGGGCCAGGTGTGGATTTGTCCTGCTGGGAGAGGGAGGACCTGGGTACCCACCCCCAGCCCCACCATCTGCACCCATCTCTCTGGGGCTCCGGCCTAGCCTGTCTCCCAATGGACCCATCTACCCCCCAGCTGCTGTCAGAGTCTCTACTTGCAGCTTCCTGCCCTGCCCCCAAGCCTCAAGGATACCACTGGTTCAGTCAACATCTATTAAACACCCACTGTGTGTCAGGAGCTTTACATTTGTTATCACATTGAGTTCCACTGATAATCCTAACAGGAAGGTGTGAAGTCCAAGATCAAACACGAAGAAGACCGAGGCCCAAGGAGGCAGTTGGTTAAGTGCAGACTGTTGGTCCCAGAAGCTCAAGCACCACTGACTCTCGGAAGACACCCATGATCCAGGGTAGCCCCTAGGTCCTCAGTGAACATCCACTGAATCAATCAATGGATGAATGAATGAATGAATGGTGGGCAAGTCCACTGTGGCTGGGGGGAAGGAGTGGAAAACATCCTCTCCTTTGGAGAGAGGTGAGTTGGACTCAGATTGAGAGGGCCCTTGAAAGCTAAACCTGGGAGTGTGGACGTGACCTGGTGGCAGCAGGGAGCCAGAGGGTTCTAGGCAGGGAGCCACACGATCTGATGTTTGAGTTGGACCAGATTGCCAAGAAGGGTGGAGTTAAAGGAGCCTGCCACTAGGGGGCACTCAAGTCTTCCTATAGATTGTCTTCAGAGCTGTACTGTCCAGATGGTGGCCACTGGCCACAGGGAGTGGTTGTGTACTTGAAACATGACCAGTCCGAATGGAGATTTAAGTTTAAAATACACACAGGATTCTGAAGATTTCATAAGAGAAAAAGAATGTCACATGCCTCACTGATGCTTTTAAAAATATCAGTGATGTTGGTGATATTTGGGGCACATTGGGCTAAAAAAATTATCAAATTTCTTCTGTTTCTTTTTTACTTTTTTGTAATGTGGTTAAGATTGTGCACATGGGTCGCATTTATATTTCTATTGAACAGAACTGGCTTAGAGAAAACAGTTACTGTTTTCAACAGTTGCCAGGGGTCAAACTACCCTCTCTTTTTCTCTTATTTTCCCTTATATTGGTCATCCTTCAAGGTAACCTTCCCACAGTGTTTTCTACCAGGTTATTCTTCTTGCTCATTGACTAAAAGTACATAACACAGGGACTTCCCTGGCGGTCCAGTGGTTAAGACTCCGTGCTTCCACTGCAGGGGGCATGGGTTCCATCCCTGGCTGGGGAGCTAAGATCCCACATGCTGCATGGCATGACCACAAAATAATAATAATAATATAATAGTACATAATAAATAGACCAAAAATAGAGAGTGAGGGTTATTGTTTTATAAATTGGAAACATATTGGATACACTATTTTTTTACCCAGGGTATCTTATGGAAACTGCTCAGACCACCTGCTAAGGTCCTAATTCACTCTTTGTAATTGTTTGATAATCTCCCATGGTGTGGATGAACCATAAGTTTTTCAACCACATTCCCATTAACTGGTTTTCACTTGCTTTATAGGTTTTATTCCCTCTACTACCTAAAAGAAAAAAAAGCACTGCAATAAATATTTTTATACCTATGTCCATATGTGCTGATTATTTTATTTCTAAAGGAAAGAGTTCAAGGAATGAGATTGCTGGGTGAAAGGCTTATGTATTTTTTTTTAGTTTATTTATTTATTTATGGCTGCGTTGGGTCTTTGTTGCTGCGCATGGGCTTTCACTGGTTGCGAGAGCGGGGGCTACTCTTCGTTGCAGTGTGCGGGCTTCTCATTGCAGTGGTTTCTCTTTGTTGCAGAGCACAGGCTCTAGATGTGCGGACTTCAGTAGTTGTGGCTCACAGGCTCAATAGTTGTGGCTCGTGGGCTCTAGAACACAGGGTCAGTAGTTGTGGCACACGGGCTTAGTTGCTCCGTGAAATGTGGGATCTTCCCAGACCAGGGCTCGAACCTGTGTCCCCTGCATTGGCAGGCGGATTCTCTTTTCTTTTAAATAAATTTATGTATTTATTTTTGGCTGCGTTGGGTCTTCATTGCTGCACGTGGGTTTTCTCTAGTTGTGGCGAGAGTGGGCTACTCTTTTTGTGGTGTGCGGGCTTCTCATTGCGGTGGCTTCTCTTGTTGCAGAGCACGGGCTCTAGAGTGCAGGCTCAGTAGTTGTGGTGCACGGGCTTAGTTACTCTGTGGCATGTGGGATCTTCCCGGACCAGGGCTCAAACCCGTGTCCCCTGCATTGGCAGGCGGATTGTTAACCATTGCGCCACCAGGGAAGTCCCAGGCTTATGTTTTGTTTGTTTGTTTTTTTCGGTACCTGGGCCTCTCACTGTTGTGGCCCCTCCCGCCGCGGAGCACAGGCTCCGGATGCACAGGCCCAGCGGCCACGGCTCACGGGCCCAGCCGCCCCGCGGCACGCGGGATCCTCCCAGACCGGGGCACAAACCCGTGCCCCCTGCACTGGCAGGCGGACACCCAACCACTGCGCCACCAGGGAAGCCCAGGCTTATGTATTTTTAATTTTAATAGATTTTTTCAGGCTGTAGATATCAATGAACTGATTCTAAAATTTCTATGGAAAGGCAAAGACCTAGAAGAGCCAACACAATACTGAAGAACAAAGTTGGAGGACTGACACTACCCAATGTCAGGACTTTCTATAAAGCTACAGTAATCAAGACAGCGTGGAACTGGCAAAAGAATAAACACATAGATCAATGAAACAGAATAGAGAGCCCAGAAATAAACCCACACAAATATAGTCAATAGATCTTTGACAAAGGAGCACAGGCAATCTAACGGAGAAAGGACAGTCTTTTCAATAGATGGTGCTGGAATAATTGGATGTCCATATGCCAAAAATAAAAAAACAAAGAGAGAGAGAATCTAGACACAGACCTTACACTTTTCACAAAAATGAACTCAAAATGCATCGTAATGAGTTACATTGAATAGGCAAATTCACAGAGACAAAAAGTTGAATAGCGGTTACTAGAAGCTGGGGGAATGTGGTATAGGAAGTTATCATTTAATGGGTACCATTTCCGTTTGGGATGATGAAAAGTTCCTGAAATAGATAGTGGTATGACTACACAACATTGTGACTGTAGTTAATGCCACCAAATTGTACACTTAAAAATGGTTAAAATGGTACACTGTGTATTATGTATATTTTACCCCCAGCCCACACACATAGAATCATAGACCTGGATGTAAAACACAAAACTATAAAACTTCTAGAAGGAAACATAGGAAAAAATCTAGGTGATCTTGGGTTTGGCAATGGGTTTTTAGATACAACATCAAAAGCATAATCCATGGGGAAAAAATTGATGTTGAACTTCAGTAAAATTAAAAACTTTTGCTCTGCAAAAGATGCTATTAAGAGAATGAAAAGACGGGCCTCCCTGGTGGCGCAGTGGTTGAGAGTCCGCCTGCCGATGCAGGGGATACGGGTTCGTGCCCCGGTCTGGGAGGATCCCATATGCCGCGGAGCGGCTGGGCCCGTGAGCCATGGCCGCTGGGCCTGCGCATCCGGAGCCTGTGCTCCGCAACGGGAGAGGCCACAACAGTGAGAGGCCCGCGTACCGCAAAGAAAGGGAAAGAAGAAAAAAAAAAAAGAGAGAATGAAAAGACAAGTCGTAGACTAGAAGAAAATGTTACAAAGCATATCTGAAAAAGGATTTGTATCCAAAATAGCTGTTGCCAGGGCAGTGTTTAAACCCTTTTGGAGAGTACATTCCTGCCAGTCATGCCCGAGAACACAGCCTCACCAGAAATGAGTGTTATCACCTTTCAAAATTTTTGCCAGTTTGAGAAAGTGGCATCTCACTATTGTCTCAATTTGCATGTCCTGACCCCCGGCCCATCTGAACATCTTTTCATCTGATTTTGGTTACTTGGATTTGCTTTTTTGTGCACTGCTTATTCATATTGTTTAACCTTTATTTCCTTTCAGATTGTCTTCTTTTCAATTTATACATGCTCTTTGTCAGCTGAATTAATGATTTCAAAATTTTGTGGTATCTTTTGTCATCCAGAGTTTCCAGTCTTGCCTAGGGAAGTCTCTTCTGTCCTCAGATCATATATATAGCTACTTAGATTTCCTAACCATGTTCTTATTTTTTGCATTTGAGTACTGAATCTATCTGGAACATATTTTTGTTTATTGTATCAGCTGAGGGTCTACCTGTTTTTTTCAGATGGTTTGATAGCAGTGTACCAAAGTGTATTCAAGATTGGACCCAAACCATTTAAAAAATAAATCACGCTATACCCTGGGAATTAAAATGCCACCTTTTTCATGTATGTGGGGACATCTTCCTGAATTTTTGTGATTTTTTTTCCTACTCATCTATTTAATTAGTTCCATTTTAACTATTTCAATTGAAGTATCCCCCTATTCTTTTTTGCGTTTGTGTTGGCTGGTCTTCTGTATAATTTTTATCCAATTCAGGAAAAATAATTATGCTTTCCACACTGGGATGCTGAATGTAATCGCATTAAGTTTATAATTTTTGGATAACATATTTTATCCATATTGACCCATCAAAGAAATGCTATGTCTTTCCATTACTTCAGATCTTGCTTTATCTTCTTTAATGAGATTTTATGATTTTTTATACAGTATCATATATACTATAGTACAATATTTACTGTTGATTTTAGGGTAATTGCTTTTATTATATATATATTATATAATATATATATATTATATATATATACTATATATAGGTATATATATATAATATATATATATAATATATATATATTATATATATATATTTTTTTTTTTTGCGTTACGCGGGCGTCTCACTGTTGTGACCTCTCCCATTGCGGAGCACAGGCTCCGGATGCGCAGGCTCAGCGGCCATGGCTCACGGGCCCAGCCACTCCGCAGTATATGGGATCTTCCCAGACCGGGGCACGAGCCCGTGTCCCCTGCATCGGCAGGCGGACTCTCAACTACTGCGCCACCAGGGAAGCCCGCTTTTATTATATTTAAGCAATGTCTTTTTTTTTTTAATTTTACTTCACTTTCACTAAAAAAGACTGCTGAATTTTATCAAATGTTTCTTAGTACATATTAATAGGATCTTGTGGGATTTCTTGTTTAATTTGATAGAGTGCTTTTTATTGGAACTCTCTGGAATTCTGGAGATAAAGCTGACTATATCAGACTGTAGCTTCTCTTT
Source organism: Mesoplodon densirostris (assembly GCF_025265405.1). Lineage (NCBI taxonomy): Eukaryota > Metazoa > Chordata > Mammalia > Artiodactyla > Ziphiidae > Mesoplodon > Mesoplodon densirostris. The sequence continues at coordinate 147,105,015 of NC_082663.1, read as the reverse complement.
TGGACAAATGACAATGTTTGATAACATTTAGAATTTTTCTATGTTCTTAGGTAAGATCGATCTGTATTTTTCCATCCTGTCATTATCGTTTTGGAACTGAAGCTGTGAAATGAATTCATAAAATGAGGTCATGGATTTACTGGGTGAGTTTTCTGTATTTTTCTATGGAATAGTTTGAATAATTTGGATTATGATTATTTAGTTTAGAGAAACTTTCTTAATATAGTTCTTTAATCACCTTTCTAATATCTTTTATGTTCATTGACCTAATCAGATGTTCCACTTGGGCCAGTGATCAGAATGTGCATTTTTCTCAGAAATCATTGATTTCCTGTAGGTTTTCCAGAAAGTTGCCTGAGCCGCATATAGAATTCTCTTATTTGACTGTTTGCATCTATGCTGACACCTTATCTCCTTAGAGGTCCCTAATCGTGTTTATTACCTCCTCCCCCCCACCCCCCCACCCCCACCCCGCTCTGATTTTTACAAATTATTCAGGCTTGTGAGAGGTTATCTATTTCATTGGTTTTTAAAGAATCCACTTCCTTTCTCACCCTGTTTGACCTTCCTCCCCATTTGATTCATGTCCGTTTTTCCTCTCTATCTATTCCATCTTCCTAATTTCTTTTTGTTCTTAGTCTAATTTGTTAAAACAGTTCCCTCATTTTTGTTTTCCTTGCCTCTCTCTCTCTTTTTTTTTTTTTTGGCTGACCTTAGTTCCCCGACCAGGGATCAAGACCGGGCCAAATTAGTGAAAGCACCGAGTCCTAACCTAACTGGACCGCCAGGGAATTCCCACATCTTTGTTTTCTTTAACAGTGGGATAATTAAGGCTGTGAGCATTTCTCCAAGATCAGTTTTATCTGTTTCAGGGATTTTGATATAAAATGTTACTTTCATTGTTTTCTGAATAGTTTACCAGTTCCCTTTTGGCTTCCTTTGTCATTCAAGTCATTGTCCTTTGTCACTGCTGATCTGTTTGGGGCAAGGAGGGTGACAGGAGGGTATGGGGTGGAAGGGTGGGCTTATGAGAGAGGTTATAGGGGATCTTTGCCCACTTCTTTCTTTTACTTCCATTCTAGAATGTTACCCATCCTAGAGAGTTTAGCGTGTGTCTTCTTCTTTGCTTCTGATTCTGCAAGATGTATGTTGAGCTATGTGCCTGTGTTTTACATTTGCCCAAATGATGCTGTACTCTCTCACTCGCTCTCTCTCTCCCTCTCTCTCTCATTTCTTCCCTTCTCTATTGGCATTTTATTTTCTGATTAAATCAGAATCTGCATATTTTTTCCTTGAGATATCTTTCACATACCATAAAATTCACCCCTTTTAAGGTGTACAATTCAGTGGTTTTTTATTATATTTGCAAGGTTGTGCAACCATCACCACTATCTAACTCCAGAACATTTTCATCACCCCAGAAAGAAACCTCATACCCCTTGGCAGTCACCCCTCATCCCCTCTTCCCATTGCCTCAGGCAACCACGAATCTACCTTCCATCTCTGTAGATTTGCCTGTGTGGACATGTCATATAAATAGAATCACGCAACATGTGATTTTCGTATTTGGCTTCTTTTACTCACCATAATGTCCTCAGGTTCGTCCATATTGTACTGTGTATCAACACTTCATTGCTGGCTAACGTGCCATTGTATGGAAGGGTGGATCACATTTTACTACCCTTACATATTTGATAGACTTTTGGGTCTTTCCCACTTTTTGGCTATTATGAGGCACTTTGTTAGGAAGGTTTATCCACGTTGCTTCATGTGAGGCCTGTCTGTTAACTCCAGCTACCCTCAGGACTTCTGGCTGTACACCTCCCAGTTTCACCATACATCTACTCCCCCAGCAATGGACCTCAGACCCCTTCAAATCTCTACCAAGCAAAACAATTATGTGATGAACTTGATTATTCCTCTTTTTTATTTTTAAAACAGCAATCTGCTGTGTTATTGGTCTAATCAATATATTTTCTGCTATTTCTCTGAAGATAATAATTCAGTGGGGTTGTGTTGTGCTTTTTTTTTCTCCTTCAATTGTTTTTATTTTCCTGAGTTTGTTTATTTTTCCTGTGTTTATTCTGGTCTCTACCTTTCATTTCGGAGGTTTCCTTAAATCTTATATTTGAATGTGAGGTCCAGCAGCTGAAATGGTAGGGGGTTCATGTCAGTGGGCAGTTTCATTGAAGGCAAACTTTCCCAGAGGTCCCCCCACCCAAACGTCAGTCGCTATAGGTCTTTTCTCTGAAGCCATTTGGTTTCTCCAGAGAAGACTCCCAGTCTCCTGTGTGTGTGGGTAGGAGGTGGGAGGGAGTACCCTTGGCTTTCTTGGGGCTCAGCAGGGAAGCGCTGGTGATCTCCAGTATGGAAGTTGTTAACCTAAAACAATAAAACAGCCAGTTATTTTACAAGCAAAATGGGTTTATTCAAGAGCAACAAAGAATTGCAATTCAGGACATGCAACTATGATGAACCACATGCAAATCCAGTAAAACAAAGGACACTCTTTTATAGAGGAGAAGGGGAAGATGGGAGGGGATGTTGTAAATAAAAAGGCCATTGGAGGAAACTGGGATTAGAAATATAGTGGCTTTTCATTGGCTGAGCTGTTGCCAGGCAAGGAGAAATCTTTCTTCTCCCTGCTGGGTAGTAAAGTAGTGTCACTTCCTGCCAGAGATGCAAAGTATCTCTTTCTGCTGGAATTTGTATTGATACATGTGCATGGGAGCTCCCCCTTCTGGCCTCCCACCTCTATTTTAGTGAAGTTTCCCATTATTAATTTTCACAAAGCTTTCATCCCATCCCTTGCTTAAACATGGTTCCTTTTCTTCCCTCCTCATGCCTGGTACCTCCCATTTGGGAGCTAATTTCACAAGATAATCAATTTCCTACCCCTCAGGAAATTCCTACCATTATTTCTTCAAATATTGTTCTTATTGATAACAGCTATTTATTGAGCACCATTCTAGGTCCTGGCAATATAACACTGAGCAAATCAAACAATTTATACCACTTGGAGCTTGCCCGTTCTAGTTCCTTGTGGAACCTTCTCTATTGGAATACCTGGATTTACCCTCCATGTCCCTTAAAATTTTTCCTGTGGTTCCCATTTCTCATTAACTAGCCTTATCTATAATTGGTTATTTTTCTAACCATCTGTTTTGTTTCATGATAATTGACATTTTTCCATGTCCATAAATTTAGACCTCATTTTTAAATTTTTCTCATTTTTTTAAATTGACCGTATAGTATTCTATTATGTGGCCATAGCATTATATACTTAACCAAGATTCTATCGATATTATTGGACATTTAGGTTGCTTCTAATTACTTACTCTTATGATAACATATATACTTATATACATATAACTATATTGCATAAGTATACATTATATATAGATATATATTACATACATCTATATTATATAACTATATGTAATATATAATGTATAAATATAATTGTATATGTATATAATATATATTATATATATAACTATATGTTTATGTAATATACATATGTAATATATATATAACTTTTATTAAGTCTTTAATAATTTTCTTAAGATTGAATTCTAAACGTTGAATTTCTGGGTCAAAGGCCATTTATTCAACTTTTGGATACATGTCGTCACTCACCTTCCAGAAACGTCCGTCCGCCAAATGGGCAAAGTAGGGGCTCCAGTGAATGACACCCCCCCAGATTCCTGGAAAAAAAGCACTATTTGGGGGAGATAAATTAATGAAAAATTCATGTTCAGTGGCCAGAATGGCCATGAGAATAGCCCAGGCCCTGGGGACACTGTCCACAGCTCCAGACGGGAAGGATGGGGCTGGTGGGATTGGAAAACTGTTGTGCCCTGCCGGGTAAGGGACACAAGAAAGCATCTTCCTAGAACCCAGTAAAAGAGAAAAGAACTGTAGCTGGAATTAGGGGGCTTAGCCATGGCCGGACAATCCACTCTGGTGAACTCTGCCCTTCTTGTGCCATTCACAGACCGGATGCCTGGCTTCCCCTCCATGTCTGGGTCTTTGATCCAGGACAAGGAGAAGGCCTCTGAGTCTGGGGCAATGGGCAGGCTGGATGAAATCCCCACTCGTTACTCTATAGCTCTAGGCTCTCAGGTTCAATCTTCATGACTCTTGATCTCCCATCTGAAAGATGCAAATAATAATAATCTCTGCCTTCTAGGGTCCCCATAGGGATTCGAGGTTACATTTGAGTATCAAACATCATACATCAACAATAACAATCATGAAGTAATACTTAAGAGTCAGAATGTACTTTTCCTGTGCCAGGCACTGCCTTTCTTCTTCGTTTTTTTTATTTTTTATTTTTATTTTTTGTGGTACGCGGGCCTCTCACTGTTGTGGCCTCTCCCGTTGCAGAGCACAGGCTCCGGACGCGCTGGCTCAGCAGCCATGGTTCACGGGCCCAGCCGCTCTGCGGCATGTGGGATCTTCCCGGACCAGGGCACGAACCCGTGTCCCCTGCATTGGCAGGCGGACTCTCAACCACTGCGCCACCAGGGAAGCCCTGCCTTTCTTCTTTATGTATATTATCCAACTCACACGACAGCCCCTCACAACTGGTGTTGCTGTCATGCCCATTTTGCACAAGAGTAAACTTTGCGTTTCAAAGAGGTTGACTAATTCACGGGCAAAGCTGGAATTTGAACTCTGTCCTGCAGCTCCACAGCCCACACTCTGATTCCTGTGTGTTCTTGCCTCTTAGAGGGCACACTTTTTTGTCTGCAATCTACACAAAGACAGCCTGTGCCCTGGCTGGGGCTTCCTGCCCCTTCCATTGGGAAGTTTAGACACATTGTAACTAATTATAATCATGATCATCAACTGCTACTATGTCTAAACTTCAGTGGGCCCTGAGAAGATCCAGCTTGTGGGCGTGCAAAGTTGATGCCTTTTCTGATCTCTAGGAACCTCTGGGAGGTTGGTCTTTCCACACTGCAGCCCCTGCCCTGCCCACCTGCTCACCTGTGCCTGCAGTTCGTGGTTCGGCACTGATTTCCCACTAAAAGTGCTCTTTAAAGATGTGGTACAGGGCTTCCCTGGTAGCGCAGTGGTTGAGAGTCTGTCTGCCGATACAGGGGACGCGGGTTCGTGCCCCGGTCCTGGAGGATCCCACATGCCGCGGTGCGGCTGGGCCCATGAGCCATGGCCGCTGAGCCTGTGCTCCACAACGGGAAAGGCTGCAAGAGTGAGAGGCCCGCGTACCACAAAAAAAAAAAAAAAAAAAAAAAAGATGTGGTACATATATACAATAGAATACTACTCAGCCATAAAAAGGAACAAAATAATGCCATTTGCAGCAACGTGGATGCAACTAGAGATTATCACACTAAGTGAAGTAAGTTGGAAAGAGAAAGACAAATACCATATGGTATCACTAATATGTGGACTCTAAAATATAACACAAATGAACCTATCTATGAAACAGAAACAGACCCACAGACATAGAGAACAGACTTGTGGTTGCCAAGGAGGAGGGGGGTGAGGGAGGGATGGAGTGGGAGGTTGGAGTTAGCAGATGTAAGCTTTCATATATAGAATGGATAAACAAGGTCCTACTGTATAGCACAGGGAACTATATTCAATATTCTATGATAAACCATAATGGAAAAGAATATTTTAAAAGAATGTATACATATATGTGTAACTGAATCACTTTGCTGTACAGCAGAAATTAACACAATATTGTAAATCAACTGTACTTCAATTTAAAAAAATGTTTTTAAGCGCTCTTTAATCTGCCTGGGAAAAGATGAGGGGAGGGCGAGGATGGGAGAGGGGCCCTTGCAGGCAAAACTCCTCCCTTCCCTCCCTTCCCAGGTCCCCTGCCCTGAATCTATTCTCTGACCAGGTAACCTTACACCCTCTTTTGGGAAAAAACTATCTGCCTCCTCTTTACCCTGTTCCCAGCTGGCCAGATACTGAGGTTTCTCTGACGTGGAGAGCTTCTGTGATCTGGGTGCCAGCCGAGTTGCATAAACTCAGGTATCTTGGAAATCAACCCCAGCCATGCCCAGCCTCCGGCAGCCTCAGGCAACAACGCCCACACTCATTCCTTGCTACATACTGTCATTGGCAAATACTAACAGATGCTCCCGTGGACAGAGCAGGGCACTAACACAAAAGAAGGGCACTTTTAAAGTGTACATTTCAACAGCATGAAGTACATTCACATTGTTGTGCAACCATCACCATCCATCGTCAAAACTGTTTTCATCTTGTAAAACTGAAACTCTGTCCCCATGGAACGCTAACTCCCTCATCCCCTCCCCCAGCCCTTGCACCCACCATTCTGCTTTCTGTCTCTATGAATCTGGCTTCTCTTGGGACCCCCTGTAAGTGGAACCACACAGAATTTGTCCTTTTGTGTCTGGCTTCTTTCACTGAGCGTCATGTCCTCAAGGTCCATCCATGTTGCAGCAGGTGTCAGAATGTTCCTCCTTTTAAAAGCTTGAATAATATTCCATTGTATGGACGGACCACGTTCTGTTGATCCATTTGTCTGCCGATAGACACTCGGGTTGCCTCCACCTTTTCGGCTACTGTGGATAATGCTGCTATCAACATGGGTGTACAAATATCTCTTGGAGGCGTGTTTCCGTTTAATTCTTCTCCTAAATACTAACATTTTACAAAACCGTTCCGTGCTTTTGAAATGAACAGTGGATGTTGGACACCTTTACAAATTCACCGAGGTGTGCTAACTCAGAGATTAGCATTGTGGATGGCCCAGATTCAGCTCCTGGTTCTGTCACTTCTTCTGGGACTCCAGGCAGATCATTTAACCCTTCAATGCCACCTCAGCTTCCCTCCTCATCCGTAAAATGGGGGAGAATTACACCTGGTTTCCAGATCTAAATGTGGTGTTTCAGTACATGCAAAGAAAAAACATAAACACAGGTAAAGAACCCATCCCAGTGCATGCATCTAAGCCACTTCTATTAGTGTGTCCTGACCTGCTTCCTCCCACGTGGCGGCTACACAGGGTCCCATATCGTGGAGGGGCCCCTGTTTTTATTTAACTGGACCACAGTGGGCAGACATTCATGTTTTCCTACCACAAATTACGTAGCAAGGAATCTCTTCTTGAATTTCCTTGCACATGCAAGTTTATTTGCAGGATGCATTCCCAGAAATGGGATGGCCGAGCCAAAGGGCATGTGCATTTCACAGTTTTATAGCTGGCCTCTAATTGCCCTCCACTGAGGCTGTGCCCAGGGCTGGGTCACACCTGCAATGACTGACGGGCTGGGTCCCCACAGTTCAACCTTCTCAAGTCTTCTCAAACTTTGCTCTTTGCCCATCTGATACCAGAGATGCCTAAGAGGGCATGTGAACTGGAGGAACACAGAGGAGGCTCGGGCCTGGGGACAAGTGAGGCTCTGATGTCCTGGGGGAGCAGGCGTGTGTGTGTGTGTGTGTGTGTGTGTGTGTGTGTGTGTGTGGTGATCGGTGCCTAAGACCAAAAGGAAGGAATGAGTGAATCACCCTGAAGGCCAGCGAGTTCAGCTTGCAAAGTGCTCTATGTCCCTAGCTAAGAAGCATGAGCTCTTTTCAGGGCTCTAGGACAGCTCTGGGGGATTCTAAGTGGGGATGAGGGATGCCATCCTGTCTCTTTCAAAGCCATCTCTCTAGCTGCTGGTGGCTGGTGGGCATGGGGCTGGGCTGAGTCAGGAGCACCAGGCAGGAAGCTGGTTCAAAAGTAGAAACAGGGCTTCCCTGGTGGTGCAGTGGTTGAGAGTCCACCTGTCGATGCAGGGGACACGGGTTCGTGCCCCGGTCCAGGAAGATCCCACATGCCGCGGAGCGGCTGGGCCCGTGAGCCATGGCCACTGAGCCTGCGCGTCCGGAGCCTGTGCTCCGCAACAGGAGAGGCCACAGCAGTGAGAGGCCCGCGTACCACAAAAAAAAAAAAAAAAAAAAAAAAGTAGAAACAAAGGTCAAGTGTCTGGGTCCCTGGGGACAATGAGCTCCCTGGGGCAGGGACCGTGTCTGTCCCAGCCATTGCAGTGGCTCCAGGAACCTAGGGCCTGTTGCATGAAGGGGCTGATACACATTTGTTGATGGAATGAATGCATGCATCACTGGTGGAGTGAAGAGGGGACATCTCCAACAGAGCTGGATGGTCAACCGGCGGCAGGGGATGAGGGAGAAGCTGCTATTCAGGAGGATGATTTGGCCCTTACCTGGGTGGGTGGACAACGCTGAGATGAGTTCTGGGGACATATCTGGGAAGGCGAAGGACACGTGGGTCTCAGGCTCCCTGAGAGACTTGTGCGGCTATGGAGATAGGAGGGAAACAGAAGGCACAGGACACATGTGCTAGCTCAGGACCAGGGAACAGGTGTAGCGATAAAGGGGTAAAGGTGAGTAGAGTCACAGTGTGAAAGATTATATTAATCATGCGTTTGCATGTTCTGTATTTTTTGATGCTCTGACATCCGGGGCCCCTGCTGATCCTGGAGACAGGCTCCTCCCAAGATTAGCTAATTCCTAGAGATAGTGAACAGCTGCCTCGGAGAGCACACCTTTCTTTCCTTTGCAAACCAGCCAATGCAAAACTCATAAACACAACCACGTCCTTACTGGGGTCTCCACTCTGAGCCAACATTCCCCTGCTCTAGTCACCCTGAGGCTAAGTACCAGGCAACTAGGGAGAGCCCCTACGCCACAGAGTTGGCTGAAATTATTCAAATAAGTCAATCCTGAATCTTACCCTGCTCTGCCTTGCCTTTGCCTTAGAAACCAAAATAAGGGGCGTGGGTAGGGGAATGGGAAGATGATGTTGGTCAAAGGGTACAAACTTCTAGTTACAAGATTAAAAGGTTTGGGATCTAACGTCTGGCATGGTGATTATAGCTAATAATACTGTATCACATACTTGGAAGTTGCTAAGAGAGTGGATCTTAAATGTTCTCATCACAAAAAAGAAATGGTAACTATGTGACGGGATGGCTATGGTGGTAATAGTTTTGCAGTTTACAAGTGTATTGAATCAACATATCATATACCTTAAATGTACACAGTTACGTGCCCGTTGGATCTCAATAAAGCTGGGGAGGAAAAAAATTCCCAGAGGGCAGCTGCAGAGCATAAAACGAAGTGCAAGTTTCTTCTGAGCATGGGGCTCTGGGCAACTGCACAGACAGAGCTGGTCTTGGAGCTGCATTTTACACACAGCAAAGCAAGGAAGCAATTTGGCTTGAGCGTGCCCAGCTGGGCAGCAGCAGAATCACCAACACTTCCCTCTCGACACAGCATTGGGCTGCATCGTAGAGGCTTGAATGAGCTTCTGCAGTTCGGTCCTGGGCATCCAGGTCTCCGCTGACAATTTCCATAATTACAGCTTGCTGTGCTACAACTTGGGCTTCCTTTTCGTAAGTCACCTGGTTGGAATTGATAAACAGACGCTGGACGTTGGGGTAACCCAGAAGCGTTTGTTCACACGTGGTTTCCTTCCTAGCACTTTTTGTAAAGAGAAAGTCTTAACGACATAAATAAGAAAAATCTTATTTAAAAAGAAAAACTGAAGAGCTACAAAAATGTCTCCCTTCAGGGTGAGTAGTTGCTGGGTTCCATGCCTGAGTTTTGTGGCTCGGTTTCATGTTGGGTTCTCTGGCTGGGTTTTGTGGCTGGGTCCTGTGGCTTCATTCTATAGTGGGGGTTTGTGATTGGGTTCTGTGGTTGAATTCTGTGACTGAGTTTTCTGTTGGATTCTGTGGCTGGGTTCCATTGTTGAGTTTGTGGCTGGGTTCTGTGGCTGGGTTTTATGTTGGGTTCTGTGGCTGGGTCCTGTGGCTTCATTCTACAATGGGGTTTGTGACTGGGTTCCATGGTTGAATTCTGTGGCCGAGTTTTGTGTTGCATTCTGTGTCTGGGTTCCACGTTTGAGCTTTGTGGCTGGATTCCGTGGCTGGATTTTGTGTTGGGTTCTATAGCCAGGTTTTACGGCTGGCTTTTTTTTTTTTTTTTTTTTTTTGCGGTATGCGGGCCTCTCACTGTTGTGGCCTCCCCCGTTGCGGAGCACAGGCTCCGGACGCGCAGGCTCCGGACGCGCAGGCTCAGCGGCCATGGCTCACGGGCCCAGCCACTCCGCGGCATATGGGATCCTCCCAGACCGGGGCACGAACCCGTATCCCCTGCATCGGCAGGCGGACTCTCAACCACTTGCGCCACCAGGGAGGCCCCGGCTGGCTTTTATGTTGAGTTCCACGACTGCATTTCATGGTTGTGCTGTGTGTGTGTGTGTGTGTGTGTGTGTGTTTATCTTACATTTGTATATTTCTTTTTTATTTTTATTCATGGCTGTGTTTTGTTGCTGGGCTCTGTGGCTGATTTAGGGCCTCAAGAACCTCTACAGCTTCTGCTCTCTTACCTGGGAAAGTTTCAAGTTCAGGTGAAGACACTGCAAAGACATTTTCCCCCTAGTTTGAAGAAATAAATTAATGAAGACATCCACAGGCTGGATCAGATTTGAACTAGGTTAAAAGTGACCTCTCTTAGGAGCAAATGCTTTCATCTCAAAGGAGAAGGCAGGTACCCTGAGTTTGAGGCCAGAGACTGGGCACAGAAGCCAGGTGAGTTTTACCTGGGGTAGGGATTGGACCAGGATGACTATTGGCTTTTTTTAAAATTAATTAATCAATTTATTTGGCTGCATTGGGTCTTTGTTGCTGCGCGTGGGCTTTCTCTAGTTGCGGTGAGCAGGGGCTATTCTTTTTTTTTTTTTTTTGCGGTACACGGGCCTCTCACTGTTGTGGCCTCTCGCGTTGCAGAGCACAGCCTCCGGACATGCAGGCTCAGCGGCCATGGCTCACGGGCCCAGCCGCTCCGCGGCATGTGGGATCTTCCCAGACTGGGGTATGAACCCGTGTCCCCTGAATCGGCAGGCGGACTCTCAACCACTGAGCCACCAGGGAAGAGGGGCTATTCTTCGTTGCAGTGCATGGGCTTCTCGTGGCAGTGGAGCACAGGCTCTAGGAGTGCAGGCTTCAGTAGTTGTGGCTCACAGCTCTAGAGGACAGGCTCTGTAGTTGTGGCGCACAGGCTAAGTTGCTCTGTGGCATGTGGGATCTTCCCGGACCAGGGCTGGAACCCGTGTCTCCTGCTTTGGCAGGCGGATTCTCAACCACCGTGCCACCAGGGAAGTCCTGACTACTGGCTTTATTAACACTCTGGGTACAAAGTGCTGTGGGGTTTTTTTTTTTTTGTTGCGGTATGCGGGCCTCTCACCGCTATGGCCTCTCCCGTTGCGGAGCACAGGCTCCGGATGCACAGGCTCAGCAGCCATGGCTCACGGGCCCAGCCGCTCCGCGGCATGTGGGATCTTCCCGGACCGGGGCACGAACCCGTGTCCCCTGCATCGGCAGGCGGACTCTCAACCACTGCGCCATCAGGGAAGCCCAGTGCTGTGGGTTTTGGTGTCCTGCCCTCAACCCTATTTTTGCCAAAATATTTTTATTATTAAATATAATATTTAACTTACATTTAATATATTATTATAATTAATAACCTAAGATAAACAATACATTATTTATATATTTTAATACATAAATATATAAATAATATCCTGTTATCTTGAAGGTGTGACTTTTCAGAACATGGGATTTTTCAGCAAAAAATTCCTGATGTGTGAGCACCTACTGTGCGCCAGGCACTTTCTAGGCACAAGGATCCTGCCCTCCTGGATGTGACACTCCAGGGGGATGGGGTAGATTGCATTCTCCAAAAACAGGAGGAACAATCTCTCCCATGCCACTTGCTCTTCTTTAGTGTGAACTTGACACCCCTGGACAAAAAGTGGGGTCTAGGTCTCCTCTTGACCCTGGGCAGAACTCTGTGTCCATCTTAACCAATAGAGAATGGTGGAAGTGACACTACACCACAAGGCTAGGTCATACATGCCAATGTGGCTCCTTCCTGGGATGCTCCCTTTTGGAACCAGCCTCCATCATGTGAGGAAGCCCAAGCCACATGGAGAGGCCATGGGGAGGTGTTGCACTTGACAACCCCAGCTGAGCTCCCAGCCGGCAGCCAGCATCAATCACCAGACAGGAGAGCCAGGAACCTGGAAGTGACCCCAGTCCCAGCCTGCCTGTGACCCACTGAGAAACCTTGAGCAACAACCAGCCAGCTTGAACAATCATCTACAGGAAGACACTGGAACTCACCAAAAAAGATACCCCACATCCAAAGACAAAGGAGAAGCCACAATGAGATGGTACGAGGGGCGCAATCACAATAAAATCAAATCCCATAATCGCTGGGTGGGTGACTCACAAACTGGAGAACACTTATACCACAGAAGTCCACCCACTGGAGTGAAGGTTCTGAGCCCCACGTCAGGCTTCCCAACCTGGGGGTCCAGCAATGGGAGGAGGAATTCCTAGAGAGTCAGACTTTGAAGGCTAGTGGGATTTGATTGCAGGACTTTGACAGGACCGGGGGAAACAGAGACTCCACTCTTGGAGGGCACACACTACATCGGGACCCAGGGGAAGGAGCAGTGATCCCATAGGAGACTGAACCAGACCTACCTGCTAGTGTTGGAGGGTCTCCTGCAGAGGCGGGGGGTGGCTGTGGCTCACGGTGGGGACAAGGACACTGGCAGCAGAAGTTCTGGGAAGTACTCCTCGGCGTGAGCCCTCCCGGAGTCTGCCATTAGCCCCACCAAAGAGCCTGTAGGTGCCAGTGCTGGGTCACCTCAGGCCAAACAAAAACTCCACACATCAGCAGACAAGAGGATTAAAGTTTTACTGAGCTCTGCCCACCAGAGCAACACCCAGCTCTACCCACCACCATTCCCTCCCATCAGGAAGCTTGCACAAGCCTCTTAGATAGCCTCACCCACCAGAGGGCAGACAGCAGAAGGTAGAACTACAATCCTGCAGCCTGTGAAACGAAAACCACATTCACAGAAAGACAGACAATGAAAAAGCAGAGGACTATGTATCAGATGAAGGAACAAGATAAAACTGCAGAAAAACAACCAAATGAAGTAGTGATAGGCAACCTTCCAGAAAAAGAATTCAGAATGATAGTGAAGATGATCCAGGACCTCGAAAACAGAATGGAGGCAAAGATCGAGAAGATAACAGAAATGTTTAACAAAGACCTAGAAGAATTAAAGAACGAACACCTAGAAGAATTAAAGTACAAACAAAGAGATGAACAATACAGTAACTGAAATGAAAAATACACTAGAAGGGGGCTTCCCTGGTGGCGCAGTGGTTGAGAGTCCACCTGCCGATGCAGGGGACACGGGTTCGTGCCCCGGTCCGGGAAGATCCCACGTGCCGCGGAGCGGCTGGGCCCGTGAGCCATGGCCACTAAGCCTGCGCGTCCGGAGCCTGTGCTCCGCAACGGGAGAGGCCACAACAGTGAGAGGCCCACGTACCGCAAAAAAAAAAAAAAACTACAATGAGGTATCACCTCACACCAGTTAGAATGGGCATCATCAGAAAATCTACAAACAACAAATGCTGGAGAGGGTGTGGAGAAAAGGGAACCCTCTTGCACTGTTGGTGGGAATGTAAATTGATACAGCCGCTATGGAGAACAGTATAGAGGTTCCTTAAAAAACTAAAAATAGTATTACCATATGACCCAGCAATCCCACTACTGGGCATATACCCAGAGAAAACTATAATTCCAAAAGACACATGCACCCCAGTGTTCACTGCAGCACTATTTACAATAGCCAGGTCATGGAAGCAACCTAAATGCCCACTGACAGAAAAATGGATGAAGGAGGTGTTGTACATATACACAACGGAATATTACTCAGCCATAAAAAGAGAATGAAATTGGGTCATTTGTAGAGACGTGAATGGACCAAGAGACTGTCATACAGAGTGAAGTAAGTCAGAAAGAGAAAAACAAATATCATATATTAACCCATATATGTGGAATCTAGCAAAGTGGTACAGATGAACTGGTTTGCAAGGCAGAAATAGAGACACAGATATAGAGAACAAATGTATGGACACCGTCGGGGGAAAGCGGGGTGAGGGTGTTGGTGGGATGAATTGGGAGATTCGCACTGATATATATACATTACTACATATAAAATAGATAACTAATAAGAACCTGCTGTATAAAAAAATAAATAATAATAATAATAATAATAAAGAACCAGCCTGCTGAGCCCAGTCAACCCCTAAAACCATGAGAGAGAATAATGTTTGGGTGTGACTTGTTACTGAGCAACAGATAACAGGAATCAGGAAAGACAGTAAACACATAAACAAGAGAATGTCAGCCGGTGATACGGAGACACAAAAGCAGAGTGATATGACTGGAGGGGGCTGCTTTTGTTGGGGGCATCAGGGAGGGCCTCTTGGAGGAGGTGACTTTTGAACTGAGACCTGAAGGATGAGAAACATTCAACTATGATAAGAACTAGGAACCAGTATTCCAGGCGGAGGGAAGAGCACGTGCAAAGGCCTTGAGGCAGAAAGGATCTCAGTGTACTGAAAAACACCAGGGAGGCCAGTGAGGTTCGAGTAGAGAAAGAGAAGGGGCGAGTAGCAGGGAGGTGATGGGAGCCTTGTTGGCCGTGGTCACTAGGACAGAAGTTTTTGTTCTGAGTGTGCTGGAGAACTTTTGAGCAGGGGCAGGATGAGACCCAGTCTCTACACTTGTGTGGGTGACAGGTGGGACTGAGGTTTTCCTGGGAGGAGAGCTCCAGGGCTGCATTAACGGACCCTAGGCGCTTTTGCTTTCATGGGCCCCTTCCTCCATTAAATATATATGCACTGGTATAAAAATGAATGTAGGGAATTCCCTGGTGGCCCAGTGGTTAGGACTCAGCACTTTCATTGTCAGGACCCGGGTTCCATCCCTGGTCAGGGAACTAAGATCCTGCATGCCGCATGGCACGGCCAAAAAAAAAATTTGTTAAATAAAATAAATAAAAATTAAATTTTTTTTTTAATTTTTAAAAAATGAATGCAATCCAGGCTGGATTCATTACTACCTATTTATGATATTTTTTTCTTCTGATCTTAAAAAATTAAATTTAAAACATTTTCATGGGCCCCTAAAAATATCGTGGGCCCTGGGCACAGTGCCTCAAGGATGAGTCAGGCCTGAAAAGCCACCAGGTGACTGAGAACTAGATGATACCAGGGACTCTGCTCCTTAGGGGACCCCTGGCTGGGCATAGAACCAGACCTGGTGGGCAGCCAGCCGACCAACCTGCCAACAGTCACAGCCTCGGGGGATCCCAAGTCCTGACAGTTGTTCCCACTGATGGATGGATTGATGGGATGATCCAGACTCGGCCAAACTGACAGACGATGGTGGTGGCAGACACACTGTTGGAAAAAGTTTCCGGGGCGGGGTGGGGGTGGGGAGAGGAGGCCTGTTGGTCTCCATGATGCTCAGAGAGAAAAGAGCCATCAAGGTCCACCAGACTGTCAACTCCATTGAGGAGGGACTTGGTCAGTCTTGTTCACTGATGCATCACCGGCACAGTCCCTTGCACATCATAGCTTCTCAATTAACATTGGTTGATTCAGTAAATGAATGTGTTCACTGCTTCCTGTTCAGGGGCTTGGGCAAAGCTGTCGTGAGGATAAAAAGGACAGAGAAATGAGGGGACTGTAGAAACATTAGTGGTTAGAGGTCACGGGAAGTGGGAGTCCAGACTTGGGTGAATCCATCTTACACTGGGGCCTCTGCAGGGGTGGCACTCTGGCAATTGCCCCCTCGCATAACAGGTGCCTGCCTGCCCTGTGGGATCTGATATTTCCCTCTGCCCAGGAAAGTTCTGGATTCCTTTTGGCAGCTGTCTGGGAGCGTTGGCCACTGCCCAATCTGTCTCAGTCTCCCTGGGAAGCCGGAGATGTAAGGGTGGAGGGAAGGGGGCAGCAAGCCTCTTGGGCTCCTCTCTCTGGGAGTTTGGCATCCTCCTGTAACTGCCTGAGGCTGTTTGCTACCCCTTGAGTTGACTCCAGGCGAGAATGGTACCTTTCTGGGATACTGACATGCCGAAGAGGAGGCCAGACCATGTAGGAATTAAAACAGCCCTCGGAGTTGGGTGTCCAAGTTTGAATGGTGTCTTTAGCCCCTTTACTAGCTTCATAACACTGGCCAACTTAGGGAGCCCTTCTGAGCCTCAGTTTCCTCACCTGTAAAATGGGCAAAATCATAGCACCTACTTCCATCGAGGACTGGGTAAATTAAACAAGATAGTGGTGAGTAGCCCTTGGCACAGGGTCTGGCATGATCCACTGCAGACCCCATAACTAATCTAGAGAATAAAACCGGTGATAGAAGGCAACAGTTTACCTGCATGAAACATAAAAAGCTGTCCTTGGGAATTCCCTGTTGGTCCATGGTTAGGACTTTGGGCTTTCATGCTCCATCCCTGGTCGGGGAACTAAGATCCCACAAACCATGCAGCATGGCAAAAAAAAAAGAAAAGAAAAAGAAAGAAAAGAAAAAGCTGTCCTTAAATACAGACTCTGATTTAAGATCTTGTGAAGAGAGGTTGGGAGATTGACAAACCAACTCGAAAGGTCACAGAGAAGAATAAAGGGATGAAGATAATTGAATGGAAGCTAAATGAAGAGGAGGAAGGAGGTCTTAGTGGATATGAAAACACATCATAAAGCCAGAATAATTAAAACAACATCGTTCTAGTGATAATATTGGAGACAGAATCCATGGACCAAAAAGTCTTGTGTGGGTTTGTGTATGCGTGTCTGTGTCTGTGTGATTTTTGCACAATGAAGGTGGTATCACAGATCAGTAAATGGTGATAAGACAATTCGTTACCTATTGGGGAGGGGAAAAAAAGACCCTAACCTCATAATACAGCAGAACCACTTTGGGATTGTGTTTGACTATGTTTGACCAAAAAACAAACAAAAAAACTACCTAATGGCGACTACAACAGGGAAGGAGGGGAGAATTCCATAGTGGTCCAGTGGTTAGGACTCTGCACTTCCACTGCAGGGGGCCTGGGTTTGATCCCTAGTTGGGGAACTAGGATCCCACAAGCCGCTCAGTGTGGCAAAAACCAAAAAACAAACAAAAAAACGGAAGGAGGAGGAGTCTTGCTATTCTTCATGTAACATGAAGTCTAGAATTAAAAAGCCTAGAATTGTTGGGAAGGCTCCATGATGCCTGCTGGGACTTAGGCTCTTTCCATCTTTTTGCATCACCATTCCTTAACCATGTGGCTTTTGTCCTCATGGTCTCAAGATGGCTGCTACACTTCCAGACATTGTGACTACATCCCAGACAGCAAGAAAGAGGAGCATTGGGACTTCCCTGGTGGTGCAGTGGTTAAGAATCCGCCTGCCAATGCAGGGGACACAGGTTCGATCCCACGTCTGGGAAGATCCCACATGCCACGGAGCAACTGAGCCCGTGTGCCACAGCTACTGGGCCTGCGCTCTGGAGCCCGCAAGCCACAACTGCTGAAGCCCGCATTCCTGGAGTCCGTGCTCCGCAACAAGGGAAGCCACCACAATGAGAAGCCCACGCACCGCAACAAAGACCCAACACAGCCAATAAATAAATTAATTAATTTTAAAAAAAAAAGAAAGAAAGAGGAGCATTGTGTGCAAAAAATGTAGAAATGTCAGGGTTTTCTCTTCTAATAAGGAAAACAATAGCTTTTCAGAAGCTGACCATCAATGTCCACTTCCATCTCATTGGCCACACATGGGTCACATGACCACTTCAAGCTCCAAGGGAATCTAAGGACATTTGCATTTTAAACTGAGCATACTGTTGTCCCAGACAAAATCAATGTTCTTTAGGAATTAAGATGGAAAAATGAATTGCAGGCAGGCAGCCCAGCATCTTTGCAAAAATAACTGCAAACAAATTTCAGGGGTGTGGTAGTCAGCCTCTAAGATAGGCCCCCTGTGACCCTCACCTCCTGGTATTCAAGTTCCCCCCATATTAAAGCAGAGGTGGGATGATCTGTGTGACCAGTGGAATTCTGTAGGACAGTCATATATGGCTAGGTCATAAATGGCATTGCAGCTTCCGTCTTGGTCTTTTGTAGGGGTTGGCAGGGTTTCTTCTGTAAAGAGCTAAATAGTAAGTATTTTGTGTACCAAGGGCCGTGCAATCTTCGTTGCAACGACTAGACTTGCTGTTGTAAAAGCAGCCATAGACAACATTTAAGCAAACGGTCATTTGTGCCAATAATGGAAGTTTATGTATAAAAACAGGCAGTGGGCCAGATTTGACCTACAGGCTGTCGTGTGACCACCCCTGGTCTTTTGGATTGCTTGATCTGGTGGAAGCCAGCTGCCATGTTGTGAGGATGTTCAAGCAGCCTTGTGGAGAGGCCCAGGTGGTGGTGAGGAGCTGAGGCCTCCCACCAACAGCCAGCACCAACTCTCCAGTCACATGAGTGAGCCACCTTCAAAGTGAATCCAGTCAAGCTTTTAGATGATGACATCTCTGACTACGACCTCCTGAGAACCCCCTCGCCAGACCCTCCAAACCAAACTGGATCAGGAAACTCCCAGACTCCTGATCCACAGAAAATTGGAAAGATAAGAAATATTTATTGCTGCTTTCAGCCACTATGTTTTGGGATAATTTGTTATACAACAATTGCTAATGAATACAAAGTGATCTGAAGAGTTAAATATCTAAAAATCGAACTACACATTTTCATGGGACTAAAAAAAAACATAAGGAAATAAAAGTAAATGGATTTCAAATCTCTGAGGTTTCAAATCTCTTTCTAAGCTTATGAGTAGTGGGAGAAATGGGGAAGGAATGTACTGGGTTATCTCTCTTTAAAATGTAAAGAGCTTGGGACTTCCCAGCTAGTCCAGTAGCTAAGAATTTGCCTTCCAAGGACTTCCCTGGTGGCACAGTGGTTAAGAATGTGCCTGCCAATGCAGGGGACACAGGTTCGATCCCTGGTCCAGAAAGATCCCACATGCCTCAGAGCAACTAAGCCTGTGTGCCACAACTACTGAGTCCACGTGCCACAGCTACTGAAGCGCACGTGCCTAGAGACTGTGCTCCGCAACAAGAGAAGCCACTGCAATGAGAAGCCCGCGCACCGCAACAAAAAGTAGCCCCTGCTCACTGCAACTAGAGAAAGCCCGTGTGCAGCAACGAAGACCCAACACAGCCAAAATTAAATAAATAAATACATTTATAAAAAAAAGAAAAGAGAGGATTTGCCTTCCAGTGCAGGGGACATGGGTTTGATCCCTGGTCAGGGGACTAAGATCCCACATGCCGCAGGGCAACTAAGCCCTCACGTCGCAACTACTGAGCCCGTGCGCTCTGGAGCCTGTGCGCCACAACTACTGAGCCTGCACGCCACAACTAGAGAGAAGCCCACATGCCACAAGGAAGAGACTGCGCCACAACGAAAGATCCCACATGCTGCAACGAAGATCCCGCATGCCGCAACTAAGACCCAACACAGCCAAGTAAATAAATAAAAGAAAAACGTATCTAGTATATAACCAAACATATTAAAAAATAAAATAAAATAAAATGTAAAGAGCTTATATGAATCGATTTTGATGAATCGTCCAACCAAGAGATGGAGAAGATGAACAGAGAAATCACAAGCATCCTGGTAAAACAAGCCAACCAGCGTGCTGATACACCAGGGAAAAGACAGTCAACTTTGGGAATTCTCAAAGATACTCATTGCTGGTTAAAAAGTGCAACATCTTTTTCTCTGTTTAAACCGTGACTTTTTAAAAAAATTTGCAGAATATTGCTTTGGCTTGCAGCTTTCAGTATAAATGACAGCCTTCTGGAGAGCATTTGGCAACATGAACCAAGAATCATAAAGTGTTTGTCTTTTTCAAGCCAGTATTTCCACTTCTGAGAATTCATCCTGAAGAAATACGAGAAGTAGGCAAATATTTACACATAACCATACTCATGGTAGCGTTTTTTTTTAAATTTATTTTATTGAAGTACAGTTGATTTACAATGTTGTGTTAATTTGTGCTATACAGCAAAGTGATTCAGATATATATATAAATATATA
This sequence comes from Mesoplodon densirostris, assembly GCF_025265405.1. Taxonomy (NCBI): domain Eukaryota; kingdom Metazoa; phylum Chordata; class Mammalia; order Artiodactyla; family Ziphiidae; genus Mesoplodon; species Mesoplodon densirostris. The sequence goes on along the minus strand of NC_082663.1, from coordinate 147,084,986 downwards.
TTCTTTTTCATATCCTTTTCCATTACGGTTTATCACAGGATATTGAATGTAGTTCCCTGTGCTATACAGTAGACTCTTGCTGTTTATCCATTCTCTATGTATTAGTTTGCATATGCTAATCCCAAACTCCCAATCCATCCCTCCCTCACCCCCTGGTAGCATTATTTTAATATTCACTTAGCACAAAGCTTACATTGCACAGTTAAGTAAACTGCAATATAATAACATGATCAAATCAGCTAGGCAGTCATTAAAAATGTGTTTAATGCTTTTAAGTACATGGAAAGATTATTCTAATGACACAGATTTTTTTTAACAATATGGAAAGTGTTTTCATACAGTATTCTAAGAAAAAATGATGCATGCAGGTGGAACCCAATATTTTTTTCTAGATTTTTCTGTGATTAAAAATCCCATTGCCAGGACTTTCCTGGCAGTCCAGTGGTTAAGACTCTGTGCTTCCACTGCAAGGCGGCAGGGGTTGGATCCCTGGTCGGGGAACTAAGATCCCATGTGCCGAACAGAATGGCTAAAAAGAAAAATAATCCTCCCAATCCCTGTGAAGCAACAGGAATTCTCACTCAGTGCTGGTGGGAAGGCAAAATGGTCCAGCCACTTTGGAAGATGGTTTGGCAGGTTTTTATAAAACTAAACATACCCTTACTATATGATCCAACAGTCACCATCCTTGATATTTACCCAAGTGAGTTGAAAGCTCTGTCCACACAAAACCTGCACACGGATGTTTGCAGGTTTATTCATAATTGCCAAAATGTAGAAGCAACCAAGATGTCCTTCAGTAGGTGAGTGGATAAATAAACCATGGTATATCCAGACAAGGAAATATTGTTCGTTGTGAAAAAGAAATGAACTACCAAGCTATGAAAAGACATGGAAGGATTAATTATATTTATAGGAGAAAGAAATTTTTAAACTAATTCTATTTACAATATAACGGAAAAAATAAAATATTTAAGAGTAAATTTAACAAAAGAAGTGCAAAACTTACATTCTGAAAACTGCAAAATATTGTTGAAAAAATTAAAGAAGAGACATACCATGGGGGAAAAAAAAAAACAAGACGTGGAGGAACCTTAAATGTAAAAGAAGCCAGTCTGAAAAGGCTACATTCTGCACGATTCTAACTCTATGACGTGGAAAAGGCAAAACTATAGAAAGAGTGAAAAGATCAGTGGTTACCAGAGGTTGAGGGATAAGGAGGGATGAATAAGCGGAGTGCAGGGGATTTTTAGGACAGTGGAACTACTCTGTGTGATGCCATAATGGTGGGTGCATGTCATTATACATTTGTACCCATAGAATGAACAGTACCAAGAGTGAACCCTAAAGTCAACTAGGGACTTGGGATGGTTATGATGTGTCAATGTAGGTTCATTGATTGTAACAAAGGCACTTCTTCAGTGCCATGTTGATAGTGGAGGAGGCTGGTCATGTGGGGCTGGGTGCAGGGAGTATATGGGAACTACCTGTACTTCCTACTCAGTTTTGCTGTAAGCCTACAATTGCTCTAATAAATAAAGTCTATTAAAAGAATAAAATCCTAGGGGGCTTCCCTGGTGGTGCAGTGGTTAAGAATCCACCTGCCAATGCAGGGGACACAGGTTCGAGCCCTGGTCCAGGAAGATCCCACATGCCCCGGAGCAACTAGGCCCATAAGCCACAGCTACTGAGCCCGTTAGCCACAACTACTGAAGCCCATGTGCATAGAGCCCATGCTCTGCAACAAGAGAAGCCACCACAATGAGAAGCTTGCGCACCGCAATGAAGAGTAGCCCCCACTCACCGCAACTAAAGAAAGCCCGTGCAGCAAGGAAGACCCAACGCAGCCAAAAATAAATAAATAAATAAATAAAATCCTGTAAACCATATTCAGTAACTTGTAATAAACTATAAGGGAAAAGAATCTGAAAAAGAATATATATGTGTATATATATGTATAACTGAATCTCTTTGCTGTACACCTGAAACTAACATGACATTGTAAATCAATTATGCTTCAATAAAATATGTCTAAATAAAATAAAATAAAATCCTGTCGCCCTTATACCAGTCTCGAGAAGCTACACACTGTGCGATTCCATTTATACAACAGTCTCAGAAAGACTAAACTCTAGTGCCAGAGAACAGATCAGAGGTTGCCAGGGAAACAGGGGAGAGAGGAAGGGTGAGGTTACAAAGGGGGCAGTGCAGGACTTCCCTGGTGGTGCAGTGGTTAAGAATCTGCCTGCCAATGCAGGGGACATGGGTTCGAGCTCTGGTCTGGGAAGATCCCACATGCCACAGAGCAACTGAGCCTGTGCGCCACAACTACTGAGTCTGCCTCTAGAGCTCTTGAGTCACAACTACTGAAGCCTGCGCACCTAGAGCCCATGCTCCACAACAAGAGAAGCCACTGCAATGAGAAGCCTGCACACCGCAATGAAGAGTGGCCCTGGCTCGCCACAACTAGAGAAAACCCGTGTGCAGCAACAAAGACCCAATGCAGCCAAAAATTAATTAATTAATTAATTAACTTTTTAAAAAAGGGAGCAGTGCAAGGGAATTTTGTCAAGTGATGGAACTGTTCTACATCCTGACTGTGGTGATGGTTATACACATGTTATTATGCATAGAGCTACATAACAAAGGAAAAAGTCAATTCTGCTTTACAATAAGTAAAAAAATTTTAATGCAAATAAAGAAAATTCTGTTGCCACATCCTCAGCTGTCCTCAGTTGGCCCATAAATCCCTGTTGTGTTTAGGGCTCTGAATCAAGGTGTTATGTCTGTACCTGCTCCAAGCTAGAGATTCTCAGGAAAATGCACAAGGCTGCATATCTTGCAAATGATTTCTGAGGTCTGCAGCCCACCCAGGGGCCCTTCCTTTTGGAGCCCCACTTTGTCCATGGGACCCCAGGTCAACATCTAGTGACTCTTCAGATCTACCAGCACCTTATTCACCTGTGGCTCTTCCCATGATTCCACCTCAGCAACGACCCCCTCAGTCACCCTGACACTTAGCCAGAAATTGGTACATCTTTCTCTACTCCTTCCTCTCCCTTCCTCCAATCGGTCACCTAGATCTGTTGACCCTACCTCCTGAATGCCTCCCAAAACTTCTTCCAAAATATCTGCCCCAGAAATATAGCTGACAAAGGACCCATGGTCCAGCATATATAAAGAGCTCCTACAAATCAACAAGAAAAAGGCAGAAACCCCAAGGGGGAAATGGGCCCCTCACAAAAGGTCATCTCCAAATGGCCAATCAATTGAACCGTTTCTTGTGGAGGCAGCAGGAAAAGTGGAGAGTGGGTTTTAAAAGGGAATAACTTTCTGAGAAGTCCCAAGGAACCAGCTATAAGGACTTTGTTGAAGTTCATAAGAGTGAAAAGTTACAAGCCACTGGAATGTCCATCTGTGGGGGAGTAGAGAAATGGAAAGGAAAATAGTCCTGTGATGGAATATTATGCACAAGTGAAAAATATCTCCTCTCATCTCTGTCTCTATATAAGTGGATCTCAAAAAGATACTGCTGAGAGACTTCCCTGGTAGCACAGTGGTTAAGAATCCACCTGCCAATGCAGGGGACATGGGTTCGAGCCCTGGTCCAGGAAGATCCCACTTGCTGCAGAGCAACTAAGCCCATGCTCCATGACTACTGAGCCTGCGTGCCACAACTACTGTAGCCCACATGCCTAGAGCCCATGCTCTGCAACAAGAGAAGCCACTGCAATGAGAAGCCTGCGCACTAAAACGAAGAGTAACCCCTGCTCACCACAACTAGAGAAAGCCTGCGTGCAGCAACAAAGACCCAACACGGCCTAATTAATAATTAATTAATTAATTAATTAAAAATTAAAAGAAAATACTCCTGAGTGAAAACAAAAAATAAGTTGTGTGATGATAGTACAGTGTGATACTATTTATATAAATTAGACACACACGTGTGTTGTTTCCAGATACATCTCTGTCTGTGGAAGTAAATACAGATTATGGAAGTGGTTGTCCCTGCTGGGAGTGCAGTGATTTTATTCTAGGTACTTGTGTCTTTCAAGTGTGTCTCCCCCTCAGTGGTCAGAGAGATCATGTCACTGTAGATCCAGAGTAGAATGTAACCTGATGATCAATGCAGCCAGGCACATCAGTGTGATGGAGGTGGCCAAAGGGACCAGAGGGACTAGAGTGAAAATGGCCCTGATGCCACTATATGTCCCGCATATATAAAGAGCTCTTACAAATCAACAAGAAAAGGGCAGAAATGTCCTAGGAAAAATGGGCCTTTCACAAAAGGTAATCTCCAAATGGCCAGTAAATAAAAAGATGCTTGACATCATGAGTCATCAGGGAAACGCCAGTTAAAACCAAAATGTCATGACACCTATTAGAATGGCTAACATGAGAAAGACCATACCAAGTGATGCTTCTACACTGCTGGTAGGAGAGTAAAACGACACAACCACTTTGGAAAACTGTTTGGCAGGATCCACAAAGCTGAATCAACATCTACTCTATGGCTTCTAGGAATAAAGTCAAAGGAAATGTGGACTTACCTTCACTGAAAAACCTACGAGAATATTCCTAACACCTCTGCTTGTAATAACCCCAAACTGGAAACCATCTAAGTGCCCAACAAAAGGATGTGTCAATAAATTGTGATGATTTTACAAAATGGAATACTATATCTCAGTGATTCTCAACCCAGGGTGATTTTTACCCCTAATGGGACATTTGGCCACATCTTTGGAGACATTTTTGGTAGTCAGAACTTGGGGGGAGGGGCACGTGTTACAGTCATCCCGTGTGTAGAAGCCAGGGATGCTGCTCAACATCCTACAATGCATGGGACACACCAAGAAGCATTCAGACTCAAATGTTAGTAGTGGTTGAGAAACTCTACAACAATGAACAAGAATTATCACCCAGAACAAGGGAAGAGAAAACTCACCAACCCAGTGCTGCCTGAAAGAAGCCATAAAGTCCAGCCTCTATGGGAAAAGAATCTAAAAAAAGAGTGGATATATGTGTATGTATAACTGATTCACTGTGCCACACACCTGAACTAACACAACATTGTAATTCAACTATACTCCAATAAAAATTTTTTTAATAAATAAATAAAATAAAATTGGACACCCAACCTCAAAAAAAAAAAAAGTCCAAATGACAAGCACAGTGATTCTATGCTATTCAAAGTCAAGTTAGGGGTTACCCTAGGGGTGGGGGGGGGCAGCGGGCAGAGGGAGTGACAGAAGAAGACACAGCAGGGGCTTCAGAAGGCTGGTGATGTTCTGTCCTTGATCGGGGTGCTATACAAACATGTTCATGTTGTGAACACTTTGCAATGTACATTTGTAGCCTGTGCATTTCTTTTTGGCATGTGTGCTACATTTGAATAAAAAGTTCTAAAAGTTAAAAATCCCCTCCTTCCTTCCACCCCTCTGCCCTATTCAGGTCTTATCAACTTTGTACTGGGTGATTGCCCCTATCTCTCCCCTCCTCCCCAGCCCATCCTCCAGACAGCAGCCAGGGGAGTTCCTAGGACACACTTATAAGACCATGTCCCTCCCTGCTTTAAACCCTTCCATGACTCCCTACTGCTCCCAAGGCTAAATCCAAGCCTTTAAGGACTTTCTTGGCGCCAGCTCTGCTTCTTCTGCAGTCTCATATCTACCTGCCCTCTCTGCTCCTTGCACCATTAACGAGCACCTCAGAGCATGCTGCTTCAAACCTCCAAGTCTTTGCACCCACTGTCCTCTGCCTGACAGCCTGACTGCCCCGACACACTCTTGCCCTCCAAGGTTCAGCTCTGATGCCCCTGCTCATAACTAGGGGTCAGGAGGCTTTTGGATCAGAGATGATTTTTGGGGTTTTGGGTTTTTTTTTTCAGTTTTTCCTTTGTCTTTTTTTAAAAACATCTTTATTGGAGTATAATTGCTTTACAATGGTGTGTTAGTTTCTGCTTTATAACAGAGTGAATCAGCTATACATATACATATATCCCCATATCTCCTCCCTCTTGCATCCCCCTCCCACCCTCCCTATTCCACCCCTCATTTTTTTTTTTTTCAGAAAGAACCTTTATTCTGTTTATAACAGCCTCGTACGCTCTCATGCTTTCTTGCCAGATGCCTTTGGAGCAGGTGCTTTCTGGGCTGGAGCTTTCTGACCCTTCTGAGCTTTTGGAGAAGGTGCTGCCTTCTAGCCTACAGCTTCCTGGGCAGGAACCTTCTGGGCTGGAGCCTTCTTACCCGTAGCGGTCATCTTTTTTGCTGGAACCTTTGTAGCAGCTGACGTAGCTGCCTCCTTAGCAGCAAGTGCTTTCTTAGGAGAAGTCTTCAGGAGAGCTGCCTTTTGAAGTTTCTTAACTTCAAGCTTGATTAGTCTGTTCCTCATTTTCCTTGCCTTCATGACTTTATAACAATCAAAATCTGTCATCCTGGCTTTCTTTTCTCTGGCTTCAATCTTCTTGGCCCACCTTGTGGCTGCCCACTTTGCACTGATATCTGCCTTCTCGCAGACTTCTCAGACATACTTCTGCCGGGCACTGTGTGGGAACTTGAGGATGAAGTCAGTGAGCTGCATGCATTTGAAAGGCATAGCCTGTCTCCTTACTTGAATGCAAGGTCCATCCACCAAAGCCCTATTCTGATCAATAACGTCTACAATCGCCACCAGCCTCCCGGCATGAGGCCCAAAGGAGACGTAGGCCATCTGGCCAACCTCCACGAAGCGCCTGAAACACCATATTGGCGGCATTCGGTGAAAAGGAAAGACCACCCCATATTTTTGTTTTGTTTGTTTGTTTGTTTTGGGTTTTTTGGCCGCGCTTTTTTGCCAGGGTTTCGGGATCCTACTTCCCTGACCAGGGATCAAACCCGTGCCTCCTGAAGTGGAAACACAGAATCCTAACCACTGGACCACCAAGGAAGTCCCCAGAGATGATTTTCTTCTAATCAACACACACACACACACACACACACACACACACACACACACACACACGATTTGTAAAATACAAGAGAAGGCATTGAGTACTACACAAAATCTTGGTCGCTCACCCCAGGACCTTTTTCTCCAGGGAGACCCCTACCCTCTGGGACACCCCAGGGCACTCCTGGACTGGGAAGAACTGAGAAATCCTGGGCTTTGAACAAAGACTGCCCCTCCCCCAGTGGGGAAGGGTGAGCAGGGACCCCAAAGGTCCCGAGCTTGAGCCCTGCCCCTCTTCTTTACCTGCAGCCCCCGTCCCCACCCCTCCTCTGCCCAGTCAGCTCTCAACTCCCTCTTCCCATCACCATTTCCGGAGGATTCCCCACCCCCACTCTGTAGCATAGCAAAAGGAGAAGTGGGGTTGGGTGGGGAAGTTTGCAGGGAGGAAATTTAAGTCAGTCCCACCAGCAGGTCACACCACCAGTGCTCCCACAGACCCCTGGGAGACTCAGCCAAGCCTGTCTCCTGCTACCCCTGCCTCTCAGCCCATAGCCTCACTGGAACAGACACCAGGCAGGCTCACTGCCAGCAGAGCGGAAGCACATCACCCAGGTTCCAGCCCCAGCTCAGCCATTCACAGACTGTGTGACCTTGGGCAAGTGCCCTAACCTCTCTGTGCCTCAGGTTCCTCACTTGCAAAAGCATAGGAATACCCATCTCACAGGGCTGTTGAGGGATCAGATGAATTCATTTAAAATAATGACTGGGGCTTCCCTGGTGGCACAGTGGTTAAGAATCCACCTGCCAATGCAGGAGACACGGGTTCGAACCCTGGTCCAGGAAGATCCCACATGCCACAGAGCAGCTAAGCCCATGCACCGCAACTAGTGAGCCTGCACTCTAGAGCCGGCGAGCCACAACTACTGAGCCTGCGTGCCTAGAGCCCGTGCTCCGCAGCAAGAGAAGCCACTGCGATGAGAAGCCTGCGCTGCAGCAACGCAGCCAAAAATAAATAAATAAATTTATTTTAAAAAATAAAATAAAATAATGTCTGCCATGTAAATTCCCTGTGATGGTTTCTGGCTAATGTTATTATTTTGAATAGACGAGAAATGGAGGACAAGCCCTGCATTTGAGAAATAATCAGTAAATGCCATTTTCCCCTCCCCAGTCCTCCTCTTTTTCCTCTCACTGCTCCTGCCCCAGCAAGCTCTGGAGGCCAAGCTCAAGGTCTGAATTAATCCCTCACCTGCTGACCTTCAGCCCCATCTGTCCAGCAAAGTCGCTCAGCGGCCTCCCTTGCCTGGGTGCTGAGGGTGGTCCCTGCCGTTTGGGGGCCCATCCCCCCTCCTCTTGCCCCCGCCCACAGAGGCAGGCAGCCACGGGGCTCCTACCACTCCACAGCTCTACCCTGGGCTGACACTAGGGACATGCAGACAGACACAAGGAATCTCCAGTGCATGCCTCCCATGGACACCTGGACATCCCGTGTCCAATCCAGCCCCTTCCCTCCCAACCTGCTGGTGTCCTGCGCTCCCCACTCAGGGACACCCAGCTGGCTACCAGGCCACAGAGGGACATCGTGCTAGGTGCACAGCCAAGGCCTGTCCTGCAAACTCCCTCCCACCCCTCTCTCTTTCCTTTCCCCAGTCCCTCCAGCATCCAGACACCCTCAACTCAGAAAACAGGCCCCTTTCACTCTGTTCTCTCCGTGCACTGCCCATGCTGAGCCCCGTGACCCTCCAGATTGCTAATTAGAGCATGATGCCCTCCTATGAAAACCGACTGTGGCTTCAGGAAGCCTGAGCCCCAGGGCCCCCAGGCCTGAGTGGACAGCCTCCCCCAGGCTGTCCCCTTGGGTCACACTGGGCTTTTGTTTTCAGTGGAAGCCCCCCTTGCCCAGCCCTCTGCATCCCTGCCCACCTGTCCTTTCAGCTGAGGGACATTCAGTCCTTGGGAAGGTTATCCCGACCTCCTAGCCACATCCTGGACATCCTGTTCTCACCCACACACCCCCCACACACCCCCACCACGTTGACCTGGAATTACCAAGGGGTCTCCTCATTAGCTTCAGCTCACAGGCCCCAGAGAAAAGCCCCTGCAATTAACACTGGCACCAAAACCCCAGAGCGAGGAAATAAAAGGGTTGATTGGCACGAGCCATAACTTTCAAAACAGAGTCCAAATTATGACAAGGAATTCATTCACTTTATAGTAAACAAGATGTGGGTTATAACTGAAACTACAGGTAACTCTTGAAACAAATTCATTGGGTGTTTTATGGAGGTTGGGGCATTCCCCCCCATGAATTTGTATTTAATAATTCACATGTAATCTTCCAATAGCATTCTGGAAAGAGTCATTTTGGGGGAGACAGACAGACAGACACACACACACACACACACACACACACACACACAAAGAAAACAAAACAAAAAAACACTTGGAGGGTATGGTGAGTTAAATTGTGTCCCCCCCCCCCGCAAAAGATAGATTGAAATCCTAACCTCCAGTACCTGTGAATGTGACCTTATTTGGAAATAGGGTCTTTTTAAAAGATATTTATTTATTTATTTGGTTGCACTGGGTCTTAGTTGCGGCTCGTGGCTTCCTTAGTTGTGGCATGCAAACTCTTAGTTGCGGCATGCATGTGAAGTCTAGTTCCCTGACCTGTGCCCCCTGCATCAGGAGCGCAGAGTCCTAACTACTGCACCACCAGGGAAGTCCCTGGAGATAGAGTCTTTGCAAATGTAATCAAGGTACGATGAGGTCATCTTGGGATAGAGTGGGCCCTAAATCCAATGACTGGTGTACTTATAAGAGAAATTTGGATACAGCAAAACACACACACAGAGAAGTGAAGACAGGCAGAAACTGGAGCGATGCTGCTGCAAGCCGAGGAACGCCTAGGAGTGCTGGCAGCCACCAGAAACTAGGCAGAGGCAGGAAAGATTCTTCCCTAGAGCCTTAGGAGGTAGCGTGTCCCTGCCAACACCTTGATTTTGTTTGTTTGTTTTGGCCGCTCTGCAGTGGAAGCACAGAGTCCTAACCACGGGACTGCCAGGGAATTCCCTTGATTTTTGGATTTTGAACTTTCAGAACTATGAGAGAATATGTTTCTATCTTTAAGCCAACCAGTTCATGATAGTGTGTTACCACAGCCCCAGGAAAACCACACACAGGTCTCAGGGTCTGATTCATTTGGCATTTGAGTCATTCTCCCTGGAGCAGCCAATTCTGCCTTTGCCAATGGCCCCCTTCTCCGTGTTTAATTATGTCTTGGACTGACCACCAAGTCTTTCTTTGTCAATGACTTGTCAGCATTTTTTATCCCTCTCTACAGCCTCTTCCGTCTACCGATTGGAATCTCACCAGGTTGCAAGATTTGTCATATTTTGCAGTCAACTTGCAGTGTGTTAGCATTGTGTTTCTGTGGAATGTTTATAATATCCCACAACCAGAGAATGACTGATTCCCACCCCATCCCCCAAAAAAGTCATGTTCCATGGGTGTGGCTCAGTTCTGGGAAAAAACTTGGAGGTTTGAGTGGGGACCAATTTCCTAAATTATCAATTTAGTAGGAAACAGTTTTCATATTGTGACAATTCTAATGTCGCTCCACATTTCAAAACTACCCTCCTTGAAGGTGTGACAGCTCTCGGGATCTCCCCAAGACTGCATCTAAAAAGATGGATGATGCAAGTGCTCTTGGGACAACTGGGAACACAAACCTGGATCCCTACTTCACACCACACCTCAACATAAATTGCTGTGGGAACAGATGTATATGTATGACTGATTCACTTTGTTATAAAGCAGAAACTAATTAAAAAAAACATAAATTGCTGATGGATCAAAGTTTTACATGGGGAAAATCAGATCATAAAAGCACTACGAAGAAAACACATGGGGACTTTTTTTAAACAATAATTTGAGAGTAGGTAAGTCTTTTTTTTTTGGGCTGTGCTGCAAGGCATGTGGGATCTTAGTTCCCCGACCAGGGATTGAACCCAGGTCCTTGGCAGTGAAAGTGCTGAGTCCTAACCACTGGACTGTAGGGAATTCCCTGTAAGGCCTTTCTAAGAAAAATAAATTAAACATAAAAACCGCAAAAGAAAAAGGTGGATAAGTCCAACTTCCTAAAATCCAAATAGACTTGTGGGGAAAAAACATTATAAACAAGATGAAAATACAACTGGGGGGGTACAGATATATTTATAATAGAGTGCTACTCAGCCATAAAAGAGAATGAAATAATGCCATTTGCTGCAACATGGATGGACCTAGAGATTCTCATACTAAGTGAAGTAAGTCAGACAGAGAAAGACAAATATTATATGATATCACTTATATGTGGAATCTAAAATATGACTCAAATGAATTTATCTATGGAACAGAAACAGACTCACAGACATAGAGAATAGACTTGTGGTTTCCAAGGCGGTGGGGAGGGATGGATTGGGATTTTGGGGTTAGCAGATGCAAACTAATACATAGAGAATGAATAAACAACAATGTCCTACTGTATGGCACAGGGAACTATATTCAATATCCTGTGATACACCATAATGGAAAAGAATATAAAAAAGAATGTATATATATGTATAACTGAATCACTTTGCTATAAAGCAGAAATTAATACAACATTGTAAATCAACCATATTTCAATAAAGTAAATTTTAAAAAATGAAACTGGGGTGAGTGTGGATATTACAGCGCCTATCAGAGAATAAGTAATTTCCTTAATATTAAAAAGAGTTTCTAGGTGTATTTTATCATAAGTTTTAAAGCCTCTCTAACTAAAACAAAACAAAAATAAAGAAAAAAATTTTTTCCAGGAAAAGAATATAGAGATCCACCTTTTAAAGACTGAGAAGATGCTCAGCCTCACCCCAAATAATAAAAATGCAAATTAGAACTACAAGATTTTTAACCTCTCAGATTAGCAAAGTCCGATAGTTCTGCCATTGTGGAGGGTGGGAGCCTTGCGGCAATAGCTGTCAAAATTCTACCCTCCCACATGCCCTGACTAGCAATTCTACTTGTAGGAATTTATGATGATCTACTCACCCTGACTCATCATCACCTCTGCACCAGGTTACTCACTACACCGTTACTTAGATTAGAAGCAAACTTCTTGTCCATGGATAGGGGACTTGTTCCCTTAAAAAAAACATGGTGGTGATAGCTGCCCACCTCTGTGGCTACAGTAAAAACCCTTGACTTGAAGAGTATAAATTGAGGAATTGGATAGCATGTGAATTATATCTCTAAAGCTGTTACATAATAATAATAAACAAAACACTCATTCCCTCTTTCCAAAAACAAAAACAAAAACAACAATAACAAAAAAGAGACTTCTTTATGCATTGATATCAAAGCACTCCTAAAAGTATTAAATTAAAAAACAAGATTCAGGTGCCTCAAAAAGTTCACATAGAATTACCATGTGACCCAGCAATTCCTCTTCTGGGTCTATACCCAAAGGAATTGAAAGCAGGAACTCAATGAGATAGTTGTACACCCATGTTCATAGCAGCATACTTTACAACAGCCAACAGGTGGAAGCAACCCCAGTGTCCATCAACAGATGATGGATAAACAAAATGTGGTCCATCCATGCAATGGAACAGCCCGAATGAACCTTGAGAACATGATGCTGAGTGAAGTAAGCCGGACAACAAAGGACAAATACTGTCTGATTCCACTTCTAGGAGGTACCTAGAGGAGTCACATCCATGGAGACAGAAAGTAGATGGTGGGGGCCAGGGGCTGGGGGAGGGGGATGGGGAGAGTGTTTAACAGGGACAGAGTTTCAGTTTGGGAAGACGAAAAATTCTGGAGACGGATGGTGGGGATGCTGTACAACAAAGTAAATGTGCTTAATGCCACTGAACTGGGCACTCAAAGTGGTTAAAATGGTAACTTTTATGTTACGTCTATTTTAACATCCATTTAAAAATATCAAGATGAAAAAGAATTGGGCTTCCCTGGTGGCGCAGCGGTTGAGAGTCTGCCTGCCGATGCAGGGGACACGCGTTCGCGCCCCGGTCCGGGAAGATCCCGCATGCCGCCGAGCGGCTGGGCCCATGAGCCATGGCCGCTGGGCCTGCGCATCCGGAGCCTGTGCTCCACAACGGGAGAGGCCACAGCAGTGAGAGGCCCGCGCACCGAAAAAAAAAAAAGAATGAATAAGGTGCAAGTTATTCTTTCAAAATAAAGAAAGAAAAGAAAAGAAGATGTTCATTTCTACACAGAGACTCTTTCAGGAAGCTGAACCTATGAATTGAGCCGCTGGGGGCCTGGGAGACAGGCATGGTGGGAGAAATTTGACTGTCATAGGAAAGCCTTGGGCAGCTTTTGAATGGTAGATATTTACTGTTCCAAAGGGGAAACGTTTTAATCGGAGAGTGTCATCTCCTATTTGAAAATCGCTTTTAAAATAGTACTCCTGGGAATCCCCTGGCGGTCCAGTGGTTAGGGCTCCATGCTCTCACCGCCAAGGGCCCGAGTTCGATCCCTGCTCGGGATCCCACAAGCCAAGCGGCGCAGACAAAAAATAAATGAAATAAAATAAAATAGGACTCCCAAGTTCCTCCTAATCAAATCTAAGAGAGAGGATGGTGTCTTCGATTGGTGGGTATCGGCATGAGGGCTCCCGTCCTGGCTTTGTCACCGCAGGCAAATCATCTCCCCTCTCAGGAGGATGATCAACCATCACGTTTTGCTCGGGACCATCCTGGTTTGAGTCCAGGCACCAGGTGGTTGGTCCCAGTACCTCAGGGCTCAGAGGTTTTTATTTGCTGAATCGCACAGACCTTGCGGGCATGCAGGTGAGGATGAGGGGAAATGACAAGCTTCTCAGACGCTCTCGGGGTGTTGGAGCGCCAGGCAGGAGTCAGTAACCAGGGCTTCCTGTGAGCGGGAAGGTAAGGGTGAGTGGTGAGTGGTGCACACACAATAGGTACGGGGGTCCTTTCCCTTGTCTCACCAACAGCGTGCCAGGCCAGCCCTGACCTCCCCGGGGACAGAGATGAAGGGGGAAGGAGAGAAGCAGCCCTGGGGGAATGGGTGAGTGGAGAGTCTGAGTGAAGGAAGATGAGGGTCCTCTGTGCCCTCACCCACCCAGCAAAGGGAAAGAAAGCTGACAGAGAATAAGAGATCTGAACGAGCCGGCTTCCAAGACAACTCCCCGCCGCGGCTGTGTGGCCTTGGGCGGCTTCCTGCACCCCTCTGGGCTTGAGTCCTCATCTGTGAAATGGGAATTTTCACTGCACTTGCTTCACAGACAGGGCTGCATAGGTTCATTTCTGTAAACTTCTCAGCACAGAGCCTGGCATCAACCTGGACGTGGAACTCAAACCGGTTAGCCTGGGGCTCCGGGAGCTGAGAGGGCTAGACTGGTGGCAGAGGGAAGCTGGGTGCTCTGAGCACCTACTCTGGGCAGTTGAGGACACAGGCATGGAGTCAGGAGGGCGCTGGGGTGGGGGTAGAGGGGAAGCAGAAGGATTAGAGAGGAGGTGGACGCTGTTCTGGCGGGGAAGAGGGTGAGATCCAGCACCTGCTGGGCAGGGGAAGCTAAGGCTGCATGTACACAGGCACCCACCGAAACCTAGACAGACAATGGACACACAGACACCCCCAAAGATGGACTGACACACAGATGGACACACACACACCTAGAGACACACCCAGACAAATACACAGAGACGCACAGAGACAGACATACACATACACTCCCAGATACACAAGGAAACACAGAGAAACACACAGAGATTTAGATGGACATCCAGACACATCCAGACAGGCACACCCAGCAAGCGCTCTTTCTAAGTCTTTCTCGGGCAAACTCCACTTCTTGCCTTGCCTCCCTCCATCCTCTCTGCCTTTAATGAACATTTATGAAGCACCACTGTATGCTGGGCCCTGTTTTAGGTGGCACAGGGTGGGTTTGATTAAGAACCAAGAGGGCCACATGGACAAACAGGAAGAGTATTTCAGCAGAGGGAATAGCCAGTGCAAAGGCCTCTCCTGTCCCCCATCCTCCCCCATCCCATCCCATCCCCCAGCCCTGACTCAAGCCATTTGGAATGGGGGGCAATACAGAGAGAGTGGTCCCCGTAGGATCCCCCTACCCCTGTTGGCCTGGTTATCTTCCATTCCATAGAAGAGGATGCCACGGGGCTCAGAGAGGCTGTGTCATGTACCCGAGGTCACACAGCACAAATGTGGGCTCAGAGCTGCCTGAATTGAGGGCCTCTTTCCTCAGGGAGAGAAGCCCCCTCATTGAGGGCAGGAATCTTGATGGGCAAAGGCTGGGCAACGGAGGACAGTCAGCCACAGGCCTGGGACAGCAGACACCTGCCCAGTGTGAGGGGCTGGAGTGAGAGTCACTAAGGTGGACACTCCAGGGCACGGAGAGGCAGTGACAGACAGAGAGACATCTGGGACTTCAGTCCCTACCCGACCAGAACAGGGGAGCAGCAGCCCGAGACCACTAGAGGGGGCAAAGGGTCCCAAGGAGTGGGTGATGGGGACACATAGCAGGGGCTGTGGGTCTGACCTGGATGGGTCCTCAGGATGCTGATTTGGAAACTGCATCAAGACAGGAGGGGGTCTGACAGTGCAAGCAGGTCTCTGGATGGGAGGTTGGGGCTCTGTCTGAGTCTCTTATTGCTACAGTAACAAATCATCGCAACATGGTGGCTTAAAACAATACACATTTTACCTGATAGTTCTGGAGGTCAGAACAAAAATGGGTCTCACTGGGCTAAAGTCAAGGTGTCAGCAGGGCTGGATTCCTTCTGGGAGCTCTTGGTGAGAATCTGTTTCCTGGCCTTTTCCAGTTTCTAGAGGCTGCCTGCATCCATTGGCTCGTGGTCCACCATCCATGTTCAAAATCAACAGTATAGCATCTTCCAATCTGTCTTTCTCTGACTCTCCTCCCTCTCTCTTATAAAGACCCTTGTGATGACATTGGATAATCCCCCCCATCTCCAGATCCTTAACTTAATCACACATGCAAAGTGCCTTTTGCCTTGGAAGGTCACATAGTCACAGGTTCCAGGGGTTAGGATGTGTGGGCATCATTATTCCACCTAGCACAGGGCCCATCATCCAAGGTCCAGGGTCCAGCCTCCAGTCCTGGCCATGATGGCCCTGGGGTCTGGAAAAGGCCAATGTGCTTGGGACCAGCCATCTGACTAGGGGGTGCAGAAGGGACAAAGAAGCCCTCAGCTTATTACCTGGATCAGGGCTTATCAGCCTCCCCAGTCTTACTTTCCTGTTCCGCACTCAAGCACAGAGGGTATGAAGGTGTGGAGGGGAGGAGGACGCAAGGGGCTCCCCCCCGCCTCCCTAGGGTCCCCCTTCCCACCACCCAGACACCCTACATTGGACTCACCAGCTTAGAAATGGCTCCATCTCCCCACTCCCCCCAACCAGGCCCTGGCTCCTCTGATTCCCACAAACCCTGGCGATTTTACCACTAAATCCAGAGTTCCTCCCTTCACTCCTGTCTGCAACTCCCAGACCAGAACCCAGCCACTCCTGCTGCCATCTCATTTTAAATCTGATTGTGCCTCTCCCCAGAGAACCCTGGAGGGCCTTTAGTGACTGGTCCTGCCCTACTGTCCTCTCATCACTCACCGTTGGACCCTAACTCAACTAAATCCCCCACCCACTCACCTCTCAGGTTACAGATGTCACCTCCTCCTGGAAGCCTGCCCTGAACACTCCATGCTCACAGATGGAGTGGGCTGGGGAGTGGGGCCAGAAGGGCATGGAGTAGCCAAGAAGCAGCCCATCTGCAGAAGGTTCAGCCTGCATCTCTTCCTGCCAGGCTGAGCCCTTCCTCCAGCCTCCCCACCTTTGCCCATGCAGTACCTCCCACCTGAAATCTCTCCCTGACCCCGGCTCACCCAGATCCTCTATTGAGGGCCTCCCCTCCACATCTCCAGGAATCTCCTGCTTCTCCTCTGGGGTCTGGACCACCCCATTCCACCATGTCTCTGGTGTCACTATTAATCCAAATGGAGGCCATGTTCTGAGCACCCCCAGGTGCAAGGCGCCGTATACCACAGTCCTAGTCACAACACTGAGAAAAGAGGCTTGATCATTTGCCTTTTCTCTATGTGCAAAGGAGCTCTTGGAGGGCCGGGAAGAAAATAAAAGGGTGAATGCGGACAGAGGGGTTCTGAGGGCCAGGCTGAGAGCTGAGGGAGAAGGACGCACACATCTGAAAAGAGAAAGAATAGCCCAGCAGAGGGAACAGCAAGTGCAAACACTGGGAAACTGGATCAAGACGGACAGCTTCATCCACACTTGCAGCAGAGGTGTCTGCTGCCCTCCCCCTTTCTATGTGTGGAAATCAAATCTCAAGAGATGTGAAGCAACTTGCCTAGCCAAAAAAAGCCTGGGCTGCCCCCACCTTGCCCTGGTGAGAATCTCTCTTCAGGGAGAGACATTGTCCAAAGGTGAAGCCACTTGCCCAGACAACGTGGGGTTGGACAGCGGCTCTGGAACCCCCTTCCCTTCAACTGGCGACAGCTGGACCACGAGTCCCTTAGGTGCTGCTCAGGTGCTCATAGACCACCTCTGCCTGATGCGGGATTGTCCTGCATTCATGGATCGCCCAGACTCCCCGCCCTTGTGCGCTGGAATCACCTTCTGTTCCCCCCGACCAGAGGGAGCCTAGGGCTTCGCCACCCCCCACTCCGGCCTATCTCCCAGCCTTATCTTCCCAGCTCTGCAGCCTGACCCCTGCCCCCACACCGAACCGCACCCTTTGCCCAGCTGCCCTCCACGCCTCGCAACTCCCAGGGTGGTTCCTTGGGTTCCCAACTCTGAGGTTGGACCCATGAACCACGAATTGGACCAGCTTGACCTGAAAGCTGGGACAGGTCCCCAGACTTGGGGCACCGGGGGTGGCCTCTGAGGCCTGGGGCGGAGTCCAGGCCTCCGCCACAACGCCCAGCGGTGCGCTCGGGCGGATCAGGGCGTCCGTGGTGTGTTGGCAGATGCGCGGTTGGATCAGAGCCGCGCCAGAAGAGGGGACCCGGGAGGGGGCTGGGGAGGACTTGCAGTGAACGGAAGAGAAACCGGGGCTGACTGAGCGCTCAGCGGATGGTGCTAGGTTCAAAGGCAAGAGATAAAGCACAGACAAGAAACCTGCGGCTGGATTCCTCCAAGGCGCGCCTCGGGGGAGGGGGGAGGCGGGGCTGGAGGCGGGGCCTGTGGTGCAGGGAGGGGGTCCAGGAAGCGGCCTAGTCGCACGGAAGGGGCCGAGCTCCGCTAGGACCCCGCGCCCCGCTGGGCTCAACCGGTCCCCGCCCAGGCCCCGCCCTCCAGGCCCCGCCCCCAATCCCGCCCCGCGCTCCCCTAAAGCCTGCTTCCCCGCCCCCGGCCGAGGCGGTGCCCGGAGCAGAGTCCGGCTGCGTGGTGCGGGCAGTACGCGTGTCCTTCTCCTCTGCATCTGCGCCAGGCGCGCTCTCTCCCGCCCCGCCGCCGGCCCCCGGTGCGCCCGGCCGCCTGAGCCCCCAGGTAAGCGAACCCCCCGCGCCCCGAACGCGGACCGGAACGCCGCTCTCGCGGAGAGCTCCGGCCCCGCCTCCAAGGCCATGGCGCCCGCGGCGGCCCCCAGACGCATGCAGTCCCCCATCAACTCGCCCGGGACGGCCTCTCGGGGCTTCCCATCTGGTCCCAGGCCGCCTCCCCAATAGAGCCCAGCTCCCCCGAGGGCCCGGGCGCCGCGAGCGCCCGAGGACGCGGCTGCGTAACGGTCGGGCCGGAGTGGGGACGAGCCTAGCACGGTGACGCGGGGGAATCCGGATGCGTGAACGCGAGGACCGCGACGGGGGGTGTCGGTCCGTCAACAGAGAATCCATACCTAAGGGGTGCCACCGACGTGCCAGGTCTGGGGATGCAGCCGGGGCCCTGGCCTCGGAGCCCGCAGCCCGGCCGCGTGGACGGCTGGGACCCGCGGAAACAGACACAGATCATTCCAGCCATGCTAAGTGCGGGGAAGACAACACATCTGGGAGATGGGTTAGGGTCGGGGAGGCATTCTCGGAGAAGGTGTCATCCGGGCCTGAGGGGACCAGCCAGAGAGGAGTTTTTAGGCCCAGAAAACAGCAAAAGATTCTGAGGCAGGGCCCAGACTGGTGTGTTTGCTGAGCGGAAAAGAGGCCAGCGTGGCTGAAGTGCAGTTGAGCTGGGGATCCGAGGTGAGAAGAGGTTGGCCCCCGGGCCACGAAGATAACGAGGCGGATGTGGATTCCGTTCTCAAGTCTGTGGTGACCACGTAGGCTTAGAACAAAGTGAGTGAGCGGGTCCACTTGTGTCTTAAGAAGAGCCAGCAGCTGCTGTGGCCAAAAGAGACCGGAGGAGACCCTGGAGGAGGCCGCTGGTTTGGACCCGACAGGAAGGGGGGGATGGAAAGTGGGTGAATTTGGGTTCTTTTTGTCAGAAGAACATTGCCTGCATCCCCTGCCTGCTCAGAAGTGGGGCAGGAAGGAAAGTGCACGGAAGAGATTTCTGGCACCGGCAGCTGGGAGTGTGGAAGGATAGGAAAACTGAGGGAGAAACAGATCTGAGGTTGTGAAGCTGTTGTGACTGAGTCCGATTTCCAAAACCTGTGAGATAGATACCACCTGAGGGGGAAGGTGCCTGAGGACCTGACTCTGAACCCAGGCCTAAGTCCAAGGTGACTGAGTGCAAGGGGGCAACCTGGATCTGTTGTTTGGGGCCACCTGAAAAAGAAATTCTGGAGGGTAGGTTTGTCTTTGAAGTCCCCCCACCCCACCCCCAAGTCCCTAGCCTCAACTCAGCCCCCTTCCAGAAGGAGCTGCTGTGAATAAACTTGACAGTGGTGGGAGTGCCCGGAGCCTCACTCAGCGCAGCTGGGTCCCTGTAGGCCCAGCCAGGCTGCAGGGAGGAGGCAGTTGGGACCTTCCTTGCCTGCCCTCCCAGCTCACCTACTCCCAGCTGGGAGCCTTGGTCGTTGAACTGGCCTTGGGGCCCCAGAGAAAGTTTTCTGGACTTCAGTTTGCCCATCGATAAAATGGGTCAATAGTACCTGTATCTGGGAGTGTTGTTCTGCTCAATGGAAGTCTCGGCTATGAAATAGGAAAGGGCTTGGCCAATCCCAGGGGCAGCCTTACGCCTCGGGGGATGGAGGAGGGCTGCAGCACCAGTGGGAGTTCTGGGCTGGGAGTTCTGGGCCCGGTGAGCCTCTATTTCCTGCTCTGAGAAATGGGAGGAAGGCATAAGGGCATCCACCTCCAGAACCCACAGTCTGCAGACTGAATGAGTTAGGCGTGTAAAGTGTTCAGTTGGCCCAGCGCCTGGTGTGAAGTGGTCACTGGGCACAGGAGCCGCTGGGATGAGTGTAGTCGGCCGTGGGGAGCTGGCTAGGGCTCACTCCTCCCACCACCCCTGGGATGCCCACAGGAAGGCAGGCACCAGGGGGCACACTCCTCTCTTATCTGGGTACCACAGGCTTTCCCTTTCTGGCTGTCTGGAAGCGGCCTCTGACCTTGTCCTGTTAGTTTGAATGTAGTGCTCTCAGGCTAGTGACTTCACCTCCTGGTTCAATTTCTTTACCTGTAACATGGGAATAACAGCAGTCATCACCTGAGAGGTGTCCGGCTGGTAATAAGCACCTGGGAAAGCAGAGGGGATGCCCGGGTGGAAGCAGGGGGAGCCCAGAGAAGTGACCTGATTCAGCCTCTGGAAGGGTGGGGGAAGCTTTCTTGTAGGAGGTGACCATCTGCCAGGTTACTAAGGATTTTTAAGAGTTCACGGGCAGAGAGACCAGTGAACAAAGATGTGGAGGGGAAGCACCACAGCGTACATGGGAGGGGCTGCAGGCAGGAGCCAGGAAATCAGCATGGGAGTGACTGCACTGGTCCAGACCCTGATGAGGCTGGACCAGGTGGAGGTGTGGATGAGAGAAGTGGGTGGATCCTGGATAGACTTGAAGTTGAGGATGGGGTGGGGATGGAGTAGCCACTGATGGGGCAGCAGGTTCAGGTGCAAGTCAGCAGTCTATTTCCCAGCATCTGGAAATTGTGATGCCACTAGACACCCAGGTGGAGACCAGGTGTGTGTGGGGGAGCCTAGAGCTTGGGAGACATCCCCACCCTGGTGGGATGGATTGGAGAGAGGGTGGAAGGAAAGAAACCAGGAGTGGGTGGCAAACCAGAAGCCAAGGGAGCAAGGGCTTCAAAGTGGAAGATGAGGTCAGTCTCAGCCATGTCTCTGAATCCCCTGCTTGAATGATTTCTCCCCATGGCAGGGGTCTTACTCCCTTATTTGGTTGCCGTTCCTTCCCCAATGCCCGAGCCATTCAGACTGGGCTTCTTCTTGCTATCCTTGAATCGGCCCCTCAGACCCAGCCTGGCTCTGACCAGATTGACATAGAGGAGGCCTTTCTCCGTCAGTCTGGCCTTTGTACCTTTGTTAACATGATCCTGTCACACCAGTTCTCCACACTGAACCAGCAGTATCTCATCTCTCTCCCCGCTTCCTCCTAGGCTCCCCAAACCATATTTTGCTTCAGGGCCCCATGACTGTATCCAAGGAGGGGTCAGGCCCCTGCCAGCGAGCCCCTGAAGATCCCCCCCACTACCCTGTGCTTGACCCCAGCTCCCCCCCACCCTGTCATTGATTCATTCAGCACGTACTTCTGAAGCACCTATGCTGGGAGGCACTGGGGACTAGCAGTGAACAAAATGAAGCTTCCCTGCTGCCCACCCCCCCCCCCCACCTCATGGATGGAGCCGACGTTCTGGGAGGGGGGCAGCCGGGAGAGGGAAGAAACCTGAAGGATGAGAAGGAGCCAGCCAGCTGGACATCTGGAGGAAGAGCATTTCAGGCAGAGGGACTAGCATGTGCAAATGTCCTGAGGCACGACCCGGCCTGACATGTTGTAGGTATAGCTGAGAGGCCACTGTGGCTGGAGCAGAGTGAGCCAGGGGGAGAGTGGGGAGAGGGGCAGATGAAGAGACTGAGGGTCCTCAGGGCCCCTCAATCCAACAATTGCAGACCCTGGTCGGGCCTTTGCTTGAGGGGTGCAAGGTTGTTGGGCCCCACTGCTGCGCGGTTTGCAGGGGTGTTGCTTTGGTGTGTTGTCGCCTGTGTGGAGTGGTCAGTGCACCCTGAAGGCGGAGGAGGCTGGCAGGAGGAAGGAAGAGAAGGCCAGCCCTTTCCTGGTGGGCAAAGCTTCTCCCCTTCCCCCTGCACGTGGTGGGGGGCTCAGCTGACCTGGGAGGCTCCCTGGGGGGGCTGGAGGGAATGGAAGGAAGTAGCCAGGGAGAGGGTGCTGATGGAGACAGAGAAGGGGGCCAGGGAGGTGGAGGAGGTGCTGAGCCCAGAGCTGGGTGTTGGGGCAGGATGTTCTCAGGGAGGTGACTGGAGATGGTAGGCAGGGGCCTGGCTGGGCCTCAAAGATGAGCAGCAAAAACCAGAGCAGGTGTGTTTTGAGGATGGCCCCTCCACCAGCCTGCTGTCACTCCCTTTCCAGGTGTAGGAGAAAAGACTCAGCATCCCTCCCCATCCCACCCCCCACCCCTGTGGACAAGGACCTGGTCACCTGGGCCTGCCCAACCTTCCCACCCCTACCCCCCAACTCATCCAGGTATGCACCAAACCCCTCCAGTTTCAAAGGCTTCACAGAGGGGATTCGGACACTTGGGTGTCGGCACCTAGATCAGTGGTTCTGTTGAGCCCAGACACTGTGGCCAGGACCATTCCCCAACCCCCTCCAAATTGGGGATGGGTGCACCTAAGGGCACCTCCCTTTGGCCCTGGCTCAGCACTTTTTTTCTTCTTAGGCTGCGCTGCCCACGGCATGCGGGATCTTAGTTCCCCAACCAGGGATCAAACCCGTGCCCCCTGCTTTGGGAGCGCGGAGTCTTAACCACTGGACAACCAGGGAAGTCCTCTTGGCTCAGCTTTGACCGTGATCCTGGCAGGAGTGATGGGGCCACAGCTGGATCAAGGCTAACCTATCGGGAGATGGCAGCGGACAAGGGCAGTGACAGGAGGGGAGAGCAAGCAGGACAAGCTCTGGAAATGTCAGCCTCTGGGTGTCATTTCTCCGTCTGAGCTGTTGGCTAGGGCAGGTCTAAATATAAGGTTGTCACCTCCCTGCCCTCACCTCTCTTCACTCCCCGCTCAGTTCCAGCCCCAGGGGCCTCGTCTTCTATGCCTTGAATCAACTAGGCTTGGTCCTGCCTCAGGGCCTTTGCACAGGCTGTTCCCGCTTGTTAGAATGCTCTATCCCCACGGCCTCCTCCCTCATCTCTTTTTTTTTAAAATAAATTATTTATTTTTGGTTACTTGGGTCTTCATTGCTGCGCGCAGGCTTTCTCTAGTTGCGGCGAGTGGGGCCTACTCTTTGTTGCCGTGCGTGGGCTTCTCCTTGTGGTGGCTTCTCTTGTTGTGGAGTACGGGCTCTAAGCACACGGGCTTCAGTAGCTGTGGCACATGGGCTCAGTAGTTGTGGCTCGCGGGCTTAGTTGCTCCACGGCATGTGGGATCTTCCTGGACCAGGGCTCGAACCCATGTCCACTGCATGGGCAGGCAGATTCTTAACCACTGCGCCACCAGGCAAGTCCCTGGGCCGCAGATTTTAAGGCAGTTCTTGGAGGAGGTGTCAGGCTGTCCTGAGGTGTCTGCTTCCTCTAACTTTGTTCTTCTCACTGGCAAAGTAGTGACTCTGGATTCTGAAACGGTCACCTTTTTTACACAACCAAATTCATGTGACTCCAGACACATGTTGCAGTTTATGGAATAGGATGCCTTTATTTGACCTCAGAGCCTGTATGAAGAGCCCAGGGAGCAAACCTGAGTTGTGGGTCCTAGCTTCGGTGAAGTTGACTCTGAGGGTGAAGGATTTTCAGGATCTTTTCCAGGGGTACAGCATGAAAGTCTCGGTGCTTGAGTTGATAAAATTAGGCAGATGCTTGTGGTGACTTCTGCTAGCCAAATAGGCTGCAGGTGCTTGCCTGTTTCAACCTGTTTCAACCTATGACAGCATTCAGCCAGGACTCTGAGATGAACCAACTGAAATTTTGGAATTCGCTGAAAAGTCATGCCTTCGGACCTTGGGAAGTCTAAAAAGGACACGAGACGGCTTCCCTGGTGGCACAATGGTGACCAGTGCAGGGGACATGGGTTCGAGCCCTGGTCCAGGAAGATCCCACATGCCGCGGAGCAACTAAGCCCATGCGCCACAGCTACTGAGCCTGCACTCTAGAGCCCACGAGCCACAACTACAGAGCCTGTGAGCCACGACTACTGAAGCCCACACGCCTAGAGCCTGTGCTCCGCAACAAGAGAAGCCACCGCAATGAGAAGCCCGCGCACCACAACAAAGAGCAGCACTCGTTCGCTGCAGCTAGAGAAAGCCTGCGCGCAGCAACGAAGACCCAATGCAGCCAAAAACAAATAAATAAAATAAATAAATTTATTTAAAAAATAAAAAGGGCATGAGGCATTTGCATACAAGCCTTGCTCATATATTACCTAGAGACTGGTCACAGAATATTTAGAAACCATCACTGCAGCCATGGCTTTCATTCAGAGTAGTTCTTTACAGAGAAACAGAGGCTAGCTGTCTCTCTCTGATTACTGAAATATTCTCTGATCACTCCCCTTTGTAAATGTTACCAGCATTTGTTTGTATCTTGCCTAGACATTCTCCTTTGCCTTGCCCATGCTGATTTAACTTGGCTCCTCTGAGGAGGTAATTTTTGAGCTTGAGGCCTGAGTTGGAGCTGGTGGTGGACACCCACAGGAAGTGGAATTTGTTGATTGCCTCCCCTCCAGGTCCCTCTCTCCACTGGGGAGACAGACACATCCCTGGGCAGTTACAATGCAGAATAACCTGGGCCAAACAGAGGGACCGCAGGCTCTCCGACCCAGCCTGGCAGTCCTGGAAGACTTCCTGGAAGCAGTGACAGGCAAGCTGCTTACTTGAAAGGTTAGGGGAAGGTGAATAGTGATCCAGGTGGAGGAAATAGCCTAGACAAAAGCTATTGCATTGGGAGTTCCCTGCCGGTCCGGTGGTTGGGACTCCACACTTTCACTCCTGAGGGCCTGGGTTCGATCCCTGGTCGGGGAACTTCAATCCTGCAAGCCGAGCAGCATGGCCAAAAAAAAAAAAAAAATTAGGCATCTGGGTACTGCATTACAGCGATGTTTCTGAGATATGAACAGACCCTGGGAATCAGGCCATGGACACTAGGCTGAGAACCGGGGAGTCTGGTAGATGCAGGAGGTCAGCAGGGTAGAGGGGGCGTGGGCAGGGCCAGATCACAAAGACCTTGGTGATGAGTGCCAGGCGCAGAGGGAGGGGTGCCCCCCAATGCGGGCCCCCTCTCCAGGGTGGGGGAGGGACAGGCTTGTAGAGAGCCTCAGTGGGGTTGCTGAGAGAGGGATGGATGGGAAAGAGGAAGTGCTTAGTCCCCAGTTACACAAACCCCCGGTTCTTTTTTTTTTTTTTACACCCCTGGTTCTTAAAGGGCCCACTTACAGACTCCCCCTGGGGACCCTTCCCTGCGCCACCCCTGATGAGCCATCTCACACATGCCCTGCTTGGCTCCCCGCCCTACCTAGGTGGGCAGGCAGGCACTGGGGTGATAACTCCTTCAGTGAAGGCGCTGCTAGCCTGAGGCCACCCCCCAGGAGCAGATCCTCCCAGCCTGGCTTACTCTGAAGTTCACAGATAGCCTCTGTCCTCTGGGACCCTGACAGGTCTGCAGGCCCCTGTTCAGCTGCATGTCAAGTCAGGGGGTACTGGGGCTCCCGACTCTTGAGGCCACGCCCTCTCCCCATCCATCTTCACCCCTCTTCCTTCTCAAATGATGCCTTCTCCGAGTCCCCCATGCAGAATTTGCCCAAAAAGAAGATCTTCTGGTCCTGTCCCACCCCTGGGCTGTGTGCCCCCAAATTCCTGCCCAAGCCAGTAGTTCCCAGATCAGGCTGCCCACCCCAACATGCTCTAGCCCCACCCCCTGAAGACACCCCTACCCAGCCATGCTTCCCAGCCCCCATCACCTCCCAGACGCCAGCCACTAGGGACTTCTTGGGGCAGAACTTTGCTAATCTGAAATCCCAAGGACAGCCCACGTGCCGGGGTTGTTCACAGGAGAATCACCCCCTTTTGGGGACATCGAGGCCCAAGGCTCCCATTACTGCCCCTGTGTCTTTAAGGCTCAGGTGACAGGCACTTGTCAACTTTCCCTTGAACAAGGAGGGCTCAGACCTGGGCTGGTAGGCTCTCCAGAGTTCAGTACCAGCCAGGACCGAATGTCATCTTATTTTCCTCGTGTTTGCTTTATGGCCACTGTCTGCACATGATGCTGAGAAGCTGGCTTTCTCTTTCTCTTTTTTTTTTTCCATTATAGTTTATTGCAAGATATTGAATATAGTTTCCTGTGCTATACAGTAGGTCTTTGTTGTTTATATATAGTAGTTTGTATCTGCTAAGTTCAAACTCCTAATTTATACCTCCCCCCACCTCTTCCCCCTTTGGTAACTAAATTTGTTTTCTATGTGTGTGTCTGTTTCTGTTTTGTAAATAAGTTCATCTGTATCATTTTTTTTAGATTCCACACATAAGTGATATAAAATATTTGTCTTTGACTTACTTCACTTAGTGGGATAACCTAAGGGCCATCCATGTTGCTGCAAATGGCAATGTTTCATTCTTTTTTATGGCTGAGTAATATTCCATTGTATATACGCAAGGCATCTTCTTTATCCATTCATCTGTCGATGGACACTTAGGTTGCTTCCATGTCTTGGCTCTTGTGAATAGTGCTACTATGGACATAGGGGTGCATGTATCTTTTTTTTTTTTTGCAGTATGCGGGCCCCTGACCGTTGTGGCTTCTCCCGCCACGGAGCACAGGCTCCGGATGCGCAGGCTCAGCGGCCACCGCTCACGGGCCCAGCCGCTCTGCGGCATGTGGGATCTTCCCGGACCCAGGAAGAACCCAGGGCACGAACCCGCATCCCCTGCATCAGCAAGTGGACTCCCAACCACTGCGCCACCAGGGAAGCCCATCTTTTTGAATTATAGTTTTGTCCAGATATATGCCCAGGAGTGGGATTGCTGGATCATATGGCAACTCTATTTTTAGTTTTTTGAGGAACCTCCCTACCTGTTCTCCATAGTGGCTGCACCAATTCGCATTCCCACCAACAGTGTAGGAGGGTTCCCTTTTCTCCACGCCCTCTCTAACGCTGGCTTTCTCTTTCGGAGAAGGAGATGTGGATGGAGGGAGGCAGCCTGGGTAAAACCCGGAGGCAGAGAAACCAGGGCAGAGGTGGCCACAGTGATTGAGATGAGAGACGGGGCCTCGTCAGTGGGAACTGAGCAGAGAAGGGACTCGCTTGATTGTTATGGGGGAGATGGATGCAATTGTGGGACCTGGTGAGTAGCTGAGTATCCAGGGTGATGGGGGTGGTGAGGTGGGATTGGGATGACTCCAGATTCCTGTCCCCAAAGACTGGGTGCATGGTGGAATCTTAGCCAAGAAGCATGCTCAGGGTGGAGGATAACTTGAGTGTGATATATCTGGGCGAAGCATAGCTAGGCAGTGTTGGGTTAGCCGGTTTGGCATGGGGGAGAAACCTGGCAACTGCAGGAATCTGGAAAACCAAAGCACAGGCACACTGATTGTGGCTTCCAGGTGGGTGAGATTTCCCAGGGAGAAAAGCTGGTATGCGAGGGTGCAGGACTGGCATCATTTAGGGCCAAAGGAGAAGAAAAACAGCTTGAATTAGGTTAGGCAGGATGCCACGGTTGTTAGGAGAGACAGACAGGGGGGCAGATATACTACTAGGAGGTCAGGAATCCATGGACAGAGAATTGACCACTGGGATTGGCCTGGGCCAGGGGGCGGTCACCGGTGACCCAGGCAAAGTCCAAAGTAGTGAAGCAGAGATGGGGAGAAGCACAGTCATAAAGGCAGCAGGTCCTGTTTTCCAAGAATGCGTAGGCTGCCGCTGCTGTACTTAGGTTCCTTGAGCCTGTGTCCATCTAGAACGCTGGGTGGTATTGAGCTAAGTTCGCGTGCAGCCTGGCCATTTACCAACTGTGTGACCCTGGGATGATAAGTCAGTTCATCCGTGCCATGGGGGCAGTAACTGCATCTCCCTTGGAGTGCAGGGAGGTGGGCGCTTGGGGCAGTTGGCATGGGGCCTTCCTGGAGCTAGCGTCTTTGGCAATACCTGGGCTGGTACCAACACCGGTGTGTTGAGCAATCGCTGCTATGGGTGTGAACAAGGCCTGCTGTCCCAGGAAGCAGTTTGGCTTTTGCTCCTACTTCATTCTACCTGAAACCACCTCCATGAATGCTGTCATCTAGGGGCAGCAGAGGGGCCCAGCAGCCAGCTGGTGGGAGAAGTAGGGCAGGTGTTAGACCAGTTTGGGCAGAGGTGGGATGCCATCAGAGTACAGCCTGCAGCCCACAGTTCCCTCCATCCTGGAAGGTGGGTAGCAGCAGCATCTTGGGGGCTGACCTTGACTGGGAATTAGTTTCATAAATGGTGAGCCGGGAATGGGGGGCTGCTTGCCAGCCAGAAGTGCCCCCTCTGAGCCCCTATTTCCTCTCATCAACCACCCCTTCATTGGAAACCTTTTCTTTTTTCTTGTACAAATATAGTTTTCTATTTAAAAAGTCACCCTTGGGCTTCCCTGGTGGCACAGTGGTTAAGAATCCTCCTGCCAATGCATGGGACACGGGTTCGAACCCTGGTCCGGGAAGATCACACATGCCGCGGAGCAACTAAGCCCGTGCGGCACAACTACTGAGCCTACGTTCGAGAGCCCGCGAGCCACAACCACTGAGCCCGTGTGCCACAACCACTGAAGCCTGCGCGCCTAGAGCCCATGCTCCGCAACAAGAGAAGCCACCGCAGTGAGAAGCCCACGCACCGCAACGAAGAGTAGGCCCTGCTTGCCACAACTAGAGAAAGCCCGAGCGCAGCAACAAAGACCCAACGCAAAAAAAAAAAAAAAAGTCGCCCTTAATATATCCACACACTGGAATGTTATTCAGCCTTAAAAAGGAAGGAGATTCTGACACCTGCTACACCATGGATGAGCCATGAGGACATGATGCTCGGTGAGGTAAACCAGACACAGAAGGGAAATACTGTTTGATTCCACTCATAGGAGGGCCCTAGAGGAGTCAAGTCTGTAGAGACAGAAAGTAGGATGATGGGAGCTAGGGGCTGGGAGAGGGGGAAGCGGGGTTAGTGTTTAATGGGGTCAGAGTTTCAGTTTTGCAAGATGAAGAGAGTTCTGGAGATGGATGGTGGGGTTGGTTGCCCAACAGTGACTATACCTAATGCCACGGAACTGTACACTTAAAAAAGGTTAGGATGGTAAATTTTTATGTTACGTGTATTTTACAATTTTTTAAAAAATTCGTCACCCTGAAACATACTTCTTGTAAAAATCAGAGCATCACAAAACAAGCTCACCAGCACTGCCCTCCCTCACCCTCCTGATAGAATAACTCTACTGAGTGTGGACCATATCCTCAGAGCACACCAATTACATGTTGGATCTTTTTTTTTTTTTTTTTTTTTTTTTTTGCGGTATGCGGGCCTCTCACTGCTGTGGCCTCTCCCGTTGCGGAGCACAGGCTCCGGACGCGCAGGCTCAGCGGCCATGGCTCACGGGCCCAGCCGCTCCGCGGCATGTGGGATCTTCCCGGACCGGGGCACGAACCTGTGTCCCCTGCATCGGCAGGCGGACTCTCAACCACTGCGCCACCAGGGAAGCCCGTGTTGGATCTTTTGATATTGTCCCAAGGTCACTGAGACTCTGTACATTTTTTTAAATTGTGATAAAATACATATAGCCTAAACATTTACCATTTTTAACTGCATGACTCAGTAGCATTAAGTACGTTCACAACCTTGTGCAGCCACCACTGTCCATTTCCAGATACACATTTTTATTTAATCTTTATTTTTTTCTTCTCTCTTCTTCTGTTCATTATTTTCTATTATCTCTCTCCAAACTAGTTAGCTCTGTCTTCTACAATCCCCAATCAGCTATCAACCCCACAGTGGGAAAAATTTTTTTTTGCTTTTTCTCTTGATAAATAACGCTTTCTTCTTTTTTTCCCCTTGCACCATGTGTATTGCATTTTATTTATTTATTTTTTAAGGTATAGTTGATGTACAATATTGTATATTTAAGGTGTACAACATAGTGATTCACAATTTTTAAAGGTTATACTCCATTTATTCTTTTTTTTTTTTTTTGCGGTACGTGGGCCTCTCACTGCTGTGGCCTCTCCCGTTGCGGAGCACAGGCTCCGGACGCGCAGGCTCAGCGGCCATGGCTCACGGGCCCAGCCGCTCCGCGGCATATGGGATCCTCCTGGACCGGGGCACGAACCGTATCCCCTGCATCGGCAGGCGGACTCTCAACCACCGCGCCACCAGGGAGGCCCTCCATTTATTCTTATTATAAAATATTGGCTATGTTCCCTGTGTTGTACAATACATCCTTGTAGCTTATTTATTTTATATATAGTAGTTTGTACCTATTAATCCCCTACCCCTGTCTTGCCCCTCTCCCCTTCTCTCTTCCCACTGGTAACCACTAGTTTGTTCTCTGTATCTGTGAGTTTGTTTCTTTTGTGTTATATTCACTAGCTTATTTTGTTTTTTAGATTTCACATATAAGTGATATCATACAGCATTTGTCTTTGTCTGACTTACTTCACTAAGCATAATACCCTCCAAGTCCATCCATGTTGTTGCAAATGGCAAAATTTCATTCTTTTTCATGGCTGAGTCCACAGTGAATTTTTTACTTCAAATACTGTATTTTTCAGTTTTAGAATCCCTATTTGGTGCATTTTTTATAATTTCTGCTTCCCTGCTGAGGTTTCTTTTTTTTTTTTTTTTTTTGCTTTATAACAAATTTAATCAGTTATACATATACATATGTTCCCATATCCCCTCCCTTTTGCGTCTCCCTCCCACCCTCCCTATCCCACCCCTCCAGGCGGTCACAAAGCACCGAGCTGATCTCCCTGTGCTGTGCAGCTGCTTCCCACTATCTATCTACCTTACGTTTGGTACTGTATATATGTCCATGCCGTTCTTTCACTTTGTCACAGCTTACCCTTCCCCCTCCCCATATCATCAAGTCCATTCTCTAGTAGGTCTGTGTCTTTATTCCTGTCTTACCCCTATGTTCTTCATGACATTTTTTTCTTAAATTCCATATATATGTGTCAGCATACAGTATTTGTCTTTCTCTTTCTGACTTACTTCACTCTGTATGACAGGCTCTAGGTCCATCCACCTCATTACAAATAGCTCAATTTCGTTTCTTTTTATGGCTGAGTAATATTCCATTGTATGTATGTGCCACATCTTCTTTACCCATTCATCCGATGATGGACACTTAGGTTGTTTCCATCTCCAGGCTATTGTAAATAGGGCTGCTATGAACATTTTGGTACATGTCTCTTTTTGAATTATGGTTTTCTCAGGGTATATGCCCAGTAGTGGGATTGCTGGGTCATATGGTAGTTCTATTTGTAGTTTTTTAAGGAACCTCCATACTGTTCTCCATAGTGGCTGTACCAATTCACATTCCCACCAGCAGTGCAAGAGTGTTCCCTTTTCTCCACACCCTCTCCAGCATTTATTGTTTCTAGATTTTTTGATGATGGCCATTCTGACTGGTGTGAGATGATATCTCATTGTAGTTTTGATTTGCATTTCTCTAATGAGTAAAGATGTTGAGCATCCTTTCATGTGTTTGTTGGCAGTCTGTATATCTTCTGTGGAGAAATGTCTATTTAGGTCTTCTGCCCATTTTTGGATTGGGTTGTTTGTTTTTTTGTTATTGAGCTGCATGAGCTGCTTATAAATTTTGGAGATTAATCCTTTGTCAGTTGCTTCATTTGAAAATATTTTCTCCCATTCTGAGGGTTGTCTTTTGGTCTTGTTTATGGTTTCCTTTGCTGTGCAAAAGTTTTTAAGTTTCATTAGGTCCCATGTGTTTATTTTTGTCTTTATTTCCATTTCTCTAGGAGGTGGGTCAAAAAGGATCTTGCTGTGATTTATGTCATAGAGTGTTCTGCCTATGTTTTCCTCTAAGAGTTTGATAGTGTCTGGCCTTACATTTAGGTCTTTAATCCATTTTGAGCTTATTTTTGTGTATGGTGTTAGGGAGTGATCTAATCTCATACTTTTACGTGTCCCTGTCCAGTTTTCCCAGCACCACTTATTGAAGAGACTGTCCTTTCTCCACTGTACATTCCTGCCTCCTTTATCAAAGGTAAGGTGACCATATGTCCGTGGGTTTGTCTCTGGGCTTTCTATCCTGTTCCATTGATCTATCTTTCTGTTTTTGTGCCAGTACCATACTGTCTTGATTACTGTAGCTTTGTAGTATAGTCTGAAGTCAGGGAGCCTGATTCCTCCAGCTCCATTTTTCATTCTCGAGATTGCTTTGGCTATTCGGGGTCTTTTGTGTTTCCATACAAATTGTGAAATTTTTTGTTCTAGTTCTGTGAAAAATGCCATTGGTAGTTTGATAGGGATTGCATTGAATCTGTAGATTGCTTTGGGTAGTAGAGTCATTTTCACAATGTTGATTCTTCCAATCCAAGAACATGGTACGTCTCTCCATCTATTTGTATCATCTTTAATTTCTTTCATCAGTGTCTTATAATTTTCTGCATACAGGTCTTTTGTCTCCTTAGGTAGGTTTATTCCTAGATATATTATTCTTTTTGTTGCAATGGTAAATGGGAGTGTTTCCTTGATTTCACTTTCAGATTTTTCATCATTAGTATATAGGAATGCCAGAGATTTCTGTGCATTAATTTTGTATCCTGCAACTTTACCAAATTCATTGATTAGCTCTAGTAGTTTTCTAGTAGCATCTTTAGGATTCTCTATGTATAGTATCATGTCATCTGCAAACAGTGACAGCTTTACTTCTTCTTTTCCGATTTGGATTCCTTTTATTTCCTTTTCTTCTCTGATTGCTGTGGCTAAAACTTCCAAAACTGTGTTGAATAAGAGTGGTGAGAGTGGGCAACCTTGTCTTGTTCCTGATCTTAGTGGAAATGGTTTCAGTTTTTCACCATTGAGGACGATGCTGGCTGTGGGTTTGTCATACATGGCCTTTATTATGTTGAGGAAAGTTCCCTCTATGCCTACTTTCTGCAGGGTTTTTATCATAAATGGGTGTTGAATTTTGTCGAAAGCTTTCTCTGCATCTATTGAGATGATCATATGGTTTTTCTCCTTCAGTTTGTTAATATGGTGTATCACGTTGATTGATTTGCGTATATTGAAGAATCCTTGCATTCCTGGAATAAACCCCACTTGATCATGGTGTATGATCCTTTTAATGTGCTGTTGGATTCTGTTTGCTAGTATTTTGTTGAGGATTTTTGCACCTATGTTCATCAGTGATATTGGCCTGTAGTTTTCTTTCTTTGTGACATCCTTGTCTGGTTTTGGTATCAAGGTGATGGTGGCCTCGTAGAATGAGTTTGGGAGTGTTCCTCCTTCTGCTATATTTTGGAAGAGTTTGAGAAGGATAGGTGTTATCTCTTCTCTAAATGCTTGATAGAATTCGCCTGTGAAGCCATCTGGTCCTGGGCTTTTGTTTGTTGGAAGATTTTTTATCACAGTTTCAATTTCAGTGCTTGTGATTGGTCTGTTCATATTTTCTATTTCTTCCTGATTCAGTCTTGGCAGGTTGTGCATTTCTAAGAATTTGTCCATTTCTTCCAGGTTGTCCATTTTATTGGCATAGAGTTGCTTGTAGTAATCTCTCATGATCTTTTGTATTTCTGCAGTGTCAGTTGTTACTTCTCCTTTTTCATTTCTAATTCTACTGATTTGAGTCTTCTCCCTTTTTTTCTTGATGAGTCTGGCTAATGATTTATCAATTTTGTTTATCTTCTCAAAGAACCAGCTTTTAGTTTTATTGATCTTTGCTATCATTTCCTTCATTTCTTTTTCATTTATTTCTGATCTGATTTTTATGATTTCTTTCCTTCTGCTAACTTTGGGATGTTTTTGTTCTTCTTTCTCTAATTGCTTTAGGTGCACGGTTAGGTTGTTTATTCGAGATGTTTCCTGTTTCTTAAGGTGGGATTGTATTGCTATAAACTTCCCTCTTAGAACTGCTTTTGCTGCATCCCATAGGTTTTGGGTCGTCGTGTCTCCATTGTCATTTGTTTCTAGGTATTTTTTAATTTCGTCTTTGATTTCTTCAGTGATCACTTCGTTATTAAGTAGTGTATTGTTTAGCCTCCATGTGTTTGTATTTTTTACAGCTCTTTTCCTGTAATTGATATCTAGTCTCATAACATTGTGGTCGGAAAAGATACTTGATACAATTTCAATTTTCTTAAATTTACCAAGGCTTGATTTGTGACCCAAGATATGATCTATCCTGGAGAATGTTCCATGAGCACTTGAGAAAAATGTGTATTCTGTTGTTTTTGGATGGAATGTCCTATAAATATCAATTAAGTCCATCTTGTTTAATGTATCATTTAAAGCTTGTGTTTCCTTATTTATTTTCATTTTGGATGATCTGTCCATTGGTGAAAGTGGGGTGTTAAAGTCCCCTACTATGATTGTGTTACTGTCGATTTCTCCTTTTATGGCTGTTAGTATTTGCCTTATGTATTGAGGTGCTCCTATGTTGGGTGCATAAATATTTACAAGTGTTATATCTTCTTCTTGGATCGATCCCTTGATCATTATGTAGTGTCCTTCTTTGTCTCTTCTAGTAGTCTTTATTTTAAAGTCTATTTTGTCTGATATGAGAATTGCTACTCCAGCTTTCTTTTGGTTTCCATTTGCATGGAATATCTTTTTCCATCCCCTTACTTTCAGTCTGTATGTGTCTCTAGGTCTGAAGTGGGTCTCTTGTAGACAGCATATATATGGGTCTTGTTTTTGTATCCATTCAGCCAATCTGTGTCTTTTGGTGGGAGCATTTAGTCCATTTACATTGAAGGTAATTAACGATATGTATGTTCCTATTCCCATTTTCTTAATTGTTTTGGGTTCGTTATTGTAGGTCTTTTCCTTCTGTTGTGTTTCTTGCCTAGAGAAGTTCCTTTAGCATTTGTTGTAAAGCTGGTTTGGTGGTGCTGAACTCTCTCAGCTTTTGCTTGCCTGTAAACGTTTTAATTTCTCCATCAAATCTGAATGAGATCCTTGCTGGGTAGAGTAATCTTGGTTGCAGGTTTTTCTCCTTCATCACTTTAATTATGTCCTGCCACTCCCTTCTGGCTTGTAGAGTTTCTGCTGAGAGATCAGCTGTTATCCTTATGGGGATTCCCTTGTGTGTTATTTGTTGTTTTTGCCTTGCTGCTTTTAATATGATTTCTTTGTGTTTAATTTTTGACAGTTTGATTAATATGTGTCTTGGCGTATTTCTCCTTGGATTTATTCTGTATGGGACTCTCTGTGCCTCCTGGACTTGATTAACTATTTCCTTTCCCATATTAGGGAAGTTTTCAACTATAATCTCTTCAAATATTTTCTCAGTCCCTTTCTTTTTCTCTTCTTCTTCTGGAACCCCTATAATTTGAATGTTGGTGCGTTTAATGTTGTCCCAGAGGTCTCTAAGACTGTCCTCTGTTCTTTTCATTCTTTTTTCTTTATTTTGCTCTGCAGCAGTTATTTCCACTATTTGATCTTCCACCTCACTTATCCATTCTTCTGCCTCAGTTATTCTGCTATTGATCCCATCTAGAGTATTTTTTATTTCATTTATTGTGTTTTTAATCGATGCTTGATTCATCTTTAGTTCTTCTAGGTCCTTGTTAACTGTTTCTTGCATTTTGTCTATTCTATTTCCAAGATTTTGGACCTTGGAAATAGAATCTTGGATCATCTTTACTATCATTATTCTGAATTCTTTTTCAGGTAGACTGCCTATTACCTCTTCATTTGTTAGGTCTGGTGGGTTTTTATCTTGCTCCTTCTCCTGCTGTGTGTTTTTCTGTCTTCTCATTTTGCTTATGTTACTGTGTTTGGGGTCTCCTTTTTGCAGGCTGCAGGTTCGTAGTTCCCATTGTTTTTGGTGTCTGTCCCCAGTGGCTAAGGTTGGTTTAGTGGGTTGTGTAGGCTTCCTAGTGGAGGGGACTAGTGCCTGTGTTCTGGTGGATGAGGCTGGGTCTTGTCTTTCTGGTGGGCAAGTCCACGTCTGGTGGTGTGTTTTGGGGTGTCTGTGGACTTTTTATGATTTTAGGCCACCTCTCTGCTAATGGGTGGCGTTGTGTTCCTGTCTTGCTAGTTGTTTGGCATAGGGTGTCCAGCACTGTAGCTTGCTGGTTGTTGAGTGAAGCTGGGTGCTGGTGT
This sequence comes from Mesoplodon densirostris, assembly GCF_025265405.1. Lineage (NCBI taxonomy): Eukaryota > Metazoa > Chordata > Mammalia > Artiodactyla > Ziphiidae > Mesoplodon > Mesoplodon densirostris. The sequence goes on along the minus strand of NC_082663.1, from coordinate 147,048,662 downwards.
TGAGATGGAGATCTCTGGAAGATTTTCACCGTTTGATATTATGCGGAGCTGGGAGGTCTCTTGTGGACCAGTGTCCTGAAGTTGGCTCTCCCACCTCAGAGGCACAGCACTGACTCCTGGCTCCTCAATTTGGGATGATTTGTTGTCTAATGTATTCCACAGATGCAGGGTACATCCAGTTGATTGTGGAGCTTTAATCCGCTGCTTCTGAGGCTGCTGGGAGAGGTTTCCCTTTCTCTTCTTTGTTCTCACAGCTCCTGGGTCTCAGCTTTGGATTTGGCCCCGCCTCTGCGTGTAGGTCGCCGGAGGGCGTCTGTTCTCTGAGGTTTCTTATTTGTTCATTCATTAGGAGGTACTTTTTCTTCACATCCTTGAGTATATTTATAATAGCTGCTTCAAAGTCCTTATCTGCTCATTCCAACATCTGGGTCACCTCAAGGTCAGTCCCCATTAATCTCCTTCTTTCTTGAGTGTGGGTCATGTTTTCCTGTTTCTTCACATGTCAAGTAATTTTGGATTGGATTGTATGCTGGACGTTGTGAAAGATAAATTGTAGGCACTCTGGATTCTGTTGTGGTCCTCTGAAGAACATTGATTCTTTTTTTTTTTTTTTCATAGGCAACTAAACTGTGTGGACTCAAGTTCCAAAGTCTGTTTTCCTGTAGGGAGAGGCAGGTGTTATCTTTTCTTTTAGCTTTAGCCGGGTTGGTTGGAGTCTGCCTTGCACATGGTTTAAGGGTCAGCAAGAGACTTGCACAGCATTTTTGGATAGAATTTGGACTCTTTTTTTTTTTGGCTTTTTCCTTTCCTGCATGTTCTACTCCATTGTTGAACTGTTGTGGTCTCTTTGGGCTCTGTCTTCTCATTTTTCAATCTAGTTTCTATTTCTGGTAAATGACAGTGAAAAATGGGAAACTCCAACTTCTACCTATCTTTGGTCACTCTCTAGAGCAGTACTGCCCAGTAGAATTTTCTGCAGTGATGGAAATGTTCCATATCGACACCAGTATGTGCCCAATATGGTAGCCACAAGCCACATGTGACTATTGAGTGTAGAAATGTTGCTGATACAACTGAAGAACAGAATTTTAAATTGTATTTAATTTTAATTAATTCAAATTTAAATGGCCACATGTGGCTAATGGATACCATATAGGACATGGCAACACCAGAGCTTTCAGGTAGTTTTTTAGTATGTAGTCCAGAGTTTATCATTGTTATCTGAGAAGGCCGGTCTGATGCAGCTAACTCCGCTATTACCAAAGACAGAACTCTTTTGGTGGTTTTTCATTAGTATCTGTCTGCATTTTGCTTTCATTTTTTTCCACTCAGTGATCCTCCCAAGTCCGTGAGCATAGAGCTTTTCCTCCTCCCCTCGTCCCAATTTGATATTTTCTTAATTGAAAAAAATTTTTAATTGTGGTAAAACACATATAACAAAAAGTTTATCACCTGGACCATTTTTAAGTGCACAGTTCAGTATTGTTAAGTATAGTCACATTGTGGTGTAACCAATCTCCACAACTTTTTCATATTCCCCAAACAGAAACTCTGTCCCCATTAAACACTTAACTCCCCACCCCCTCCCCCAGCCTCTGGCACCCATCATTCTACTTCCTGTCTCTATAAATTTGACTCCTCTAGGGACCCCCTATAAGTGGAATCAGACAGTATCTGTCTTTTTGAGACTGGTTTATTTCACTGAGCATCGTGTCCTCCAGATTTATCTGTATTGTATCTTCTTCTTCTTTTGAACGCTTATGTAATATTTCATAGTATCCATAGTATTTCATAGAATCCTGAGGTTTCTGTTCCCCAGCATTGGACATCCAGGTTGCTTCCAGTTCTCACTGGAAGGGAGAGAGGGAGGACCTCCAGAGGGACATAAGGAAATATGGGGGAGTGATGGATATATATGTTCATTATCTTGACTGAGGTGATGATTTCCACCAGTAGATACATATGTCAAATGCATTGAATCACACACTTTAGACACGCATGGTTTTTGCATGTCGTTCAATAAAGTCGTGTTGTTTTTGTTTTTGTTTTCAACTGTAATAGCCCAAGCTCCCCTTACACTCCCATCTGTATGCTTTATCCCTCCCAGTCCCCGTGCAGGTAACCTATCAGATCCTGCTGCTTCGCACCGGCTTGCCTCTGGGGCTGGGCCTGCTCATTTCCCTCCTCAAACTTCCAGAGACCTGCTTCCCTCTCTTCCCTCAGTCCTTCTTGAGACCTCCCTGACCGAATCCCCAACACACACCCACACTAGGTGATGCTGGGGACCCCAGAGATCTCTTCCTGGTCTGACCCTCCCTGTCTGGTAGTGGGAGAGACTCAGTTCTCTAAGCTCCCTGGGGCCAGCCAGGGCTAAACAGAAGCTTTGAAGAAAGACCTAGGGTGGGGTGGGGGCAGGGCTAGGGAGGGGGCTCTGCTTCCTTAGGGTGGGAAGGGTAGAAAAGGCCTCTTAAGGAGGGAATTGAATCTGACCCAGGTCTTAACTGGCCCAGTGAAGGGGGTGTGGGCACTTCCGGAAAAAGGCACCACCTATGTAAAGGCCTGCACTGCTGGGGGATGCTCTTGGGAATCCTAGCACCTGGGTGTGGGATAGTGCAGGAGTTATAGGAGGGAGGGAGCAGATTCCAGGAGATTGGGGACCCCACTGTCAGCCCCCAGGCAGCTGCAAAGCAACCCTCATGGCCCCACTGTTGGTTGCTTTATTGGGGGGCGGTAGGGGGCTGCATCACCAAGGGGGGGCGGTGCAGGCTGTGGTGAGGAGGGGTAGCCAGTGGGCTGCAGATTCCGGGGGACATGGCCTGGCTCACCCAGACTCCTTAGTCTGCCCGGGACAGGGTTGGTGGGTGGTATAGATGTTAAGAAAGCAAAATTCAATCGTGTGAGCTTCTGGGGCCCTGAAAAGGCTCTGGGACAGCTTAGGGGTGGTGGTGGTGTAGGACTTTGTTCCTTGGGAAACCTTGATAGGCAGAGACAGGCCTGTGAGCCCTGAGCTCACTGGTGGGCAGAGCAACTCCCTCCCCACCGTGGAGAGCTTCTAGCTCTGACTCACTCCCTTGTTGGCTGCATGCAGCTGCTGCTTGCTTTGAGCCTCTGGCTTCCCAGTTCTGAAACAAGGAGGCAGTGGACTTACACCATGGGGATCAAGCTAACCTTGCCCAATAAAGCAGGTGGTTTCTTTTTCTAGAAAGTTTGACCACCTGAGCCAGAGTCCTCCCATCCACCCACCTGTCCATGTGTCTGTTCTACCTGCTTTTTCATCCACTTAGCAAACATTTAGTTGGTACTTAACCATCGTCCTGGGCCCTGAGGGTACAGCAGTGACTAAACAACAGTCTTGCCTTCATGAGGCTTATGTCTTGGGATGAGGCAGACAAACAAGTAATTAAGAAAACAGATCAAGTGAGGTGAGGGGGCTGAAGCAACAAAATAGGGTAAGAAGATGGTATAATATGGTGGCTTCTTTGGTAGTGATCTGAGAAGACTTCCTGAGGAGGTAATACTGAACTGAGATGTGAATGATGAGACAGAGGTTGTGTGGGAGGACAGCACATGCAAAGGCCCTGGGGCAGGAATGAGCTTGGTGGGTTGGACACAGCACATGCAAAGGCCCTGGGGCAGGAATGAGCTTGGTGAATTGGAATCCCACCAAGCAGCCATTACAGTAAATTGAGCTAGTGCGGGGGAGGGGGGATACTAACAGGGCCAGAGTGTAGAGGGCAGGAGTGTGTCTAAATATGAGGGGCTGAGGCAAGGCAGAGCCCTGGACTTGGGGCCCTCCTCAGGGTCCTTGAAGGTGGTTTCTCCTGGACTGGCTGCTTCTCTGGTCATTAGCACCCCACAGGGACCCTGTTCAGAGAGGCCAGAGTGGAGGAGCCAGGGCCCAGTGCAGGGGCGGCTGTGGTTATCTACAAATAACCCCCACTTAGCCCATCATGTGTTCCCTGCCTGGGCCTCCAGCCGAAGGAGTCAGGTGACCCCGGGCAGCAGGCGAGCCTGCAGGGGCCGCATGAGTGTGTATGTGTGTGTCTGTTCTTCCCTGGGCAACCCAGACATCTGGAGTATGAATTGATTTCCTTTTTCACAACCCGGGCAAGTCCTGCATTTCCAGCTAGATTTAAAATAAAACCAGTCTTTGTGCACATGTGCTGGGCAGTGCTGGGGCCTTTGGGGGTTCAGGGGAGCGGCAGGGATCCTGTGCTCATCCCCCCCCTCCACGTGTCAGCACAAAGCCCTGCTCTCTCTCTCTCTCTCCCCCAATCTGGGGATATTTTTAGCCACTAAGAAGGATTATCAGAGTCTGGCTCCCAGGTGGCAGGGGCAGGGCTGGGAGTGGGACCAAAGTGCCTTCAAGAAGCAGCTGGGCAGGGAGACCAGGCTGGGGAGAGGGGGCAGGGTGCGGTGAGGAGGATGAAGCCTCAGGCTGGTTAGGCTACACCGGCCACCCAGTTGGCGATTCTCCAAATGACCCCTTAGCAGCCCAGGGTGAGCCAGCGCAGGCTCATTCATTCGCTACCTCTTTAAGGAAAGGCTGCAGAGGCCGGGGTGGGCGTTGGGGGAGGGGCAGTGGGGTGTGTGTCCAGGAAGAACCACTCAGAACCTGCGCAGACCAGCACCCTCCTTTCCAGACTGCTCCCCATCGCCCCGTCCTCTCTACTGCTAATAGTAACTGTGTTTTACTTAGTGCTCACTCCACCCCAGGCATTATTCCCAATCCCCTCCGTGTGGGGGCAGGGAGCATTGTTATTCCCATTTTACAGATGAGGGAACAGAAACATGAGTGACAAGGTCAATGACAAGGTCAATGGTGGGTAAATTGCAGGAATCAAATCCATTGCAACAGCAGCATGGAGCATTTGCAAACTGCTCAGCTTCCTGAGCCCCCACAACGGTTCAGTAAAGCAGAGGATCTGGCTGTACCCATTTTTCAGATGGGGCAGCTGAGGCCCAAGGAGGCAGAGTGTCACAGGGAATGAGCAGAGGAGCCGGGGTCCAAGAGAGGAAAAAACGAAAGTTGGGGAGCCGTGCCTCCCTGACCCTCGTTCCCGCCTGCCTGTCGGGAGGAGGGCATCTGTCAGGGGCAGGCGTGGAAGAGAAGTTTGAACCTTGCTGGCCATGGATGCCTGGTTACAGCCATACCTGAGCCCCTTCTGTGTGCCAGACACTGCCCACGTGTTCCACATGCAGGCTCACTGGCCTGCTCGACCACAATGCACGGACATGGGTGACTTCTCAAACCTCAGAGTCTCTTCTTTATCAAGAGGGTAAAGGGGCTGGGCAAACAGACAGACACAGGTTAGAGAAAGGGTAGGAGGTCCAAGGCTAAGACCTCTGCAGTTAGGGTGTGTCAGTCTGAAGCCCCCTTGGAAGGCTTGCAGGTTTGGAAAGTGCATTTCTGTTTCCCTTTCTGACTTGGGGACCAGAAAGGGCAATGCCTGCTTCAGCTGAGGGGACTGGGGCTTGAGGCTGGTCATGCTTCCTTCCTTTTCCACCTCCCTGCCCCGCCCCACCAAAAAGACTGCCTGGCCACCTTCCAATGTCACAGTGAATGAGGCAGAGCTGGCAGAGGGTACTTTAACTGGATCTGAAGTAGGGACAATCAGGAGGTGCCTCCGGGAGGAAGTGGCAACTGAACTGGGTTTTGAAGGATGCATAAGAGTTTGCCAGACAGTCACGAGGGCTGAGACCTTGCCAGCTTTCCCCACCATTTTATGTCCTCAGCACCCAGCATGGGACAATAAATATTAGATGGGCATTCTAGGCAGAGGACAGCATTTGTAAAGGCTGAGGTGTGTGAAATCATACAGTGTGTGTGATTGTATCAGAGCGTGTCAAACAGTGAATCGTGGGCTTTGAGGCTGGGGACGTGGGCAGAGGCCTGGGGTTACGAGATGCCGTCGCTCTTGTGTGTTCTCACTTGTCCCCAAAGCTCATCATGACATGCTAGCACCATGGCTGTGGTGGACCCGATCTTGGGTGGGGGGAAGAACATGTGGCTGGGGGCTTGGACCCCTGGGTTCTGGCTCCAGCTCTAGCTGGCTGGGGGCCTTCCCAGGATGCCCAGCCCACTTATATCTGCACTGGGCATCTGCACTGCCCACTTATATCTCTAGCTGGCTGGGGGTCTTCAGATGGGTGGGAGGGCCCCTCAGGAGAAGTCTATAGATGCCCTGTGGTGGGTGTGGCTCCTGCTAGGAGGCTGTGGAGAGTGAGGCCAGGAATTCCGGGCTGGGTGTGTGCAGTTATGCCCCAGTGGGTGCATGGGATCAAGCGAAATTTGCCTGTTAGTGAAGTTGGTTTCTTTTTTTTTAAAACCATTTAAAAAAAATTGAAATATAGTTAATTTACAATGTTGTGTTAGTTTCAGGCGTACAACACAGTGATTCAGTTATGTGTGTGTGTGTGTGTGTGTGTGTGTGTGTGTGTGTATTTTTTTTCAGATTCTTTTCCATTATAGGTTATTACAAGATACTGAGTATAGTTCCCTGTGCTATACAGTAGGTCCTTGTTGTTTATCATGTTATACATAGTAGTGTGTATATGTTAATCCCAAACTCCTAATTTATCTCTTTTTAGAGAGATCAACAACCTGGGCAGAAGTTCCCCCATCCACCTGTCCACCTGTCTATTCTGTCTGGGCCTCCTGAGCCTTGTGGGTCTAAACTAGCCACTGTCACATGCCTGGTTTTTTTATTTATTTATTTATTTATTTTTTATTTTTTGCGGTACACGGGCATCTCACCATTGTGGCCTCTCCCGCTGCGGAGCACAGGCTCCGGACGCGCGGGCTCAGCGGCCATGGCTCACGGGCCCAGCCACTCCGTGGCATGTGGGATCTTCCCAGACCGGGGCACGAACCCGCGTCCCCTGCATTGGCAGGCAGACTCTCAACCACTGCGCCACCGGGGAAGCCCTAAACATTTTTTTAAACTATCTATTTACAGATGATATAATCTTTTTTTTTTCTTTCTTTTTTTTTTTGGCTGTGTCAGGTCTTAGTTGCGGCACACGGGATCTTCGTTGAGGCACGTGGGATCTTTTCATTGCGGCCCAAGGGCTCTTGTGGCGCACGGGTTTCTCTCTAGTTGTGGCGTGTGGGCTCCAGAGCGCGTGGGCTTTGTAGTTTGTGGCACGTGGGCTCTCTCGTTGAGGCGCCCAAGCTCAGTAGTTGTGGCACGCGGGCTTAGTTGCCCCGTGGCATGTGGGAATCTTAGTTCCCTGACCAGGGATCAAACCCGCATCCCCTGCATTGGAAGGCGGATTCTTTACCACTGGACCACCAGGGAAGTCCCCAGACACCTGTCTTAAAGAAAAATGCACAACAGGAGAGGTGTGAGTTTACGTATTGTTGGGTCTTTACTGAGGACTATAGCCCTGAAGAAGGCCACTCAGTAGCTCTGAGTAAACAGCTCCAAAGAGGTAGGGGAGTAGCCAGAATATATATGAATTTTTTTGGCTAGGAAATGCATGCAATCAAGCATACATCTTGGGAAAGGATGACTGCCAATCACAAAGAACAGATATCTCAAGTTAATGACGTTCGTGCTTGTCTGTGTATGGGAAGATACACGAATCTGAGGTCATTGAAATTCTTCCTGCTGTGCGTCTGAACTATCCAGGGACCCTTTGATCCAAAGCACAAAACGCCTCATCGTATTTTTTTTTCCCATCCTGAATCCCCCTCAAGGTACACTGCCTGCAGGTTGCAGTTTAACCCTTTTTATAACTGGATAGTGAGCGACACCCTTTGTTCCTTTTTTTGTTTGTTTGTTTGACACTTTTGCCCACTTGTCAGCCTGCTGCCTTTTGGTGTCCCCCCCACGCTGGAGTGTCCAGTGGTGGTGGCTACTACTAATCACTTCAATGATGCCTGAACCTGGACACCATAAGGCATGGTCTGTGGGCTGGTCCCTCATCTACACCCCTTCCCTGGGGGATTCCATCCATCCCCTGCCCCAACCCTGGAGGAGCTTCTTGTCACCAAACCCATCTCCTGCCCCCAAATCCATTGTCGATGGAAAAAAAATGCACAACCGAAAAGTTGAGAATTATGTTTTGTTCTGCAGACATTCTGAGGACTTCAAGCCCAGGAAACAGCCTCTCAGGTAGCTCTAACGAACTGCTCCAGAGAGGTAAGGGAGGAGCCCGGATAAATACAGGGGTTTTTGCAACAAAGACCAGGTAGTCAGAACATCAAAAGATTACTGTTAATTAAAAGAAAACCAGATAGCTCAAGTTAAGGAATTCTGGGCTTTTCTCTGTTTGGGAAGATGCAAGAATCTGGGCTTACTGAATTCATTTCTTTGATACGCACCTCAGCTATCTGGGCCAGCAATCTGTGCTTTCTCTTCCTGAGTCTCCTAGGGGTGTACTGTCGGGGGTGGGTGTAGCTAGATGGCAGGCATGCTGCTTCCATCCTGAGTTCCCTCAGAACTCACCATGGGGGGAGGGGGGACAGCAGCTGTAATGTGGTGGCTTGTTGGCTGCAACATCCTTTGCTTACTGATACAGCAGGCAATATTTTTTCATGACACATCTCCGTGGATTTAAACATTAGGCACACGATGACTGACAGTTCACCTTCCCCCAACTTGTCTTGTCTAACACCAAACCCACCTCCTGCCCCCAAATCCATTCACCATCCTGGTTCACCCAGTTCCTCAGACTCTGAGAATTTTTCTTTTTCTGTATTTGACTTGTGATATTGTGATCTATAATGAGAAGTAGATATTTGGCCTTCCTCGGTTCCTGGCACAGAGCGTTTAAAACCCTGAGAATTTCCTAAATGATAAGAGGAATAAAGGTGCCTTTTGTTATGTTAATGAGGTGACTTTTGGAAAGCCCCCCCACTCAGGTCACCTAAGGCTGGGACTGGTTGCCAGGGGAACCAACCTCTTGATGAAAGGGTTGGAACTTTCATTCCCACCCCTGGACCTCCAGTGGCCATGGATTTAATTACTACGACTATGTTATGAAGCCGCCATAAAAACCCTTAAGGATGAGGGTTCGGAAAGCTTCCAGGTTGATAAACAAGAGATGTGCGGGGACTGGTGCATCTGGGGAGGGCGTGGAAGCTCCGCCCCCTTCCCCCGATACCTTGCCCTATGATTCTTTCCATCTGGCTATTCCTGAGTTATATATCCTTTTATAATAAATTGGTCATCTAGGAAGTAAACTGTTTGTGTCCTGTGAGCTGCTGTAGAAAATTAATTGAACCAAGGAGGGCTCGTGGGGACCTCCATCTATGTCCAGTTGGTCAGAAGCACAGGTGAAAATCTGGACTTGTGCTTGGCGTCTGAAGTGGGATGGGTACAGCCTTGTGGGACTGAGCCCTCAACCGGTGTATCTCCAGGTAGATGGTGTCAGAGTTGAGTTGAATTGTAGGATACACAGCTGGTGTCAGAGGTGGTGTGGGGGAAAAAAACCCACCTGTTGGAATTGAAATCAGAATCATCGATTTTTTTTTAAAAGGTATTTTATTGAAGTATAGTTGCTTTACAATGTTGTGTCAATTTCTGCTGTACAGCAAAGTGATTCAGTTATATATATATACACACACATTCTTTTTCATATTCTCTTCCATTATGGTTTATCACTGAACATTGAATATAGTTCCCTGTGCTATACAGTAGCACCTTGTTGTTTATCCATTCTATATGTAATAGTTTGTATCTGGTAACCCCAAACTCCCACTCCATCTCTCCCCCACCCTGCCTCCCCTTGGCAGCCACAAGCCTGTTCTCTATGTCTGTGAGTCTGTTTCATAGATGAGTTCATTTGTGTCATTTTAGCAGAATCATAGACTTTTTCAAGGCAAACTTTTTTTTTTTTTGAGGGGTAGGAGTTTATTAATTTATTTATTTTTGCTGTGTTGGGTCTTCGTTTCTGTGCGAGGGCTTTCTCTAGTTGTGGCAAGCGGGGGCCACTCTTCATCGCGGTGCGCGGGCCTCTCACTATCGCGGCCTCTCTTGTTGCGGAGCACAGGCTCCAGATGTGCAGGCTCAGTAGTTGTGGTTCACGGGCCTAGTTGCTCCGCGGCATGTGGGATCGTCCCAGACCAGGGCTCGAACCCATGTCCCCTGCATTAGCGGGCAGATTCTCAACCACTGCACCACCAAGGAAGCCCCAAGGCAAACATTTGAATCTGCACAGAGAAAGAGCCCACAACATAGATGCACAACTCAGTGAATTTTCTCTATAATAATGCCCCCTTAATGATGTCCACATCCTAATCCTGGAACCTGGGGATACGCTACCTAACGTGGCAAAGGGAAGGTGAGATTGCAGATGGAATTAAGGTTGCTAATCGGCTGACCTTGAGATGGGGGGAACGATCCTGGATTATCTGGGTTGGCCCCCCTTCTGGCCTCCAAGGCCACTTCCTGTATGGCAACCAACACCCCCCCTCCCCCACTTGCCATCTTACCTACAATAAAAACACGGGCCATAGAACTCCCAGACTGCACGAAATGGAGTGTAAAATGGTACAGCCACCCCAGAACACAGTTTGGCAGTTGCTTATGAAGGAAAACATGCAGAATGACCCAGCAACTCCACTCCTCCGGATGGACCCAGGAGACAGGAAAACTTCTGTTCACACAAGACTCAGATGTGAATGCTCTGAACAGCTTTGCTCATAATTCCCCAATGCTGAATGCATCCCAAATACCCATCAACAAGCAAATGATAACCAATCGTGGTATATTCATTTGGTGTCAAAGATTCGGGAATAAGAAAAAAAGAAGCTCGGGACTTTCCTGGTGGTCCAGTGGTTAAGAATCCACCTTCCAATGCAGGGGTCACGGCTTCAATCCCTAGTCGGGGAACTAAGATCCCACATGCTGCAGGGCAACTAAGCCCGCACGCCACAACTACTGAGCCCCAGTGTGTGCGCTCTAGAGCCCACACGCCACAACTAGAGAGAAGCCCACATGCCGCAACTAAGACCTGGCGCAGCCAAATAAATAAATAAATATTTTTTAAAAAAAGAAGGAAGCTACTGATCTTGGAACAATAGGGATGAATCTTGAAAATATTACACAAGTGAAAGAAGCTAGACACAAAGACGGGGTTTGTGATTCCATTTATATAAAGTTCTGGAACAGACAAAAGTAATCCCTGATGGAAAAAAAACCGGAGCAGACGTTACCTTTGGACAGTAGAGATGGAGGCTGGCTGGGAAAGGGCCCAAGAGAGAACCTTGTGGAGGGATGGGAGTGTTTGTGGCCAGAGGTTGGTTTACACAGGTGCGTGTATTTGTCAAAACTCAGCAACTGTACAGTTAACATGAGTGCATTTTGCTCTAGTAAATTTTACCTTGAAAGAAAAAAAAAACACGTAAGTCAATATCGAACTCTAGTTAATGATCTGCACGCTGAAAATATTTAGGGGTGATGTGACTTGATGTCTGCTGCTTCTTAAAAATTTTTTCTTGAAATATAGTTGATGTACAATGTTGTGTTAGTTTCAGGTGTACAGCAAAGTGATTCAGTTATACATATACATATACACATATATATATTTACTTTTTAGATTCTTTTCCATTATAGGTTATTACAAGATACTGAGTATAGTTCCCTGTGCTATACAGTAGGTCCTTGTTGATTATCTATTTTATATATAATAGTGTGTATATTTTAATCCCAAGCTCCTAATTTATCCCTCCCCCAACCCGAGCTGCTTATTTTGAAATGCACCGAGAAATGCACTGGTGGGTGGATAGAGGGATGGATGGATACATGGGCAGATGTGTGATGAAGCAATAGACCAAAACGTGAATGGGAGAGTCTGGTGGTGGGTATATAGATGTTCACTGTAAATTCACCTTTTCTGTAGGTTTGAAATTTTTCATCATAAAATGTTGGAGGAAATCATCCAAATTCCACAGGCCCTGCATGACCTGCCCCGTCCCCTCCCTGCCCTCCCCTCCTCCCGCTCTCCCCTTGCTCACTCTGCTCCAGACACACAGGAATCCTTACTGGTTCTCCAACACTCAGTTTTACTCAGTCCTGCCTCAGGGCCTTTGTACCTGCTGCTCATTTCTCTGGAAGGCCCCTCCCAGCCCCCTTCGCAGCATCACTACCTTCTTCTGCACAAACCCAGGCCCTCCTCATCTCTAGGTCTCAGCTCAGATGGTGTATGAGCTGAGACCTAGCTCAGACCTTCCTTGATAAATCGCACCACCCTGTTTATTTTCTACCAGACCCATCACACTGTGTTATTTATTTATGAATCTGTTTACTTGTGTATTGGTTGCCTCCCCCTGCTGGGCTGTGAGCTTCATGGTGACAGGAATGTGTCTGCTTTGTTCCCTGCTTGCGTCCCCAACATCCAGCCCCAGGCTGGCATGTACAAGCCGCTCAGAGAATATCTTGTGGATGGATGGATGGATGGATGGATGGATGGATGAGTAGATGGACAGTGGGTGGGTGGATGGATGGATGGACAGACAGGTAGACAGACAGGTGGGTAGATGGATGTATGGATAGGCGGATGGATGGATGGGAAGATGGACAGGTAGGTGGATGGATAGATGGCTGGCTGGCTGGCTGGCTGGCTGGGTAGGTGTACAGGTGGGCAAGCAGACGATATGGCTGAATGGATGAACAGATGAATAGGTGGATTGATGAACAGATGAGTAGATGGACTATGGGTGGGTGGGTGGATGGATGGATGGATGGACAGACAAACAAATGAATGAACAAACTTTGCAAGTGGGGACCAGTGTGGGGTTAGGGCACTTAGTCTTAAATCTTGGGAACAGGAGAAGCTATTTGGGCTCATCAGGACAGCTGGGCCCCACTGCAGCTCCCCAGAAGCTCTTGGTGGAAAGTTGGCCCACCTCGACCACTGCTTCATTATCTGGCAGCAAGCTCGATCACGCAGTAGGCTCTCTTGCCAAGCTGCAGCCGGGCTCTTGGGTTGGCGAGCGAGATAGCCGACATTCACACCTCAAGGGGAGTCCATGTGTGGATGGTTGGCCAGGGAGAGAATGGTGAATTTCCTTAAATCCTTCATCTTTGGGCTGTATCAGAGGCACCTTCCCACAGTGGCAGAAGACCTTCCCAGACATTTTGAGAACTCAAGTTCGTGACCCCGATCAGCCACTCCCTTGATTCTGGCCGCTGTTCTCATGTCTGTAGAGTACAGAATAATAACTACTGTCATGAGCTGTATTTAAGGGTCAATAAGCACTGGGCTCAGCACTCTGTGTGCCGTATCAGGCTGGGTTGAGAGGTGGGTATTACCATCCCTATTTTACAGATGAACTTGAGATTCAGAGAGGTCAGGTCATTTGCCTGAGGACACCCAGCCCAAGTCTGTCCTTAACACGGGCTCTAATAAACTTCAGGTTGCTAGGCACTGGGGGGTGTGAGGGCGAGGTGCTGGGCCCTCCCACTACCCGTCCTGTGTGCCAAGTTCTCCATTAACTGGACCGTGTGTCCACAGTATGTGGTCCAGCCTGCATGAGTGGCTATGGCAGGAGAGGTTCTGGCTGCCACCCAACAACTCGTGGGCTGTACTGGAGGACCGCGATGGCCTGGTCTACGCCCACCCCCAGGACATGCTGATGGCCCTGCCCCTGGCTCTGGCCCTGGTGGCTGTGCGCTTCGCCTTCGAGAGGTGAGTGTCCGCTGTGCCCTGGCAGGTTGAGCCTGTCATCGCTCGTGCGTGCGCAGCACCCGCCCTGTGCTCTCCCATCTGTGTGATTTCATCCTCATGTGTCCCCGGACGGAGCCTGGCTTTGAGTCAGAGTGCTTTTTTGGGCTCCATCCTGCCCCCAGCTGCCACCACCCCCTCTCCGATGGTCTCTGATGCCTGGAATGCTGGCTGCAGCTCAGGTCTGGGTGTGCCAGCATCTTCAGAAAACAAGTGGGGGCCCTGGAGGGGATGTGCCTGCTTTGCTGACCTAGGATGGGTCTGCAGAGGCCAGTGAGTAAGCAAAGAAACTCCTGCCCACTCCCTCCTCCCTCTGTCCTGTATGGGCACCTCTCCCCCATCCCCACCTCCTGCCCTCTCCCTTACCACCTTTTTCTCCTGCTCCCCTTTCTAGCCAAAGGAAGGGGCATAGGCACTCCAGCCCCCCTTTGGGGGCCCCCTCCACTCACCCCCAGCCTCCTGGAGCCTGGCAGCCGGCCCCCGAGTATATGCCGCCTGCCCAGGTTCCCAGTGCCCTCCTGGTTGCCAGACCCCATGGATTTTTAGTCATTTCTCATGTGACCCAAACGCTGCCCCAAACTGGAGTTCCTTCTCCTTCTCTGGCTGTCCATCTCTTGGGTCCCTTCCCTCTGACCTAGGTGGTCCCACCCTTTTCTACATGACTAATGCTGCGGTTACAGCTCCCAGACCTGCCTTGCCCCCATGGCCTACCCACACCGGGCCTGCCCCCCCTTCCCCCAGCTTCCCCCTCCATGCCTGAGGGCCCCTCCCCCTCCCCTTCCTCCACATCTCACATGTTGTTTCAGGTCCCCCACCCTCTTTGCGACCCCCTGGCCTTTGCACTCACTCCCTTGCAGTTCCTTCAAGGCTGGGTTCCAGGGAAGCCTGCCCTGCCCTTCTCCCCACAAAGCCCTTAACCCCCTCTGGCCCTCACTTCGGGTCCTTCCCTGTGTCCCACTCTTTGACCACAGGGACGTGCGAGCATTCTACACTTTGCTTTGTCTCTCCCACTCATGAGGAGCTTCCTAGGGTCTGGGCTCCCAGGACACAGGCTGGACATGGGGAATCCAGGGCATGCCCACTGACACTGTATTTACTAGACACTCTTTGGGTTCTTCCTCTGTGCCACCCATTGCTCTAAGCAGTTTGTGTGTCTTAACTCAGCCCTCACCCAGTGAGGTTGTACTGTTATTATCCCCATTTTACAGAAGCGGAAATGGAGGCACAGAGAGGTCAAATGACCTGCCTGAGGTCACACAGCAGGTAGTTCAGCGAGGATCGAGGCTTTGCCTGAGGGATTCTGGGAGGCCCAATTCAGCCAGGCCTTGAAGGCTGGGTCTATTTTCCCACCTATTTAGCCAGTGGCTCCAGCTGAGGTGGCAGTGTTAACTCCTCCCAAAGGCATCCCTTGCCTTTCTAAAGGGCAATGGGGTTGGAAGTAGCTTTTCTGGGGTCAAACAAAGGCAGAGGTTTTCTCTGTTAAGGGAAAATGAATCCTGGGTTTGCCATTCACTTGCTGTGTCACCTTGAGCGTGTTTCTGGCCTCTCTGAGCCTCGGTTTGCCCATCAGGACAATGGGGACAATACTAGCGTTAAGTGAGCCAGCACACGAGGTGGACTTGGACACATGCTTGGCAGATCCTAAGCGTTCAGTAAACGGCTGTCATGTCTCATCCCCACCCCCGCCTGCCCCCCAACACGATTGAGTCTGGAATAATTTCCTTGCTGGGCTGCTCTGAGCTTCAGTTTCCCCCAATGAAAGGTGATATTAGGATGGTGGACATGCAATTTGGTCCCGACCCCTGGTCTTGGGGGCCCCCCTGTGGGCAATGTGGTAATTGACTCACCAGGGTCCCGGCTCCTCCAAGTGTGCACAAGGGAGGGGGGGATGCTGGGTGGAGGGAGGCCTGAGAAGGAGACCTGCTTCTGCCCATGCGCGGGGGCCCCCAGCCTGGTAGCGGGGCAGATCAGGACCCAGGCCATCATGAGACAGGCATCGAGGGGACTCTCATCCCTGGTTTGGGATGGAGTGAAGGTGCCTGGGTACCACCAAAGTTGTTGTTCAACCCCATCCTGAAGACAAATCCAGCTTCCTCTCTTAGGTTGGGCGCAATGCAACAGCCAGGCTACCACCTCCAGGGTCCTAAAATGCGGCCCATTGAGCCCCCGTTTCCCCACCTGGACTGACAAGCTGTGTCTCCCCTACACCCAGATTCATTGGCCTGCCCCTGAGCCGGTGGCTGGGTGTGCGGAACCAGACCAGAAGGCCGGTGAAGCCCAATGCCACGCTGGAGAAACACTTCCTTATGGAAGGGCAGAGACCCACAGAGGTGAGATCCCTGACCCCCTCCTCCCTCCCCATTGGCCTGCCTGGGTCCCCTGGGGGAGGTTCTAGAGGGGGTGCAAGAAAACCTCTGTGGGAGGCTGTCCCCACCCCCAGCCCCTTGAATCCCAGTTCCCATCAGCCTGTCTGTGAGCAGGGCTGGGTTTTTATAAGGCCTCTTTTTGGGGGGACCCCCACCCTGTGAAACCCCCTACTCCCCCATCTCCAAAGGCAGAGCACCCCACAGGCGAGGCCTGGGGCTCTAGGGGAGGGGGGGCAGAGCTGGGTCCCGCCTGTCCTGGGACAGGGGCAGGAGGCCACCTCTGTGACCCTGGCCCCCATCACTCCCTCCCCAGCCCCAGATGAGCCTCCTGGCGACCCAGTGTGGGCTCACACTGCGACAGACCCAACACTGGTTCCGGAGACGCCGGAACCAGGACCGGCCCTGCCTGACCAAGAAGTTCTGTGAGGCCAGGTAAGCCCAGGGTGGGGCCGGGAAGGGGGAGTCTGGGGGTGCGGCAGGGGGTCTGGTCCTTTGGCAGCTGCCTCAGGGGCTCCCTCCCCGCCTGCAGCTGGAGGTTCGCCTTCTATCTGTGCTCCTTCATCGGTGGAATCTCGGTTCTTTACCACGTGAGTGTACCTGACAGCTCACCTGCCCTATCCCTCAAGCACCTAGTACGCGCTGGGCCTGGATTGGATTGGGGAGGGGTGTGTGGGGTTCGGGCAGAGGGGCAAACATGTGCTAAGGCACAGAAAGGGAGGGTGGAGGGAGTGAGGCCAGGTGGTGGTCAATGTTCACTCGATGGGTGCCTATTGAGAGGACCTACTGTGTGTCAGGGCTGGGGATTCTGAATCAGCCCCTGGTCTACAGTGAGAGCAGAGTTGCAACCAGGCAGGAGACAGCCGGCCTGAGTGACAGCAGCACGTCAAGGGCCAGGGAGGCCTGAGGAGGCCCCAGGCCGGGGGTTGGGGGGTTGGGGGGGCTGGGTTCTAACCTCTGGACAACTTCAGACTCCTGTGTCCCTGCAGGAATCGTGGCTGTGGACACCGGTAATGTGCTGGGACGGTTACCCACAGCAGGTGAGTGGGAGGGGTGGTGTCTGGAGGCTAGTGGGAGGGTCAGGGCAGTCAGAGTTCCCGTGGCCACAGGCAAGAGCGCCAAAGCTGGACATCACACCATCATTCCCCCCCTGAATCCCACTCTATTTTTTGGCTCCCGTGTGGAATGGAGAGGGGCCAGGAGTCAGGACATACTGGGAGCAGGAGCTGCCACAAGACCACTGCCCTTGATTACCTCTAAGGATGGGGAGCTCATGCCTTCCTCACTCATTGGGATTCATGTGTCATGGGTTTGAGCAAATGGGGAGGGCCCTACCCCACGCCCCATGTCCCGTGGGAATCTCCACTCCCCACAGCTAACCTTGCACTCCCTGCCACAGCCCCTGAAGCCGGCCCTGTACCACTGGTATCTCCTGGAGCTGAGTTTCTACGTCTCTCTGCTGATCACGCTGCCCTTCGACACCAAGCGCAAGGTGAGGCCAGGCCAAGAGTCTGGCCTGGGGCGGTCATGACCCAGTTCCAGGAGGAGAGGGGTGGCCTCACCCCACACCCCGAGACCCTTGGTGTCTCAGGCAGGAGGCGTAGGGTCCACATGCCAAGCAACCCCCTGGGAGGGCCTGCTCCCAGCCCTGCGGGGTGGGGCCCCTCCAGCCCCCCAGCCTCATCCCGGCTATGACCCTCCGTCTCCTGCAGGATTTCAAGGAGCAGGTGGCACATCACTTTGTGACCATCACCCTGATCGTCTTCTCCTACAGCACGAATCTGCTGCGCATCGGCTCTCTGGTGCTGCTATTGCACGACTCCTCCGACTACCTGCTGGAGGTGCGCCTGGCGCAGCCCCACCCCTCCCAGCCCCCCACCCCCCCGCCCTCCCAGGTACCCCTGGTGTTGAGGCCCACCCCGTCAGTCTTACTGGGAGGTGAGGCCCCACCCCCGTCATCCGCAGACCACGCACTTTCTACCTTTCTAGGCAATTCCTAGAGATAAGACCCGCCCCAATTCACCAGGCCCAGGCCAAGGCACCTTTTCCCTGGGGGGAGGCCCCGCCCTTCCCGCGTGCTGCTGCCACCGCCCCACCCCCGGGTGCATTTCTCTCTGCTGTCCCCTCCAGGCCTGTAAGTTGTTCAACTACACGCACTGGCGGCGCGTGTGTGACACTCTCTTCATCATCTTCTCGCTGGTCTTCTTCTACACTCGCCTCGTGCTCTTCCCCACCCAGTGAGTCAGCCCTCCCGCTGGGGCTTGGGGAGGTGGGGGGCGGCGGGGCAGCGGAGATCCATGCCCGCCTCACCCTCCGTTCCTCGGTTTCCCGATCCAGATAGCTGGGGTGTTGGCTGGGAGGTTTCCAGGAGGAGCAAGGAAGGGTGTTCCCGGCACAGGGCACAGCATATGCAAAGGCCCAGAGGTAGGAGAAACGGAAAACTGGGCTTAGTCATCATCCCCTGCCGTGTGCCTGGAACATGGGTTGGGAGACAGCGTCGTTGTCGGGCCCCACTCGCTAAAGTCTTTGCCTGGCAATTTGATGAGCCTGTTGCAACAAGCAGAGGGAACAACGTGAAGGTCCCTGCTCACCTGGAGCTGACAACTGGCAGATGGGGAAATATAATAAGGCAAACAAGTTGACTATAGAATATGAGAGGCAGTGCTCGTGTTAAAGAGAAAAGAAGTTGGGAAGGTCACAGGAACTGTGTGGATAGCTGGAAATAGGGTGGTCGGAGAAGGCCTCACTGACAGCGTTCATATAGAGACTGGAGGGAGGTGAGGGAGAAAACTACTGATCACAGGGGGAAGAGCACGTGCAAAGGCCCTGAGGCAGGACCGTGCCCAGCATGTCGGAGGAACAGAGAGAAGGCCCGTGTGGCAGGACCAGAGTGAGCAAGAGGGAGAGAGGGAGGAGGGGAGAGCACAGAGCTGACGGGAGAGAGTATGCAAGGTCTTATAGGCCTTGGGGAGAAGTTGGGCTTTTATCCCAAGCCAGGTGGCGAGCCCTGCGGGGTTCTGAGCAGAGGATGGGTGGGACCTGACTCGAGTACTCACAGGCTCCCTCTGGTGGCTCCCGGGGGAATAGCTGGTAAGAGGTTGGAGCAAGAGCTGGGGGACCAGGGCGGAGGCGACAGCACGGGTCCGGGTGGGCAATGCTGGGGCTCGACCAACGCAGTCGAGAGAAGTGGGTGGACTCGGGGATGACTCAAGGGTCATGAGATGGCAACGGGCTCAGAGTTACTGCTTGAGGATCAGGAGCTTAGCTCTGGCTGTGCTGGGTTTGAGGGGCCTGCAACACGCCCCTCAGGCACCACCACCGAAAAGTGTGGAGGAAGCAGTCAACACCAGCCTGGGGTTCTGGGAGAGACGTCCATGTCCAGTGTTTGCAGTCACGAGACTGGACAGGGTCACCGAAGACCAGGTGTGGACAGAGAGGCCCAGTCCTGGGGCCCCCTTCTGTTTGCAGGTCAGGGGAGCCTGCAGAGGAGATGGAGAGGGAGAAGCCATGAAGTGGGGACATGGGAGTGTGGGTTCCCGAAGGCACGTGAGGAAAGAACATCAGGAGGAGGGAGGGCCAGCTGGGTGCCTGCTGTCTGATCAAGGCAGGTCACTGATGACCCTACAGCTGATCTGGGTGAAGGTGGTAGTGGGAGGGAAGGGGGAGGGATCTGAGAAGGTGTGAAAGGACCACCCAGGAGAGCTGCTGGGACACTAAGCACCCCCTTGGGGTTTACAGTCACAACCGGGCAGTTGTCCAGCTTGTTCATTCTTTGAATTTAATATAACCAGGTGAGGGGGGGTGGGTACTTAAATGCCCAGCTGAAGGGCACAGGTATCATTCTTTGGGGGTGGGTAATGGGGAGCTATAGAAGGTTCTGGAGCAGGGAAGGTCATGCAAGTTAGAGATTCCTAGGACTGGGGGCAACAGCAGCCAGTGAACCCCTGCCTCTCTCCCTCCTGCTCACCCACCGTAGGATCCTCTATACCACATACTACGAGTCCATTGCCAACTCGGGCCCCTTCTTCGGCTACTACTTCTTCAACGTGCTTCTGATGATGCTACAGCTGCTGCACGTGTTCTGGTCTTGCCTCATCCTTCGCATGATCTACAGCTTCATAAAGAAAGGCCAGGTAGGTGGTCCAGTGGGTAAGGCTCCACCTTGTCAATGCAGGGGGTGTGGGTTCGATCCCTGGTCGGGGAACTAAGATCCCACATGCCGTGCACATGGCCCAAAACTTTTTATAAATAAAATAAATAAATATTAAATAAGTAAATACATATAAAATAGTTTTAAAAAAAGAAAGAAGAAGAAAGACCAGGTAGGGCCGGGCAAGGGTTGGCTAGCTTGTGCCTCCCTGGAGCCCCCAGCCCAGCCCAGCCCCGCGCCGCGCCTCCTCCCTCCTCCCTGTTCCCCAGATGGAGAAGGATGTTCGCAGCGACGTGGAAGAGTCAGACTCCAGTGATGGGGAGGCAGCCCAGGAGTACCCGCAGCTGAAGAACAGGGCGGCTCACCAGCCCGGAGCAGCCCCCACTGATGGCCCTCGGAGCCGGGCAGCCAGGCGGATGGCCAACGGGCACACACCAGCCACGTAGCCGGCCGAGGACTGACCACAAGGGGCTGCCCCAGTGCCCGGCAGCTCGGATTCGTGGGGCGGCTAGACTGGGGACCCTTGGGCCGATTCTGTGGAGACAGGGAGGGCCCCACCCCAGGGGCTGATGATCTGTCTCCAGCCCCTTCCTTCTGCCCACCCTCCCTCCTTCCGCCAGGCAAATGGACAGAGCTGCGGCCGGGGGAGAGAGGGGTGCAGGCAGCCTGGCAACTGTGAAGAGCCCCAGGCTGAAAGGGGGTCCAATAAAACTTGACCGGAGCCAACTTCTCTGCCTGAGAGCTTGTGTCCCTGTCACAGCTCTTCATCCATCCCCAGAGACCCCAAGGCAACCAGGAATTACATACCTCACCAATGGGTCACTCACTGCCACCCCAAGACACATGCGCACCCCCAGGGGACCCAGACAGTGAGCAGCGCATGCGGACCCCCTTGGGTGAGTCCCCAACTCCCAGCCAGAGCCTCAGCCAAGCTACCTCCTTCCACCCCAGGGCAGCCCTTCGTCAGCTACTCACAGACCTTGCGTACAGATGAGCAGGTGCTGGGCTCAGACAGGTGGAGTCCTTTGCCCAAAGTCACACAGGTCCAAACAGAAGGGCGAAGGGGAGACTCACACCTGTTCCTGCAGCCCCTGCTCAAGCCTGGCAGATCCCCGTCCTCAAGGTCCCCAGGACCTCCCTGGAGACAGTGAAATAGGACTTTGTGGGAGGGCAACTTCCTGCAGGCTTCCCAAGGGTTCAGCCGGGTGACTTCACTGTCTCCTCAGGAGATCTGCAGGAGGGTGCCTGCCCCTCACACACACCCCAGGAATCACTGCCACAAGGTCCCATGCAGGGCCAGAATGTGCTGCCTTCAGGGGAACACCAGAGACAGGAGTCAGAGAAAGGAGAGAAAGGGTGGGGGGACGGATCTCACCTTCTGTGCTTCTCAACAAAGAGGAGAGGATGGGAGTGGGGAGAGATGGCAGAGAGGAGAAAGGTCCCTTCTGTGTCTCCACTGAGAAACAAGGATGGAGGGAGAGGAAGGTGTTACATATGATCCAGCAATCCCACTCCTGGGCATATATCTGGACAAAACTATAATTCAAAAAGATACATGCACCCCTATGTTCATAGCACTATTCACAATAGCCAAGACGTGGAAACAACCTAAATGTCCATCGACAGATGAATGGATAAAGACATGGTACATACACACAATGGAATATTACTCAGCCATAAAAAAGAAGGAATAATGCCATTTGCAGCCACGTGGACGGACCTAGAGGTCATCATATGAAGTGAAGTAACTAAGAAAAAGACAAATATCATACAATATCACTTACATGTAGAATCTAAAAACAAGGATAGAAAAACAGTAAGAGACCACAGACATAGAAAAACCTATCGTTACCAAAGGTGGGGGGAGGGATAAATTAGGAGTTTGGGATTGGCAGATGCAAGCTATTATATATAGAATGGGTAAACAACAAGGTCCTACTGTGTAGCACAGGGAACTATATTCAGTATCCTGTGATAAACCGTAATGGAAAAGAATATGAAAAAGAATGTATATGTATGTATAACTGAATCACTTTGCTGTACAACAGAAATTAACACGACATTGTAAATAACCTACTTCAATAAAATAAAAATGTTTTAAAAACAGGCAGGTGTTAGAATCACTGGAAAGAGGGACTGGAAAGATGAGAGAGGAGGGAACAATTAGAAGAGCTGAGATGTCATGGGAAGTTGGAAACAAACAGGAAAAGAGAAGGGACAGTGGGGGAGGTGGAAGAAAAGGTGGCATTGGAGAGACACCGGAGATGAGAGGGGAGAGAGCAGACTAGGAGCTTGGAGGATGTGATGTCAGAAGATGGTGAGACCTGGAGGGAAGAAAGGCAGGGGAGAGAAGAGAGAGAAACGGGAAAAGAAGAGGAAAAGAATACCGAGGTGTGAAGGGCTTCTCAGACAGAAATGTGAAGTGAGGGAGAAGTAGATCCTAGGAGGAGGAGCGAGGGATGAAAAGATGAGCAGGTGGTCCACAGGAGAGAGATGCAAATGGCTTGGAAGCAGATAAAAAGATGCTCAGCCTCACTCCATCTGAGCGAAGCGCAAATTAACCCTACAATGAAATGTCAATTCTCCCTAGCTAT
The DNA here is from genome assembly GCF_025265405.1 of Mesoplodon densirostris. NCBI lineage: Eukaryota > Metazoa > Chordata > Mammalia > Artiodactyla > Ziphiidae > Mesoplodon > Mesoplodon densirostris. The sequence continues at coordinate 147,025,881 of NC_082663.1, read as the reverse complement.
CCCCGGCAAAAATACACAGTGACAGCATCCTCTGTAGGTGAGATTTGCAGGGAAAACGCCTCTGTCCTGGAACACGCCCCTCCCACCACCACCACCCTTTTCTCTTTATCCCTAAAAATACATCTAGATCTTCCTAGTACACCTACAACTCAGTAGAAGGACAACCGACCTAAAAATAAAATAGGAGCAAAAATCACAATGGACACTTACAGAAGAGAAGATACTTATGGCCAATAAACGTATAAAGACATACTCAAATCTCAGTGATAATCAGGAAAATGCAAAGTAAGATGGTGAGACACCATTTTAAGCCCATTCAACTGGCAAAAATAAACTGGCCAGGGAATTCCCTGGAGGTCCACTGGTTAGGACTCCACGCTTCCACTGCAGGGGGCATGGGTTTGATCGCTGGTCGAGGAACCCCGCATGCCACATGGGGTGGCCAAAAAATAATATTTTATTTATTTATTTATTTATTTTTGGTACGCGGGCCTCTCACTGCTGTGGCCTCTCCCGTTGCGGAGCATAGGCTCCAGACGCGCAGGCTCAGTTGCCATGGCTCACGGGCCCAGCCGCTCCGCAGCATGTGGGATCCTCCCGGACCGGGGCACGAACCCGTGTCCCCTGCATCGGCAGGTGGACTCTCAACCACTGCGCCACCAGGGAAGCCCAATAATAATAATTTTTAAAAAATAATAAATTGGCCAAAGCAAGTATTGGAGAAGATGGGACTCAATAACCTCACATATATTACTGGGGAGGGGGCGGTGTAAATTGGTACAATCATTTTGGAAAATCACTCACCATCACGTCAAATTGTTGACCGTTCTATGAAGTTCAAAAGCAACTCAAACAAGATGATGTATTGTTTAGGCATACACATCTATCTAGAATAATTATTTCTTTAATAAATAGAAAACAAACACAAAATTCAGAACTTATCAAAGTTACCTTTGATTTGGGGAGGGGAAAGCACTCAGGTAGATATAAATAACTGTCACTGTTCTAACTTTTGAGGTTGTGAGGTATAGTGACAGATACTGATTTTATTGTTAATAAATACAACTTAAGGGACTTCCCTCGTGGCGCAGTAGTTGGGAATCCGCCTGCCAATGCAGGGGACACGGGTTCAATCCCTGGTCTGGGAAGATCCCACACGCCACGCAGCAACTAAGCCCGTGCACCACAACTACTGAGCCTGTGCTCTAGAGCCCACGAGCCACAACTACTGAGCCCACGTGCCACAACTACTGAAGCCCGTGCGCCTAGAGCCTGTGCTCCACAACAAGAGAAGCCAAAGCAATGAGAAGCCTGTGCACCACAATGAAGAGTAGCCCCCGCTCGCCGCAACTAGAGAAAGCCCGTGCGGCAACGAAGACCCAACACAGCCAAAAATAAATAAATGAAGTAAATTTAAAATAAATAAATAAATAAATACAACTTAAAAGGGATATGCAAAAATACATGCAGCAGAATGGGAGACACTATTTGCAAACCATATATCTGAAAAGGGTCTAGCACTCAGAATATATAAACACTTAAAACTCAACAACAACAAAAAATTTTAAAGATGGGCAAAGGACTTCAATTGACATTCCTCCAAAGCAGATATACAGCCAATAAGCATATGAAAAGGTGTCTTAAGGAAATCTAAATCAAAACCACAAGATACCACTTCACACCCATAACCATAAATATAGCAAAATATAAAATAATCACTGTTGGTGAGGTTGTGGAAAAATTAGAACAATTCTTGTATGTTGTTGGTTGGAATGTAAAATGGTTAATTACTGTGGAACATCGTTTGGTAGTTCTTCAGAAAGTTAAACAGATTTATCATCTGACCTAGCAATTCTACTCCTAGGTATATACCCAAAGGCTTGAAAACAGGGACCCAAACAAATACTTGTATATGATTGTTCATAGCAGCACTGTTCACAATAGCCAAAAGATCAAAACAACACAAATGTCCATCGATAGGTGAATGGATAAACAAAATGTGATATATCCCAAAACGGAATATTATTCAACCATAAAAGGAAATACTGATACATGCTACAACGTGGATGAACCTCAGGAACATTATGCTAAGTGAAAGCAGACAGACAAAAGGTCACACATTTTATGACTGCTTTTATATGAAATGTCCAGAATACCTAAACCTATAAAATAGTACAAAAAGAATTTGAAAATAGATATATGTATTGAATATATGTATAACTGAATCACTTTGTTGTACCCCTGAAACTAACACAACACTGTAAATCAAATATACTCCAATATAAGTAAAAAAAATTTTAAAGAAATAAAAATAGAGGGGCTTCCCTGCTGGCGCAGTGGTTAAGAATCTGCCTGCCAATGCAGGGGACATGGGTTTGAGTCCTGGTCCGGGAAGATCCCACATGCCACGGAGCAACTAAGCCCGTGCGCCACAACTACTGAGCCTGTGCTCTAGAGCCTGCAAGCCACAACTACTGAGCCCGCGTGCCACAACTACTGAAGCCCACCCGCCTAGAGCCCGTGTTCTGCAACAAGAGAAGCCACCTCAATGAGAAGCCCGCGCACCGCAATGAAGAGTAGCCCCTGCTCACCACAACTAGAGAAAGCCCGTGTGCAGCAATGAAGACCCAACGCAGCCAAAAATAAATAAATAAATTTATTAAACAAAAAAAACCCCCATATCTAACAAAACAAAACAAACACACAAACAAAAACTACAGCTAGCATCATACTTACTGGTGAGAAACTCAAAGCTTTCCCACTAAGATGAGGAAGGAACAAGGCAAGCACATCCCCTCTGCCTTTCAACATCATACTGGAAGTTTCAGCTAATGCAATAAGACAAGGAAAGGAAATAGAAGGGATACAGATTAAGGAGAAAGAAATTAAGCTGTCTTTGTTCATAGATGATATGATCATCTATGTAGAAAATTTAAAATAATCAACAACAACAAAAAAACCCTCCTGGAACTGATAAGCCATTATAGCAACATTGCAGGATACCAGGTTAATATTCAAAAGTCAATCACTTTCCTATGTACCAGCAATTCAAAAGTGGAATTTGAAATGAAAAACATAATGTGGGGACACACAGTTTTGAGGGCATTAGCCCACTGTGGCCCCCTTCGCCTGGCAAAGCAATAAAGCTATTCTTTTCTACTTCACCCCCCAACAAAATAAAACAAACAAAAAACATAATGCTATTTACATTAGAACCCCCCAAATTAAATACTTTGGTATAAATCTAACAAAATATGGACAAGTTCTATATGAGGAAAACTTCAGAATCTGATGAAAGAAATCAAAGAACTAAATAAACGGAAAAATATTCCATGTTCATGGGATAGAAAGACTCAATATTGTCAAGATGTCAGTTCTTCCCAATATGGTCTATAGATGCAATGCAATTCCAATCAAAACCCCAGCAACTTATTTTGTGTATATTAACACACTGAGTCTCAAGTTAAATGGAGAGGCAAAAGACCCAGACTAGTCAGCACAATATTGAAGGAGAACAAAATTGGAGGACTAGAAATAGAGTCACAGATGTAGAAAACAAACTTATGGTTACCAAGGGGGAAGTGGGGGAGAGATAAGTTGGGAGATTGGGATTGCCATATACCCACTACTATATATAAAATAGATAACCAATAAGAACCTACTGTATAGCACAGGGAACTCTACTCAATACTCTGTAATGATCTATATAGGAATGGAATCTAAAAAAGAGTGGATATATGTATATGTATAACTGATTCGCTTTGCTGTACAGTAGAAACTAACACAACATTGTAAATCAACTATACTCCAATAAAAATTAATTAAAAAAAGAAGTTGAGGGGCTTCCCTGGTGGCGCAGTGGTTGAGAGTCCGCCTGCCGATGCAGGGGACACGGGTTCGTGCCCCGATCCCGGAAGATCCCACGTGCCGCGGGGCGGCTGGGCCCGCGAGCCATGGCCGCGGAGCCTGTGTGTCCGGAGCCTGTGCTCCGCAATGGGAGAGGCCACAGCAGTGAGAGGCCCGCGTACAGCAAAAAAAAAAAAAAAAAAAAGAAGTTGAAGGACTGACACTACCCGACTTCATGATTTTCTATGAATGTACAATAATCAAGACAGGATAGTGTTGGTGAAAGAAGAGACAAAATAATAGATCAGTGGAACAGAAGAGACAACCCGGATACATACCTACATAAATATAGTTAACTGATCTTTGACAAAGGAGCAAAGGCAATACAATGGAGCAAAGAGAGCCTTTTCAACAAATGGTGCTGGAAAAACTAAACATCCACAGGTAAAAAATGAATCCAAACACAGACCTTGCACAGTTCACAAATTAACCCAAAATGGATCACAGACCTAAATGTAAAATACAAGAGTTTATTATAAAACTCCTAGAAGATAACATAAGAGAAAATCTAAACGACCTTGGGTTTGGTGATGACTTTTTGACATAGCACCAAAGGCACGATCCATGCAAGAAAGGATTGATAAGCTAGACTTCACTGAAACTAAAAATTTCTGCTCTGTGAGAGACACTATCAAGAGAAGATGTGGGAATTCCCTGGTGGTCCAGTGGTTAGGACTCTGTGCTTTCACTGCCAAGGGTGCAGGTTCGATCCCTAGTCAGGGAACTAAGATCCCACAAGCTGCGCGGTGAGGCCAAAAAAGAAAAAAAAATGCATTAGACATACCTGATAAAGGACTGTTATCTAAAATACACAAAAAACTCTTAAACAACAATAAGAAAACAAACAACCCAATTAGAGAATGATCCAAAAATCTTACCAGACACCTCACTAAATAAGATATACAGATGGCAAATACGCATATGAGAACACATGTCATCAAAGAAATAAATGCAAATTAAAACAATGGACTTTCAGTTATGATAAATAAGTACTAGGGATGTAATATACAACATGATAAATATAATTAACACTGCTGTATGTTATACATGAAAGTTGTTGAGTAAATCCTAAGCATTCTTATTATAAGAAAAAAAAGTGTCTCTTTCCTTAATTTTTTTTTTTTTTTTTTTTTTTTTTGTGGTACGCGGGCCTCTCACTGCTGTGGCCTCTCCCGTTGCGGAGCACAGGCTCCGGACGCGCAGGCTCAGCGGCCACGGCTCACGGGCATAGCCGCTCTGCGGCATGTGGGATCTTCCCGGACCGGGGCACGAACCCGTGTTCCCTGTATCGGCAGGCAGACTCTCAACCACTGCGCCACCAGGGAGGCCCTTTCCTTAATTTTTTATCTATATGTGATGATGGATGTTCACTAAACTTACTGTGATAATCATTTCATGATGTATGGAAGTCAAATCATGCTGTACACCTTAAACTTATACAGTACTGTATGTCAATTATTTCTCAATAAAACTGGAAGAAAAACAAAAAACAAAAAACAATGAGATACCACTACACACCTATTAGAATGCCCCAAAATCTGGAACAATGACAACATCAGATACTGGCGAGGATCTGGAGCAACAGAACTCTTGTTCATTGCTGGTGGGAATGCAAAGTGGTCCAGCCACTTTAGTTCTTACAAAGCTAAACACACTCTTACCAAATGATCCAGCAATTGCACTCCCTGGTATCTACCCAGAGTAGTTGAAAACTTATATCTACACAAAAACCTGCACAGAGATGTCAATAGCAGCTTCATTCATAATTTTCAAAACTTGGAAACAACCAAGACGCTCTTCAGTAGGTGAATGGGTAAATAAACTGTGGAATGGAATATTATTCAGTGCTAAAAAGAAATGAGCTACCGGGCTTCCCTGGTGGTGCAGTGGTTGAGAGTCTGCCTGCCGATGCAGGGGACACGGGTTCGTGCCCCGGTCCGGGAAGATCCCACATGCCGCGGAGCGGCTAGGCCCGTGAGCCATGGCCGCTGAGCCTGTGCGTCCGGAGCCTGTGCTCCACAACGGGAGAGGCCACAACAGTGAGAGGCCTGCGTACTGCAAAAAAAAAAAAAAAAAAAAAAAAAAGTAGAGGAAAAATAAGAATTTTATCTTCCGGGATGGAAGATAGCTAAGGAGTATCTCTCTCAAAGCAGAGTAAAGAGAGAACTTCTCTCTCAAAGCAGCATAAAGAAGAAATTCTCTTCTTCTTCTTTAAACCACATGGAATATAGATCCCTACAGACCAACATCTGTCTAAAAGTAGTAAAAAGAATTAAGAAACTGAAATAGAAAGGATTATTTGAAAGAAAGGAAGGAAGGAAGGCTGGAACATTCCCAAAACTGAAGAAATTCATGAGCCCCCAGATTGAAAGAGCCCACTGTGAGCCAAACGAAGTGAATTCCTTAAAAATTCCACACTGAAACTTACTGAAATGAAGTTCCAAGCCATTAAGGATAAAGAACAAAACCCCAAATCCACCAGAGGAAAAAGACAGCTTTTCTACAGGAGATGAGCAGTTGGAGAGCACAATTTTTAATCTGTACAACAGATGCCTGACAATAGAAGCGAATCCTCAGAGCCCACAGGATAAATATCTCAGAACTGAAAATTCCATACCCAGCTAAATTACCAAGTTAGAATAAGGGTGCAATAATGACATTTTCAGACAAACAAGATCTCTCATGTTCTCCCCTTAAAAAGTCTTCATATTCCTTAAGCCCTCTCCACTGTCCAGTACCCAGGCATCAGCTCCCAGAGCTCTGGGTTGGACATATAGGCTCTGTGCAACTTTACCTGTTTTTGTTTAATTGTTTTTACTTTTTATTTTGAAATAATTTCAGACACAGAAAAGTTGTGATGATAAAATTTAAAAAAGTCCCAGCGGGGAGGGGTGGGTGGGATGAACTGGGAGATTGGGATTGACATATATACACTAATATGTATAAAACAGATAACTAATGAGAACCTGCTGTATAGCACAGGGAACTCTACTTCTCTTCGCTGTACAGTAGAAACTAACACAACATTGTAAAACAACTATACCCCAATTAAAAAAAGAAAAAGTCCCACATACTCTTCATTCAAATTTCTCTAAGGTTAACATCTCACCACATTTCCATTATCCCCATCATCTCCACTATCTCCATCTCCATCATCTCCATCTCTATCATCTCCATCTCCATCATCATCATCTCCATCTCCTCCATCATCTCCTCCTCTTCCTCCTCCTGCTCTCCTGCTCCTCCCGTCCCATTCATATATATATATATATATACACATACACACATACTTTTTTCTGAGAGAGTAACTTACAGACATGATGCTCCTTTACCCCTAAACAGTTAGTGTGTGTTTCCTGAAAAAAAGGAAATTTCCTTACATAACTACAGCAGAGTTACCAAAGAAGGAAAGTTAGCACTGTTACAATACTATTATCCAATTTGCAGACCATCAGATTTTTCCATTGTCCCACTCATATGCTGTATAGGATGCAACCCAGGGTTACATGGTGCATTTAGTTATAATTTGTCTCATCAAATGTCTCTTCAGTTTCATTTAATCTGGAACAATTCCTCAGGCTCTACGTCTTGTGTGACTTTGCATCCTGATCAACAGAAGTCAACCCTCTTCGGACACACACTCTTGTCACATCCTAGGTGAATACACAATGTCCCACCAGGGGACTCGATCTGGCCACCTGTGTCCCAGGAGAGGTTTTGGCTCATCAGTGGAGGCCAGGGCTGTGTGGAGCCTGCTGGGTGGAGCTGAGGTCTCTGAGAGCCTCCAATGGAAGCTCAAAGCCCTCAGATAACTAAGAGGAACCCAGGTACATCCAAGGGGAAACGGAAGCATGGAAGTAGTGTTGCAGCTACAGGAACAGAGGGGAAGGACCAGCCTGGACTCCCCTAGGACAAGCTGGTGAACAGGGATCCAGGGCTTCTCACAGATTCAGACAGTCCTGTGTCCCCTCACAAGGAATATTCCTTCTAGTGCTGTCCCCCCCAGTTCTCCTTCCTGTGCCAGTGGGCTCCCCCTTTCTCTAAGACATGCAGACACCCTCAGCACCTTCAGCCTCGCCCACCACCGCCCAAGGCGGTGAGCACCTCTGCTTCCTGAAACATGATGGTGAAATTCCAGCCACCCTCCCAGAGAGAAACAAGGTTAGGGCATCTGGTCTTTTCTCTGTTCACCCACCTCTGACACAGCACTCCTGGATCTTGCCTGACCTGAAGGTGTCCTGTCCATCTAGTGCCAGGTGCTCTTAGACCACTAGTCCCTCAGTCTGACACAGGAATTTTAGTAATTTCCATTCACTGAGGCCCACGCTGGTTACATCCTGCAAGTGCTCATGTTTGTTCCCCAGCGTGTGTCTTCATATGTTTTTCTCCACATTCTAGTGACTTAGGCATGCTGTCCTGTGTGTCCTCATGTGTCCTGTGGGCTCATGCATATTATCACGTGTGTGTTTGTGTGCTTCCTCTATAGAGGATATGTTTTATTCTATATAGAAAGTTTGTGCGCATCTTTATTGGGGGCCTATATGGAGGGCCCACGAGCCTTCTCCAAGGTGCTGAAAGTTCTCCATTCAAGACCCACACCCACTCAATCTCCCAACCAAGGCAAGGTTACTCCTCTAGGAAGCCTTCTCAGATTGCCCCCACCTCCTCTTCAACTATGAGATGCAACATCCATTGCCTATGTCTTCAAGCCCCCAGCCCTTCCCCACCAGCTGGCCCTGCAAAACCTGGCCTCACCTGTGCAGACCCTACTAGATTCACAATCCAGGACTGAGAGTCCATCAGCCTGGCCAGGACCTACTGACCAGACAATAGGCACCCAGCCAGGCAGTCCACGGAGGGAGGCTGCGCTCAGCAGGAGAGGTGACCTGGCACCAGATCAGGAAGTGCACAATAGAATTCTTTTTTTTTTTGGCTAGTTCGTGCGGCATGCGAGATCTTAGTTCCCCAACCAGGGATCGAACCAGTACCCCCTGCATTGAGAGCGCAGAGTCTTAACATTGGACTGCCAGGGAAGTCCTAGGAAGTGCACAATAGCGAAAACCCAATGACACAAGAAAGTAAGGAAGTAACACAGATTAAAGAAATCAACAAAACAGAGGGTAAAGGAACAAAAATGGCAAGAATAAAACCAAATTCTGGCTCCTTGGGAACATTAATAAGATAAACCCCTGAAGAGAATGAGCAAGGAGGAAATGAGGAGTTTTAAAAATCTATATGGGAAGGTTAAGAATAACTATACATCAAAAAGACAAGAGATAACAAGTGTCGGTGAGGATGTAGAGAAAATGGAACCGTAGTTGGTGGGAATGTAAATTGTTGCAGCTACTATGGAAAACAGTACAGAGGTTCCCCCCAAAATTAAAATATGACTACTGTATGATCCAGCAATTCCACTTCTGGGTTTTTATCTGAAGGAAACAAAATCACTATCTTGAAAAGATATAGGCACCCCTCATGTTCACAGCAGCATTATTTACGATAGCCAAGATATGGAAACAATCTAAATGTCCACTGACAGATGAATGGATAAAGAAGACGTGGTATAGGGGACTTCCCTGGTGGTGCGGTGGTTAAGACTCTGCACTCCCAATGCAGGGGGCCCGGGTTAGATCCCTGGTCAGAGAACTATATCCCACATGTATGCCGCAACTAGGAGTTTGCATGCCACAACTAAGGAGCCCATGTGCCACAACTAAGGAGCCCACAAGCCACAACTAAGGATCCTGCCTGCTGCAACTAAGACCCAGAGCAACCAAATAAATTAATTTAAAAAACGAAGAAGATGGGCTTCCCTGGTGGCACAGTGGTTGAGAGTCCACCTGCCGATGCAGGGGATGCAGGTTCGTGCCCCGGTCCGGGAAGATCCCACATGCTGCGGAGCAGCTGGGCCCATGAGCCATGGCTGCTGAGCCTGCGCGTCCGGAGCCTGTGCTCCGCAACGGGAGAGGCCACAACGGTGAGAGGCCCGCGTACCGCAAAAAAAAAAAAAAAAAAAGATGTGGTATATATACAATGGAATATTACTCAGCCGTAAAAAGGAAATCCTGCCATTTACAACAACATGGATGGACCTTAAGGGCATTATGCTAAGTGAGGTAAGTCAGACAGAGAAAGACAAATACTGTATGATCTCACTTACATGTGGAATCTAAAAAAAACCAAACTCATAGATAGAAAGAAGAGATTGGTGGGTGCCAGAGGCAGGGCAGGGCATGGGGCAGGCAAAATGGGTGAAGGCGATTTTAAAAAACTATATATGAACTATAGGCTGATAAATTCGAAAATCAAGATGAAATGAATTCATTTATGGGGAAAAATAAAATGCAAAAATTGTACTAAGAAGAATCAGAAAACTTGACTAGACCCATAAATGTTAATGAGCTGGAAATAATGGGGGAAAAAAACTCCCTCTACCTAACACACAAAACCTAGAGGATTTTACAATCAAGTTTTATCGCCATTACAAGTAGCAGATAATTCCCATCTTATTCAGATTGATACCAAGAAGTTAAAAAACAAAAGGTGGGGGGTAGGGCAGAATACCAACTTCTCTTAAGAGGATGATATAGGCTACAAACCAAAACCAGATAGGGCTACAACATGGATGAACCTCAGAAACAGTTACATATTGTATGATTCTGTTTATATGAAATATCCAGAATAGGTAAATCTACAGAGACAGAAAGCAGATTGGTGGTTACCAGGCAGAGGGGAAGGAGAAGGAATGGGAGCGTATGTCTGAGTACCGGGTTTCCTTTTGGGACCACGGAAATGTTTTGGAACTAGACAGAGGTGGTGGTTGTGAGTACACAACATTGTGAGTGCACTAAATGCCCCTGAATTGTTTGCTTTCAAAAGGTTAATTTTGTTGATGTGAATTTCACCTCAGTGAAAACAAAAACAGATAAGAATATGGAACAAGGTAGGAAAATTCTGACCAATTTTCAATGATGACCATAGAAGCAAAAATCCTAAATAAAATACTGCTACCCACAAGACATGGAAGCAACCTAAATGTCCATCAACAGATGAATGGATAAGGAAGATGTGGTACATATATGCAATGGAATATTACTCAGCCATAAAAAGAATGAAATAATGCCGTTTGCAGCAACATGGATGGACATAGGGATTATCACACTAAGTGAAGTAAGTCAGACAAAGACAAATATCATATGATATCACGTATATGTGGAATCTAAAAAAATGATACAGGACTTCTCTGGTGGTCCAACGGTTAAGACCCCAGGCTTCCACTGAAGGGGACACAGGTTTGATCCCTGGTCATGGGAAGCTCCACATGTCAACCAAAAATAAAAAGATACAAATGAATTTATTTATAAAACAGAAATAGACTCACAGACATAGAAAACAAACTTATGGTTAAGAAGGGGAAATATATATATATATGAATCACTTTGCTGTACAGCAAGTGTGAAACTAACACATTGTAAATCAATGTTATACTTCAATAAAAATTAAAAAAAAATACTCCGACTCAAATCTTGCAGTGTTGGGAGAAAATTACATCATGACCAAGGACAATCTGGCCAGAAGAGCATAGATGAGTCAGCCTCAGAAAACCAAGGTAACTGATCTCTGTCAGCAGATGGACTTGCTTCTGACATAGGCGCTTGTTTTTGCTGCAGTGTCATACGTGTGTCCTAGGAACTCAGACCTGAGAGCGCTAGGGCTCATGCAGGCACAGGGCTGGGACAACCCGCTCAACCTCCTTGCAATCCTGGAAGCAGAGCCATTAACAAAAGCAGAAAGGAGCTTAAGAAAAACACTTGCAGGGTTTAAGAGTTACAATTTTAACTGTTACATTTCTAATAAGCATCAAGGAATATAGAAATTCACCTTTTTAAAAAATTCAGAAATTCTGACATGTGCTACAACATGGATGAACCCTGAGGACATTATGCTGAATGAAAGAAGCCAGTCACAAAATGACAAATACTGTATGACTCCATTTATGTGAGGTCCCCAGAGTAGTCAAATCCATAGAGACAGAACATAGAATGAGGGGTGCCAGGGGCTGGGGGAGGGAGATGGGGAGTTAGAGCTTAACGGGGACAGAGTTTCAGTTTTGCAAGATGAAAGGAGTTCGGAAGATGGTTGATGGTGATGGTTGCACGAGATGAATGTACTTAATACCACTGAATTGTGCACTTAAAAATGGTCAAAATGGTAAATTTTGTGTTATGTATATTTTACAATTAAAAACGTACAAAGGAGAAGGAGAAGGTTGCTTAATGGAAAAGAGAGTGAGGAAGGGTCGAGGCAAAAGCGAACGCATAAAGGCTGGGAAAAAGAGAAAAATAAGCCAAAATAAGCACGTGGTCAGAAGGAAACCCTTGGAACTTCCCCGGTGGCGCAGTGGTCAAGAATCCGCCTGCCAGTGCAGGGGACACGGGTTCGAGCCCTGGTCCGGGAAGATCCCACATGCCGCGGAGCAACTAAGCCCGTGCGCCACAACTACTGAGCCTGCGCTCTAGATCGTGGGAGCCACAACTAGTGAGCCTACATACCACAACTACTGAAGCCCTCGCGCCTAAAGCCCATGCTCCGCAGCAAGAGAATCCACCACAACGAGAAGCCCGCGCACCGCAACGAAGAGTAGCCACTGCTCGTCAGGACTAGAGAAAGCCCGCGCGCAGCAACAAAGACCCAACCAAAAATAAATAAATAAATACATAAATTTATTTTTTTTTAATAGTAAAAAAAAAAAAAAGGAAACCCATGGCTGGATCAGCATCAAGCGCATGGAGACTGCGCCACCTACTGGTGGCTTCCTGTGTTCGTCAAGGGGCTGAAAAAACATGCTCAGAATCCACTGCTATTCCCTCCTTATACTGACATCACTCCCCTGTTTACCAACAATTTTGTCAGAACAGACAGCATCACTGAGACAGTTGAAACCAGAAGGAGAAAAATAACTTCCAAAGCCACCACCTCCTTCCAACCTGCAGACCTGCATCCAGATCCATGCGCCTGCCCAGCTCTCCTTCCTGCTGCTGTGAGTAAACAATTTGCCCTGATCCCGGGCAAACCTAGGCCACCTCCACCAGCTCCCACCCTACCTGCCTATTTAAGGAGCCACCTGAACAGTCTTCCCTCTGAACTAGATTATACCCACAGACATACAAATATGCTGACTCATTTTCCACCTTTTTGTTTTATTTTATTATTGAGATGAAATCGACATAACATAAATGTGGTTAAGAATCCACCTTCCAATGCAGGGGATGCAGGTTTGATCCTTGGTCGGGGAACTAAGATCCCACATGCCGTGGGGCAACTAAACCTGCGTGCTCTAGAGCACCACAACTAGAGAGCCAGTGCGCTGCAACTACTGAGCCCACACACTCTGGAGCCCGCATGCCACAACTAGAGAGGAGGCCACACACCGCAAAGAAAGATCCCAGATGCCGCAACAAAGATCCCACATGCTGCAACTAACACCTGATGCAGACAAGTAAATAAATAAATACCTTTAAAAAATAAAATTTCAGTGCATTTAGTACATTCATAAAATTGTGCAACCACTGCTAATATCTAGTTCCAAAACATATTCATAGTGCAAATAAGCACATGAAAAAAGCCTCCACATATATCATCGGGGAACTGCAAATTAAAACAACCGTGAGAAACCAGTACACACCTATGAGAATGGCCAAAACCGAGAAAACCGATGACACCAATTGCTGGCCAGGATGTGGAGCAACAGGAACTCTCGTTCATTGCTGGTGGGAATGCAAAACGGTCCAGCCACTCTGGAAGGCAGTTTGGCGGCTTCTTAAAAAACTAAACAGGGCTTCCATGGTGGCGCAGTGGTTGAGAGTCCGCCTGCCAATGCAGGGGACACGGGTTCGTGCCCCGGTCCCGGAGGATCCCACATGCCACGGAGCAGCTGGGCCCGTGAGCCATGGCCGCTAAGCCTGCGCGTCCGGAGCCTGTGCTCCGCGACGGGAGAGGCCACAACAGTGAGAGGCCCATGTACCGCAAAAAAAATAAATAAATAAATAAACATACTCTCACCATATGATCCAGCAATAGCACTCCTTGGTCCTTACCCAAAGGGGTTGAAAACTTATGTCCACACGAAAACCTGCATATGGATGTTTATAGTAGCCTTATTCATAATTGCCAAAACTTGGAAGCAACCAAGATGTCCTTCAGCAGGTGAGTGGACAAACTGTGGTACATCCAAACGATGGAATGTTATTCACTGCTAAAAAGAAACAAGCTACCAAGCCATGAAAAGACATGGAGGAACCTTAAATGCACATGACTAAGTGAAAGAAGCCAATCTGGGACTTCCCTCATGGTCCAGTGGTTAAGATTCCGTGGTCCCAATGAAGGGGGCCCAGGTTCAATCCCTGCTCGGTGAACTAGATCCCGCATGCTGCACCTAAGAGTCCGCATGCCGCAACTAAGAAGTCTGTAGCCAAAACAAACAAACAAATAAATAAATAATAAATATTTAAAGAAAAGAAAGAAGCCAATCTGAAGACTCCATGCTGCATGATTCCATCGCTATGACATTCTGGAAAAAGCAAACATTTGGAGAGGGTAACAAGATCAGTGGTTTCCAGAGATCAGAGGGGAGGGAGGGATAAAGATGCAGAGCATAGAGGATTTTTAGGGCAGTGAAAATGCTCTGTATGATACTATAATGGCAGATACATGTCATTATACATTTGTCCAAACCCATAGAACGTACAACAAGAAGAGTGGACTTGAAGGTAAACTATGGACTTCGGGTGATAATGACGTCATTGTAGGTTCATCAGTTTTAACGAAGGTACCGCTCTGGTGGGGGATGTTATATTTATAATGAGGGAGGCTATGCATGTATGGGGGCAGGGAATATAGGGGAAGTCTCTGTACCTTCCTCTTCATTTTTCTGTGAACCTAAAACTGATCCAAAATATAAAGTTTTTTCTTTTTAGTTTTTTTCATCACCACTTACTCATTAAGCTGTTGCTTCCCATTTGCCTGCTCCCCCAGCCCCTGGCAACCATTGATCTACTTTCTGTCTCTATGGATTTATCTATTCTGGACATTTCACACACTAAAGGGACTCATACGCTCTGACTTTTTGTGTCTGGCTTCTTTCACTTGGCATATGTATTCAAGGCTCAACCACGTTGTAGTGTGTGTCAGAAATTCCTTCGTTCTTATGACTGGATAATATTCCATTGTCTGGTTGGACCACATTTTGTGTATCCATTCATCCATGGATGGACACGTGGGCTGTTCCTAGGTTTGGGGTAGTGTGAATAACACTGCTATGAACATGCATGTACAAGTATTTCTCTGAATACCTGCTTTCAGTTCTTTCGGGTACATTCCTAGGAGTGGAATTCTGGGCCATATGGTAATTCTGTGTTTAACTTTTGAGGAAGCGCCAAACTCTTTTTTTTTTTTTTTTTTGCGGTATATGGGCCTCTCACTGTTGTGGCCTCTCCCGTTGTGGAGCACAGGCTCCGGACGTGCAGGCTCAGTGGCCATGGCTCACGGGCCTAGCCACTCCATGGCATGTGGGATCTTCCCAGACTGGGACACGAACCCAGGTCCCCTGCATTGGCAGGCAGACTCTCAACCACTGCGCCACCAGGGAAGCCCGCGCCAAACTCTTTTCCACAGCGGCTACATCATTTTACATTCCCACCAGCAATGTATGAGGGTTCCAATTTCACTGCACCCTCACCATCACTTATTTTCTGTTTTTGCTTTTTTTCTCTCTCTCTCTCTCTAATTATAGCCATTCTCATGGGCATCTTCCACTTTAAAGGGAAAAAAAGACTCTCTGAGCACCCTCCCCGTCTGGCCTCTGCCCTAAGTCTCTGCCTCCGCCCAACCGCCCCCCCCCCCAAGCAAAACTGTAGAAAAAGTCATCCATACACCCTTTCTCCTTCCCATTTTATCTTCAACCGGTGGAACTGTTTTTGCCGTCGTCACCAATGACCTCCACGTTATTAAACCCCACGGTCTCCCTCTACGTCCGGCTTTACCTAACGCATCGCAGCCTGTGACGGATGGCGGACTTTTGCTTGATTCGCTCTGTTCTGAACTCTCCTGGTTTCTCTTGGCACCTCTATGCTCGCTCCTTCTTTCCTGATTCTTCCTCACCCCCCAGAAACCTCTAGATATCAGCGACACTCCCTCCTTTCCAAACCACGGCCACCCACTGGGACAACTCTGAAATTCATCTCTCCAACCCAGACAGTAGGGCCAGGCGCCTTCCCGGTCTCTCCACGTGGGGGCCTCGCAGGTCCAAACTTAGCTCCCAGGGGTCCCCCCCCACCCTCGCCCGGCCCCCACCATCCTCCTCCCCATCATGGTTGGCTCCATCCTTCCGCAGCTCAGCCCGGATACCTGGGAGGCACGCTTGCTTCCTCTTTCTCACGGCCACATCGGATGCGCCACCCAATCCTGCAGCTCCGTTGGCTTTTCCTTCGAAACAGATAAAGCATCCGACCACTTCTTACCACCTGCACGGCCCTACCCCGCGCCAGCCCCATCATGCCCTCCCTGGACCAGGGTGGTCGCCTCCTCTCTTTAGCCACCCTCAGGCTCCCATCTCTGTGGCTTCCCACCGTAGACAGTCCCCCCCCCAACTATAATCAGAAACACAGCCCCCACTTTGGGGAACCCTTTTTTATTTATTGCTACATCCTGAGTGCCTAGAACAGTGCCTAATACCTAGCACTATTCCACAATTTCTTTTTCCCACGTGCCCTGCTTTTGGGATCTTAGTTCCCCCACCAAGGATGGAACCTGGGCCCTCTGCAGTGAAGGGGCAGAGTCCTAACCACTGGACCACCAGGGAATTCCCCAACAAATGTCTTTTTTTTTTTTTTTAACATCTTTGTTGGAGTATAATTGCTTGAAAATGTTGTGTTAGTTCCTGCTGTATAACAAAGTGAATCAGCTATATGCATACGGATATCCACATATCCCCTCCCTCTTGCGTCTCCCTCCCACCCTCCTTATCCCACCCCTCTAGGTGGTCGCAATTCACCGAGCTGATCTCCCTGTGTCATGCAGCTGCTTCCCACTAGGTATCTATTTTACAAACAAATGTCTTTTTTTTTTTTTTTTTTTTTTTTTTTTGCGGTACGCGGGCCTCTCACTGTTGTGGCCTCTCCCGTTGTGGAGCACAGGCTCCGGACGCGCAGGCTCAGCAGCCATGGCTCACGGGCCCAGCCACTCCGCGGCATGTGGGATCTTCCCGGACCGAGGCACGAACCCGTGTCCCGTGCATCGGCAGGTGGACTCTCAACCACTGCACCACCAGGGAAGCCCCAAACAAATGTCTTTTTAAACGTGAGATATAATACACGTTTTAGTCGGTTAAGGTTGCCCTACCAAAATAATACAGAATGGGGGGAGCGGGCAGGAGGGGGCTTAAACAACAGAAACTTTTTTTCCTCACAGTTCTGCAGCCTGGAAGTCCAAGATCAAGGTGTCCGCAGGGCTGGTTTCTTTTGAGGCATCTCTCCTTGGCTTGCCCTGAGTCCTCATATGGTCTGGCCTCTGGGCCTGCATCCCTGGTGTCAGAGTGCGCAAATTTCCCCTGCTTATAAGGACACCAGTCAGATTGGATCAGGGCCCACCCAAATGGCTTTGTTTCAATTTAATCACCTCTCTAAAGGCCCTGTCTCCTACTATAGTCACTTTTTGAGGTATCAATGATTAGGGCTTTGACATATAAATCTGGAGGGGACAAAATTCAGTACCCATAAAAATGTACACACATATCATAAAATTTACCCACTTAAAATGTACAATTCAATGCTTTTTAGTATATTCACAGATAATGTGAAGCCATCACCAGAGTCAATCTGAGAGCATTTGCATGACCACAAAAAGAAACCCCATATCCTTTTAGCTATCACCCCCTTTCTCCCCGCTATCCCCCAGCCCTATGCAACCACTAATCTCCTTTATGTCTCTATGAACTTACCTGTTCTGGATATTTCATATAAATGGAATCATACACTATGTAACGTTTTGCTCTTTGACTTAGCATAATGTTTTCAAGATTCGTCCACGTTGTAGCGTGTGTCAGAACTATATTCCTTTTATGGATCAATTACAGCTCATGTTATGGTCCTACCACATTTTGTTTACTCATCATCTACTGATGGACATATGGGTTGGTTCCACCTTTTGGCTGTCAGGATTGGACCACTACAAACATCTATGTACAACAAGTATCTCCTGAATAAATGAAGAATCTTTCATAATCTAACCCAAAGAACTGCATAAAAGTAGAAACTTCAGACTGTGACAAGACAGAAGAAAGTATCAGAAAGATCCTTTTTTTCCCTAGTTTTTTTTTTTTTTTGAGGGAGAATGAATCAGTAATAATACAAATTAACATAAGTGTTGTTTCAGAACAAACTGGACCTACACGTTGTTGTTACTAAACCAATTTGGTAAAAATCAAAACCAAAAAGCATAGTCTAACTTAAGCCAGAAGCTTTCAAGATTGAACTCGGGCCCAGCAGTGAAAGCCTGAAATCCTAACCACTAGGCCACCAGGGAACTCCCAAGAGGGATCTTCTTAAACAACAAGGACCTACTGTAGAGCACAGGGAACTGTATTCAATATCTTGTACTAACCTATAATGGAAAAGAATCTGGGGACTTCCCTGGTGGCGCAGTGGTTAAGAATCCGTCTGTCATGCAGGGGACACAGGTTCGATCCCTAGTCCAGGAAGATCCCACATGCCGCAGAGCAACTAAGCCCGTGTGCCACAACTACTGAGCCTGTGCTCTAAAGCCCAAGAGCCACAACTACCGGGCCTGCGTGCCACAACTACTGAAGTCCATGCGGCTAGAGCCCATGCTCCTCAAGCCACTGCAATGAGAAGCCTGCGCACTGCAACAAAGAGTAGCGCCTGCTCACTGCAACTAGGCAACGAAGACCCAACGCAGCCCAAAATAAATAAATAAATATATTTTAAAAAAGAATCTGAAGAAGAAAAAAATATATATTACTAAATCACTTTGTTGTACACCTGAAACACTGTAAACCAACCATACTTCAATTAAAAAAAATAAAAACAGAGGGATCGTCTTATTGCCAAAACACCCTTTAAAATCTAAATCAATTATAAATCAACTGTACTTCAATTAAAAAAAAACAAACTAAATCAGAGAACGGTCACCTCTGCTCAAAACCTCCCAAAGGCTCCCCATCTCACTACATACCCTCTGTGCCTCCCACCCCCCACCCCACATTCTCTGCCATCAAATCTTATGACCACCACCACCCTCACTCCCTGCAGACCTACTGTTTCTGGAACCTATTGCTGTCTCAGGGCCTTTGCACGGGCTGTTCCCACTTCCGAGAATGTTCTTCACCTATACACCTGCACAACTCACCCATCCTCTTACTTCCTTCAGGGCTCTACTCAAGGGTCTCCGTATTCGAGAGGCCTCTCTTGACCATCTAATATAAAAATAGTGACCCTTCTTTCCCCCAACCTGGCATGTCCATCCCTCCTACTCTGGCATTTAGTCCCCAGAACAGAACCGTCTGACATCATGTACGGGTTTGTTGGTTGATCCTCTGTCCCCTCCCCCCAACCTCCACGTCATGGGGGATGGGGCTTTGTTCTGTTCAAGGCCAAGTCTCCAGGTACCTGTAACAATGCCTGGCGCCCGGTAGGTGCTCAATGAATGTTTGTCCTCCTGCAAAAATTAACCTACAAATGCGATGCGATCCCAAAGTCCCAACTAGATCTTTTACCAGGTGCAAACAAGCTCAGGAAAAGGTTCATGTACTACTAGCTACAGGTGATGTACTATATTATGAATGTGCTAAATGCTGCTGGATTGTTCACTTTAAAATGATTACATTTCGGGAAATTCCCTGGTGGTCTAGTGGTTAGGACTCTGCCCTTCCACTGCAGGGGCACGGGTTCAATCACTGGTTGGGGAACTAAGATCCCACAAGCCGCCCAGTGCGGCCAAGAAAATAAAGAAATAAAATAAAAATAAATAAATAAAATGATTGCGTTTCCGGGACGGAGTGAGAGAGTGGCATGGCCATATAAACACTACCAGATAGCTAGTGGGAAGCAGCCGCATAGCACACAGAGATCAGCTCGGTGCCTTGTGACCACCTAGAGGGGTGGGATAGGGAGGGTGGGAGGGAGATGCACGAGGGAGGGGATATGGGGATATATGTATACGTATAGCTGACTCACTTTACTATACAGCAGAAACTAACACACCATTGTAAAGCAATTATACTCCAATAAAGATGTTTAAAAAAAAAGATTACATTTCTGTTATGTGAATTTCACTTCAATAATAATAATAAAGTAAGTGTAATACCATCGCACACCTGTGAGAATGGCTAAAATCAAAAAGACTGCCCACATCAGGTCATGCCAAGGCTGCAAGGAGACGAAAATATATACATTGCTGGGGGTGGGGGAAGGAAAGTAAGGGTACATCCACTTTGGAAAACATGTCGGCGATTTCTTTAGAATTTAAATATACACCTACCATATGATGCAACCACTCCACTCCTGGGTATTTTACCCGAAAGAACTAAAAGCAGATGAACGCGCTTACACATAAATGTTCTCAGCAGCTTTATTTGCAATCATAAAAAACTGGAAACCACCTAGATATCAACAGAGGAATTAGGTAAATGGATGTGGAACAGCCGTACAGTCGAGTACAGCTCCGCCATAAAAGCGAGCTCACTTTTCATACATGCAATGGTATGTCTAGATCATAAAATAATTGTGTCAGGTAAAAACTGCCAGACCAAAAAAAAAAAAAAAAAAAGGTATATACTCTATGATTCTAGAAATGCAGCTAATCTATAGTGTCAGAGCCAGTTGGTGGTTGCCTGGGTAATGTGGCCGTAGGGGTGGGAGCGGTAAAAAAAAAGGGGCACAAGGAGACTTTTGGGGGAAGAACCTGGCAAACATGATGCTCAGTGAAAGAAGCCAGACACCAAAGGCCACCTATGGTATGATTCCATTTATACAAAATGTCCAGAAGTCCAGAGAGACAGAATGTGGATCTGTGGTTTTTGTGGTTGCCGGGATGGGGGTAGGGGAGAGGAGTGACCGCTAACGGGGAAGGGGTTTCCTTTCAGGGGGATAAAAATGTCTTGCAACTACATAGAGGTGAGGGTTACACAACACTGCAAGTGTACTAAATGCATTGTAGGCTTTAAAACAGTTAATGGTTAATTTCATGTTATGTGAGTTTTCCAATTAAAAAAAAAAGAGAAATGGTGAGAGCTGGATAAAGATACACACACACACACACACACACACACACCCTGGATCCCCCCTCCCCATCTTCACCACTGCCGCCCACACACATCCCCGCCACTCCATCTCCTCCCTTCTCAGGCCCATCAGAATTTCCCCAGGTACTGGGACCCGTGCCCACTTGACCATGTCCCCCTCCTTGTGGGCTCCCCCAACTTCCCTCCCTTTTCAACCTGGACCCTCCCTGGAGTTTCCTGGAAGCCAGTCACTGGGCTTGCTGCCTGTAGGATGGGATGGGCAGCCGGCAGCACAGGGTGACCCTGCTTGAGAGAACAAAGGCAGCTGAAACCCAGCCTGCTCATGCATGATGGGCGTTTGCACCTGTGGCTGCCCCAATGTACAGATGACAAAGCTGGCCCTGAGAAAGCAAAGCCACCTGCCCACAGCCAGTCAGCTGGCTCCAGTGAACAGGAGTCGCCCACCCCAGCCTGCCCATTCCCAGCTCGTGCCCTCTGCCCCCGTGGTGGCCCCAATGAACTAGGCCTCCCTGGTGTTCGTGCCCTTGTGTGGCCCCCACCTGTGCCCCCGACACACACCTGGGCTGACCTGAGACCCTGCTGAATCAGCAGAAAGCAGCAGAAGCAATGCTGGCCCAGTTCTGGACCTGAGCATTAGAAGCATTAGAAGGGTTTTGGCTCTGCGCTTTGGGGAAACCCGAGTCACCAGGAAAGGGATGTGGCCATCCTGCTTGGGTGCCCACATGGAAGGGCCATCCAGAGAGGCCACGTAGAGAGGGAGAGGCGTCCCCATCCACCCATGCACCAGACATGACATTGGCACCGTCCAATGACATGGTAACATCCAGCCACTCCAGCCCCCAGATGCCAGCAGCCACCATTCACGGGGAAACAAAGAGCCACCAGCCAGGCCAGTCAACCTGGAACCACAACAGAGAATATGCCGGTGGTTGTCTGGAGCCCGTCAGTGCAGGGTGGTTTGTGCCACTGATCACTGAGAATCCAGCTGACACCCAGGAAGATCCAGACCCTAGACCTCAGCTCAGGTGGCGTGTGACACCGGCCTTACCCCCCTAACATGCCCTGTTGGCCCACTGCAGCTGTCCACACCTGAACAAAAATGAAGGGGGAAAAAAATCTAAAAACAAGAAAATTCTACTCTCTGGCATAACTCCTTCCTGCCAACTAGAAGAAGCCCACCAGGGTTCCAGTTCTGCAGCAGGAAACCTCGGCCCAGCTCGGGGGCTGGGAGGTATCCAGCGGGCGCCAGGGGAAGGCCTTGTACCCCAGGCAGCTGGGCACTCTCTGGTCCACCGTCGAAGTGCCCCAATCCCGGCTGCAGCCCACCTCCCAAGCCCCCACGGCTGCCCGACAGAGAACTCGGGCCCCTAACAGGCTTCCTGAGGCCCAGACTCCAAACCCCATTGGGAATTCCAGATCCCACAAGACACACTGCATGAACCAAAACAAACAAACAAACAAACAAACAAACCTCCCATGGGGGGCCGGAGCCCCAATGCTGAACTTTCCCACCCTTCCCACCCCCAGGAAGATCTATCTTCTCCCAGCATGTTGTCATCAGGGACCAGCTCCCTGCTTGCTGGATGTCAAAGCCACAAGACCCTGTGTGGGATCCTGGGTGCTCCCCCGGGCTACCAGGGCCCCGGCCACCGCATTTGGAGATGAAGAAAATGAAGGTCAAAGAAGAGTCCTGTCCTCATCACCCAGCAGTTACGGTGTGCATTAACTACACTTTCTTTATTCTTTTTTTGTGGCCACGCCACATGGCTCGCAGGATCTTAGTTCCCCAACCAGGGATTGAACCCAGGCCCTCGGCAGTGAAAGCGCAGAGTCCTACCCACTGGACCGCCAGGGAATTCCCAGTTTCTGTATTCTTGACACCCTGTCAGCTGAGGCCTCACTGACAAGGAAGGGACTGTCCCTTGAGGGGTTAGCGAGTTCCTGGAGATGACAAACAAGTCTCCAGCGAGTGTACCTCTCCTACGCATACCAGCCAATCCAGAGCCACTGTGCCCCTGCCCTGATCACCCCAGGGCCAGTGTAGTGTGAGTGCCTGACGTTAAGCAGGATCTTAGTTCCCCGACCAGGGATTGAACCCGCGCCCCCTGCAAGGGAAGCATGGAGTCCTAACCACTGGACTGCCAGGGAAGTCCCTGACATTAAGCTTTTGATTGTCAACATCCAGCATGAACAAACACACAGATAGCTGCATGACACAGCTACTAGCAACACAACCTACCTGGTTATTAGCTACCCCAGCCTACGAAGGTCCCCTTTTCAGAAACCCTAGGTAACCTTGACAAGTGACGCCTTGAACGACCCCGCTTTCCCTTTTGGCACCCTAATTCCAGCTCTTATGCTTTATATTCAATAAAGAGTGAATCCGAGACTCCAATCCCCGGACCCTAATAAAGGCAGAGACCCAGGTCAGCATTCCCTCCCTCTCTCTCTCCCCATGATCTTGCTGCGTGGCCCTCAGAGGGGGTGCCTGCTGTGTACCCTCCAGAACCTGGGAGTAACAAATCTTGTTCTGCGAAGTTCCCTGATGGTTCTTCCTGAAGTACGTCCTGTGATCATGATAAGAGCCACGAGGGCCGGTCTAGCCACAATGCTGCCTCTAGCTGGGGTAACGTCTGTGAGGGCCTTGCTGTAAGTAGTAGGGACCCAGGTGTACTCAGGTGCTGCTCTCTGAAAGCCTTGCTATTGATAGGCTGAGATGTACACGATACTCAGTGCCGACACCCCAGAGCCCATGGAAATTACTCAATCTAGCCAGTTCCAAGCCTGTTTACCCTGCCTCCCCCATTCCTTCCAGTGGAAACCACAACAAAAGCTCCTGTCCATGTTGTTCCCTCTCCCTCTACCTCCTGATGGACCCTGGTGCTTCCCCGTGTGGCTCCACTTGGCCTGTTATGCCCTTCCTCTTGGGATCGGTGAGTAACAAAGCGTCTTTTCAGTGACAGTCGTCTCCTGATCTGTTGGCCTTGCCATAGTTGCATAATAATAAGACCTACATTTGGAAACAGCGTGGAGACCAACCTGGGGACACCCAGCTTCCATCTCAAAGAGAAGAAGCCATCATGGATGGAGGTCCCCCAGCCCAGGACTCTGGGAGGCACTGCCCAAGGTCTGCTCCATCTGGGGAATGCAAACTCTCCTGCTGCCCCCAGCCCCACTGTCCCCTGCTCTGGATTCCAGGAAGCCAGAGGCAGGGTCCCCAACTCCCACCCTCTCTGGGCTTGGGTGCTCCACCACAGAGGAGGGGCTGCAGCAGAGCCCCCAGGCTGCCCAGGCAGAGGGAGACAGAGGCCCAGAGGCAGGCAGAGGATGTGAAGTAACTTTAATCACCACCCTCAGGAGGGGGCAACAGTAGTATCTGAGCAGGGGGGCCACCCCGGGAATGACCTAGGGCCAGCCCCTCGGTTCTGGCTGTGGCACGTTCCCCATCCAGGCTCCTCGAGTCCAGGGGAGGGTCTGGACACTCCCAGCCTCCACGATCACATCTGCAGGAGCTCAGGTACTTGGCGCCACGTGGCCAGAAGAACCCAGGTCTGGAGGCTGCTGTGCCAACAGCCACGTGCGGGTCCCCATACCTGCCATACTCGGGACCATGTGATCTGGCAGCAAGGAATCATCCTCAGAGAACTGAGGCCGTCCTCTCTGACTGCAGAGACCCCTTCACAGACACCAGCAGCCCCAGCGGGGACAGGCGTCCCTGAGCACAGAGCCGTGACAACATGAAGAGGATGGCGGCGGCCAGACCTACACTTAGCACCACTGTGGGGGACAGAAAGACAGGAGTGGGTGAGGGGAGGGGGTGGCAGGAGGCTCACACCCACCAAGCTCCTAACACACTGGAAAGGGGGTTCTGCAGCCTGCCGGCTCCCAGGAGCAGCTGCTCCAAGCCCCAGGGGTGGGAGGACCTGTTTATCTTACCAGCAGCTGCAATGATCCCATAGGTACTTCGGTTTCCAGACTGAACTGAGTCCCGGTCCCCGACAGAGGTGACTGTGGCATTCCTGAGATAAGTGACACTCTCCAGGGTCACAGGGGTCCCCATGGACGTGGCACTCCCTTCTTGGAGGGTCTTGGTTCCTGCAATAAGTCCAGGAATTCAGTAGCTGGGGAGGGGGCACCTGGGGCATGGGGGGATGAACAGATGTTTCTGGTGCCCAGGGGGGACCTTAGGGCTCACCCTCCACCCCAAATTCAGTGAGGTTGGTGAGCCCTGCTGCCCGAGTGCCCTCGTGCATCCGCCACGGGAATACGGGCACAGGCAGACACACGTGTCCACGCTCCCAGCCTTGTCATACACTGGAAGGTGTCAGGCGTCCTTGTCTACCGACCCACCCTCCCCGCCCCCACAGGCACACACCACAGCCAAGCTCATCGCTGGAGTCGGAACAGTCCGGGTGGCCATCACAGAGCCACGTGCGTGGGATACAGGAACCACCCAGCGGGCAGCGCAGCTCTCCCTCCGGGCAGGGCTGGTGCCCGCAGTTGAGAACATTTTTGTTGATGCCATCAGGGCAGTCATCGATGCTGTCACAAGAGCAGGGGCTGCCAGTGGGTGGCTTGCACTGCCCGTCCTGGGCACACGGCTCAATACCTGGGGTACAGGGTGAGTCAGGTCCCAAACACCCAGCCAAGAGGGCCCAGGCACTCCCCACAGCCCAACCTCCTGCAAGCCCCGCCTTCCGAGAACAATCGACCCTATATGTTTCGCCCATCCCAAAGGCTCCTCCCCCTGCTTCTGTTAGCTCCACCTTCCAAGGACTCGCCTCCCTGCAAGCCCTCCCTCCCGACCCCACTAACTCCGCCCCCTGCAAACCCACCTCTCCCAGACCTCCCTCCTTTCAGGCCCCGCCCACCCCAGAGTGCCCTGCCTGAAAGCCACATCCCTTCCACAAGCACCTCCTCCCTGTGGCCCCGCCCCTTGAAAGCCCCGCCCCCAGGGCATGGCCACTCACTGCACTCCTCCTCGTCACTGCCATCAAGGCAGTCCTGGTCAACGTCGCAGCGCCAGGTGAGGGGCACGCAGCGGCCATCACTCCTGCACTGGAAGCTGGTGGGCGGGCACGAGGCTGCGCTGGGGCCTGAGAGACGCACACAAGTGAGGCCTGGGAGGTCTGGACCCTCCTTTGGAAGCACAGTGTCACAGGCTGCGACCACCAGGAGACAGACCAGGTCCCAGGAACTACATTGGTGGTCACCCTTTGCTAAGGATGCACTATATGTGGGCCTTGGAGCTGAGCAATTCACAGCCCCACCAAGAGCCCTACTGGGCCGATTCTACTCCCATGCTCATTCTACACAAGACACTTAGGAGAGGTAAGGCCTGAGGCTACAAGCTAGTGGCAGAGTCGGGGTTCGAACCCAGGTCTTACTGATCCCGGGGTCTTTACCCGGCTCCAAATGGCCAGATGGTCTCCCCAGGAGTCTCTCCAAGTTCCGTGGTTAAACAGACTGGGGGAGGAGCCATCTCTGAACCTGGCTCAGGCCCACCTGTCAGGGTCAGCAGGGCCCATTATGTCCCAGCTGCTCAGCAAAGGGGAAACTGAGGCCTTGGGTAGAGGACCTGCTTAGTCACCGTGGCTTGTCGACTCACCCACTAAACTCCTCCCAGATCTGACCACTTTCCCCATCCTGAATGTGCCACCACCTCTCCAGATTCCCCACCCCCGTCTCCACTCAGACATCAGAGACCTCTCAGAGCCACACCGTTTGGTCACCCACCCTTGCCCCCCTTTGCTCAAAACCAGCCCTTGGTCAGAAATAGAGACACAGATGTAGAGAACAAACGTATGGACACCAAGGGGGGAAAGTGGCGGTGGGGGGGCGATGAATTGGGATTGACATATATACACTAATATGTATAAAAGATCACTAACAAAAACCTGCTGTATAAAAAAATAAAATAAAATTCAAAGATTCAAAAAAACCCAGAAACCCAGCCCTTGGTCCCGTGACCCTCTCACAACCAAATTCTACAACCTCCATTTGGCCCGCAAGTCCTGACCAGCCCTGAACCCTTCCTGGACCTCCCACTTTGCCCCTCTTCATCAAGCTCCCTCTGACCCGGCCACGTTGCTGCTTCTGCAAGAGGCCTGGGCTCCGTTTTCCCCCTCAGGGCTTTTGCCCATGCTGTTCCTTGGCCTAGTTTGCCCTCTCCTCCCTCCTCTCTGCACCTCGTGATTTCCTCCTCAGACTTCACGTCTCAGCTTATTTCCTGGGAGGGGTCTCAGGCCCCTCTCAGAGACCCCTGAAGCTCAACCTCCCACTTAGAACAATGGCCCTTGAACTGGCACCCGTGTAGACTGGACACTTAGTGGTGGTCAGGGCAGTGACCTTTTGACTGTAAACCCGGGGCAGCGCCTAGTGATAAGTGGACACAGGTCACACAATGGTCCGGGCTGAGTCCAGCTGAGATGTGAGCCTTCCTGGACCCAGAGCAGGATGAACACAGAAGGGCCTGGAAGCTGGGCCATCAGGCGGGAGTCCGAGGGACAGAGGAAGGGAGTGGACTTTATGGTTTCCTCCTGGGTGCAGCAGGGAGGGTGGCAGATACCTGGCTTGGCCCCAGCCTAGTCCCCCTCCATACAATCCTGGTCCTCTTGCCCCTTCCACCTTTACTCACAAGGGCCTGTGCCTCCAAGCCCCAACTCCCCACAGCCAGCCCCTCCGCAGGCTGGCCTCCAGGCCCAACTGTACCTGTGGGCCACACAGACCCCATGGGGGTCTGGCAGCATTAAACTTCCTCCCCAGGACTTGCCACTCTCCCTAGCAACCTCTGACCTCCTTCCCCGGACTGCTGGAGTGTGTGTCCTTCTGTAAAATGGGTGGGCAGCAGAGCAGAGCGGACCTGGCTTCATAGGGCTTTGGTTTGGAGCAACCAGTGATTGCACCCCCCAGCATCAGTTTCCCCACCTGTAAAAAGGGCACGCTAGGAGTCCCTACCACAGTGTGCTGAAGAGAAGAGACTGTTTGTGTGTAGAGTGTGGTACTTGGTTAATGTGAGTCCTGATCCTTGAAGGAACCAGGAACATTAAGCCTGAAAAGGCAGGGGCTTTGGGGTGAGATGGGGAACCAGATAAGACGGTGTGTGAACCTGAGTCACAGCTGAAAGTCAGGGGCACCTGTGAGCACAAAGAGGTCACTCTAACCTGCCCAGCTGCCTCTGGGTACCTCTGAGAGGGCCACCAACATCATTTAGGCCAAGGCAAACGTGTCCCAGGGCCTGGGGTCACAGGGAAGACCTTTTTTTCTCTAAGGCCGGAGAAGGAAGGTGCAGAGATTGGGAGGGCGGGTAACGGTCGCCGAGCAACCACATGGCCACATGGCCCCGGGCTCGGGCGCCAGGGTATGGAAGCCGCAGCTGCTGCAGGAGGCGCCAGGTGACCAGCTCCGTAAGGTTGGAAGTCGGACAAGCAGAACCTGTAAAGAACTTTCCTGCCCCACGTTGGAGGAAGGGCAGCTTAGAGGTGACAGCGGGGCACGACAAAGCAGAGAGAGTGTAACCAGGGCCGAAGCAGGGTAGTTAAAGGCAGGCAGAGCAACCCAGGCGGAGGGTTCCCCCACTGGGGAAGGCTCATTCAAGGGCCTGGGTCCCCTAGAGCCACGTGCAGGGGGGAGTGTCCGGGACGGACGTGCGGCGCAGCCAACGGTGAGGCGCTGTTGGCGGGCAGGGGAGGAGCTAAGCTGCAGGCTTGGAGGGCGCCAGGGCTGCACGGAGAACACTCACCTGGGGTCTGGGTCAAGGACCAGGTCGGGATCGAGGTCGGGGCGGCCTCCAGGCCCAGCCAGAAGCTGAGCAGGACCCGCAGCGATAGGCCCAGGGCCGCAGCCCGCTGCGCTCGGCTCCGCGCCATCCAACCGCTCATCGCGCCAACCCCGCCTGGCGCCGGCTCCTGCCAAGACAGACCAGTCCCTGCCTCGCTCTGATCCACGTACGCGCGTGCGCAAAGATCCGGGGGGCGGGGCCCACGCCCGGGGCGGGGCCCGCGGCGGCCCCGCGTTATGGGTACCGTAAATGTCCGAATGCGAGGGGACCCACTATTTGAGTCTCTTTCCCACTTTTCCCTGTGACAAGATATATCGAAAGGTATTGGTCCTATTTGAAATTAGAAACTTCTGGAGGTGCAAACGAACTAGTACCGACAAGTCTTGTCTACTTACAATATTTAACATTCCACATGCACCAAATACTCCTGCCTAATTATCCTATTTAATATGGCAGCCACTTCCCTCAGGCACGCCCTCCTCCTGCTTCTCTCGAGCGCCCGACTTATTTACTTTGGTTTATTGTCTGATTCCCCACTAGAATGTCAGGCCCAGGAAGACAGGAATGCTGTGTTGCTCATTGTATCCCCAGTGCCTGGAACTGAGCCTGACACATAGCAGGCTTTTAAATATTTGGTGAATAAATGAAGGAAATGTTGGTTCTTGGTTTTCATCCTGGGTCCTCTGTCCCTTGCACCTGGATGTTCTCACCGACGCTCACTACCTCATAATCCGTGTAGGCTCCTCAGAGGCAGCCGGGTCTTATACTTTACTCTGGGAACAAGAGAGGCGAAACTAGCCTGGGCTTTCTCTTCTCACGCTCACTAGGCACATAAAACACAAACCGTCTGCAGGTTTTCTATCCAATTGGCTGCTGTGTTTTATCTACAGCTCTGCCCCTAGGAGAAGCAGCGCTACTGCCAGCAGGCCCCCCAGACAAGTCACTGTCCTCAGCGTTGTAACAGCTGTGCAAATGTCCCGTGAAGCAACACTAAAGCGGCCAGATTTTCACAGAAGGACCTCTATTTGCAGGTTGATGGCATGCTTATTCAGAAGTGTTAGAGATTATAGCTGCATTTGGAGTGTATGTATATATATACATATTTTTTTTCCATAATAATCTCCAATGCTCAGGAGACATGGGGTAAGAGGCAAAGGTGCACTGGTGCAGAGGCAGTTGGAAAGGGCAGCAAATAGGACTGCCTGCAGGAGGGGAAGGGAGGGGAGGGGAGCGTCCCACACCACCTGTGAGGCTTGGCTTCTTGGTGAGGTTGGCATCTGGGGTCCAGGGAGAAAAACTGAAGAAGTTGTGGATTCACCCAGCTGACAATATGTAGCGGCTGAGTGCAGGCTCATCAGCGGCTAGGTTCAGGGCCATCTCTCGATGAGCCTGAGAGTTCTTTGTCTCTCCACGCCTGTTCTTCTGTTGAGGGTAAAAGGGTTTGACAACAGCTATAACCTCACAGGCTTGCTCTGGGAAGGAACCAAGATCACAGATATAACGCATTTAGAATGGTACCTGGCATAGAGGAAGTGCTCAAGAGGTGTCAGACCTCTTTCTTACGGCACTCCCTCGCCAAACTTCAAGTCTGGGTCATAACTTTTTTTTCTTTGGCTTATACAGTAAACAACAATTTATTTTCTCACGGTTCTGGAAACTGGGAAGTCCAAGACCCTGGTGCCAGCAGATTCGGGGTCTAGTGAGGGCCCGCATCCTCACTGACAGCCATCTTTTCACTGCTACCTGACTTGGCAGAAGGGGGCTGGGTCATAAAACTTTATTCAGAAACTTTCAATGGCACATCTTGCCTGGGGTCTTGAGAAGCCCTCCAGCGTTATCCTCCTTGTGGCCTCTGCACACCCTGCCCAGCTCTCCTGATCTTTCTGTATCTAATTCCTCCTTTGTTCCAACCAGAATCCCACCTCCTCCAGGAAGACTT
The DNA here is from genome assembly GCF_025265405.1 of Mesoplodon densirostris. NCBI lineage: Eukaryota > Metazoa > Chordata > Mammalia > Artiodactyla > Ziphiidae > Mesoplodon > Mesoplodon densirostris. The sequence goes on along the minus strand of NC_082663.1, from coordinate 146,994,939 downwards.
CCCAGCCTTTTCTTCTCATAAGCATTTAGCATTTGTACCACCCACTGTTGGAGCACTTATACCTCCTCCTGGGACTCTTTTCCTGCCTTGCTCCAAGCTTCCAAAGGCGGGCCAGCCTCAACACTCTCCTGGCATACAGCTGATCTTCACCTACTGATGGGTTTGGGGTTCTTCCACAGGGCAGCCACAACACTCGCCCACCTGAGGTCACTGCATGGCTCCCCTTCGCTCCTACAACCAAATCAAGGCCATTTCCTTTTCAGCTTTCACTCCCTGCTTATTCCTCCACAGAAAGAAGCCCCTTCCTTTCCTGGGCTGACTCTGCCTCACGTCCCCCAGGCCCACACAGAAATGTTTCTGGCTCAGGGAGGCCTTTCCCCACTGGCCTAGGTGAGCCTTCCCTGTGAGCCACCTCACTGTCCTCTGCCGTCCCTGCTGAACGGCAGGGTGGTCAAGGTCAGGCAGGGGCCGTAGTGGGAGCCTGCTGGTGAATGTCCGCACAAGCAATGGCTAGGAGAGCTCTCGGGAGAGGAGGAAGCGAGCCGTTTTTGTTCCGCCGCACTGTCCTTTATAGTCAGTGCCCCCAAACACCCAGAGGTCCTGGAACCCGCTCTGACACTCTCAGAGTTAGAGCCAGGCCCTCGAGAAAGGGACAGTGACATCTCTGTGCCCAGTGACAGCACCGTCACCCTGGAGCTCGAGAACCACTATCCTCCCCTGCTCCTGGAGCGTTCATGGGATTAAGAGATTCGGCACCAACTTCACCCTGAAGTTCAAGTAAGCCTGTGTGTCCTTTCAAAAGTAAAAACAGGGCCTCCCTGGTGGCGCAAGTGGTTGAGAGTCCGCCTGCCGATGCAGGGGATACGGGTTCGTGCCCCGGTCTGGGAGGATCCCATATGCCACGGAGCGGCTGGGCCCGTGAGCCATGGCCGCTGAGCCTGCGCGTCCGGAGCCTGCGCGTCCGGAGCCTGTGCTCCGCAACGGGGGAGGCCACAACAGTGAGAGGCCCGCATACCGCAAAAAAAAAAAAAAAAAAAAAAAAGTAAAAACAGAAGCCATTCTGGAGAGCTCAATATATATTTTTTATAAATTAGGTCACGTTCTCCCCAGAGGGAATCCAAAGTCCAAGGAAGAGGAAGCACTCCAGTGGCCCTGAGGGCTTAGCCAGGCGTCCTGGGGCACAGTGTCACAGGTAAGGCTGATCCTTGGACAACTCCCACCTCTTTATGGGAGGAGCTGGCGTCACAGCCTTCTTCTCAGTGGCTACTACAGCCGAGCTGGAAGATGAAAACAGACTTGAGTTAGGCCCAGGTTTCCAGAGAACAGTGTGGAGGAAGCTGAGGGAGACCCCCCTGCCCCGGCAGGAACACATCTGCTGACACCATGGATCTGGAGGCCAGAGTGCAGTGTTTCAGAATGCCCAGAGCCCTCCAATGGGGTCCCCCAAAGGGTGAGCTGACAAGCCCCCTTTCGGCCCCGAGCCCCGCATGAACCCCTGGTCGGCGTGCCTCGGCTCCTGGTCCCAGAACCAGCATGAATAGCTGGGCTCCTCCTCCAGCACCCCTTCCCACTCGCACCCCACTCCCGCTGCCCCAGAACAGGACACTGGCAGAAGGGCCAAGGACCACCACTGGGGGTCTGGGCAAACTGCTCTGAAATCATGCTTCTACTACCTGCCAGCTGTGTGACCCAGGCAGGGCACTTGGCCTCTCTGTGACTCAATTTCTTCTTTCGCAGCAGGGGCCATCACTGCCTAACTCATGGAGTTACCAGGAGGCAGATAGGGCACTGACTCCATTCTTGAGCTTTACAGATGTTTAATCATGAGGATTAATCCTCACAATGACTCTGCTACAGACAGAATGTGTCCCCACAAAATCCATATGTTGAAATCCTACGCCCCAACGTGATGATGTTATGGGGTGGAGCCTTTGGGAGGTGACTAGATCATGAAGGTGAAGCCCTCATGAATGGGGTTAGTGCCCTTATAAGAGACCCTAGAGATCCTGTGCCCCTTCTAACATGTGAAGACATGGCAAAAAGATACCATCTGTGGGGACTTCCCTGGCGGTCCAGTGTTAGGACTCAGCGCTGCCACTGCAAGGGGCATGGGTTCCATCCCTGGTTGGGGAACTAAGACCCCACATACTGCATGGTGTGGCAAAAAAAAGGATACCATCTATAAACAAAGAAAGTGCCAGACACTGAATCTGCAGGGACCTTGAACTTGGACTTCCCAGCTTCCAGAACCACGAGAAACAATTTTCTGTTGTTTATAAGCCACCCAGTCTGTGGGATTCTGTCCCAGTAGAACTCTCTAAAGTAAATAACATTATTGTTCCTGTTTAATTAAGAGACAATGCCTGAGGCCAGGGACCAAAGTGGGTTTTGAGGGGCCTGAGGTTTATACAATTCTCTCTTTAAGAAGAATATAAAATTACAAAAACAACAATGCCTGGGCTTCTTCCAAGGCCCTTGAAGGGCCCTTGGAGCTTCCTCTGCTTTTTGCAGGAAACCCAACCAGGGTAGCTGGGGATTCAGAGCTCTCAGATGAAAAGCCCCCGGCAGTACATTTCCTGCCACAGTTGATGCTCAACAGACTTGGGACCTTGAAAAGCACAAGCAGGAGAGAGGGCTGGTCGCAGGAGGGGTGTTGAGGCATCCTCACCTCTCTGCTGGCTTCCCTGACACCAGCACCTTCTGCGAGGACATGACGATCGAGGGCGGCGTGGCTTCCCGGCGGCCATCACGTGTACAGTAGTAGTTGTTGGAGAGTTTGTGGCTGGGGCCCACGGGGAGCTTGGGAGGAGGCTGAGTTCTGAGGAAAAAGAACATGGGCACTGAAACAAAAATGACAAGTCGTTCTCACTGCCTGGCTGTGCTGGAACATGGGCCCACCATCTCAGTCACGAGGCTTGGGGTCGGCAGCCCCTGGGATGTGCTGCAGGCCAGGAGTATCCCTTGATACACTGCCATGACCATATGCCTGGGGAGGGTCCAATGCCCAGGAGCAGGTGGGAGCCCCTGTATTGGATGTGAAGGTGCTGGAAGGCCAGGCCTGGGTCTGCCCCACCACAGGTCCCCGACCTGCCCCCAAAGTGGCGGGTATGGAGGACCCTTTCATGAGGGAGGCCTGTTCCCACCTCTCCATGGCCCAGAGCTTGGCAGCTGGCCTCATTTCCACCGCAGGTCCTCGAGAAATGAAGAGGCTGGGGCCTGGGGCTCTGCCCATCACCTACCAAGTAATGATGGTCAGCAAACGCTTGGGAAACAACCCCAGACTTGGCTCATTCTGAGGGGCTTTGTCCCCAAAGGCCAGGCTGCAGAACCTCTGAGTTTCCAGTTCTCTCAGGAACTCTCTGAAGAACTCTACTGGGATCGAGCCTTATTACTCAGAGCATTTTGTCCTGTGAGGTCTCTGCTGCCACCTCATGGTCACTGCCACCAGAGGGGGAGTGAACAGAGCTCTGTCCTCGCTTGACTAAACCCTGGGGTCAATATACAAAGTTAGAGGCCTGAAAAGTAATCACTAACCTCGCTAACAAAAGACGCTAACAGAAAACAAACAAACAAAATCGCTAACAAAAGATGAGCTTCCCTGGAAACCACTGCAGAGAGGGAGGGCAGAAAAGATAGAAAAATCATAAACAGATCGGGTTCTCATTCATCTTTTTTTTTTTTTTTTTTGTCTGCGTTGGGTCTTGTTTGCTGCGCACGGGCTTTTTCTAGTTGCGGCAAGCGGGGGCTTCTCTTGTTGCGGAGCACGGGCTCTAGGCGCGCGGGCTTCAGTAGGTGTGGCTCGCGGGCTCTAGAGCACAGGCTCAGTAGTTGTGGTGCATGGGCTGAGTTGCTCCACGGCATGTGGGATCTTCCCAGAACAGAGCTCGAACCCGTGTCCCCTGCATTGGTAGGCGGATTCTTAACTACTGCGCCACCAGGGAAGTCCCTCATCTGGCTTTTTAACCAACTTTACTGATAATCATTTTGCCAGGACTCAAGTTTTTCTTAAAACAAGTGACAGTCATTGTACCAAGGGGAAAAAAAGAAATACAGATAAAAACAAAGTTTAAAAACTTAATATTAAAAGCAGTATCCTAATTCCCTGGCAGTCCAGTGGTTAGGATTCGGTGCTTTCACTGCTATGGCCCGGGTTCGATCCTGGTCAGGGAACTAAGATCCCCCAAGCCATGCAGCACGGCCAAAAAACCTTTTTTTAATAAATAAAAAATAAATTAGGGACTTCCCTGGTAGCGCAATGGTTAAGAATCCACCTGCCCATGCAGGGGACACGGGTTCGAGCCCTTGTCTGGGAGGATCCCACATGCTGAGGAGCAACTAAGCCCGTGTGCCGTAACCACTGAGCCTGAGTGCCACAACTACTGAAGCCTGAGTGCCACAACTACTGAAGCCCGAGCGCCTAGAGCCCATGCTCTGCAACAAGAGAAGCCATCACAATGAGAAGCCTGCACACCGCAATGAAGAGCAGCCCCTGCTCGCCGCAACTAGAGAAAGCCCGCGCACAGCAACGAAGACCCAATGCAGCCAAAAATAAACAAACAAATATATTCTTTAAAAATTAAAAAAAATAAAATAGGACTTCCCGGTGGCACAGTGGTTAAGAATCTGCCTGCCAATGCAGGGGACATGGGTTCGAGCCCTGGTCCAGGAAGATCCCACATGCTATGGAGCAACGAAGCCCATGCGCTGCAACTACTGAGCCTGAGCTCTAGAGCCCGTGAGCCACAGCTACTGAAGCCCGCGTGCCTAGAGCCCATGCTCCGCAACAAGAGAAGCCACCGCAACGAGAAGCCCACGCCCTGCAATGAAGAGTAGCCCCCGCTCGCCGCAACTAGAGAAAGCCCGCGCACAGCAATGAAGACCCAACGCAGCCAAAAATAAATAAATTAAAAATAAATAAAATAAAATAAAATAAATAAAGGCAATATCCTGTGTTGAAGTTAGAATCTGCTTAACCCCTGGAGTGCAGAGATGACCCTCTCTGTTGGGCAGGGACCAACAGAAAACGAGCACACAAAGTATAAAAAGAACCAGCGCCCAACGGAAAGGCCTAAATGAATCACTAGGGGGCGCCATTATCCTTTAAAAAAAAAAAGTTGAAAATTTTACAAAACTGTTTCCTCAACTGTATCAACTACCCTGGATGGAAAAGCAATTTAAAACTTTTGATATTTGGAATCAGTCACAACATGCAGGCATTCACATAGATTTGGTTATTTTAATGTTATTGTTCTTCTTTTTATGCTAACCCTCCATGGCTGCCTTACCTTTGCCTGCCACTCATATATATATCGTTATTCCCCATTTCTCATAGTGTTTTAGCCACACTAGCCTGCTTCCTACTTCTGGCTCTGTCGGGCTACACGGCCTTGGCACTTACTGATCCCTCTGCCCGGAATGTTTTAATAACTATCCTTTGGCATTTCAGGTGACTCAAACGTCAATCCCTGAGACCTTTTCCTGATTACCTGATCTGAGGTAGGCACCCTCCAGCTTATTCACTTTGTCTTCAGAGCATTCTAGAACAATGTTTTTTACTTGCTGTGTTTATTTCCCTACTATGTTATGTTTCTCCCTCCTCCCCAGGATATGAACTCCATGAAAGCAATGAGAAGAATTTTTCTTGTTCGCACTGGTATCCCAGAGGGTTGAGGACACAGCAGGGGTTTGTAAATGTCAAGAAATTTTTGGACTCAAATGAGTTTGAAATCAATACACTTATGGGTTCAAATCCCAGCTGTTACTTGCTGGCTTCTGAGTGATTTTAAGCAAATGATTTAGTCTCTCCGAGCCTCAAATATTTTCATGCGTAGCTTGGGGATGATAACACTAACTAGCAGGGCCACACTTAGGACTGCAAATCACACTGAGGATTCCCACTCATAATTCAAGCCCCATCTGGTTGTACCACGAGCACCACTCTCCGACATAGTCCAGCAAGATTAAAGGCAAACCTCTGCCTCCGTAGCAAGCTAGGCGGCTAGAGGCAGGATTTCGGCCCAGTGTTTCAGGGGTCTAAAAGAGCAGGGGTTTTGTTTTTGATGGAAGGACAGGATTGCAGTCCGGGCAGCGAGCGGGGCTTCCTCACCGCTTGGAGATCTCCTGGTAACGCAGCTGCAGCTTCGCCTGCAAGTCTTGCTGTGGGAGAGAGAGAAAGGTCAGCCCGCAGGGCACCCCAGAAGAGAAGGCCAGCGAACGTGGGGCAGTCCGGGGCTGGACAAATGAAGGGAAGGCGGGAGATGGGCATTTGGCGACAAGGATATGGGCCCTGGAGGTGAACAGGAAAGCTGGAGGCCGGGGCCACAAGATCCAAAGCTAAGAAGGACTAGGTAAATCCCAGGCCTGAGTGGGACCCCAGCTAAGAGAGGGCCAAGGGCTGGGGGTGGAGGTGGGCGTGTCCTGGGCTGGAAGGGTCAAGAGTTGGAGGTTCCGGGCTGAGCGCGGGGTCCCGGCTTATTAGGGGAATCTCGGCACCACTGGCCTCAGCCCCCGAGGTGCAGGAGGGGGGTGAGTAACAGGAGCGTGTCCGGGGCGCACGGAGCCCACAGCCCCACCCTCGCCAGTGGAGCCCTTCCCGCCCCGCGCACCCCGGATGCCCAGTTCCGCAGCCGCTGGATGAAACGAGTAGCAGATGCCATCTTTCCCCTGCGCTGAAGGGCGCCGGTGACGTCTCTACCGCGAGGGCTGCTGGGAACATGGAGTATGGTCTCGCGAGAGCGGGAGTGGGCGGGGCTAGGACACCTTATAAATGTTCTCTCCGAGACACGTGACTCCTCTCCGCCCGACAGCCGCCGCGCCACCATCATGGATACGAGCCGTGTGCAGCCCATCAAGCTTGCCAGGGTGAGGCGGAAGCCCGGGTTTGAGGACCCGGATGAGGGAGGAAGGAGTAGGGGAACCGGGTGGTCCAGATCTGATCCCAACTTCTTTACCGCAGGTCACCAAGGTGCTGGGCAGGACCGGTTCGCAGGGACAGTGCACGCAGGTGAGCTGGAGGGACGAGGAGGCGGGGTCTGGGGGGGGTGTCTGGGGTCTTGAGTCTCCGATGATGACTTCTGTGCCCTGGTATCTGAGAACCGATACGTACCCTTTTTCGGAAAACTCATGGAGGGTCCGAGCCTTTGCTGAGGCCTTGCCCACCGGGTCTGGGCTCGGTCGACCTCATTCCTCGAGCCCTGACATACCTCGTTCTCTTGGCTCAGCCAATCCCAACGACCACTGTGTAGCTCCACGCCCTCACGATTGTGCTCCCGTCCCCGACGGGCGCAGAGCGGCAGCTGTCCCCCACCAGTGGCTTTTTCTGGCGCTCAAGAGCTTTGTTCTCCACGCTTCGGCCCCTCTCCGGCTCGTCTCCCGGCCCAGACCTACTTCCTAGGCTCAGTCTCCTTTTTAAGTGTGTCTAAGCAGACACGTGCTCTGAATCCAAATCAGCTGTCTATCCCACAGTGCGAGTTTGTGGCCGACCCTAACTTCTTCCCGGTACCCCCCCACCCCCGTCAACCCCATAGGTGCGCGTAGAATTCATGGACGACACGAGCCGCTCCATCATCCGAAACGTGAAAGGCCCCGTGCGCGAGGGCGACGTGCTCACCCTATTGGAGTCAGAGCGAGAGGCTCGGAGGCTGCGCTGAACTTGGGACTGGTGAGTGCACAACTGGAGTGGGAAACAGAGTAGGTAGGTCCCTGTTAGACCTTTGGCTGGTGGTAGGGAGGTTTCGCCAAGCGTACGGATGAGGGGCTCTTGGTGGCGGGGTGTGAAGAAAGGGTTTGCTGAGATTGGCAAGACAGGGGAGGGAGTTTGCCACTTGCTGAGGGGGACCTGTCAGCATCTCATACTTGGGTTTGTTTACAGGGTCCTGGGTGTCTGGGTCGACTACCTGGCCCACGAGGATGACCTGCTGTTAATAAAGCGTTTATATTCTGTGTAAACTTGGGGTTTTGTCTCGGTTGCCACTAACCTTATAAAACCCTCCCATGGGACCCCCAGATGGTCTGCACTGACCCACTGCACTCTGGAAGGGGGGCGGAGGGGTTGTCTTCCCCAACAACGCGTTTTCTTTTTGAGGAGGGAGAAGCACGTGTCTGTGTGTATCTCCAAAACAAGATAAGCTGAGTTAGGAATGTTTTATTAAGGAAGAAGGTTGGAGGAGTGAGTGGACCAGAGTGCCTCAGGTCCCACCTCACCCTGCAGAGTTCAAGCAGAGCCCCTCCCTGTGGACCCTGACCCTTGCTGTGCCCCGAGGTTGAGGTGGGCGAGGGAAAGCTCTCCCCCAATCCAGGTCCAGTGTGTCAGGCCAGTCACTGAGGTGGGGGCTCCTCTCCACCATCACTGCAGCCTCCTTCACCTGGCTTGGCCGTGAGGTGGTCAGAGGGCAGCTGGTGAGAGAGGTTGAGGGGGGTCCTGTCAGTCTCCTGTAGGCAGGACACTGGCTTTCAGTCCCCTTAGACTCAGGGCTGCTTAGCCTAGTGGAGGTCTTGCCTTTGTCCACTGACCTTGCCTAAGCAGGAACCCCACCTTTTACAGCAGAGCCAGAGCACCTGGGTTTGAATCCCGCCTCTGTCCCATGTGACCTGGAAGAGGCACTTGGCCTCCCTGGCTCCTTTCCCCCATCTCTACAGGAGAGTGTGGGACGGCTAGGCTCACAGCATGAGTTGGTGTTTTGCTTCGTTTTGTGTTCTTTGGCCACGCCATGAGGCATGCGGGGTCTTAGTTCCCTGACCAGGGACTGAACCCGTGCCCCCTGCAATGGAAGTGTGGAGTTCTAACCACTGGTCTGCCAGGGAATTCCCAGGATGATTTTTAATTATGAAAGTGCTGAGAACAGCTCGGCACTTGCCTTTTGAACGTAAGCCTCTCCCGCTCGGGGACAAACTCTGCCCCCAGACCAGCCCTTCCTGCCTGCTGTGGGCAAACTCATCGTCTCCAACCCTGAAGCTCTGACTTGTGGGGAGCCTGCACCCCCCTCCCCTGCCCCCTCGACCTAAAGGGCCCCTTATTCCTTTGCTGTGAGCCTCCCTGGGGGCAGTAACAGGAGTCCACTGACACGACATGGTCTGACCTAGGTCTGACAGCTCTACTCTGACCTTATGGCATGTCCTCTCTGGAGGCCTCAGGTTCATGACCTGTAAAGTGAAGGTGTGTCTAGCCCTTGGGTGTTCTGCAGGTTGAACATCAAATCCCAGCCACATAGAATTCAGACGCAGGTTCCCCACCCCGGTACTCCCCCGGGGTGCATGAAGAGAAGCCACCTTCCTGGGGCTCACTTGGGATCCTTGAGCTGTGCAGCTGGGAAACTCTATTGGGGCTGGGGCTAGGGCTGCACTCACCGGGGGACTGGGCTGGCCTGAGCTCAGGTGGGCGTGCAGCAGGGCGGCCACCTCATCCTGCTCAGCCTCCAGGGCAATGGCCAGGGCACTGGTGCCCTCCTGAGGGATGATAGGGACAGTCAGGTCCCTGAACCAAGGTGTGACTACCCCACCAGCCCCATGGTGGCTCACGTTGTCCAGGAGGGCGGGGTCGCAGCCTGGCTGGGCCAGGAGCAACCGGACAGTGTCCAGGCGCCCATACTCGCTGGCGCACATCAGTGCTGTGGCCCCATCTGCATCCTGCACGTTCACATCTGCCCCACATGCCAGCAGGGCCGCTACTGTGTCCTGGCGGCCGTGGCTGATGGCCAGCATGAGGGCTGTCTGTCCCGTCTGGGGAATGGGAAAGAAAGGGGACAGGGCTGGTGTCAGCTCCAGGGGAAAGAGGTGGGTCACAGACATTTGGCTCCAGAAGTGGAAAAGACCCCTGGACTCCGAGCCAGGGAGGAGATATCTACGCACCTGGCTGGCCTTGGCGTTAACACTGCCCATGCGGAAGAGTCTCTGGACCACAGCCATGTCCTCCTCTCGCCCCACAGAGGTGAGTGCAGCCAGCATGAGGGCGGAGTAGCCAGCTCGATTCTGGTGGTCAATCTTGCAGACCCCTGGGAGAGAGAAGAGGGGTCAGTCCACCAAGAAGCCGACACCCCCTAGTCCACTCGCCTCCCTCCAAGCCTCAGGTTCATTTGTTCAGTCAGGTTGGTCAGTGAGGGTCATGTGTGATTTTACTGTTCCTTCTGCCTACAAGGCTCTCCCCCCAAGATCTACATGGCTCCTCCCTTATCTTCAGGGTTCTGCTCGCATCTCATCTCAGTGAAGAGTTTCCTCACCTTCCTATTTCAAACTGTGTTGGGGGCTTCGTTCTGTCTGCTGCTGTATCCCCCAGTACCTAGAGTAATACCTGCCACCTAGTAGCTGCTCGATGAGTGAGATAAATGGACATTTCTATTTTCACGTTTACTACCCATCAAGCCACCACTGTTGCTCCCCCAGAGAAATGCCATCCGGGCCCCCCTGGTGTCCAAGTCCGCTCCAGTTTCCATGCAGCATCCAGAAAGAGATCAAAAGAAATTTGGCCCCGTCATCTATTTAGAGCCCTCCTGTGTCTCCCCACTGCACCTGGAATACAGGCCGTTGTTCACCACCGCCTCTGAGGCTCTGTTATCAACTTCTGTTCCTTCCTCTGGAGTTGTCCTTTCTCCCCCAAGCCTATGTTACAGATTGAGTTGTGTCCCCCCCACCATCGCCCCGCCAAAAGATATGTTGAACTCCTAACACCCAGTACGTATGAATGTAGCCTTAATTGGAAGTAAGATCTTTGCAAACCATAATCAAGTTAAGATGAGGTTATCATGATAGGCCCTAATTCCATATGACTGGTATCCTCGGAAGAAGCAAAGATAAAGAGCTATATGATGCAGAAGGCAGAGAAGACAAGCTGCCATAAGCTGCGGGTTGCTGGCAACCACCAGAAGCTTGGAGAAAGGCACAGAACAGATTCTCCCTCTGAGCCCTTAAGAAGGAAACAGCCCTGCCAACACCTTGATTTTGGACTTCTGGACTCCTGAACTGCAAGAAAATGAATTTCTCTTTTCAACCACCCACGTTGTGGTACTTTGTGGCACTTTTTTACAGCAGCCCTAGGAAACTGACAGCCTGGTTACTGCTGCCCATCCTTCCGAACTGAACACAGACATCAGCTCCATTTTCTCTGGGGTCAGTTCTGTTACCATCCTGGCCCTCTTCCTCACAGCACCGCACCTACTTCTGGACCTCATTCCCCAGAATGTTTAACGCTCCTGTACCCCACCATTCTGAAAGCTCCACAAGTCTAGGGACAGTCTGCAGAGATGAATGGATGGGAGAGGTTTGGGGAAAGGAGTGGATCAGGGTCATGGAGAGGGTGCCCTAGTGAGAGGGGATCTGAGACAACCAGCTGGCGAGTAAAAGGGTTAAGTCAGGATTAAGGGCGTTCCCTAGTTGTGTGGCATACTCTCTAGGTGTCCATTCCATCCACAAGCTTCTGTGACCCTGGTGGAGGGTGTTGGGTGCAGAAGGGGGCCCAGAGAAATAACCAAAGTGGGGTCTCTGCAGCTAGCCAGGGGACCCACCTATTTTCCCTTTCCCTTCCCTGAGGCCTTGCTAAGCTAAAGGATCACCTTGTTTCTTGATTCCCTCCCCTGGTTTTATTTTGTCATGGCCCTTACCCCTATTGGAAATTATGTTTACTTGATAATTATCAAGTAAAATTGATAATTATCTCCGCTCCCCCAACACACACCCAGAGGCCCTGCTCATGAAAGCTTATTCATTCATTCAACAAACACTTGAGGGTCTACTGTGTGCCCCACTGGGGTCTGCCAGGCAAGTAGGGTGAGGTGAAGGAGGGGTATGGGGATGGGTTTGAAAGGGTACATAAAGGAGTAGTTAATGATAGGCCAGGAGGCAAGGGGACAGAACAGTGAAATGTGGTGGGAGCAATGGATACTGGTCCCACGAGGTTCAAGGATTGTGGGAGTTGGGCAACAGGAGACAGCTGAGATGTTGGAAGGTGAGAGTTCAGGAGAGAATGCTAGGAAGTGAGATTATGGAGGGGGCATAGTTACTGATGACATCAAGGTGTTGTGGTGACCTTACAAGTGTAAGGCTGATGTCAGGGTGAAGGGAGAGGAGTAGGTCAAGGAACTGAGAAGGGACTTCCCTGGTGGTCCAGGGGTTAAAACTCCACGCTTCCACTGCAGGGGGTGCAGGTTCGATCCCTGGTGGGGGAACTAAGATCCCACATGCCTTGTGGCATAGCCAGAAAAAAAAAAAAAAAAAAAGGAACTGAGAAGCCAGGAAGCGGGAGGGATCATCCATCAGGAAACTGATACTGGTGAGGATTAGGCTGGAGAGGAGGAGAACCAGCCAGGAGCTAAGATTCAAGAAATGAAGAGTGACGAGGTGAGAGGGAGAAGTCAGAAGGGGCGGAGGGAGTAGTGGTCTGATCAATTAGAGGCTCCAAGATGGGACTAAAGGAGGAAGGGGAAACCGTCTGGAAGTGGAGATGAAGAACAAGGAGGACACAGCCATGTCCAGGCCCTTCATTCCAGGGAGCTGAGAGGAAACAGCCCCTGCATGAAGGGTGCACTGAGGGCTCTGGGTCCTGGGGGAAGGGAGGGCCAGAGGGGCTGACCCATGTGAGAACCAGAAGGCCCACGGCAAGGTCTGGAAAGTTGGAGCTGAAGGTGGGGGAGGTTCAAATGCAGGGAATAAGAGGATCCAAGGAGCCTCGGGCCTTGCAACCAAGATGACTGCTTTGACACCCTCCACAACCCCAGTCCTCAGCCCCCTTTAAGACAGGAGCTGCCCAGGAAATACCTTTTTTTTTTTTTTTTTTTTTTTTGGCCGCGCCACGCAGCATGTGGGATCTTAGTTCCCTGACCAGGGATCGAACCCGCATCCCCTGCATTGGAAGTGTGGAGTCTTAACCACTGGGCCGCCGGGGAAGTCCCAGGAAATACCTTTTGAATTCATGCATTGTCCCCTCCTCCCAAGCCCCAGCTCCCTGTCCAGCCCAGAGCAGCTGTGCCCTTCCCCCCAGTCACCAAGACCTGCAGAAATGGGATGGATCTGTGTGTGTAGGGGGGTGGCATGCAGGATGGGACAGCAGGACGTGCCTCAGCCTGCAGCGAGAATGAGAGGCAGGGCAGGCCCCAGAGGATACTGGACCGGAAGGAGGACACCCAGGAGAGCTCTTGGTGGACAGTTTGTCTACTGTCCACTGTCCCCTGTGCTGTGAGTCCCGTGGGGGTGACCCACCCCCATCCTGGCACTGCACTGGTACCTGGAAGGCTCTCAATATATGTCTGTGGGCTCAGCAACACCTGGATGTGTGTATCTCTGCTCCAGAGGGGGAAACGTTGAGACAGATGATAGAAATGTGTGTGAGATGGGGCCAATGCAGGACCTGGTAGTGGAGGACTGCAGGCCCAGTGTCCCAGCCCGGGAGGCAGTCACAGCCCTGACCAGTCAGTACCTCCACTGGAGGCTGAAGACGCAGTGGATGGATATTGGGGCTCAGAAACAAGGTGAATGCCAAGGCTGGAGATTCAGGGACAGAAGGCATGGGGACCAGTGACTGACGTGCGTGCCTGGCGCTGTTATACGTGTGTGTTATCACAATTGCCCAGGGAGGGAGGCACTGCATCCCCCGTTTCACAAAGGAGGAAGCTAAAGCTGGTGAAATGAAGTAATTCCTCTACATTTAGGTCTACCCAATCCCAAAGCCCAGAATACCCTCCCCCTGCAAAGTGAGAGGCAGGTCAGGGCGGAGCTCACAGCTCAGAGCGGTCAATCTATCCATAACGGGTCATGTAACCTCCAGAGAAGGGCCAGTGGTGCCCTCTGCCTGGCCAGCCCTTCTCTGCATCCTTCTCCAGGTCCTCCCAGCCAGGACCTGCCCAGATTCTCCCTTCCCTGGCTCCCTGTTTCCTGGTGCCCTCCCCACCCCTCCTCAATGCTGACCTGTATCCAGCAGCAAGCTCGCGATGGCCAGGTTCCCATGGGACACGCTGTAGTGCAGGGCTGTGTTCCCGTTGCCATCTGTCAGGTTCACCACGTGTTCCAGCAGCTCACGTCCCAGGCGCACCACCGCGCCCAGCACGCCGGCCACGGGCTCCGCTTGAGAGCGCCGCTGGCTCGACACTCGAAACCACTCCTGGGCCACTAGGCGCGCCGCGCCCTGCCAGGATGGGGGAAAGACATCGGCGAGGGTCCAGGACGGGGTGGCAGGGAGGGTGTGGGGGCGGGACTGGGAACCCAGGCAGGGGAGGATGGTCGCTCCTAGGGCCACAACCCTTTCGAGGAGGGAGTACAGTTAGTGCGGGTATCCGGCTCGAGGGGGCAGGGATGCTCCCCTTCTGAGGAAGAGCCTGTGGAAGAAGCTGAAGTGGCGGAAGGCGGTGAGCGCTTGTCTTTGGGGAGTCCGGGAGTGGGGCTGGGGCTTGGGTCGGACCCCTTTTGGGAAATCAGGGAAAGATCAGCCCTGTCCTGGGGCGAAGAGCCCTTTGGAGAGCTTGGGATCTGTGGAGGGCCCTGGCGCGAGGTGATGGAACTTGGGACCCTCCTAACTCTAAAGAACCCGATGCTCTTCCCTAGGTAGGCGTCAGAGGAGGTCCCTGCCGGGCCTATGACTCCTGCGAAGGCCTCTCCCCGCACTCACACTGTCGCGGGCGACTCCGCGGGGTCGGCTCAGCTGCCGTTGCAGCGCTGCACATGCCTCCCTCAAACGCGGGCTCAGCTCGCACCTACTGCCAGGGAGACGGAGACAGGGAGAGGCTAAGGAGGAGTTGGGATGGGGAGTGGGGAGACGGGAAAGAGAGCAGCCGTTCCTATTCCGTGTCCGCGGCGCTGCTCACCTCCCCTGCGCACCCGGCTGAGGCTCTGCCTCCGGCTCGGGGTCCCGGGCCTCCCCGCCGCTGGGAGAGCCATGGGTCCCGGAGTCGGATCCCCCGCCGCTGTCGTCTCCTGAGCCCGACGAACTGCTCCTCGGGAGCTCGGCAGCGCCGTCCTCGCTGTCGCTGTCGCCCTCGCTGGATGAGCTCTCGTACCTGGGGGCAGGGTGGGAGGCATCTGCTGAGCCTCCCCTGGGGGCTCATTCTGGAGTCCTGCGAGGTGGGAGTGGCTGTTCCCATCTTACAGATGAGGACACTGAGGCTTGCCAAGACCACGCCGCGAGCGAGGGGCAGAGCTGGGATTCAAACCCCATTCCAGTCCCAGAAGACGCTGCCATGGGGAGGGGGAAAGTGCTCACTCTCCGTTGAGGACCCCAACAAACTGCAGGCTCTTGGTTCCGGGGCTGGGTTGGGCGCCAGGTGTACCGTCTCTCCTCTTCATAATGGATTTGAGGGTGCCTGGCGGAGATAAGATGAAGACACTGAGTTCGAATTCGGTGGCCAGCAAACCAGGGCTCAGCGAGGGACGGGGAGGGGGACTCACCCGCGGGTGCCACTGCCCTGTCCCCATCCGTGGGTCTGGGCAGGTTCTCCTGCGTCGGGGCAGGGGCCTCCACAGCGGGCTCGGTCTGCGTGGCCCTCTCGGCACAACCCCACGGGGTCTGGGTGGCAGCCTCGCACGGCTGGAGCTGGGCCGCCACCGCTGCCTGTGCCTCCTCGGCTGCCTGTGCCTCCTCGGCAGCCTCGCGGGCCTCCTCCAGCTCGCACAGGCGACCCCGCAGGAGCTCGTTCACCCCGCGCTGATGCTCCAGGCTGGCGCGAAGCAGCTCCAGCTCGCGCTCGGCGGCCGCGGGCAGCCCCAGCAGAGCCTCCGTCACCCACGCTTCCTCCTCGAGGGTCTCGGGGGCTGCCCCCACGCCGGCCTCCTGGGTCTCCGGCACCGCCTGGGCTCCCGCCTCTTGAGTCTCCAGCACGGTCTGGGTGCCTGTACCCCGCGTCTGGGGCGCCCCGTCGAGGACCTGCAGCGCACCCTCGCTGAGGCTAGAAGCCGACCCGTCAGGGCCGTCAGCCCCGGGGCTGGCCCTGGCGCGAACGCCGCGCTCAGAGGTGGCCAGGCGCTCGGTGAGCCGCCGCAGCTGAGCAAGCTTGTCCGGGCGCGCCTCGGCCTCCCCGTCGGGCTCGGGCTGCCGGCGCCCAGCAAGCAACCGCGCCTTCTCGGCGCGCAGCGCGCGCACCTGCTCCTGCAGCTCGGGCAGCGCGCGCGCCTGCTCCTCAAGCTCGCGCAGGCGCCGCAGCGCCGCTGCCATCTGCTCGCGCACCAGCTGCAGTTGCGCGGGGCCGGGCGAGGCCAGGGCCGGGTTGGGGGCGGGACTGCTGCGGCCGGACCCGCGCGGGCTGCGCGGGATCGCGCGGCCGGGGCTGGGCACGCACTCGTGCGCCTGCGCTAGCTCCAACCGCCGGCTGGTCTCCAGGAGCGTGTGCTCGACGCGCGGATTGCGCATGGGTGCGCGCGGCGATAGCGGCGGCAGCATCAGCCCCGACGGCGCGCCCGGGGAGAGAGCGCCCGGTGCTCCGCCATCGTCACTGGCCAGGGACTCGCAGGATGTCCAGGCGCCTGGGCTGCGCGCGCCTGCGAGGCCGGCCCGTGGCGCGCGGGGGCGGCGCGCGGGCTGGGGGCCCGGGGCGCGGCGGGCGGCGGGGCCGCGCTCCAGCTCCTCCACGTACTTGAGGAAGTCCAGGTCCAGGTGGAAGCCATAGGGCGTCTCCACCGAGTAGGGCGAACTCGGGCTGCGAGCTCCCCCAGTCACGCTGGGGTACAGGCGAGGGCCGCCCAGGTCTGTGGGCATGACAGGGGCGTGGAGGGGCGTCAAGCCGGAGAGACCCGGAGAGGGCGTCCCCACTGCCCCAGGACACGCCTGCACGACTCCACCTGCACCAAACCCTGCACACCTGGATTGCACACCCAAGGCTTAAACGCCTCTCTGCTCCCCAAAAGTCGAGGGTTCACGCATTAATTGAGCACCTACTATGTACCAAGCACTTTTCTAGGTGCTGCGGACATAGCAGTGAACAAGACAAGCATCCCTGCCCTCTTGTAGGAGACAGATAAACACAATCATACCAAATGGTGCTTAGGGCAATAATAATAATTCCAAGATGAAATAGAGAATAACTGACAGACTTGGGCTCTGACTGTCAGGGCAGATTTCCTGAGGAGGGGACTTACAAGCTGAGCCCTGAATGAGGGGGAGGAAGCAGCTGAGACAGGAGGTTCCTAAAAGAAAACAGCCCATGCAGAGGCCCTGGGGTGGAATGACCAGGGTGGGCCTGAGTAAGAGCCAGGTGGAGGCGAGGATATGCAGAGCAGAGTGAAGGAAGGGAGTGTGGGGAGAGGAGTAGAAGATGTGGGGAACCTTCTGGGCCACCATGAGGAGATGGAGTTTTATTCCACCTGTGACAGGGCACCAGAGGCAGATTTTAAGCCATGATATTATCCACCTTTATAAAGGGCCCTCTGGCCACTCTGCAAAGGAGGGAGCTGCAGGGCTGCGTCTGCCTCTGGGTGCCAAGTGTGGATCTGTACACATGCAAATCCCATTTTGCACACTTACCAGGCAGGTTCTGATTCAGGGCAAACTTGGCCATGTTTCCTGGAGTAGCCCCCAGAGGGGGTGAGAGTGGGACTGGGCCCTGTCCCTCTGGCTGTGCCTCTGGGGTCAGTCCGGACTCTGAGTGAGTAAACAGACCCAAGAGGTCCTCTCCACCACCACCCCAACACCCCCCCACACAGGCCTTCTCCTCCCTCCTCCCTCAAGTGGCCTCGAAAGTTTGGAAGGGGGACTTCCCTGGTGGCGCAGTGGTTAAGAATCCGCCTGCCAATGCAGGGGACACAGGTTTGAGCCCTGGTCCAGGAAGATCCCACATGCCGCGAAGCAATTAAGCCCGTGCACCACAGCTACTGAGCCTGTGCTCTAGAGCCCATGAGCCACAACTACTGAGCCCTCGTGCCACAACTACTGAAGCCTGTGCACCTAGAGCCCGTGCTCTGAAACAAGAGAAGCCACCGCAATGAGAAGCCCGCACACCACAACGAAGAGTAGCCCCCGCTCACCGCAACTAGAGAGAGCCCGCGTGCAGCAATGAAGACCCAACGCAGCCAAAGGTAAATAAATTAAATAAATGAATTTATATTTTTAAAAAGTTTGGAATGAATGACTGTGGGGACCCTCACATGCCAGGCCTCAGCCTACTGGGTAGGAGGAGGCAGGAAGGGCATCAAAAGGAGAAGAGAGGGGAACTCCCTGGTGATCCAGTGGTTAGGAATCCATGCTTCCACGGCAAGAGCAAGGGTTCGATCCCTGGTTGGAGAACTAGGATCCTGCATGCCACATGGCGTGGCAGAAAAAAAAAAAAAAAAAAGAGGATGATGATCAAGAGAACAAGAGCAGGGCTTCCCTGGTGGCTCAGTGGTTGAGAGTCTGCCTGCCGATGCAGGGGACACGGGTTCGTGCCCCGGTCCGGGAGGGTCCCACATGCCGTGGAGCAGCTGGGCCCGTGAGCCATGGCTGCTGAGCCTGTGCGTCCGGAGCCTGTGCTCCGCAACGGGAGAGGCCACAACAGTGAGAGGCCCGTGTACTGCAAAAAAAAAAAAAAAAAAAAAGAGAACAAGAGCAGCTGGGGCGGGGACAGGGTGAGGTGCATTCCAGACCTGCTGAAGGTGAGGGTTGGAAGCCCTTCGAGGGTTCATGTACATCTGAATTTATACCAGGGTCACTTGTGAGATCCTTTAGGAATGACGGAGAGTTGTGGGCCAGATGCACCAAGGATGCAAATCAATGGATACCAGTCTTCCTGGGATGTCTCTACTGGAGTGCCACAGGGCTCTGCCCTTGGCTTGTAAGAGATTGTAGTGGAACCACAGGCACCCAGGTTGTCAGAGCTGTGGCTAGGGAATTCCCTGGTCGTCCAGTGGTTAGGATTCGGTGCTTTCACCGCTGAGGGCTCGGGTTCAATCCCTGGTCAGGGAACTAAGATCCCACAGGCCGTGCCATGTGTTGAGGCCCAAAACAAGAAAACAAAGCAAAACTACAAAAACAAACAAACAAACAAAAAACCCAGAGCTGTGGCTATGCTTAGGGCTAAAGGGATAGAGACACTTCAGGTGATGTGATGGAGGCTCTAAGAAACTGGGGAGATTGGGCCACATCTAATAATGTGATATTTAACAAGGACAAATATTGAGTCCAGAAATTTGATTCAGAGAGCCTAGGGCAGGAAAGATGGGGCTTTGAAGAGCTCACGTGAAAAACCCTCAGGGAAGGGAAAGCAGCTTGTATCGAGTGCCTACTCTATGCCTGGCCTGACTAAATGTAACCCTCACCCCCACAAGTATAACCCTGCAAGGTAGGATGTTTCCCCGTTTTCCAGATGGGGGAAATGAAGGCATAAAGCAGTTAAGTCAATTGCCTATGGGAAATGCCCTCAGACTGGGCTTTCATCTTCTGGGGGGGACCTCTTGTCTGCCCAGCCCTCCACCAGCAGGTGCCTGCCAGACCCGATCTGTACTCTTCCTGACCTACTGCCCATCTGTGCTAAAACCTTCCCAGTCACCCCTTCTGGTCTCTTGCACTCCGGATGACCACCTGCGTGCCTAATACCCACCAGCAACTGAGCACCCATTGGTCTACCTGACTCATTCTGCTCCACAGCTGGAAGAACCCTCCCACTCACCACTCTGTCTAGCTTGGGTCCCTGACACCTCCCCCAACCCACCCCAAGGAGGGAGAGTGACGGGGAACTTCCAGTCCTGAAGCAGCTGTTTCCCGTCCCCTTACACTGGCTGTAAGGGGCTGGCCAGCAGGGCAACACGGAGGACAGCCAGTACCTCTCAGGACTTGTTTTCAGGAAACTGCCAGGAAAGAGCTGGGTCATGGAAAAAACCTGGGCTGGGGCTTAGGGGTCTGGCCTTGCCTCACACACAGCTGGCTGTGTGACTCCGTGGGGTCAGCGCCCCCCCCCCCTCCAGGGACCTGGTTACACCCAAATCTGAGACCCTGGGAATTCAAAAAAACAGCTGTGAGTCATTCCTAAGACCCAAACCAGCTGGAGCAGCCAGACCCAGAGACTGACCTGAAAAATGGGTGGATGCCCCAAGAATGGTAAATAAAAATATGCCAATGACTTTTGCCATGTACGATGGGCTAGCCTCTATTCTAAGCAATTTATAGGAGTTAACCTAAAAAAAAAATCCTAGGTAAACCCTTTGAGGTAGGTTATTCTTTCCCCCATTGTGCAGATGGAGAAACTGAGACACAGTGATTAAGTGACCCAGCCAAAGTCGGACATGGGCAGAAACAGGATTTGAATCCAGAAGCTTTGCCAGTGTTTCTGCATTGACCCCTCCACTAGACGGCTTTCTATAAACAGCCCTCCCCTCCCCAGGAGGGGCAAAGAGGCAGAGGAGGTCGGCCCTCCCAGCCTGCACTCCTGCCTGTCCCCTGCGTGTGTCCCCGATGGGAAGAGCAGGCCGAGACCGTGGCGGCTCCAGGGGCTGCAGCCTCACCGGAGTGGAGGCGTGCAACTGCCCTCCCCTCTCCTCCGCTCCCTGCTCGAGCTGGCAAGCTTAGATCCGGATCCTCTGCCTGAGACCCCCTTATTAGGCCGTCAGAGCCGACGCCACACGCCCCCACTCCCGCCCCAGGGACTATTTTGTGACTCAGAGTTGTGCTCACAAAACCTGAGGGGTGGGGTACGAGGCGGGCAGTGCAGATCCCGGTCTTGGGGAGGGGGCGTCTCCCCGGACTGAGGCTCTGGGTGGTGGCACGCCCTAACTTTGGGGCGGGACTCTCAGACCCCTGAAGTGGGAGTGGAGGCTGATGATGGGGGGAGGGGGAGGTACTGAGGTCAGCACCCCCCACCCCCCTGTCCCCTCAGGACGGCCTCACGGAGACAGAGCAGTTTCCTACAGGAAACGCTGCCGGGCGGTTCCATCCGTTGTCCATTGTCTGCCGGCCCGGGGGCCATCCGCCCCTCCCCCAAACACCGTTTCCGAATCACCCCCCGCCACACACACACACACACACACACACACACACACACTCAGGTCCAGCGCGAGGGGATGGACCCGGGTCCCCAAGCTGTCCAGGAGTGACTCTGAAAGCATCCCGAAGTCGGTTGCGGCACCAGGGGGCGAACAACCCCCCCACACTTCGCTCCTGAAGGGCGGGAAGTAGGAGACCTCAAGAATCCAGAGCCCCCCGACTCTGCTCGCCGCCCACCCGGGACTCCCAGTGTGGGAGGGGTCCCAGCCAGAGGACACAGCGCCCGCCCCGTCGCAGCGCGCTGAGCCCTCAAAGGGGCCAGAAGCGCAGCGCCCCGTCCCGCTGCGTACCCTGATCCCCCCAGGACCCCATCGGTGCCCCGAAAGCTGGCGCTTTACCTGAAGCCGCAGCCGCGCCCGCACCCGAGCCCGCCCCCTCGAAGCTCGGGGACCGGTTATCAAGGCCTTGACCCTAACTGACGGCCAAGTCAGCCAACCAGCGTTCCATGCTCTCCGAAACTGTCCAATGGTGAGGCGGGGTGGACCGCACTGTCCCGGCGCTGAGAGTGTGGGGAGTGGCTTAGGGTGGGGCCTGGAGTGACTGCCCTTGAGGGCGTTCGGGTCCGTAGTGGGGAGAGCTGTCCGAGTGGTGCCCAGCTCAGCGCTAAAGGGCTTGGATATGATCCACAGGGGACAGGGAGCCTCGGGAACACTCTAAGCAGGACAGTTACCCGGTGGGATTTGTGTATTTGGAAGATACCTTGGGTGGAAGCTGGAAAGACTGACGCTCCTGTTCCAGTGTCTGGGTGAGGGACCTGGACCCTGGATCTTTCCCACCGCAGCGCCTTTGCGCATGCTGCTCAATCTTCCTGAACTGTTCTTCCCTACACCTGTTCACTTGGCCACCTTCTCCTACCTTTGGGGGCTCAACCTGTGTGTTCCAGTCCCCTAAAGGCCTAATGTGGACCTTCTCCAGTCACTGTCTTTCCAGTCACTCTGTTTTATGAATCTAATATCTACATACTTTCAATATCTGAAAAAAATCTATTATTTATTTGTTTCTTTGTTTGCCATCTGTCTCCCCATAAGGACAGGGAACTGATTGATTTGGGCCACTGTTTCATCCAGTGCCCCAAGCACACAGTAGATACTTAATAAATGTTTGTTGAAGAAACAGACTCACAGACATAGAGAATAGACTTGTGGTTGCCAAGGGGGAGGAGGGGTGGGGGAGGGAAGGATTGGGAGTTTGGGATTAGCAGATGCAAACTATTATATATAGAATGAATAAACAACAAGGTCGTACTATATAGCACAGGGAACTATTTCAATATCCTGTGATAAACCATAATGGAAAAGAATCTGAAAAAGAATATAATATATATATATATATATCTGAATCACTTTGCCGTGCAGCAGAAATTAACACAGCATTGTAAATCAACTATACCTCAATAAGTTGTTTTGTTTTTTATAAATTTAGTATTTATTTTTGGCTGTGTTGGGTCTTTGTTGCTGCACGCGAGCTTTCTCTAGTTGCGGCGAGTGGGGGCTACTCTCCATTGCGGTGTGCCGGCTTCTCACTGCGGTGGCTTCTTTTGTTGCGGAGCACAGGCTCTAGGCGTGCGGGCTTTAGTCGTTGCGGCACGCGGGCTCTAGAGCGCAGGCTCAGTAGTTGTGGCGCACGGGCTTTGTTGCTCCATGGCATGTGGGATCTTCCGGGACCAGGGCTCGAACCCGTGTCCCCTGCATTGGCAGGCGGATTCTTAACCACTGTGCTACCAGGGAAGTACTACGTCAATAAAATTTTTAAAAAATATTTGTTTAAAGGATGATTTGAAATTACATTGAACTCTTTAACCCATTTGGAAAATATGATCAAAAGTGAATCTACAGATTTTTCCCCTATTAATTTAGCATTTATTGAGCACCTACGGTGTTCCAGGCACTGTGCAGGTCCTTGAGGGGAACATAATCCCTGCTATCCTGGGCCTCAAAGCTGAGAGGAGGAGACAGATTTTCAAGCTATGGTTTATGGTAAGGGGGTAACAGGGATGGGAGCTGGAGTCTATGGGAAGAGAAAAGGGGACACATCATTGTCGTAGAGGATCTGGGGAGACAGCCTGTAGGGATGACACTTAAGGAAAGGTACTCCAGACAGGAGAAAATGCACATGCAAAGGAAGATATGGTGAACTTTGACTAAGTCATGATGTTGGCGGGAGGGGAGCATGTCACCAGCGACCCCAGAAGCCCCTCCAACAGGCTGCATCCCAATCACAGTGCCTCCTCGCTCCGCAAAGTAACCACTGTTGTGACTTGTGTGATAATCACTGCCTGGCATTTCTGAATAGTTTATCATGGAAGTTTGAATCTCTAGACACTGTGGTTTAGTCTTGCACATGCAAAAAAAAATAATATATCTTTTAAGTCTCTTAATTCATGGGTTCCCCTCTATCCCTTCCCTGCCTTGCAATAAATCGATTGCACAACTCAGGCTGTTTCCCACGGTCTGGGTGGTGCTGATCCCATCCTCGTGGTGCACGCTGGCATGGTTCTCTGTCCTTCATCTTCCAGGCAAATTTGCAGTTGTTTCCAGAACTGGGATTAGACTAGGGTTTGATGCCTTTGGCCCGATTGTGGGTGCTGTTCATCCCTTCACCATCAGGATCACACTCTTTGTCTCTCCTTGCATGAGGCCAGCAGCCATTGAGAACTAACTTGGTGGTGAATGCAAAATAGCGATGTCCTCCTCCTCGAATTTCTTCCTTGTTTATTAGCTAAAATTCTTCCCTTGCAGATGTTTCCCCTTATGTTCCATTTGGTTACCTAGTGGCACGTTCATGTAGGAGTGCTTGATTCTTTCCCTTTAGAGACCACTTCCCTAAATAGTGAATTAATTCCCCATAATCCTCTGAAAGTGATAAATTAGGCTGGTTCTTTTTTTCTTTTTTCTTTTTTTTTTTTTTTGATTGAAGCATAGTTGATTTACAATATTGTGTTAGCTTCTGGTGGACAGCACAGTGATTCAGATATATATATATTCTTGGGACTTCCCTGATGGAGCAGTAGTTAAGAATCTGCCTGCCAGTGCAGGGGACACGGGTTCGACCCCTGGTCCTAGAAGATCCCACATGCCGCGGAGAACTAAGCCTGAGCGCCACAACTACTGAGCCTGCTCTCTAGAGACGGCGAGCCACAACTACTGAAGCCCAGGCACCTAGAGCTGGTGCTCCGCAACAAGAGAAGCCAAGCCACCGAAATAAGAAACCCACACGCACCACAACGAAGAGTATATATATATTCTTTCTCAGTCTTTTTTTTTTTTTACCACTCTGCAAGGTTTGTGGGACCTCAGTTCCCTGACCAGGGATTGAACCCACATCTTCGGCAATGAAAGTGCAGAGTCCTAACAACTGGACCAGCAGGGAATTCCCCAGATTCTTTTTCATTACAGGTTTTTACAAGACACTGAATATAGTTCCCTGTGCTATACAGTAAGTCCTTGTTGTTTATCTATCTTATGTATAGCAGTGTGTATCTGTTAACCTCAAACTCCTAATTTACTCCCCCCTTCCCCTTGGTAACCAAAAGTTTGTTTTCTATGTCTGTGAGTCTGTTTCTGTTTTGTAAATAAGTTCATTTGTATTATTTTTTAGATTCCACATATGATATCATATGATATTTGTATTTCTCTGTCTGATTTATTTCACTTAGTATGATAATCTCTAGGTCCATCCATGTTGCTGCAAATGGCAATATATCATTCTTTTTTATGGCTGAGTAATATTCCATTGCATATATGTACCACATCTTTATCCATTCATCTGTTGATGGACATTTAGTTTGCTTCCATGTCTTGGCTACTGTAAAGAGTACTCCTATGAACATAGGGGTGCATGGATCTTTTGGGGTTTTTTCCTTTTAATATTTATTTATTTTTTATTTTTTGGCTTCATTGGGTCTTAGTTGTGGCATGTGGGATCTTTCCTGTGGTGCGCAGGCTCAGTAGTTGTGGTGTGCAGGCTCTGTTGTTGTGGCGTGCGGGCTTAGTTGCCCCATGGCAGGTGGGATCTTAGTTCCCCACCAGGGATCGAATGGGTGTCCCCTGCATTGCAAGACAGATTCTTAACCACTGGACCACCAGGGAAGTCCCACATGTATCTTTTTTGAATTAGAGTTTTCGTCTTTTCCAGATATATTCCCAGGACTGCTGGATCACAAGCTAAACCTATTTTTAGTTTTTTTAGGAACCTCCATACTGTATACTGTTCTCCATAGCGGCTGCACCAATTTACATTCCCACCAGCAGTGTAGGAGGGTTCCCTTTTCCCCACGCCCTCTCCAGAGTTTATTATTTGTAGATTTTTTTTTTTGGCTGCATTTTGTCTTCATTGCTGCGCACAGGCTTTCTCTAGTTGCGGTGAGTGGGGGACTACTCTTCGTTGCGGTGGGCAGTGGCTTCTCTTGTTGCCGAGCACAGGCTCTAGGTGCACAGGCTTCAGTAGTTGTGACTCTCAGGCTCTAGAGCCCAGGCTCAGTAACTGTGGCGCAGGGTTGCTCTGCGGCATGTGGGACCTTCCTGGACCAGGGCTCAAAGTCATGTCCCCTGCATTGGCAGGCGGATTCTTAACCACTGAGCCACCAGGGAAACCCTATTTCTAGACTTTTTGATGATGGTCATTCTGACCAGTGTGAGGTGACACCTCATTGTAGTTTTGATTTACATTTCTCTAATAATTATAGGCTGGCTCTTTCTTTAAGTAGTTATGAGCTTATGGATTTAAATACGTTGTGCTCCAATCCATTATCCTTACTGGTGGGCCCACCTGGCCAGTGGGAGCCTCTACTGGTTGGAACTTTTTGGAGCAACTCTGATAGTTTTCTTGCTGTCTCCTATGACCAGATGTTCCAGGCACATCCTGGACATTTCCTGTCCCAGACCTGGCATCAGCCAGAAACTCTGGGGGCTTTTTTTGGTGGGAAATTATATTCGTTTGGGTGTTAGAAGTGCTCATTTGCTATTGGGTTGGCCATGTGTCTAGACTTTCTTGGTCAAAAGAGCTAAAAGGAGGGGAATATATATATTATATAATATCTATATATATAATATAGAGAGAACATATAATATATTGTCCTATAACACATAATTATATATCATGATATAATCTGTATATAATATATTATAATATGTATGTAATATATTATAATGTACATTTATGCATATACATATGATATATATGTCCATATTCTATTATGTACAATACTTTATGAATTCATTCTCATATTTCCAGTTCAATTTCAGGGCTACATGATTTTTACTCAACCTCTTTCTGGTTGGTAGAATAACATCCCCCCAAAGATGTCCATATACTAATCTCTGCCACCTATGAAAATGGTACCTTACCTGGCAAAAGGGACTTGCAGATGTGATTATGTTAAGGATCTTGAGATGGGGAGATTGTCCTGGATTCTCCAGTGGGCCCAGTGTCATCGTAAAAGTCCTTATAATTGTTGGCAGGAGGATCAGAGTCAGAGAAGGAGATGTGAAGACAGAAGCAGAGATGAGAGTGTTGTGATTGCTGGAAGGGGGGCCAGCAGCTGAGGACTGCAGGCCTCTAGAAGCTGGAAAAGTCAGGGATATGGACTCCCCACCAAGAGACTCCAGAAGGAATGCAACCCTGAGGACACCTGGATTTTTAGCCTGGTGAGACCCATGTTGGACTTTTGAACTCCAGGACTGTAAGATAATCAATTAATGTTTTGAGCCACTAAATTTGTGGTAATATGTTACAGCAGCAATAGGATACTAATACTATCTGTTTCTTCTTTCTTACATAAAAATCCTGGTTCTTAAGAACACAGATGAAAACAGAATTAGAATGTCTCAGAATCATTCATTTGCTTTAATGAACACTGCTCACACGGTGGTCTCAAAAAAACAATGCAAATACTACCATCAGTATGTTACTAAAACTGTTTTAAAGTATCTCTTGCATATACTCTCCCCTTTTGCCATCATATAGATATATTTGTACTGCATCTACACTGAGAGAACATTTATCCATTACATACATCACCCTTCTTTGTTTAGTGCCCTTCGGTCTTAGATTTACAAGTAATGTTATATTTCACACTCTTTGCAGTCATAAACACATGTCTCTCTAGACATTTGTTTATCTGAACTGGAATCCTCAAGACCTCATGGAAACCATCTTCCCTTAGCTCTAACATGTTGATAACAGTCTATATCCTTTATATGTGAAAGTCAATTTTGCTGGATATAAAATCCTTGGCTCCCATTTTCTTTGCTAGAATATCTTTAAACATGTCACTCCATTTTCTTCTTGCATAAAGCATTGCTCTCAAAAGTCTGATGAGAGAGACTTCCCTGGTGGTCCAGTGGTTAAGAATCTGCCTTCCAATACAGGGGACGCAGGTTCAATCCCTGGTTGGGGAACTAAGATCCCACAGCCGAGGGGCAAGCTGCGTGCCTCATCTACTGAGCTCCCGCGCCTCAATGAGAGAGCCTGCCTGCCGCAAAATACAGAGCCCACATGCTCTGGAGCCTGCGCACCACAACTAGAGAGACAAAGCTCACATGCCACAACTAGAGAGAAGCCCACGTGCCTCAACACGTGCTGCAACTAAAACCCAATGCAACCACAAAACAAAACAAAACCTGTATATTAATTTAGATATAATTGACATTATAAAATAAGATTCAGTCATTTCATCCATAAACATGACATATCTGTTAATTAATCCAAGTCTTATTTTAACCTCCTAGTAAAGTTTTAGAGTTTTCTTGAAACAGACCACACCCTCCTCCTTAAGGTTATTCTCTTTGGGGGAGAAAGATGGCTGCTTTTTTTCTTTTTAATGTTTATTTACTTATTTATTTAGGCTGCGCTGAGTCTTAGTTGCGGCACATGGAGCCTTTAGTTGTGGCATGTGGAATCTTAGTTGTGGCATGCATGTGGGACCTAGTTCCCCAACCAGGGATCGAACCCAGGCCCCCTGCATTGGGAGTGTGGAGTCTTCCCACTGGACCACCAGGGAAGTACCAAAGATGGCTGCTTTTGTAGACAGAAGCTCTGTTTCTTATCTTTTCCTAATTGGCTGCTTTCACCATATTGGAATGCTATTGGTATTGTGTATTTGTGTTCATTTGTTGTGTCCTACCTTTCCTAGAAACACTGAACGAGATAAAAATGGGGATGTGAGAGAGAGATGGAGCTGGAGGTGGAAGGGGAGCCACATGGAGGTGAGACTTGGGAGGTGAGAAAGACAGGGCTTCAGCCTGGGTGGAACTATAACCAGGTCGAAAGATGGAGGGACCAGTCTGGGGGCAAAGGCATTATCCCTCCTCTGTACAAACCCTCTCATGGCTCCCATCTCACAGAATGTAAGAACTAAAATCCTTAGAGTGGCCCACAATGCCCTGCATGACCTGCTTCTGTCACCTCTTGACTTCCTTTCTCCTCCCACTCACTCTCCTGCTCACTCCTTCTGCTCCACTAGGAATAGTTCTGCCTCAGGGCCTTTGCACCTGCTGCTCCATCTTCCTGGAATGCTCTTCCCATAGATGTCCACACAGCTTCTGCCTCACCTCTTTTGATCTCTGTTCAAATGTCACAATGAGGCTCCTCTGGCCGCCTTCCCATGCTTTCTCCACTCAAGACACCTCTTTGGCCTGCACTAATTTTTTCCCTAGCACTTATAACCTTCTTATACATGTCTATCTCTTCCACACTGGTATGTCAGCCCCATATGAGCAAGAACTTTTCAGTCTGTCTTCTACACTGCCTGGTCCCCAGAGCTTCAAACAATGCTTGGCACACAGAAGGTGCTCTATAAATACTTGTTTGCTGAATGAAAGGAACGAAAGGTGAATTGGGACTCCATGTGGACCAAGGATATCCGAGCAGCATTGGAAGAATGTCCCAGCCTCTCCAGCTAGTGTGGAAGTATGTAACAGGGAGAAGGTACTTTGATTGGGTGGGTGAAGGGGAAAGATGTAATTATCTTTGATCTCTCTCTCTCTCTCTCCCTTTTTTTTTTTTTTTTTTGCACAAAGTGTAAAGGTTTTTTTTTAATGTGTAACATAGGCAAAATTATTTGTCAATAAATTTTTAAGGAATTTCACATGTTCTGATTCTTTCCACTGCCAATCACCTTAGTGCCTCCAAAGTCATAATCTTCAAGATAAGACAGGCCTTTCAAAAAGAAGTTTTGCTCAGTCCACAGTTGTCATGTCAGTTGGTCCACAATTCTTTTAGTTGGGCTTCTTTGATCTCCAATGGAATATGGACACACTTCAAAATTCCCCACCTGTAATCTTTGGGATCCAATTTCCTCAAGCAAGTTACTTTAGGACTACGGTTAGGGTCAGGAGATGGATCTGCCTGGTTCTGAATTTGACACTCTAAGCATGCATTATGTTCAAATTATACTCACTTCTAAGCTATCACACCCTAGAACAGTACAGATCTTTGGGATATGCCAATAACTTTTTAAAGTCCAGACACTGTGTTCTGAAGGTAAAGAAAATGGCCTTAAAGAAAAAGCCATTTCAGGGACTTCCCTGGTGGTCCAGTGGTAAAGAATCCACCTTACAATGCAGGGACTCCGGTTCGATCCCTGGTCAGGGAACTAAGATCCCACATGCCGCGGGGCAACTAAGCCTCCAGGCCACAACTACCGAGCTCGCGCACCTCAAAGAGAGAGTCCGTGTGCAGCAAATTACAGAGCCCTGGGGCCGGCTCACCACAACTAGGGAAGAAGCCCATACACCACAACCAGAGAGAAGCCCACGTGCCACAACAAAAAGAGCCCTTCGCTGCAAAGAAAGTTCCCGCACGCCTCAATGAAGACCCCGCGAGCCGCAATTAAGACCTGACGCAGCCAAAAAAATAAACAAAATAAATAAAAAATTTAAAAAGCCATCGTTAGGGCTTCCCTGGTGGCACAGTGGTTGAGAGTCCGCCTGCCGATGCAGGGGACACGGGTTCGTGCCCCGATCCCGGAAGATCCCACATGCCGCGGAGCGGCTGGGCCCGCGAGCCATGGCCGCGGAGCCTGTGTGTCCGGAGCCTGTGCTCCGCAACGGGAGAGGCCGCAGCAGTGAGAGGCCCGCGTACAGCAAAAAAAAAAAAAAAAAAAAAAGCCATCGTTATTTCATATCAACATTAAAAATAGAGCACTAGGGGCTTCCCTGGTGGCGCAGTGGTTGAGAGTCCGCCTGCCGATGGAGGCGACACGGGTTCGTGCCCCGGTCCGGGAAGATCCCACATGCCGCGGAACGGCTGGGCCCGTGAGCCATGGCCGCTGAGCCTGCACTCCGCAATGGGAGAAGCCACAACAGTGAGAGGCCCGTGTACCGCAAAAAAATAAAAAATAAAAAATAAATAAAAATAGAGCACTAAATCAATGTATCTGATAATTTCCCTCATATCTTAAGCTTTCAAATTATCAACTCTATAGTGCCGGAAGCAATCTTTATGTTTATCAATACACCCCCGTCACTTGAATCTGTTTTAGGTATCATGTTCCTTTTATCCGTATGAAAACTCATACTGAACAATGAGTTCTGGGTCTCAAAAGAGGATTAGATCTCTTAAATAATCTTTTTTTTTTCTCCAGATTCCTAAGACCATTGATGGTAGAACACGTGACCCTTCTCTGTTCCACCCTATACCAGGCTGAGGCTTGAGCCAGAGGAGAGGAGAGCTAGTCTCCTGGCCACTCCATGACGCACGTGAGCCTCTTGGGAGCCACCTTCAGCTCCTTCGCCAGTTCAAGAGCCTATTGGAAACTCCGAAGCAGCCCCCGCCCTGGTCTGGAATGCCCAGCTGTCCCAGGGAGTCTGTGTCTGCCCCTCAAAACTCACATTCCCACCCCTGAGGGCTCATCAGCCCCAGTTGAGGGTCTCAAAGGGCAGCATCTCCTTCTGCCCAGTCCCCCGCTTAGCCCTCCACCCTCCTCCCCAGGCTCAAAATCTAACTGGTCCGTCCACATCCTATTAGTTTCACCACCTGAGTAGTTCTGGAATTTATCCCTGTCTCCCCATCTAGTTACTCAAAGACCCCACCATCCCAGGCCTCCCTGCTGCCCTCCTGCCCCCCATACCCGTCCCCAGCTTTGAACAATTCATATTTATCCCCAGGCAGGAACGTGCTGCGTTTTCACATATGCCGATGTATCTCTTTCTGAGCCTGGTTGAAATTTACATGGATGTGCATTTCATTGTTACTCTTCCCACTTCACACATATGTTAGAAGCAACCTTTTCAGCCTGTTCAGTATCTATTTAAAGCAACTATTAAGGGACTTCCCTGGTGGCACAGAGATTAAGACTCTGCGCTCCCAATGTAGGGGACCTGGGTTCGATCCCGGTCAGGGAACTATATGCCACATGCATGGTGCAACAGAGTTCGCATGCCACAACTAAGACCCGGCACAACCAAATAAATAAATAAATAAAATAGATATGAAAAAACCAATTATTAAAATCAGGACAATTGATTCAGGCCAGAATCCTCAATGGATGAGATAGTCAGTGAAAGTTTCATGAGGAAACAGGATATTTGTGTAGTTTCAGTGTAACCGCCCATAAAATACACATTCATGACAGAGGAAAAAGCTGTTACTTCACAGAGGAGAAACAGACAGATAATGCCTTCATCAAGTGATCATAGTTAAAATGACCAGGAATGGGGCAAATGGACAAATCAAATCCTAATATACTACATAGAGAAGGACGCACCATCACTTCTGTGGTATTTCTTCCAAAGATGCTTAACCTGAATCTAATCATGAGGAAAATCAGACAAATGCAATGTCCCAGACAGGGACATTCTACAAAACGACTGGCCTATGACCTTCAAAAATGTCAATGTCAAAAAGTCTACAAATAACAAATGCTGGAGAGGGTGTGGAG
This sequence comes from Mesoplodon densirostris, assembly GCF_025265405.1. Classification (NCBI taxonomy): domain Eukaryota; kingdom Metazoa; phylum Chordata; class Mammalia; order Artiodactyla; family Ziphiidae; genus Mesoplodon; species Mesoplodon densirostris. Next base: position 146,963,140 of record NC_082663.1, on the reverse strand, counting down.
AAAAGGGAACCCTCCTACCCTGTTGGTGGGAATGTAAATTGATACAGCCACTATGGAGAACAGTATGGAGGATCCTCAAAAAACTAAAAATAGAGCTACCATATGATCCAACAATCCCACTACTGGGCATACATCCAGACAAAACTCTAATTCAAAAAGATACATTCACCCCAATGTTCATAGCAGCACTATTTACAATAGCCGAGACATGGAAACAACATAAGTGTCCATCAACAGATGAATGGATAAAGAAGGTGTGGTATATATAAATATAATGGAATACTACTCAGCCATAAAAAATAATTAAATAATGCCATTTGCAACAGCATGGATGGACCCAGAGTTTATCTTACTAAGTAAGCACAGTAAGTCACAAAGGGAAAGACAAGTACCATATGGTATCACTTATATGTGGAATCTAAAATACCACACAAACGAACCTATCCACGAAACAGAAACAGACTCACAGACATAGAGAACAGACTTGTGGTCGCCAAGGGGGAGGGAGGTGGGGGAAGGAAGGATTGGGAGTTTGGGATTAGCAGATGCAAACTATTTTATACGGGATGGATAACAACAAGGTCCTACTGTATAGCACAGGGAACTATATTCAATATTCTGTGATAAACCACAATGGAAAAGAATATGAAAAAGAATATATATATATATAGAACACTGAATCACTTTGCCGTGCAGCAGAAATTAACACAGCATTGTAAATCAACTATACTTCAATAAAGTTTTTTTAAAAAGTCAATGTCATGAAAGACAAGGAAAGGAGAAAGGACATTCCAGGCATGACATCTGTTTGCAATGTGTGATCCTGGATTGGACCAGAGACCAGAAAATAAAAATTACTAAGATAGACATTATTGAACCTTTGATAACATTTGAATATCTGTAGTTCAGGTAGCAAGATTAGATCAGTATTAAATTTCCTGATTGTGATCATTATACTGTAGTTATATAAGCAGTGGTTCTCCACTGGTTGGGGGAGAGGCACTGTCTGTCATCCAGGGGACATTACGTAATGTCTGAAGACATTTTTGGCCGTCACAGCCAGGGTGTGTGTGCTACTGACACCTAGTAGGTGGAGGCCAGGGAGGCTAAAAATCCTACAGTGTAGGACAGCCCTCCACAGCAGAGAATTATCCAGCCTTGGTGTCAATAAGGTAGAGAAACCCTCTGTAGGAGAAGGCCCTTTTTCTCAGGAAATATAAATTGAATTATTTAGGAATAAGAAAGAGTCATGTCTGTAACCAGCTCAAAAAAGGTTCAGAAAAAAAATGTGTATCTATATCTATACCTCTCTCTATATATACACACCTAGATGTGTGTGTGTGTCTTCCTTACAGCAATTCCCCAAATGCTAACCTGTTGCCACATTTGCGTATTTTTTTCTCTGTCTGATTCCGCCCCCAGCCCCCCACCACCAACCTGAACTTCTTAGTGTTCTTCGAACTCATCAGGAACATTCCTGACTCAGGAACCTCAGGGCCTTTGCACTGGCTATTCCCTCCTCCTAGAATGCCTTTCCCCCTGATATCTGCCTGACAGACCTCTTCACCTCCTTCACTCACTACTCACACACCCAGTGAGACGGTTCCTGACCACTCTAGTTAAAATTGCCAACATCCCCCCATTCCGTACCTCCCTTCTTCGATTTATTTTTCTTTTTAGTACTTATCACCATGAAACATGCTATATATTTTCTTTATTTGTTTACTGTGTCTCTCTCACACAGCCATTGTGCCAGCTCCATTAGGGCAAGGCCTTTGTCCCCGGTGCTTAAAAAGGGGCCTGGCACACAGTAGGCGCTCAGTTCTTTGATGAACGGATGAATTGCTGGTAAGTAAAAGAGATGGCCTGAAAGGAGGAGGAAGTGGGGGGCGGGGAGGAGGGAGTAAGAGGAAAGTTGCTACTCATCACCTCCACATCTCCCTTTGCCTCCTCCTTTGAATCCTTCATCTTCTAGGACAAGCCCTCGAGGCCACTTTTGGGGGGCCCCTCGGCCCTCAGGAGTCGCGCACAGGGGGCGCTCAGCAGCCAGGGGCACTTTCCTTCCCTCCCGGGTGCCCGTGACAGCGGAAAGGAACGCGCGTGAGCTGCTCTCTGATTCGCCACCAGGGGGCCGCTTCGGGTAAGAATTATTCTTCAGAAAATTTTTAAAAGAAAGGAAGGAGAAGGAAGGAAGGAAGGAAGGAAGGAAAGAGAGAGAGAAAGAGAAAGAGAGGGAAAGAAAGAAAGAGAAAGGAAAGAGAGAAAGAAAGAAAGGAGGGAGGGAGGGAGGAAGGAAGGAAACAAAGAGGCAATTTCTAGCTTTTTCTTATTGTTACAAAAATACTTTCTTAAAATTAGCACATTCATGGGATTTCCCTGGTGGTCCAGTGGGTGAGACCCTGCGCTCCCAGTGCAGGGGGCCCGGGTTGGATCCCTGGTCAGGGAACTAGATCCCTGATGCCACAACTAAAACCCGGCACAGCCAAATAAATAAATAGTGGGGAAAAAAACTGGGAACTTCCCTAGTAGTCCAGTGGTAAAGAGTCTGCCTTACAATGCAGGGGATGAGGGTTTGATCCCTGGTCAGGGAACTAAGATCCCACTAAGATCCCAACTGAGCCCCTGGGCCACAACTACTGATTTTGGAGAATTTTAAACCAAAAATAGTAGCAAAATGTACTTCATGCCACTAAACTGTACACTTCAGAATACTTCAAATGGTAAATTTTATATGATGTATATTTTTCCACAATAAAAAAAAGAGTAGATTGTATAACATGAATACCAGTTATCAACTCAGTCTTGTTTCATCTCCTCCCAGGTTCCCACTTCCTCCCATCTGGATTACTTTGTTTTTGTTTTTGTTTGTTTTTAAGTGTTATTTTGGTGAAATCACATACAACTTTTTAAAAATAAACTTTTTTTTTAAAAAATTTATTTATTTATTTACTTATGGCTGTATTGGGTCTTCGTTTCTGTGCGAGGGCTTTCTCTAGTTGCGGCAAGTGGGGGCCACTCCTCATCGCGGTGCGCGGGCCTCTCACTATCGCGGCCTCTGTTGTTGCGGAGCACAGGCTCCAGACGCGCAGGCTCAGTAATTGTGGCTCACGGTGCTAGTCGCTCCGCGGCATGTGGGATCTTCCCAGACCAGGGCTCGAACCCGTGTCCCCTGCGTTGGCAGGCAGATTCTCAACCACTGTGCCACCAAGGAAGCCCCTAAAAATAAACTTATTCATTTATTTTTGGTTGCATTGGGCCTTCATTGCTGTACACAGATGGGGCTTAGTTGCTCCGCAGCATGTGGGATCTTCCCGGACCAGGGCTCAAACCCGTCTCCCCTGCATTGGCAGATGGATTCTTAACCACTGTGCCACCAGGGAAGTCCCTGGATTATTTTGAAGCAAATCCCAGTTGTTCCCTCACCTGTAAATATTTGAGCATGCATTCTAGGAGATATGGACTTTTTTTTTTTTTTGTAATCATTTCCTTTTAAAATACCCATAATAGCATTATTATACTTTAAAAACTTATTATCATCAAATGTCCAGTAAGTGTTCAAATTTCTAGTTGTCTCATAAATGTTATAATTTTTTTTGTTATCTTTTGTTTTATTATTTTAGAGATGTTTTGAATAAAGATACTTAAATATCCATACATTGCATTTGGTCAAAATGTTTTAAAATCTCTTTTGATCTAAAAATTTTCTCACCATCTTTTTATTTTTTATTTCTTATTTATTTATTTATTTATTTGCAATTTACTTGTTAAAAAGAAAAAGACTTATCCCCTCACAGTTTGGATTTAGCTGACTGCACACCGGTGGTGTCATTTAAGATGTTCCCCTGTCTTGCATATTTTGTAAAATTTGTTATCTAGATCTAGACCAATGTTGTCTAATAAAAATATAATGTGAGCCACAAATATGAATGACATGCAATTTAAATTTTTCTAGTAGCCACTTTTTTTTTTCTTTTTTTTTTTTTTTTTGCGGTACACGGGCCTCTCACTGTTGTGGCCTCTCCCGTTGTGGAGCACAGGCTCCAGACGCGCAGGCTCAGCAGCCATGGCTCACGGGCCCAGCCACTCCGCGGCATGTGGGATCTTCCTGGATCGGGGCACGAACCCGTGTCCCCTGCATTGGCAGGCGGACTCTCAACCACTGCGCCACCAGGGAAGCCCTCTAGTAGCCACTTTAAACACAAAAACAAAGAAGATGAAATTTATTTTAATCATTTTTTATAATTACTTGTATTGAAGTATAGTTGATTTATTTATTTGTTTCTTTACCCATTAAAACAAATTTTTAGCCGCACCACTTGCCCCCAAGGGATGGAGCTCTTGCCCCCTGCAGTGGAAGCGCAGAGTCCTAACCACTGGTCTGCCTGGGAATTCCCAAGTATAGTTGATTTATAATGTGTTAATTACTGCTGTACAGCAAAGTGGTTCATTATACATATATATATATATTCTTTTGCATATTCTTTTCCATTATGGTTTATCACAGGATATTGAATATAGTTCCCTGTACTATACAGTAGGACCTTGTTGTTTAGCCATCCTGTATATAATAGTTTGCATCTGCTAATCCCAAACTCCCAATCCTTCCCTCCCCCATCCCCATCCCCCTTGGTAACCACAAGTCTGTTCTATGTCTGTGAGTCTGTTTCTGTTTCGTAGATAGGTTCATTTGTGTCATATTTTAGATTCCACATATAAGTGATGTCATACGGTATTTGTCTTTCTCTTTATTTTGATCAGTTAATTTTAAACTAACATATCCAAAATTTGATGATTTCAACATGCAATGAATATTAAAAACAGATATTTTAACGCTTTTTTTTTAACCAACTCTTCCAAATCTGGTGTGTTGTTTATATTTACAGCACATCACATGTCAACTTGGAATGGCCACGTTTCAAGTGCTTGAGAGCCTCATTGCTGCAATTTTGGATTTTGGACATTCTAGAGAGTTTTTTAGGTTCAAGTTCGATTTTTCAGCACAGTGACTTCACTGGTGGTGATGGGCACTGCCAGTAAGAGTTGCAGAGCTGCCTCCCTTTTGTGATCTGGGCATCAACAAATATCTTAATGAATAAATGAATGTTCCCACAGAAACCCTGCCTGAGATTATTAGTCCATTTCTCTGTTTCTCGCCAGCCTCTTTTCTCATAAACACGTTTAAAAAGAAACACTGGAACTGAATCACTTTGCTGTACACTTGAAACTATCACAACATTGTAGATTAACTGCACTTCAACTAAAAAACAGGAATGGAAGAAATATTGGAATGCTACTGGATACATAGTTTGGATTTCTTGTTTAACACACCCTATATTTTTTCTAGGTCACTAAGTACTTCCTTGAAACAGTTTGCAATTTGAAATCTTGTTGCACTTGCTGGCTGTTCCTTAATGTTGGAACACTTAGGTTGTTTCCAGACTGTCAGCCAATCACTGTTACAATAAGTCATTGGTTAGGGAAGTGGTGTAACTGATTCATTAAGATGTTGTAATTTCAGCCAAATAACTAAGCATGAAAATAAAACCATAAATGTTCTGCAAGGGAAAAAAAGGGAGAATTTTATCTTGCAATAAGGATTTTCTGTGACAAAACCTAGAAGACCTTTTCTTTTGGTCTTTATTTTTTAAATTGAAGTATAGTTGATTTACAATGTAGTGTTAGTTTCAGGTTATAGAAAAGTAACTCAGTGATACATATATATGTATACATATACACTTGTATATATAAATGTATACATATACATTTTTATATATATATTCTTTTTCAGATTCTTTTCCACTATAAATTATTACAAGATATTGTATATAGTTCCCTGTGCTATACAGCAGGTCCTTGTTGGTTATCTATTTTATATATAGTAGTGTGTATCTGTTAATCCCAAACTCTTATTCTATTCCTTCCCATGCAATCTAGAAGATATTTTTAAAAATTGATAAGTTTGCTCTCTCTCATACGCACATAAAATTTCTGTATGGCAAAAAATATTTAAAGCAAAGTCAGAGATAAATGAAAAGCTGAGAAAAAAAGTTTGCAATTCATATCACAAAGACTTAATCTGCCTAGTAGAAATCAATAACAGAAAGAACAGCACAAGAATTTTTTTAATAGGGCAAAGGAAATACAAATGGCTATTAAGCATCTGAAAAGGTCATCTCATACTAAGACAGATGAAAATTTAAACTATGTGAGGTGCCGTTTTCCACGTATCAGAGTGGCAAAACTCCAAAGTTTAATAAGGTAATTTATTATGCTGAGAGAAATTTATAATTTATAATTTATAATTTATAATGCTGAGAGAAATTTATAATGCTGAGAGAAAATAAGTGCGCTCATAAGTGGTCTCTCATTGTTGGTGCCAGTGTATACTGGCCCAACTCCATGGAGGGCAATTTGGTAAAATTCATCAAAATTACGAATATATAGCCCTTTTGACCTAGTAATTCCACTCTGGGAAATTCATTCTCCAGGTATAATTGCACAGGTACAAAATGACAGTCTGCAAGGTTATTCATTATTGTATGGTTTGAAATAGCAAAGGATTAGGGACAACGCAGGTCCTTAATAGGGACCTGGTTAAATAAATTATAGTACAAGCATAAATGGAATACTATTCAGCTACTATATAAAAAATGAGGAACCATCTATGGGCTGATAAGAGCTCTGAGATTTATGTCAAGTGAAAAAAGATACAAAACAGTGCATGTGACATGCTATCTTCTATGTAAAGATAGTGGGGGAAATTGCTTATATCTGTATAAATAAATGCAAGAATGACAGAGGAGAAACTATTGACAGTGATTTTGGGTATGAGGGAGGGGAACTGGACAGATAGGGAACAAGAGTGTTAGGGAGATTGAAATTAAAAATTTTAATTAAAAAAATTTCCGGACTTCCCTGGTGGAGCAGTGGTTAAGAATCCGCCTGCTAATGTAGGGGACATGAGTTTGAGCCCTGGTCGGGGACAATCCCACAGGCCACAGAGCAACTAAGCCTGTGTGCCACAACTACTGAGCCTGCATGCCACAACTACTGAAGCCCGCGCACCTAGAACCCATGCTCTGCAACAAGAGAAGCCACCGCAATGAGAAGCCCACGCACCACAACGAAGAGTAGCCCCTGCTCACCGCAACTAGGGAAAGCCCGTGCACAACAACGAAGACCCAACGCAGGCAAAAATAAATAAATAAATAAATATATTTATTTATTTATTTATTTATTTAAAAAAATTTCCTCCAAGAGAAATGAAAGCACTTTCCCATCAAAAACTTGTATGTGACATTGGATGCAACTAGAGATTATCATACAAAGTGAAGTAAGTCAGAAAGAGAAAGACAAATACCATATGATATCACTTACATATGAAATCTAAAATATGGCACAAATAAACTTATCTATGAAACAGAAACAGACTCACAGACATAGAGAACAGACTTGTTGCCAAGAGGTAGGGGGGATGGGGGGGGAGGGATTGGGAGTTTGGGATGAACAGATGCAAACTATTATATATAGGATGGATAAACAACAAGGTCCTATTGCATAGCACAGGCAACTATATTCAATATTCTATGATAAACCACAATGGAAAATAACATAAAAAAGAATGTACATATATGTATAGCAGAATCACTTCGCGGTACAGCAGAAATTAACACAACATTGTGAATCAACTCTACTTCAATTTAAAAAGAAAAAAAACTTGTATGTGAATGTCCATAACATCTTTATTTTTAATAAACAAAGACTCAACAACCCAAATGTCCTTCAACAGATGAATGGATACAGAAACTGTGGTTTATCCATATCAACATTAAAAATAAATATACTATTGATACACACTCCAACAGAGATGAATCTCAAAATAATTGTGTTAAGTAAAAAAAAAGCAGGCAAAAAAGTACATTCTCTGTACTCTATGTGATTCCGTTTATATAAAATTCTAGGAAATGCAAACTTACCTGTAATGACGGAAAGCAGGTCATGGTTACCTGGGGAAGGTGGGAGGAGCCAGTGGGAGAGGTTCTTAAGAGGCACAAGGAAGCTTTTGGGTGTGATAGAGATTTCCATTACCTTGATTATGGTGATAGATTAACAAGTGTTTACATAGGTCAGAGTTGATTAGATTGTGCACCTGAAGTATGTGCAGATTATGGTATGTCAATTACACTACAATATACTGCCAAGATGTTTTCCCCACCATTTTTGTCTTAGTCCTCTTGGGCTGCTATAACAAAATGCCACAGCCTGGGTGGCTTAAACAACAGACATTTATTTCTCACAGTTCCGGAGGCTGGGAATTCCAAGATCAAGGTGCTGGTATATTCAGTTCCTGGGGAGAACTCTCTTCCTGGCTTGCAGATGGCCACCTTCTCGCTGTATTCTCATATGGTGGAGAGAGAGAGAAAACTCTCTTCTGTCTCTTTTTCTAAGGGCACCAATCCCATCATGGGAGTCCCATCCTCATGACCTAACCACCTCCCAAAGGCTCCACATCCAAAGACCATCACACTTGGGGGTTAGGGTTTCAACATAATGAATTTTAGGGGAACACAAACATTCAGTCCATAACAATTTTGAAAAGGAAAATGTTTAGACATACAAAAAAACTTCAAAAGTGATTATGAATAAACCTGGATAAACATTCTCAAACAAAGTTTTAGGTGAACACACAAGTAGGAAAAGAGAGATTTCTCCAGCTATGGTTTTTATTTTTTTATTTTATTTATTTTTAAAATTAATATTCTCTTTTTAAAAAAATATTTGTTTGTTTGGCTGAGCCAGGTCTTCGTTGCCGCATGCGGGATCTTTAGTTGCAGCATACAAACTCTTAGTTGCGGCATGTGGGATCTAGTTCCCTGACCAGGGAGTGAGCCCAGGCCCCCTGCATTGGGAGTCTTAGCCACTGGACCACCAGGGAAGTCCTCCAGTTATGATTTTTAGACTTTTGGAGTTTGGCACAATGCAAATGCCTTCCCCATTCAAAATTGTAACTTACAAAAACAGACAGGATTAAAAAAAAAAGATTCATTAGTTTGAAACTAGAGAGAACTAGGTTGAAATCTTGGCCTTTCTAAGCTGTCTGTCTTTGGCCAAGTGTGTGAACATCTCAGAACCTCACAGTTTTCCCATCAGTCCAAAAGGGAAAGGAATGCTTTCGTTTTCAGGGCTGATTAAAGGGCGACAAAAGATAGACTATGCACGTGCCTAATGGGATAAAGGTGAGTGCAAAATTAATGTGCACTGTTATAATTATTATTCTTACCTTAGTGAGTTCAGGGTTGTTTGCCCTGGTGTCCGAAGGCGGAAGGTTCACACACACGCAAGCTCCCAGGCTGGGAGGACTCTGGGAGACGGGTGGCGATGGGGAGAGTGTCTTGGGCAGAGGCCACTCCATTCCTTTCTGGAGCCCCAGCCCAGAATTTGAGTCATTCTTTCTGCTCTGAGACTCTGAGGTTCCTGCCCTAAAACTGACCTCTCCTGATGACCTGATGTGACTAAAGGCTGACAGGAAAGGGCATGGGCCGTTGCCAGGGGTGGCGGGGGCCACTCCTGGGGGGGCCAGCAGCCTTGTTTCGGTATGTCCACATACAATGTCCCTCTGGGCTCGTCTGGGAAGAATCAGTCACATATCCCACGCTACAGTGCATTATTCATGCTCTTCCTCAATCTGGGTCACCCATTCCATATCCTTTTCATCTGGATAATCTTACTGTTCCTCAGCCCCAGGGCCCCTGCCCAAAAAGCCTTACCTGCTGGGATAGGTCCCTTCTCTGACCTCTTCTAGGCCCCTGTGCTTCCCCATTACAGCACTGATCATTCAATATTAAAGTTAAGTGGTTAAACAGACATAGAGAATGGACTTGTGGTTGCCAAGCGGGAGGAGGGGTGGGACAGGGAAGGACTAGGAGTTTGGGCTTAGCAGATGCAAACTATTATATATTGGAAGGATAAAAAACAAGGTCCTGGGCTTCCCTGGTGGCGCAGTGGTTGAGAGTCCGCCTGCCAATGCAGGGGACACGGGTTCGTGCCCTGGTCCAGGAGGATCCCACATGCAGCGGAGCGGCTGGGCCCGTAAGCCACGGCCGCTGGGCCTGCGCGTCCGGAGCCTGTGCTCCGCAACGGGAGAGGCCACAGTGGTGAGAGGCCCGTGTACCGCAACAAACAAACAAACAAACAAAAACAAGGTCCTACTGTATAGCACAAGGAACTCTGTTCAATATCTTGTGATAAACCAAAATGGAAAAGAATATGAAAAAGAATGTATATATATGTATAACTGAATCACTTTGCTGTACAGCAGAAATTAACACAACATTGTAAATTAACTATACTTCAACAAAATAAATTTAAAAAATAAAAATGCTTAAAATAATCAAAATTAAGTCAAAAGATACAAACTTCCAGTTATAAAATAAGGAAGTCTTGGGGTTGTAACATACAGCATAGCAACTATAAATAATAATACTATTGTATATTCAAAAGTGGCTAAGGGTAAATCTTAAAAGCTCTCATCATAAGAAAATAACTTTTATTTTTTGGCCACTCCATGTAGCTTGCAGGATCTTAGTTCCATGACCAGGGATTAAGCCCAGGCCCTCAGCAGTGAAAGCACAGAGTCCTAACCACTGGACCACCAGGGAATTCCCAAGAAAAGAAATTTTGTAACTCTGTATGATGATGAACGTTAACTAGACTTATTGTGGTGATCATTTGGCAATGTATATAAATATCGAATCATTATGTTGTACATCTGAAACTAATATAATGTTATATGTCAATGATGTCTCAATGAAAGAATTTTTTTTTCTGTGTTGGGTGTTCGTTGCTCCGTGCAGGCTTTCTCTAGTTGTGGCAAGTGGGGGCTACTCTTCGTTGTGGTGTGAGGGCTTCTCACTGCGATGGCTTCTCTTGTTGCAGAACACGGGCTCTAGGCCCATGGGCTTCAGTAGTTGCAGCACGTGGGCTCAGTTTATGTGGCGCTCGGGCTTAGTTGCTCTGTGGCGTGTGGGATCTTCTCAGACCAGGGATCGAACCTGTGTCTCCTGCATTGGCAGGAGGATTCTTAACCACTGAACCACCAGGGAAGTCCCAAGAATAAATCTTTTTTAATCACAATTAACGGTGCTAATATGGGCAAACAGATTTGCCCCCTGGTACTATGCCCGGAGGTCACAATATCACTGCCGAAAAATGCATAGTAATCGTGAGGAAGCATCAGACAAATGCAAAGTGAGGAACATTCCACGAATAACTAGTGTGTGCATTTCAAAAAAGTCAATGTCAAAAAAAATGGTACAGGGCTTTCCTAGTGGTTCTGTGTTAAGACTCCACCTTCCACTGCAAGGGCCATGGGTTCAATCCCTGGTCGGGGAAGTAATGCATGTCACAAGGTGTGGCCAAAAAAAAGAAAAAAAGGTACAAATGAACTTATTTACAAAACAGAAATAGAGTCACAGATGTGGAAAACAAACTTATGGTTACCAAGGGGGAATGGAAGAGGGATAAATTGGGAGATTGGGATTGACATATACACACTACTATATATAAAATAGATAACTAGTAAGAACCTACTGTATAGCGCAGGGAACTCTACTCAATACTCTGTAATGACCTATATGGGAAAAAATCTAAAAAAGAGTGGATATACGTATATTTATAACTGATTCACTTTGCTGTACACCTGAAACTAACACAACATTGTAAATCAACAATTTTTAAAAAGTCAATGTTGTGAAGGACAAAGAAGGATTGAGGAACTGGTCCAGATTATGGAGGACTAAGGAGACACAACAAGGAAATGCACCATGTGATCCTGGATGGGACCCCAGGGGGAGAAAAAAAGCTGTAAAGGATATGATGAAACTGGAATCTAGACTGAAGATTAGATAACAGCATTATGTCAGGGTCAAACGTCCTCAAGTTGCTATCTGTGCTGCAGTTACATAAGTGAAAGTCCTTGTCCTTAGGAAAAGCACTAATCATGTCTGCAGCATACCCTCAAATCATTCAGAAAAAAAAAAGTGTGTGTGATTATCATTTTTTCTATGTGTATTTTATATATACATATATATGTGTGCATTATATATGTGCATGTGTATAATAGGTGCGTGGTTGCATATTATATGTATATACATGTGTCTCTCTGGTTTTTTGTTTGTTTGTTTGTTTTGCGGTATGTGGGCCTCTCACTGTTGTGGCCTCTCCCGTTGCGGAGCACAGGCTCCGGACGCACAGACTCAGCGGCCACGGCTCACGGGCCCAGCCGCTCCACGGCATGTGGGATCTTCCCGGACTGGGGCACAAACCCGTGTCCCCTGCCTCGGCAGGCGGACTCTCAACCACTGCGCCACCAGGGAAGTCCACATGTGTCTCTCTGTATATAAATGTTTCTCTCTCTCTCTCTCTCTCTCCTCCTCCTCTCCCTTTTGCACAAGAATCATCTGTTTTATTTATTTCACAGAGTAATGATTTTAATTGAATACATTTGGGCACAGTAAATATTTGACATGAAAAGTAGTTGTATCAGAATGGGCGTCAGAAAAATAGCAACTCATCTTTACACATAATAAGTAGAAAATATTTTTTCTGTCTGTTCATGTAAGTGTTACAAATCCTGAGAATGTTATACACTGAACAAGCTAGGTACTACCTTATAATTAAATCTTGCATATATATACATATATAGAGAGAGAGAGACAGAGAGAAGAGAGATATATATGGAATACATATATATATATTTGTGTGTAATATATATATGCCTCTCTTCCTTTACGTGAGGCAGGATCACCAGGGAAAAGGACTGCTCAGCTGAGTCCACTGGATGTGGTTTTGAGCCACTAAGTTTGGGGAATGTTTGTTACACAGCAAAAGAAAACTGATACAGTAATGCTGTTAAATAATAAAATATGTTCTATCCTCCCAGTTTTTAAAATATACCTTCAAAACAATATGAAAGGCCAGATTCAAATTTATTATTTCTTTTTTGTTTTAATAAGATTTGGGTGTTTTTAGATTAGAGTTTTTAAATTGTGGTAAAACATACATAATAGAAAATTTTTAACCATTTTAATGTATACAATTCAGTGGCATTAAGTACACATACAATGTTGTACAACTTCTACCTAGTTCCAGAACTTTTTCACCAGCCCAAATGGAATGGCCCAGTGGCCTAAAAGGAAGTCTGTGGGCTCCAGTAAATATACCCATTGCTCCCACAACTCCTTGCCTGGTGGAGGCATTCACCTTCCAAAGTGCAGTGCCATAATAGAGGTCCCTCTTGCCGTGGTCTGAGGCTGGCACTGGCAACAGAAAAACACCAGCCCAAAGGCAATGATCAGAGGCTTAAAGGATCTGCAAAAAAACACAGCATGGAAGGGCCTGTGTCGCACAGCAGTGATGGGGCGGGAGGGCTTCCCTTGGCCAAAGGGGGCAGCTCCCCTTCAGCTTTGGACCGTTGCAAACAAGCAGGACTGCAGACCACTCCTGTTGGACCTTCCAATTTTGCAAGAGAAGCAGAAATTCTAGACTTTCATTAGAAATCTCCTGATACTCAAAATTCTGGGCAGAACAAACCAAGCATATCTTCAGGTGGAGTTTGGCCTGTGGGGTCCAGCATAGGATCATGCAGGATCTGTGCCTAAAACATGGGTGAGGGGGACTTCCCTGGTGGTCCAGTGGGTAAGACTCCATGCTCCCAATGCAGGGGGCCTGGGTTCGATCCCTGGTCAGGGAACTAGAGCTTGCATGCATGCTGCAACTAAGAAGTCCGCATGCTGCAACTAAAAAGATCCCATGTGCAGCAACGAAGACCCGGCTCAGCCAAAAAATAAAAATAAAAAATAAAGGGAGAGGGATGGGGTGGGTGGGAGAGCAGAGCTGGCAGAGGGGGCTTGGCTTCTGTGCAAATTTGAGCAGGAGACAGGATTGAAACTCATGGGAGCAGCACTGGCTGCACTCCATGTCCGCCACTGGCAGAACTCAGAATAAAGCACGGTTGGAGCAGGTTTAAGCTCAATAATAATCCTAGTCTTCCTGGGAAACTTTATTCCCCCCACACCTCCTCTCTCAGACTATGTGATCTCTCTGCACCTCTGTTTCCCCTTCTTTAAAATAGAGACCTTACAGGATATATTAAGTGAATGAATATATGTAAAATACATAAAATAATGCCAAGTGCAGGGTGGGCACTACTTAAATGTTGGCTACTGTATTAGCTGCATAATGAGTGGCTTAAAACAACAAGACACATTTATTATTTCATAGTTTTCTGTGGGTCAGGAGTTTGGGAGCAGCTTAGCTGGGTGGTTCTGGCTTGGGGTCTCATGAGCTTGGTAACAGATGCCAAGTGAGGCTACATCATCTGAAAGCTTGACTGGGGCTGGAGGATCTGCTTCCAAGATAGCTCCCTTGCGTGGCAGACAAGCTGATGATGCTGGTTGTTGGGTGGAGGCCTCAGTTCCTCACCTTGCAGATCTCTCCAAAGGACTGCTTGAGTGTCCTCACAGTATGGTGGCTGGCTTCTCCCAGAGCAAGTGAGCTAATCAAGAAAAAGGCAGAAGTCACATGTTTTTTATGACCTAACCTCAGAAGTCACACACATTGTCATTTCAACAATATCCTCTTGGTTATATGATGGAGAGGAACTACACAAGGGTGTAAATATCAGGAGGCAAGGATCACTGCGCTATTATGAATAAAGTTAGCATGGCTGCTAAGAGCAGAGCTGTGAGTCAGGCAGCCTGGTTTCAAATCCTAGCTCTATCTAGATAACTGTGAGAACCTGGACAAGTACTTAACCTGTCTTTCATTGCATCCTCATTTATAAGATAGAAAAACAGTACCTGCTTCATTTGGAGTTGTTATTGGGATTAAGGGAATATATAATCACTTTAGAACAATTCCTGGCATATAACAAGTGCACAATAGGTGTTTGCTGCTACTTTTTTTTTTTACTTGAGTTGTACACTTCATTATTTATTTATTTATTTATTTGGTTGTGTCAGATCTTAGTTGTGGCACGTGGCTCCTTAGTTATGGCACGCAAACTCCTAGTTGTGGCATGCATGAGGGATCTAGTTCCCAGACCAGGGATCAAACCCGGGCCCCTTGCATTGGGAGCACGGAGTCTTAACCACTGCACCACCAGGGAAGTCCCTGCTGCTACTTTTTTATAGACAGCCCCTCCACTGACAGATCAGCTCCTCCCATACAACCCACCAGAAGCCCCAATGATTGAAGACTAGTAGAGAGGGACTGAGGGCCCCCCAGTAATCTAGGTCCTAGAGATACAGATGGAAAGACACTGTTCATGAGACTGTGTCCTGCTCCAGACTGAAATCGCCCAAAGGCAGGGATTTCCTTCAGCTGCCCACAGACAGGCAAAAAAAAAAAAGTCAATTTTACTGCTTCGCTTTCTGATGAGAGACTCCAGCCCGCATGTCACCTTTCTTTTTTTTCTTTTTTTTTTTTTTTTTTTTTTTGCGGTACACGGACCTCTCACTGTTGTGGCCTCTCCCGTTGCGGAGCACAGGCTCCGGACGCGCAGGCCCAGCGGCCATGGCTCACGGGCCCAGCCGCTCTGTGGCATGTGGGATCTTCCCGGGCTGGAGCACGAACCCGTGTCCCCTGCATCGGCAGACAGACTCTCAACCACTGCGCCACCAGGGAAGCCCCGCATGTCACCTTTCTAATGCCATTTACTTTGCCCAGAGTAGCCTACATTGGGTGGAGGGGGCATCTTGCCCACCATTATGGACCCAGCATAGTAACCAGCACACAGCAGGTACCAAAGAAACAACTGATCACGGTGATATGTTATTGCTGGGTCAAAGGTATATTCCACAGAGCAGTTTTTTTTTTTTTTTTTTTTTTTTTTTTTTTTGCGGTACGCGGGCCTCTCACTGTTGTGGCCTCTCCCGTTGCGGAGCACAGGCTCCGGACGCGCAGGCTCAGCGGCCATGGCTCACGGGCCCAGCCGCTCCACGGCATATGGGATCTTCCCGGCTCGGGGCACGAACCCGTGTCCCCTGCATCGGCAGGCGGACTCTCAACCACTGTGCCACCAGGGAAGCCCCACAGAGCAGTTTTTTAAGATATAATCCAGGGCCAGCTCTGGGTCTCTGGACAAATTCTTTTGTAGCCTGCTCACGGCAGGTGCCTCTAAGAGGCTTGGGTGTACTTTGTGCCCTCTGAAACACAGCACAGAGGTAGAAGCCCCTTAAAAGTGGATCAGAAAGAGGCCTTCAGGTTGGGAAAGTAATTGATCATTTTTCTCAGTGCAAGAAGCCAGGGAGGAGGAGAGCTCACTCTTGGATAGCTATGTCCCCCACTCAGAAGGAGGCCAGGGGCTGGGGGCTGGACAGGCCGGCTGCCAGGGCAAATGGTGGCTGTCTGGATCTATTCCTTGCCAAGGTCTTCCTCTCTGCCCTTCCCACCTGCCTGTCACTGCTGCCGGGATCTGCTATCCTGGCATCTGGCCCAGCCAAGTGTATGGGATGCACAGTTTTGGATTCCAGAGACTGAGCTGGCTCAGAGCCCTGCTGAGTCAACTTTGTTTTTCTTGCCTGTTCTCTGAGCCATCGTGCCCTGGGTTTTTCCTGGCAGGCAGGTTTCCTATGCCAGCCTCAATTTTCAGGCAAGGTATAGGGAAGTTGGTGGAAATGGAGGGGGAGAACTTTGGCAAAAGTTTGTTGAATAAATGCTTAGCCTTGTGAAATGAAAGTGGTCCAGCTCGCAGCCTCACTCAGTTCTTCCTCTGTCCCAACTCTGTCCCTACCCCAGGCTCAGAGTGTTGGGGTCTCTCCACCAGCCTGGGAACTCCATGTAGGAGAGCAGAGGACTGTTTGTGGAATGAATGAATGAATGAATGAATGAATGAGGGAGAAGGGGGAGACCTTCATTCCATGTATCCCCTCTTTCTGTTCCAAGGTTCCTGCTTTGATTCAGGCAAACACTCTGAAGACCCTGAGGGTAGACAGTGGGCAGTGGGGAGAGAGGCACCCGCTGGAGACTGAACAAGACAAATCTGGTCCCTGCCACCAGGGCATTAAAGTTGTGCGGAGTGGGATGAGGGACGTTAAAGAATCCCACAAACACATCTGCAACGACCAAGCCTTGAGCGGGAAGGAGCGCTAAAGCTCAAGATGTCTCCCTGGGAGACCAGCCTGGTCTTGGGATGCTCTCCGGGAGGCGTTCCGGAGGCGGAGATGTTTGAGGGGTCCCGGGTTTCCGCCTAGCCCTGCTGGACTGAGCAGGACCCTCTTCCTCAGCTTTTGACTTGGGGAGGGGGTCAGGAATGCAGCCCGCACGCCCCGTCCCCGCTGACACCAGCGCCTTTTCCCCACTGAGCGCGGCGGGGGCTGGGGGGGGCTCGAAATTCCGCGGTGAAAGGGACCGCGGTGAGAGGAAGTCACATCTCTCACGGTCAGTAGAGAAGGCACGGCTGACCAAGCACGTCCGGGCCTGGTGGGAGGAGCCAGAGTTTTGCACCTCCCAGGGCGCCCCTCACCCCCAAAACTACCCGGCCTCCAGCACACTGAACCCCACCCCCGACCCCACGCCCCGTCCCCGGAACTCCACGCGCCCCGCCTCCCAGGCTCCGCCTTCTACTCCCGCACTGTGCTTATAATAGAGGGCGTAGCGGGCACAAGCCAAGCTGTGATTCGAGTCTTTGCTCTGGCTTCTGCACCCAAGCGAGTCTCCACCAGGCCCCCCGCGCCTCCACCCCTCTCATCTCGACCTCCGAGTCCCCCTTGCGCCCCCTCACCCCTGCCTCTCCGATTCCCCGCGTCGCGGCACCCGGAAGGATGCGCTGTGCGCCAACAGCCGGAGCAGCCCTGGTGCTGTGCGCCGCCACCGCCGGGCTGCTGAGCGCGCAGGGCCGCCCGGAGCCTCCCGAGACGCCGCGCTTCGCCTCCTGGGATGAGGTGAATGTGCTGGCGCACGGGCTCCTGCAGCTCGGCAACGGGCTACGCGAACACGTGGAGCGCACCCGTGGGCAGCTGGGCGAGCTGGAGCGGCGTCTGGGCTCGTGCGGGGCCTCCTGCAAGGATCCTGAGGGGTCAGCCGCGCCTCCGTTCGCCCCGGAGAATCTGGTCCCTCCCGGCGGCGACACAGTCCCGGAGACCCTCCAAAGCTTTCAGGTACGTACGCTCCTACTGCCCTGGAAGGGTGTGGACGGGAGGGGGCACATCCCGGACTCCCTGGGCTCTCCTGCCCGGGCCTCAAAGGATGGAGAGTCGGGAGTAGGACCGGGGATGAATGGAGAAGTTGGCGGCGGAAGGCTAGATCCTCACCAAGGTTTTATACTCTTCCCAGACTCAGCTCAAGGCTCAGAACAGCAGGATCCAGCAACTCTTCCAGAAGGTGGCCCAGCAGCAGCGGCACCTGGAGAAGCAGCACCTGAGAATCCAGAATCTGCAGAGCCAGGTGCCCGATGCTTGCCCCAGATGGGGAGGGAGGTTGAAGTTGGACCTATGGGTCTGGACGTGGAGCTAAGCAGGTCGAGCAGCCTGAGCCAGCCAGACCTGACCCCCTCCTCCTGTCCTGTCCCAGATGGGCCACTTGGCCCCCATGCACCTGGGCCACGGGGTGGCCAAGCGTGCCAGGAGGAAGAGGCTACCCAAGATGGCCCAGCTTGCTGGCCCAGCTCACAATATCAGCCGCCTGCACAGTGAGTGTCCAGACCTTTGCTGTTCTCTGGAAACCACGGCCCCACTATTCTTGCCCCCCCCTTCTCAGGTCCACCTTACTGAGAAGGAGAGAGGCCCTGGCCTTGCGTTCCTGTGGGCTGATGGGTCTCTGGTGAAGGGGTGACTGGGACACCCCCTCCTCAGCCCTCTCCCTGCCCCACGGGGCCACCCCACCCTTCTTCCCAGCAAGCCACTGGGATTTCCCCAAAGCCTCACGGGCCACTAACTGGAGCAGCAGGCGGCTGGGAAAGAGGGTCCAAGGGGGACGAGCTGCAGAGGTGTGGGAAAAGGGGTGGTATAGCTCAGGGACACCTTCCTGCAGGTTGGAACCTTTTAGGAGGACAGTTTGGGGGACAAAAGGGTGCCAGCTAGGGAGGCTGGAGCCCTCATTGGGTGAAGAGAGAATGGCGGCCTGGGAGGAGAGGTTCTGATGTTTGGCCACCACTTACCCACCATGGGCTTTTAGAGTGTGGATCTAGGAGGGGAGGCTAGGGCAGGGAACCCCCATCTCCTTGGCCAGACGCACCACTCTTGCATCTCTTACAAATCCAGGGCTCCTGACACACACCTCTTCCATCCCACAACCTTCTATTGGCCCGGAAGTCCCTGATCAGCCCTTCCCACGCACCCTCCCCCAAGTTCTGGTTCCTTTATTGTGTATGCCCCATAGCATCCCAGATCTCCTAACATGTCTGTAGGTATCTGACACAGATTCCCAGCTCCCGGTGTCTCTGTCCCACTGCTCCAGACCTGGCTGGCTTCCCTGTGGTCCTCCTACCCCATCACCCAGCCTGGCATCTGCAGCAGTCTGCAGCCAACTGGGTGAAAGTTCAGATCTCCCTCTTCACACCCTCGGGCTGGTTGCTGGCTTCCCGCCCTCTAGTCTTGAGGGCTCTGGCACCTCCCCGTCCCACCACTCTCCCTCCCCTCCCAAACCGTAGCCCTGGGATGAGCGGCTTCTGGGTGGGGCTCGCAGGCATAGATCCAGGCTGGGGAATGTGATGCGGAAGGGGGGTCGTGTGTAGGTTTGGGGACTCCAGGCTCGGCCCTGCCAAGTATGGGAAAGTTCAGAGCTGAGGAGACAAACAGCTGCTGTTAATGGAAGCCACATTAGTGGTTTGGCGGGCTGCCTGTTGTGATTGGAAGAGAGGAAAGTAGGGGAAAGGGGAGCTGCCTCAGGG
Source organism: Mesoplodon densirostris (assembly GCF_025265405.1). Classification (NCBI taxonomy): domain Eukaryota; kingdom Metazoa; phylum Chordata; class Mammalia; order Artiodactyla; family Ziphiidae; genus Mesoplodon; species Mesoplodon densirostris. Next base: position 146,943,252 of record NC_082663.1, on the reverse strand, counting down.
GCCAGAAATGCCTCCAGTCATCTGGGCCCGCCCCCACTCCCACAGTGTGGACACGTTCACCCCGCGACCTGAGCCTTCCCCTCCCGCTGCGACCTTTCCCCTACTTTCCGGGCTGGGCTGGGGCTGGGCGGGGCTGGGGGCGGGGCGGGGCGGGGGCGGGGACTTCCCCGGTCTGCAGATGTGCCCTGGCCATCCCTCCCTTTTTTCCTCCCTCCCTCCCTCCTTCACTCCTCAATCCTTCCCCCTCCCTCTCTGATACCTGGGACCCCAGGCAGGGCCTCTGTGGTGTCCCCAAGCCCCATCCAGGCCTGATTCCCCACCCGCCACTGGACAAAGCAGAGCCCCCTCCCGTTTGTTGCCTTTCTTGCCCCATCCCCACTCTGGTCCAGCTCCTTCAATCATTTCTCATGGCATCTTTAGTAAACAGCTGCTGTGGGCTGGGATCAGCCTGGGCACCGGTGCCAGATGGTGGGCAAAGAGCCATTCCTTGTCCCTAGCCTCATGGACCTCCTTCAGTGTGGGAAGTTGGAGAGAGACCATCAGATGACCCCAGTGTTGGGGAGTAGGAAGTCCTCAGTGCCCCTAACCTGGTCTGGGGGGGTGGGTCAGGGACATGAGCCCTTTCAGAAGCTGGGATCTTTAATATGAGGCAAGGAAAGGCATGAGGGAAGTGGGTCTCAGAACACTAGCACGTGCAAAGTCCCTGTGGCAGGAGGGTGTGTGGTACCAGGAAGGCTATGTGGCCAGAGGGTGGGCGTGCAGTGCAGGAAGAGGGAGGATGGGTACAGCAACCAGTCCTGGGGTACCTTGTAGATTGTGTTGAGGAAAGGCATGGGGAGCTATGGAAGCCTTTAGGCAAGTGGGGGGTGTGTCATGAGCTCTAGATTGCCCCCTCCCGTCCCTGTCACCCGCTGCCCAGCCCCCAGACATGCCTATTTCCTGGAACCCCCAGGATTGCTCTCTGCTTCAATCCTCCCACCCTTGTCTGCCCTGCAGGACTGCCCAGGGACTGCCAAGAACTGTTTGAAGAGGGAGAGAGGCAAAGTGGATTGTTCCAGATCCAGCCCCAGGGGTCCTCCTCATTCCTAGTTAACTGCAAGATGACCTCAGGTAGGGATGCTCTGGCCCCCCAGGTACCCCAAATATCATGGGCCCGGTTGTCTTTCTGTCAAATGTAGCTCATCCCCCTCCCTCCCTTGCTCCCTGCTTTCTCCTTCCCTGCTGGATCCTTGGGACAAAGATCTAGGCAGGGCCCTCCGCCTGCTGACCCAGCCCATCTTCCTCCTTTGACCATCTTCCTCCAGTCCTGCTGGGATGGATGAAAGGAATATTGCTCTCCCTTGGTTCAGAGGTGGTTTGGGGTTTGGGAGCCAGATGGGGGAGTCAGGGTCTCTTGTAAGAAGAATCCTCCTGGTGACCTTGCACCTTTCTGGGCAGATGGAGGCTGGACTGTAATCCAGAGGCGCCAGGATGGCTCAGTGGACTTTAACCAGCCCTGGGAAGCCTACAAGGATGGCTTCGGAGACCCCCAAGGTGGGTGTTTCCTGCAGGCCAGAGGCACAGGGGGAGGAGGGGGCCACGGAGGTGGGTCATTCTCACAGATGGGCCTTTCCCACTGTAGGTGAGTTCTGGCTGGGCCTGGAGAAGGTGCACCGCATCGTGGGGGACCGTGGCAGCCGCCTGGCTGTGCAGCTGCAGGACTGGGAGGGCAATGCCGAGTCATTGCAGTTCCCTGTCCACCTGGGTGGCGAAGACACAGCCTACAGCCTGCAGCTCACGTCGCCTGTGGCCAGCAAACTGGGTGCCACTGCCTTCTCACCCAGCGGCCTCTCCCTGCCTTTCTCCACTTGGGACCAAGACCACGACCTCCGTGGAGACAAGAACTGTGCGAAGAGCCTCTCTGGTGAGCAAGCAAGCTCTGTCCCTCCTTGTCTTGCCCTTTGCCACACAGCTGGGACCTCCCCTCCCTACCTTTCTGCATCCGTCCCCTGCCTTCAACTCCATCTATTCCCTCCCCACTTTTCTCCTTATGTGCAGCATACCCTTGGGCAACTGACTTAACACTTCACTTACTCCATCTTCAAAATGGGTATAACCATACCATCCACACCATAGGATTATTATGAACATATGATGAGATGACGTTTGTGGGATGGTGGCTGGTGTGTGGCAAAGCCATCGAGACAGACCCCATCTTGTTCTAATGAAATCGGAGGCAGAGCCCGGGCCCTGTGAAGTGAAACATATGAAACTGCCTTTTGGTGGGTCAAAGAAGGATGGAATAATGGTTAATTTCATATGGTTCAATCTAATATAAACTAGTGAGATGCACGACAGTCATAGAGAGGCTTTAATAAATGTTTGCCATGTGCCAGGTACAGAGAAGTCACTCGCCAGGGTCACAGACATAAAAGCTGCAGTTACCGGGAAGGGGGGGTGCCCAGAGCCCCTGAGGTGCTTTTGTCACAACCTGGGGTTCCTCAGAACACAGTTTGACAACCACTGCCAAAGACATCTCATCTAAAGTGTGTGACGTCCAACACCCAGCCTCATCCCCATCCCGGCCCCAGTGGAGGCCCAAGGACCCATGGGCCTGACCAAGTCCCCTTTTTTCTGACCCCGGCAGGTGGCTGGTGGTTCGGTACCTGCGGCCACTCCAATCTTAATGGCCAGTATTTCCATTCCATCCCGCGGCAGCGGCAGCAGCTTAAGAAGGGCATCTTCTGGAAGACCTGGCGGGGCCGGTACTACCCACTGCAGGCCACCACCATGCTGATCCAGCCCACAGTGGCCGAAGCAGCCTCCTAGCCTCCTCGCTGGGGCCTGGTCCCAGGCTCCTGGAGGACAGTGACTCTGATTCTGGCCCAGCATGTGGCCACTCCCTGCCGGGGCGGGGGCTCCGAGCAGGGGCCATCTGAAACCTCATGGACAGAGATGTCCACGACTGGAGATGCCCCCGCGATGAGTGGGGGCTGCAGGAAATGCCTTCTGAGAAGAACAGAGCTGCAGGGCTGCAGGGCACAGACCCCGAAAGCGTGGGACACGGGGGCATTGAAGCCCACTCCTCGCCCGCCCGAGGAGTAGGGGACGCAGAGGGACCACTCGGGGGCAGCCAGGCCGGCCCTTGATGGCGGATTCAGTCACGTTGACTGGCTGGGGGACCAGGACTCCCATAGGCCCCGGGCGCCCTTGTGGTGCTGTAGCGTGTGGGTGCTATAGGCGAGCCCGCGCTGACGGCATCTGGGCTGAGCCCACGGAATTCTTGGAATAAAAGCAACCTCAGAACATTTCGTTCCTTTTCGTCCTTTGTTTTTGTTTTAAAAAGTGGACAGTTTTCAAAGTCCACATAAACATGTTCCCAGGGTGGAGGGTGAATGCTTCCGGGGCTCTTGAGGACAACGCTGGTTATCCCTACCACCTCCGACAACTGATTTCAGTTTCCTTCACTTATGATTTCATGATACGTATCTCATTTTTTATTTTCAAAGTTACAAAATAAAACCCTCATTCAGTCCTTCTGGAAGCAGGTAATAGAGAAAATAAGCCCTTCCTGACCATACTTAGGCGTATGAATCACTATTAACTTTTTAGTGTCCTGCCATCTGATAGAAATATGATGTGAGTTGTGTGTTTAATTTTATTTTTTTGTAGCCACATTTTTTTTAAAATATATTTATTTATTTTTGGCTGTGTTGGGTCTTTGTTTCTGTGCGAGGGCTTTCTCCAGTTGCGGCGAGCGGGGGCCACTCTCCATTGCAGTGCGTGGGCCTCTAACTGTTGCGGCCTCCCTTGTTGCGGAGCACAGGCTCCAGACGCGCAGGCTCAGTAGTTGTGGCTCACAGGCCTAGTTGCTCTGCGGCATGTGGGATCTTCCCAGACCAGGGCTCGAACCCGTGTCCCCTGCATTGGCAGGCAGACCCTCCACCACTGTGCCACCAGGGAAGCCCTGTAGCCACATTTAAAAAAAAAAAAAAATGAAAAGTTTTAAAAGTAAAAAATTTTAGGAATATACTTCATTGAACCCAACATTTCCAAAATATTACTGTTTCAACATGTGGTCAATAAAAAAGTTAATGATGAGATTTTTTTTTTTTTTTTGCGATACGTGGGCTTCTCACTGCTGTGGCCTCTCCCGTTGCGGAGCACAGGCTCCGGATAGGCAGGCTCAGCAGCCATGGCTCACGGACCCAGCCGCTCCGCAGCATGTGGGATCTTCCCAGACCGGGGCATGAACCCGTGTCCCCTGCATTGGCAGGCGGACTCTCAACCACTGCGCCACCAGGGAAGCCCTGATGAGACATTTGACATGGCTTTTTGTACTGAGTCTTCCAAATTCAGTATGGATTTCACACTTAAGGCGCATCTCAGTTTGGACTGGCCGTATTTAAGGGCTTAGTATCCACAGTGGCCAATGGCCCCCATCTTGGACAGCCCAGCTCTACTGTGTGACATTAATGCAGTGTTTTGGGTAAATTCTTCCCATTTTTGGCCATGTCTGCAGAAGTTTTCCTTTAAATTGGCTTTAAAAATATATATATATATGTATCTTGGGACTTCCCTGGTGGTCCAGTGGTTAAGAATCTGCCTTCCAGTGCAGGGAACGCAGGTTCCATCCCTGGTCAGGGAGCTACCATTGCACATGCCGCAGGGCAGCTAAGCCCGAGCGCCACAACTAGAGAGCCTGTGTGCTGCAACTACTGAGCCCACGCACTCTGGAGCCTGCGTGCCACAACTAGAGAGAAGCCTGCTGGCTGCAACGAAAGGTCCCACATGACGCAACTAAGACCTGATGCAGCCAAAAATAAATAGATATTAAAATATATATATGTATCTAAAATTCAGCTAATATTTCTTGAGCACTTACTACAGGTCAGGCCCTGTCCCAAGTGCTTGGGATACTCTAGTGAACAGAAAGATCACTGCCTGCACCATGCTTGCCTTCAAAGCCCCTCCCATTACAGAGAAGGTGACTTACAATTGATGGTCCAAACTGGAGACACTGTTGAGAATGAAAGGGGAGGTGTTAATAATTAAGCCAGACGACAGATGTAAAGCAGCTCACTCCCAGGCATATAGGGACTTACTGACCCAGTTTCTAAAAATGTAGTCACATATCTTACAGCATGTGGAAAACCCTGCCATAAATAGGTTAGTAAAACTAAACTCGGTGAAAACAAAACAATGCAAATGCTTTCAAATTTCAGCTAGAGGGAATTCCCTGGCCATCCAGTGGTTAGGACTCCATGCTTTCACGGCTGTCAGTGTGGGCTCAATCCCTGGTGGGGGAACTAAGATCCCACAAGCCCTGCCACCGGGCCCAAAAAAAAAAAAAAAATCCAGCTAGAAAACTGATCTATGGTGAAAAAAACCCCCCACAATAAACGAATAGTGGTTGCCTCTGGAAGGGTGGGAGGTGGGTTAGGGATTGACTCGGAAGGGATATAAGGGAACTTTCCCAAGTGAAGGTGATGTTCTGAACCTCAATAGAGGTGGGTTACTCCCCTATTCACCTTTGCCTTGGTGAGTATACACTTAAGATTTGTGCATTTCATTGTATGTAAATTTCACCTTAAATAAAAAGCTACAACGGTCATAAAAAGACATAGAACTCTAGTTAATGGTATGCATGCTGAAGTGTTTTAGAGGTGCAGTAAACGGATGTCTTCAATTTGGTTCTTTAAAGTTTTTTTCCAGCTTTATTGAGATGTAATTAACACACAACAGGACTTCTCTGATGGCGCAGTGGTTAAGAATCCGCCTGCCAATGCAGGGGACATGGGTTGGATCACTGGTCTGGGAAGATCCCACATGCCGCGGAGCAACTAAGCCCGTACTGAGCCTGCGTTCTAGAGCCCATGAGCCACAACTACTGAAGCCCACGCGCCTAGAGCCCGTGCTCCACAACAAGAGAAGCCACTGCAGTGAGAAGCCTGCGCACTGCAACGAAGAGTAGCCCCTGCTCGCCGCAACTAGAGAACACCCGTGTGCAGCAACAAAGACCCAACACAGCCAAAACTAAATTAATTAAAAAACATAAAACATTGTGTAAGTTTAAGGTGTACGACATGTTGACTTGATACACATATACTGTGAAATGATAAGCATCCTAGCATTAGCCAACGCCTCCATCACATCACACAATTACCTTTTCCTTTTTGGTGGTGAGAACATTGAAGATCTACTCTCTTAGCAGCTTTCAGGTACACAATACAGTATTACTTGTAATCACCATGCTGTCCATTAGATCCCCTAAATCTTCAACTTCCTTTGAAATGCATCAAAAAATTAGATGACGGGTGGCTAGAGAAATGGATATGGAGTAAAGCAAAATGTTAATAGTGCGATCTGGGTCTGGGTATTCTCTGTACAATTCTTTCAGTTTTTCTAAATGTTTAAAAAATTTCACAATGAAATGTATGTAGGGAAGAAAATCCTAACGAGATCCTGTTGCCTTCTAAAGGCTCTCTCATCCTTCATCTGAGCTCAAAAAGGGAGATGAGGATTAGATAATTGTTGAAGAGATATGAGCAAGAGAGAGTGAGCCTCTCTCCTTGATGGGTAATAAAGGTCTTCAAGAATTGAAAAAAAAGGGAGAGGGATAAATTAGGAGTTTGGGATTAGCATATACACACAACTATATATAAAATAGATAAACAACAAGGACCTACTGTGTAGCACAGGGAACTCTACTCAATATTTTGTAATAACCTATAAAGGAAAAGAATCTGAAAAGGAATATATGTGTGCGTGTGCGTGTATAACTGAATTACTTTGCTGTACACCTGAAACTAACACAAAATTGTAAATCAACGATACTTCAATAAAAAATTTAATTCATTAAAAAAAAGGAATTGGGCTTCCCTGGTGACTCAGTGGTTGAGAGTCCACCTGCTGATGCAGGGGACATGGGTTCGTGCCCCAGTCCGGGAAGATCCCGCATGCCGCGGAGCGGCTGGGCCCATGAGCCATGGCTGCGGAGAGGCCACAACAGTGAGAGGCCCGCGTACCACAAAAAAAATAAAAATAAAAAAATAATAAATAAAATTAAATTTTAAAAAGGAATTGAGGGCTTCCCTGGTGGCACAGTGGTTAAGAATCTGCCTGGCAATGCAGGAGACCTGGGTTCGAGCCCTGGTCCGGGAAGATCCCACATGCCATAGAGCAACTAAGTCCCTGCGCCACATCTACTGAACCTGCACCCTAGAGCCCGCGAGCCACAACTACTGAGCCCATGTGCCACAGCTACTGAAGCCCGTGCGCCTAGAGCCTGTGCTCCACAACAAGAGAAGCCACCGCAATGAGAAGCCTGCACACCGCAATGAAGAGTAGCCCCCTCTCGCCACAACTAGAGAAAGCCCATGCACAGCAACAAAGACCCAGTGCAGCCAAAAATAAATAAATAAATAAATTTATTTATTTAAAAAAATTTTTTAAAGGAATTGAAAAAAGGTAGGACTTTCACAGTATGTGGTTCAATGTTATTTAATGCACTGCTTGCAATTATCACCCGTATCATATGGCACATTATCATAGGGCACGTTTGGGAGAAACAGCATCTGCCTATGCCCTGAGCCCCAGCTGCTGTTTTAATAGGAGAACCTATTTTTCCAATATTCCTAGGGGTTCCTTGGGAAGGTAGTGGGGGCCTCTTTCACTAGAGGAGAGCCTCTGTGTTGGGGACACACTAGCTTCCCTGGGGCCCTGGCTGAGCATGGGTGACGAACTCCTCAACACTTGGAGGCCAGACCCTCTCCAGGATCCTTGTTTGGGGGTGTCCTGTATAGGGCAGGCTTGAAGAGTCTCCCTTGAGACCACTGTGGCTGAACTGGTGGGGAGTCCAGTCTGCTGAGGTGGGGGCAGAGCCCTCCCAGTTATGCACTCTTTATTCTCAGGTTCTGCCAAAGAGGGCTGATGGCTCCAATCCTGCTCCTTCTTCTGCTATCACCTCCTCCTCCAACACAGCATTTCCTGCCCCTCCATCACTGGGAATGACAGAAAGAGTAACCACCATGGCTGGGAACCCAACAAGAGCCAGGAAGTGAATCCTGACTCAGCCAACTTCAGAGCTGGGGCTCTTAACCATGTCACTCTCCTGGGGAGGGGCCAGGACAGGACACTCGAGCTCTGTGGCCTCAGCTCCTGCATCCGGAAAATAGGGATGGTCTGGTACCTCACCCTCCCATCTGCACCACCCCTTCCTGTTCTCCAGGTTCTGTGAGGATTTCATGTAGCATTACAGGAAAAGCAGTCTGAGCAGTGTCTGGCTCATGGTGAGCACACAATATAAACGTGAGCCATCACCACCAACACTGTCATTACTATGAGCCGTGCTGGGTGGGCGCGGGAAGAACATGACCCAGACAGGAGAAATGCCTTCATGGCGGAGGTCACTTTTGAGTCAGTGTTTATTTTTTTTTCTTCTTATTTAAAATCATGTTTATTAAGAAGGTTTACTTTTTAAAAAAAACATTTATTTTATTGAAGTATAGTCGATTTACAATGTTGTGGGGTTTTTTGTTTCGTGGTTTTTGGCCATATGGCTTGTGGGATCCTAGTTACCCGACCAGCGATTGGACCCACACCCCCGGCAAAGAAAACACGAAGTTCTAACCACTAGACCGTCAGGGAATTCCCTACAATGTTGTGTTAATTTCTGCTGTACAGCACACTGATTCAGTTATACATATATATGTATAATTTATATATATATATACATATATATAAGTTCTTTTTCATATTCTTTTCCATTATGGTTTCTCACAGGATATTGAATATAGTTCCCTGTGCTATATAGTAGGACCTTCTTGGGGTTTTTTTTTTTTTTAAGGCCTTTATTGAATTTGTTACAATACTACTTCTGTTTTATGTTTGGTTTTTTTGGCCCCAAGGCATGTGGGATCTTAGCTCCCTGACCACGGATGGAACCCACACCCACTGCATTGGAAGGCGAAGTCTTAACCACTGGACCACCAGGGAAGTCCCGACCTTCTTGTTTATCCATTCTATGTATAATAGTTTGCATCTACTAATCCCAAACTCCCAGTCCATCCCTCCCCCATGAGTCAGTTTTCAAAGGATAAAAATTCTACAAAGATGGGGGAGGGGTGTGGCACCGCAGGAGGAGAGCACCGGGAGACCAAAAGCCTGGCTGCCTTGGAAGGAAGCACAGCTCCTGTCTGGGGAACCAGTGCATCGCCCCACCTGGCTGCAGCGAGAGGCAAGACGCTTCGGTGGTGAATGGGTGGGGAGGGGGTTTGGGCGGGAAAGTGCTGGGCTTCAAGCCTACAGCCCAGGAGTGTGCAAAGGCCACTAGGGTCCTCCCTGGACTGGCTTCCAGCCTGCCTCATCTGTTCCCCTAATCTCATCTCTGGGCCCTTGGACTCAACTCTCCAGCCACTGTGGCCTCCTGGCTGTTCAGAGCCATTGGGCTTTCTCTCACTTCTTTATTTTGTCTGTCTAAAATGCTGTTCCCACCACCTCCTCCCCCTCCCTCAGACTCAGTGCAAATGCCACCTCCTCCTGGGATGCCTTCCCTGCCTCCCTAACTAAGTAGATCCGCCGTCACATAGCCCAGTTTATTCCTGGGCTCACTGCACTCTGAAATTTCTTGTGCGTGCTGTTGTTTACTTGCTTCTTGTCTACCTGTTCCACTAGACTGTCAGCTCCCCAAGGGCTGGGACTTGGTCTCCTTCAACTCTGCATCTCCAGCCCATAGAGCATTGCCTGGCCCAATGTAGGTGTTCAGTAAATGCTCACTTAAGGCAGGACTAAAAGATTTTTAAACAAGGGAGCGAGATAACCTGACTTATGTTTTAAAAGACTCTCGGGGTGGGGGGGATAAATTAGGAGTTTGGTATTAACATATACACACTACTATATATAAAATAGATAACCAGGGACTTCCTTGGTGGTCCAGTGGTTAAGACTCTGCACTCCCAATGCAGGGGGCCCAGGTTCGATCCCTGGTCAGGAAACTAGATCCCGCATGCCGCAACTAAAAGCCCACATGCCTCAAAGAAGATCCTGCACGCTGCAGCTAAGACCCGGTGTAGTCCAATAAATAAATAAATAATTTTAAAAGTATATAAATAAATAAAATAGATAGCCAACAAGGGTCCACTGTATAGCACGGGGAACTATATTTAATATCTTGTAATAACCTATAATGGAAAAGAATCTGAAAAAGAATATATATGCCAGTGAATCACTTTGCTGTACACCTGAAACTAACACATTGTAAATCAACTATACTTCAATTTTTAAAAAATAAATTTATTTATTTATTTATTTTTGGCTGTGTTGGGTCTTCGTTGCTGCGCACGGGCTTTCTTTAGTTGCGGCGAGAGGGGGCTACTCTTCATTGTGGTCACGGGCTTCTCATTGTGTGGCTTCTCTTGTTGCACAGCACAGGATCTAGGTGCGCGGGCTTCAGTAGCTGTGGCACGCAGGCTCAGTAGTTGTGGCTAGTGGGCCCTAGAGCGCAGGCTCAGTAGTTGTGGTGCACGGGCTTAGTTGCTCCACGGCATGTGGGATCTTCCCGGACCAGGGCTCGAACCCGTGTCCCCTGCATTGGCAGGTGGATTCTTAACCACTGTGCCACCAGGGAAGTCTCCCCAATTTAAAAAAAAATTTATTTATTTATTTGGTTATGTTGGGTCTTAGTTGCGGCAGGCAGGCAGGCTCCTTAGTCGTGGCATGTGGGCTCCTTAGTTGCAGCATGCAGGCTCCTCAGTGTGGCACACAAACTCTTGGTTGTGGCATGCATGTGGGATCTAGTTCCCTGACCAGGGATCAAACTTGGGCCCCCTGCATTGGGAGCACAGACTCTTAACCACTGCGCCACCAGGGAAGTCCCTATCCTTCAATTTAAAAATACATAAATAGGAATTGCCTGGTGGTCCAGTGGTTAGGATGTGGTTCTTTCACTGCTGAGGGCCCAGGTTCAATCCCTCGCTGGGGAGCTAAAATCCCACAAGCCATGCGGCATGGTCAAAAAAATTTTAATTTAATTTTTTTTTTTTTTTCTTGCAGTACGCGGGCCTCTCACTGTTGTGGCCTCTCCCGTTGTGGAGCACAGGCTCCGGATGCGCAGGCTCAGCGGCCATGGCTCACGGGCCCAGCCACTCCACGGCATGTGGGATCTTCCCAGACCGGGGCACGAACCCGCGTCCCCTGCATCGGTAGGCGGACTCTCAACCACTGCGCCACCAGGGAAGCCCTAATTTAATTTTTTAAATAAATAAATAAATAAAAGACTCCATGTGGCTGCTATGGGAAGAACAGCCTGTGTGGGGTGAGCTCAGAGCAGGGAGCTTTGGGAGCAGGAAACTACACAGGTCCGTGAAGTGATGACAGGGCCAGTATAGGGGTGGTGGCAGTGGTGTAGGAGGGAGGAGGGACAGAGTAAGGCAACTGAGGGAGGGATTGGGAGAGAGGGGCAGGGGAGTAAAGGAAGAGGAGGAGAGGGGAGTCCACCACCTCTGGCTTTGATGATGTGGGTGAAGGGATGGAGTCACAGGAGGAGGAGAGGATATGGGAAAAAGAGGCCAAATTTGTGTTTGGGATGCCTGATGACCCAAGGATGAGGTCCAGGAGGCAATAATTATTATTATTATAATTAGCACATGAGCTATACTTACATTATCACTAATCAAACATTTCTGGGACTTCCCTGGTGATCCAGTGGTCAAGACTCCACACTCCCAATGCAGGGGGCCTGGGTCTGATCCCTGCTCAGGAAACTAGATCCCGCATGCCGCAACGAAGATCCCACGTGCCACAACTAAGACCCGCACGGCCAAATAAATAAATAAATATTTAAAAACAAAACACAACGTTTATTGCCCAATGGGGACACAGCAGCGGCTGCCACAGACACAGCCCCTGCCCTCACAGGGCTGATGTTCTGTTGGTGGGGGACAGAAACTAAATAGGATTGTGAAATTTTAAAAGAGGAAACCTCAACTAAAATTGGAGTCAGGAAGTCTTGCAGAGGGAGCTCTTATGCCCTGCTACTCCTCAGTTACCCCAAACAGGAAGACATCAATTACAGACCCCAACCAAAAGAGATGTATGTACCTTGCACTCCCAAACAGTAACTGCAATTACTTTACTAAAGCTGAAGAGATTTTCTTCCCTCCCAGCAACAAGCCCAGCCAATGGAAACACCACAACTTAGCCAATGAGAAGCTGTCCTCACCTGAACGCTTACTTTCCTCCGAATTAACTTTCATTTTACTATTGTCCATGACTTCTTGTCTCACCCTCTTTTCTATAAAAGTCTTCCATTTTGTACAACCTCTGGGAGTATCTCTGCTTGACAGATGAGATGCTGCTTGATTCATGAATCTTTTAATAAAGGCAATTAAACCTTCACACTTACTCAGTAGAAGTTTGTTTTTTAACAGGATGGAGAAAGAAATGCATACTTTAATGTAAAGTAGGGATAAATCCTTAGGGTGGGAGATGGAAAAAAACAGGATAAGGGGACAGAGTATGGGAGACAGTCTGACACCCAGTAAGGATTTATAAATATTTGTTAAACAAAGACTTAATGACAGGCAGTGGGTGGTTGATTTAGTATGTGTTTAGGTCAATGATCTAGTCATACTCCAAAGATTCCATAAGGTGAGTTTCTCCCGTTTTATAGAGGGAGCAAACTGCAACCCAGAGAGGAGAGGAGACCTCTAAGCTAAAAAAGTCCCCACTCAGATGTCCCCTCAGAAACTGTCATTTCTGGGGGCAGCGGGGGTGGGGTGGGGATGGGCGGCCCGCAGAGCAGCGCGCATTGACCTATGACGTCATCGGGACGGTAAATAGCGTAACACTACCTGGACGTAGCCCCATTTCCCCTCCCGGACAGGTCCTCTGCTGGTCCGGTACTGTCTGAATCAAACCTCTCACTGGCTACTCGCTCCGTCAATCCGTTTCATTCTTCCAGTTTTCCGCCCCGCCTTCCAGAGCTCTCCTGTGATAGGCTGGCGAGGCCGTCACTTCAGAAAGGTCCGCATTCCTTCCGCCTTTCTCCAGGAGACCGAGGGAGAAGAAGGTGGATCTCCGGCGGCGCCCACCCCGGGGGCTCTGCTTCCGCCTCTTATTGGCTTCTCTGGGTGCCGGTCGCTACGCCACCCATCGCTGATTGGCCATCTGGCCGCCGCTCTGCGCGGCGCCGGCTCCGCCCCCGTCGGGTGTTTGTGGTGGGGCTGCGAAGTCGCCAATCCCGCCGGAAGCGCCAGGACAATGGGGACTCGGGACGACGAGTACGACTACCTATTCAAAGGTGCGGTTGGTGGGGCACAGAAGGGCGAGCGGGCGGCGGCGAGGCGCCGGGCAAGCACCCAGGCTGCGCTCCAGGCCTCTGGGCCCAGGCCGGAGCCCGAGGCTTGGGACCTGGCAGGCCAGGCAGCCGGGATGGCCAGTGCAGGCCGGGCTTGGTCAAGTTCGGGCCGGGATGCGCAGCCATGCGGGGCAGGCTGTCCAGAGAGGCTTGGGGGCCCGGGATGCTCCGAGGCGGGGCCAGGGCCCAGGGGGGTGGGGCCCGGGGCAGTGGGAGAGGCCGTTAGGGGCGGGGCATTCAGGGGGCGGGGCCGCCCCAGCATTTGGCGGGCCGGGCTGGGTGGAAAGCTCCCTTCGTGATGGGGGCGCGTCCGTTAGAGGCGGGGCTAGGACGTGGTGGGTGTGTCCAATAAGTGGGCTAGGGTGGGCGGGTGGGGGTGGTGCTCTCATGGACTAGGAGGGGCCAGTCTTGATTGGTGGTAGTGCATCTGGGGGCGGAGCCCGGGAAGGGAGGGACGGACAACGGGGGTTGAGGTGCGTGTGTGGCGGGGGTGGGGGGGTGGACCCTGGATTGGGGAGCAGAGTCGGAGTTGCGTGGAGTGGCACTTGGCGTGGTGGCGGGGGACTGTGTGTGCTGAACCCAGGCCTGGTGGTTAACAGCAATAATTATGTCTTAACTCTTAGATCTCTTGAGAGCGCTGTCCAAGCACCCGCGCTTTTCTAAGCACTTTACACACATGAATTCATTGAAATCCTCACCACAACCCTGTGAGATCCATATTATCCAGCATCTCTCTTTATGGACCTGGAAACTGGAGGGACAGTTTAAGTATTAAAGCAGGATTTGAACCCAGACCACTAAGGAGTGTATCTGGGGGAGCTTGTGGCCAAGTTCTGGGACTGGGGTTGTCAGACGGTCTCCTCCAACCTGCTGGAGGATCTTCCCTGCCAAGGCAACAGAGGGCTCTAGGAGCCTCAAGTAAGGCCTAGGAAGGTCAGGCAGCTTAGGGGTCACTGACTTTCCAGTGCCTTTTGTGCCAACCTAGGCTTTGGCCAGGTCCTGTGCTGCTGTGCTGGGCTCCCTGGCTGGCATTGGTCACCCTTGAGAGCTAACCCCTGGACGCACACAGGACACCTTTGCCATGTTGCCTGCTGCATGAGGGTGTGCTTCCCATGCCAGCCACTGACATCTTTCCCTCGTTGGGGGAGCTTGGCCATCCCTGGGAGTGTGGCCTGTGTGTCTATGGTATTATCCCTGGTTGGGTCTGGGGTTCTGGGGACCTTGGGAATGTAGAAAATGGGATGGAGCGCTTCCTACCTGGGATATCCACGTGGTAAAAGGTTTCTGGGCAGGGCGAGTCCCCATGCAAAGGTCCGGAGTTGTCACACAGCACCATGGGCTCGAGGAGCTGCCTGCAGGCTGATACGTTGCTGGCAAGTGAGGCTGTGTGGTCGGCAGGATTGGGCCCAGGCCCTTGTGCCCACTGAACCTTGGGGTCTCACTTTAGAGGCAGAGGAAGCTCTGTCAGGGCCTTGGGGACGGGTGACAGGTGGACTGGACGCCAGTCCTGCTGCAGCTGGTGCCTGTCTCTACTCAGCCCACCCTGAGGCAGCTGCTCCCCAGGTCCTGGCTGGCACCCACCTGGATGTGTTACTACAAGGTCAGGGGGCGTTCCTCCCAGTGCTTCCGTGGTCATTCCCCACTTGTTATTTTCAGCCGTTTGCTGTTGTAAATAACCCAGCTCCAAGTGTTTGCACGAGTCATCTTTTGCCCTTTGGGTTATTTCCTTGAAGTATGTTCCCAGAAGTCCAGTTATTGGGTCAGGGGCAATGGAGCAGGCTGTGCGCTTCTCAGGATTCATCTCCGGAGTCCTCTTCCTGGAAACACTACTGCCACAGCTGGTGGGGGTGGGGGGGGCGGTGCCTGCCTGCCCCGCTGCCCTCTCCCACTGGGCTCCTTTTCTGAGTAGAGCAGGTGCCCTGCTGACTGTCTCAAGCCAGGTCAGAAGCGAAAGTGTAACTCACAAGGTCAGCGTTTACCAAACTGGTCCTCTGAGACCTCACCTTCACACTTAATGCCTCTATTGTCTTTTAATATTTGTTTGTTTTTATAAATTTATTTTTAATTTTTGTCTGTGTTGCGTCTTTTTTGCTGTGCACATGTGGGCTTTCTCTAGTTGCGGCTAGCGGGGGCTACTCTTTGATACAGTTCCCGTGCTTCTCATTGCAGTGGCTTCTCTTGTTGTGGAGCACAGGCTCTAGGCGCGTGGGCTTCAGTAGTTGTGGCACACGGGCTCAGTAGTTGTGGCGCACAGACTTAGTTGCTCTGCGGCATGTGGGATCTTCCCAGACCAGGGCTCAAACCTGTGTCCCCTGCATTGGCAGGTGGATTCTTAACCACTGTGCCACCAAGGAAGTCCCCTAATATTTGGGTTTTTTTTTTTTTGCGGTACGCGGGCCCCTCACTGCTCTGGCCTCTCCCGTTGCAGAGCACAGGCTCCGGACGCGCAGGCTCAGCGGCCATGGCTCACGGGCCCAGCCGCTCCGCGGCATGTGGGATCTTCCCGGACCAGGGCATGAACCCGTGTCCCCTGCATCGGCAGGCGGACTGTCAACCACTGCGCCACCAGGGAAGCCCCTAATATTTGTTTTTAAATCCACTCAGTTTTTGTCTCATTTAAATAGGAAAAGGAAATTCTTTCTGACTCATAGAAGGAAGGAAGGAAGCCAGCAGGCAGGCAAGCTGCCACCATGGCATCACTGGCCATAAATATGGCAGGTAGACTGAAACATGAATACACTGCACCCCTCCTGAGACCCCGTGGCCTGCAGAGGGTCAGGCCTAGGCAGTAGAGAGGTGTCCAGGACACAGGTGTGCCAGAAGGGTTGACAAGGACCGGTACTCTCACCGTACGTCTCCCCAGCCCTGCCGCCTGGTGCGGGGAGTCCTTCAGGAGTGGAGGGGGGCTGTGACCCTCTCATCCCCCATCCCGCGCCCAGCTTCCCCCAGGCTTCAGTCACCTTCCCCTGGCTCTGCCCTGGGCACAGAGGGGCCACACCTCTCACGTGGGACACTGGCTGCCCCCCCTCTCCAGCCTTCCCACCACTGACTTGCTTTTTTTGGCAGCCATGTCACAGGTTGGCTCCCCTGACCTCCCGGCAGAGGCCAGCAGATCCCCCTGGGTGTTCCAGCCCCCCCCCAGCCCCCTGTGCAGCTTGTTTTCCTCCCTGCTTATCCCCCCCCAGGAGTGAGGTTGTTTATTTGTACCTAATTATAGATCGTCACATTTATCCTGCTAACATTTTATCCTTTTCAGCGAAGGGCCATTTTCCCAGCCTGCCGATCAATCCCTGGGGGCGCCCCAAACTCTCCTCTGATGGACTGGGCGGCAGGGGCCACAGTGCGAGCAGCTAGGTCCCCAAGGGCCAGCAAGGCCTTCCCAGAGCCCCCCCCACTCACTCCCAGGGAACAGGCCGGCCCCAGTGCTCACCAAGTACTCCCGAGGCAGCCTCCTGGCTCTCCAGCCTGAGCAGGCCTCACACCTGGCCGGCTGGTCTGGGACCCGAGCACACCAGCCGCCCCCATTATGAATGGTGGCCCTGCCTGTGCCCCGGTTTGGAGCACCTGTCCTCTGCTCTCTGATTCCGCTGGGGAATAGCTCTGGCTCTTCCTCCCCCTGCCAGTCCCTGGGGCCTGGGATCTGCAGGGCCTGCTTCCTCGGGGAGGGGTGGAGCCCTGCTCTGCCTGGAGTTGGGGAGCCAAGCGCCCCCAATGGCCACTCGGTGACCTGAGTGTCAGAATGGGGGCCCCAGTTGTGCCACACTGTCGTGGGGCGGGCCAGAGGACCAAGGGCTTCCAAGAGGTGCCAGCTCTTTGTTTTTGCCAACTGGGCTTGCCTGATCTGCCAGCCAACTGGTGTGCCCAGGGGGACCGTGTCCCGGCCAGTGATGCCACCAACTCCTGTGGAAATGCTGGGGGCTGTGTCCTCAAGGGCCCTTTCTTTCCCGGAGACAACAGATGACTTGTATCTTGGACAATGCCATTCTCATTCCATCCTGCACACGGGACCAGCCCAGCCGCTGCCCTGCCGGCCACTTCTGCATTGGGCACTGCGTGCCAGGGACCGCGGGGGCAGCCCCACCTCCCCGCCGTTTGTCCGGGCAGCAGCTGGTGGCTGTTGTTCTGCTCTGGCCCCCACTGTTCTCACTGGGTGACCTTGGGCCAGGGAACTTGGTCACTCTGTATTGAGTGTCTCCAACTGTACACGATGATGTGAACATCTCTCCCTGGGGTGGCCCTGAGAACTCCGTAACAAAGCCTTTAGGGCTGGGCCTGGCCTGAGGGGCTGAGGAAATGGTTGGCTGGGCCGGGGCAGAACCCTGATGCGGCAGAGGGGACCCCGAGGCTGGACAGCTGGACAGGGCTGGGAAGGGAGTGAGAGGGTGGGGAGGATACAGGCAAGGGCCCAAAAGGACCCTCCTCCTCATTTCCTGTTCTGTTCCTGAGGATGTGAGAACTATATGCAGACCTCCCTGGTTTTGGCCAGCTTCCTGCAGCTGCCATGGGCACGAGGTGACGGGGTGAGAGTGTGGACAGTGGGCCCTATGGTCAGTCCAGTCATGGCCCTACTGGCATGGCTGGGCGCCCTTGGCCCTCAGCCCCAGGCCCATGTCCATTCACCTCTTTCCACCTTTCTCTGAAGTCAGCTTGGCATTCTTATGCTGGGTGCCCCCAGTGTCAGGGGAGGACACTGGCACTGTCATCACAGGTGTTGTGGGCTAGGCCACGTGGTGGTTTGGGAGAAGAGGAGAAGCCTGAACCCAGGGATTTTGAAGGACAAATAGGAGTTTGCTAGCTACTCTAGGGGTTCAGGATACTCCAGATGGTGGGAGAAGAGGAAGCGGAACCCAGACCCCTGAGCTCAGCCCTGGATCCAGAAAACCTGGGTTCACATCCTGCTGGACCACTCTCCAGCTGGGTGGCCCTGGGCAAGTTGCTGCTTGCTGAGCTTGGTTGGGGGGTGGGAGCGAGCCTGCAGCTATGCACGGGCTCAGACCCCACCTCTACCTTTGGTGACCACGTGCCTTAAGCTGGTAATTCCCCTGTCTGCACCTCAGTTTCTCATCTGTAAAATGGGTCATGTGATGCATATGTGAGGTGATGGCACATCCAGAGCTTTCTCAGCACGGAACGTTCTTCCTGTTCTTGTTGTTCTTGGCTCTTAAAGCAGCCTGTCCAGAGAGGGTGCTGGGTCCTGGGGGCTGCCTGGCCTGCCTCCTCCTTACTTGTGGCCCAAGGATGGTGACCTGGGCATCTTCCAGTGTGGGGGGAGGTGGGCCTGGGGAGCTCCGCCAGCCACTTTGGCGTTTGTTCATTCGACAGGCATTGCTCAGGTGAGTCCCGTGCGCCGGGCAGTGCACCAGGTCCTGGGGATACAGCAGGGAATCGGACTGAGATGGCTGCCCTCGAGGCACAATGACAAAAAAAAAATCTATAAGGGAAACCTGGTGAGTGTGAGAGGGTAGGGAGAGCTATGGGGGAAAGGTAGGGGAGGGGAATGGGGCGTGTTGGGGGGAGTGGGTTTTAGGGTTTTTTAAAAAATTATTTATTTATTTATTTATTTGGCTGTGCCGGGGTTTTAGTGGCGGCGTGCGGGATCTTTAGTTGCGTCATGCCAGCTCGTAGTTGCAGCACGCGGGATCGAAACTGGGCCCCCTGCGGTGGAAGCGCGGAGTCTTAACCACTGGACCGCCAGCGAAGTTCTGGGAGGGGGGTTTTAAGAGGGTGGCTGCAGGGAGCCTCCTCGATCAAGTGCCATCCGAGGGGCCACACAGAGGAGATGAGGGCAGGAGCCTGGTGGGTACCTAGGGAAGAACACTCCAGGCAAAGGGTAACGTTGCAGGGAGGCCCGTGTGTCTGGAGCAG
The DNA here is from genome assembly GCF_025265405.1 of Mesoplodon densirostris. Classification (NCBI taxonomy): domain Eukaryota; kingdom Metazoa; phylum Chordata; class Mammalia; order Artiodactyla; family Ziphiidae; genus Mesoplodon; species Mesoplodon densirostris. The sequence continues at coordinate 146,924,051 of NC_082663.1, read as the reverse complement.
AGTGAGCAAGGGAGAGAGAGGGAGGAGGTGAGGGCAGGGAGGGGACGGGGCAGGTAATGCACGGCCCTGTGGGCTGCCAGGAGGACTATGGAGGTGGGAGCCCTGGAAGGCTGTAGGCAGAGGAGGGATGGGACCCACGCAGGGTGCTCACAGGCACCCTCTGGCGGCCAAGAGGAAAACAGCCTGTTGGCTGAAGCTTAGAGTAAATGTAAGGGCGGGCCCCAGGGAGGAGGCTGTCGCAGCAACAGGGAGTGACGGGAGTGATGATGGCCTGGGGTCGGGGAGCAGTGGAAGTGGTGAGAAGCAGCAGGAATCTGAACACATACACATAGAAGTTCTCATCAAGGAAAAACTTTTCATTGGGGGCTTGGGTGACCAAGTCTGCAGCCCCCATGGCTCCCCACGAGCCAGAGCTACCCTGGGGTGCCAGAGCCTAAGGCCCACACTTGGGGGTCCCTGTGGTTTCCAGCTGGGGCATCCGGAAAGAAAGGCTGTTTCTTCTGCGCCGCACACACACCTATGCACACACTGACACAAGTCCCCATTGTGTCCTGGGTCAGAGCGCAGCCCTCCAGGCCCAGGACCCTCCAGCCTAGAGCTTGGAGCAGCTGGGCCCCTAGAGGCAGGGCTTCTACAGGTGGCGGCAGGAAGCTCAATAAAGGGAGGGATGGAGGGTAAGACCTGCCTATGCCTGCCCTGCTCTGCCCTGCGCTGCTCAGGAGGGCCCTTGTTCCCATCTCCCTGCAGGACGATCTGACCCGCCCCCCGCCCCGCCCCATCTTAGCATAGGAGATGCTGGCTGAGTTCTGATCCCAGGCATTCCCGTGTCCCCCTCCCCGAGGTACCTCTTGTTACTGTCTCCCTTTTCACACCTGTGGAAAAGGCAGCCCAGAGACGTTAAGTGACTTGCCCAAGGTCACCCAGCCCTGGGGCTTTCTCAGGCATGCCTGGCTGCCCAGGTCACCAGGCTGCCGTGGAGGTTTGGGAGTTGATGCATCCCCAAGCTGCCTTCTGCCGGGATGCCTGGATCCCTGTGTCCCATCAGAGCAGGGGCAGCCCTGCTCTGAAGGACCCTGTTCGCTTCTGTACCAGGAAACGTGGTGCCTTGGGCCAGGGGCCCCAGGACAGCTGCAACTCTGCCCCGTCACTGGCTGTCGTGTTTCTGCAGCACCCGGGGCGCCACTGTGAAGGTTCTGTGGGTGGACGTGGGCAGCATGTGGGGTCTTGGCTCGGGGGCACTGCCCCCCTCTGACCCAGGGAGGCTCACTCATATCCCTCCCCGCCCCCAAAGTGGTGCTCATCGGGGACTCGGGCGTGGGGAAGAGCAACCTGCTATCGCGCTTCACCCGCAACGAGTTCAACCTGGAGAGCAAGAGCACCATCGGCGTGGAGTTCGCCACCCGCAGCATCCAGGTGGATGGCAAGACCATCAAGGCGCAGATCTGGGACACCGCTGGCCAGGAGCGCTACCGCGCCATCACCTCAGCGTGAGTGGTGGGGCCGGGGAGGCCGTGGGCCCCAAGAGATGGGTAGGAGTTGGGCTGGGGGGGTGGCGGGGGAAGGGGAGAGCACAGACCCAAGAGCAGGGGGCACAGGGTGGAGGGACAAGACCCCCAGGAGCTGTGGGACCCTCTGAAAGGCCAGTGCCCAGGCTTGGTCACGCTGTGACCCCAGGTGGGCATGTCCCACAGCCCCTCTGACCCCTGGCATCCCATTGAGGCACTGCAGTGTCACCGGGCGCTGGCTACACGGTGAGGGCTGTTATCAGGCCCTACCCGCTCCCCAGCCTGCCTGCTCGGCCCACCCTGCCCAGCCGTGTTCCCAGCCTTCCTTTTCCAGGTGCAGCCCTGGCACCCCTGGCCCTCCTGTGGCCACCCCACCATCAGGACCCCCTCGACTGCCTCTTCCCTGACCCTCCCAACTCCTGGCCATTCCCTGTCGGTCACTTGCTGTCTTCTGGAATCCCTCCACCGAGGCCTGGTCACCTTCTCGGCTCCTTGATCCCTTGGAGTGGATGTGTGTCCATCCATCTCCTTGGTGCTCTGGGCGGGCAGGGCCACGGCAGGCATTAGAGCTTCTGCCCTTTCCCTGCACAGTCACTGTTTTCCTCCTCCCCTTTTGGTGGCTGACCCCGTGGGTGTCTTCTGACCCCAGATCCCAAACTCCCTCCTTAGGCCTCCCCATTCCTGAGCTGAATCTGGGGAGTGGAGCCAGGGCCTCAGGACACGCGCCCCTCCCTCGAGGCCCTGATGGCCACCCCTCGGGCCAAGGAGCCACTGCCCACAGAGCCTGGGGGGCCCCCAGGGACGCTGGCTCGGCTCATGCCTGGGCCCTGCCCCCGTCCCTGCAGGTACTACCGTGGTGCCGTGGGCGCGCTGCTGGTGTATGACATTGCCAAGCACCTGACTTACGAGAACGTGGAGCGCTGGCTGAAGGAGCTGCGGGACCACGCCGACAGCAACATCGTCATCATGCTGGTGGGCAACAAGAGTGACCTGCGCCACCTGCGGGCCGTGCCCACGGATGAGGCCCGCGCCTTCGCAGGTGAGCGCACGCTGGGCCAGAGGGCGTGGCCAGAGGGCTGCTAGGTGTCAGTACGGGCCATCTGCTCTGGCCAGGGCCTCTAGGTGCCACACTCCTGAGAGCGAGACTCTGACTGAAGCATCCGAGAAGCATCTGGAATGCAGGCAGCTCCCCTGCACCAGGTGCATCTTCCCTGGCCGTGCCCATGGCTGCAGGGGTGGGCATCTCCGTCCTACCCCTTCGGCCCCAGCCCTTCATTTCCTGAGCCAGGTGAGCGGACAGGCAGCCATGGTCCCCAAGAGGAGGGTATAGGGGACCACCCTCCCCCACCTCCACCAGCTGACTCACCTGTGCAAATATTCTCTCTTTCAGAAAAGAACAATTTGTCCTTCATTGAGACCTCAGCCTTGGATTCCACCAACGTAGAGGAAGCTTTCAAGAACATTCTCACAGGTGGTCACAGGGCCCAGCTGGGATCACAGAGGGTGGGCGTGGGAAGGGCACCAGCCACATGGGTCACGTGCTCCAGAACGCAGCCCCTGAACCTTCCTTCCTTAAAACTGCTGTTCAGTCTGGACATGAGGACAAACAGGGCACCCTCCACAGCGTGAGGCCAGATCCCACCCCTGCTGGCACTCAGGGCACAGAGACCCTCTAAGCCCAGCTCCCGTAGATGGGCCCTGCCATGGCTTCACTAGAGAACAGCCCACAGGGTCAGCTGGGGAGGCAGGTGGTCTCAGGGTCCCAGAGCCCCTGGGCTTCTGGGAGTTTCTCCTGAGGGAGGAGGGCCTCTGATCTTAAAGAATGAGAGGCCTGGGCTGGGAGTTACATCTGCAAACAGATATGGGTCCTTCCCTCGCTGAGTACACAGCCAGCATTGGGGATGGGCAGGGAGCCTCCAGGAGCCCAGCCCATGGCATGGCTCCCCCTGACGTGATGGGGGTGCACAGGGCACAGTGGGAGCCTTTGGAAGGGGATCCAGCTCAGCATCCAGGGCGCTACCGTGAGGAGGTGACATCCAGATGAGTCCTGTGGGAGGGGGAGGTAACCGAGATTGGGGGCATGCAGCACATTCACCCTGTGTCGTTCTCCCCGCTCCTGCCCCCGCAGAGATCTACCGCATTGTGTCACAGAAGCAGATCGCGGACCGCGCAGCGCACGACGAGTCCCCCGGAAACAACGTGGTGGACATCAGCGTGCCACCCACCACCGATGGACAGAAACCCAACAAGCTGCAGTGCTGCCAGAACCTGTGACCGCCCCGCGCCTGGTCTCAGCGTGCGTGCACGTCCTCGTCCTCCGCCCACCCCTCCCTGCCCTGTCCTCCCTGCCCACCCCCTCCGCCCCTCTGTGACTGGCTCCTGCCCTCCCATCGAGCTCCGCACAAAGAACAGGAGTTGAGCGGCATCTCCTGTCCTGCCCAAGGAAAGCTAGAAGCCCCGGCTGCTGCACCTGCTCTCCTTGGGTCCCAGTGGGCATCTCAGCGGGGCGGGGAGGGTGGCAGGATGGACCGGGCCGGCCAGAGGCCAAGAGGATGGGCACACCGAGCAGGCTTCTCCAGTTTTCCACGGTAGCCTCTGGGGAGCAATCGCCGCCCTCCCTCTCTGGCCAGCTGGCCCAGCTGGCCCCCGGTTCCCAACCAGAACCCCATTCCAGGCTGAAGCCCGAAGAGCAAGGCGCCAGGGGCCAGGCAGACGGACACTCTTGGCTCTCGGCATCCCGCTCCCCCGAGCATAGCCAGCAGCGCACATGCCTTCGACCTCTCCCGTGCGTGCGCGACTCCAGCTCCTGCCTGTAGATTGATGCTGGGAGAAGACCCTCTCCCCACCTCACCCTCCTTTTTGCACGCGGCGCGCTCTCCACCCACCACCCCCTCCCTGTGCCCTTCTCTCTGTCTTGTCTCCCTGTCTGGTCAGGAACCTGTTTGCAAGTGAAGCAATATCTCCGTGTTTTGTATATACAACCGCTCTTGTAGCCTTTGGTTTTTTTGTTATTGTAGAGAAACACAAATTCTTTATACACTTTGTAAGATTTATGCCAAACCCTAGCTCTCGATCTCTTATTCTTCCTGTGGCCCCTGCACTGTTGCCCCGATGCCTCGTTTCTCTCGCCCGGTTACTAAAATGTATAATCCGACTTCCTGTACAGAAACCTGCCGCTGCGCCTTTGTCTTCTTTCTCTCCACTAGGCGGCGCTCCCGAGCCAGGGTCCCTCGCTGCAAGCTCCAGCCGCCCTGGCTCAGCCCCCTGCCCAGGACAACGCGGAGCACCCTGAGCTGACCACGGGGGTCTTGGGGTGGGCGAGGGTGTGGTTGGGTGGACCTTCTTCTTGCTGCCCGTGTGGCAGGGAGGAAGGGAAGGCGAGGGCTTGGGCAGATAAACTCCCTGGCCCTAGGACAGCCAGCCCTAAGACCGGAGGGTGCCCCTTGGGAAGGGGTGGGCTGTGCCCGCTGCTCCCTGTTCTCAGCCCCCCGGTTGGGGTTCACTGCTTTCATCCACTGCCCACCCACCTAGCCACCACCTCACCTGTCACCTTGCCCAGGGAGGTTGGCGATGCCAGTCCCACCCCAGCTCCTTCCATCCCAGACTGACCTTTGAGGAGGGCCCACGGTGGGGGGGGACACTGGTGATAGAGAAGTGCAGAGGCGGGGTGGGCGGGCAACTGTTGCTGTGCCTCTCCTCAGGACCCAGCTTCTCCCGCTGGTCTGGGTGGCAGGGCTGGCTTGAGGGCCACTTGCCACTGCAGAGGAGGCTTATAGCCATCCCCCCAGGCCCATATGGGCCCTCCACCCTACCCTGCACTGATCACATGACCCAATGTGTGTTTCCTCTCACTGAGTGCCGGCAGCTGTTCTAGAAGCTCCAGCCTCTGGCTAAAGCCACTTGTGCCCTTGACCCCTAGGAGAGTCACCAGAGAGGGGGATGCATGCCCTCCAGGCTCTGGCTACCCTGCCTGGAGGGATGGGCGAGCCCAAACACATCTCTCCCAAAGAGCTCAGAGCCACAGGAGCTGTTCCGGCAGGGGCGGTGGAGTAAGTCAGGGTGCGTGATCCAGGCCAAAGGGGTATCCAGGGCCAAGGCCGTTGGTGGGAGAGCTGGGGGTCTGGTGGGGGCCGTTCATAACAGCCCTTGGGGGCGCTAAGTCCCCTGGGTTTGGACGGGGCAGGGCGTGGAGAGGGCGGATGGTGGAAGGAGAGGTCGGGAGGGCCAGGAAAAGTGGTGAGGCACCCTGAAGGGTTTCAAGCAGTCAGAAGATGAAATCTGAGACTTCCCTGGTAGTCCGGTGGTTAGGACTCTGCACTTCCACTGCAGGGGGCACGGGTTCATCCCTGGTTAGGGGAACTAAGATCCCGGATGCCCTGCAGCATAGCCAAAGGAAAAAAAAAATCAAATCTTTCTGGAGCATCTGTGACTGGCCAGCCCTGGGGCACATACCTGAGAACAAGAATGATGTGACCCTCTGCCCTTGGGGGTCACAGTACAGCGATGTTGTTTCAATTACTCTACATTCAGTGATTTACTAAGCACAGTGTGTTCTCTCTGTACCAGGCACTGGTTTTTTTGGGGTTTTTTTGCATTATGCGGGCCTCACACTGCTGTGGCCTCTCCTGTTGCGGAGCACAGGCTCTGGACGCTGACGCGCAGGCCCAGCGGCCATGGCTCACAGGCCCAGCCGCTCCGCGGCATGTGGGATCTTTCCGGACCGGGGCACGAACCCCTGTCCCCTGCATCGGCAGGCGGACTCTCAACCACTGCGCCACCAGGGATGCCCTGTTTTTTTTTTTTTTTTAATATAAATTTATTTATTTTGGCTGCGTTGGGTCTTCATTGCTGCACGCGGGCTTTCTCTTGTTGCAGTGAGTGGGGGCTTCTCATCACGGTGGCTTCTCTTGTTGCGGAGCACGGGCTCTAGGCGCGCGGGCTTCAGTAGTTGTGGCACACGGGCTTAATTGCTCCACAGCATGTGGGATCTTCCTTGGACCAGGGATCAAACCTGTGTCCCTGGCACTGGCAGGCGGATTCTTAACCACTGAGAAGCCCCAGGCACTGTTCTTAAGTCTTTTTTCTCTTTAATGGTAAAATAAACATAATTACCATAAAATATACATAACATAAAACTTACCATCTTAAAAACAAAACCATCTTAACTATTTAAGTGTACAGTTCAGTGACATTAAGTATCATATTGTACTAGCATCCGCACCATCCATCTCCAGAACTCTTCATCTTGCAAAACTGAAACTCTGTCCCCATTAAACACTAACTCCACCTCCCCCCTCCTCCAGCCCCTGTCAGCCACCATTGGACTTTCTGTCTCTATGAACCTGACTCTTCTAGCGACCTCCTATAAGTGGAATCAGACAGTATTTGTCCTCTTGTGACTGACTTCATTCACTGAACATCATGTCCTTAAGGTTCATCCATGTTGTAGCAGGTGTCAGACTCTCCTTCCTTTTTTTTTTTTTTTTTTGCGGTACGCGGGCCTCACGGGCCCAGCCGCTCCACAGCATGTGGGATCTTCCTGGACCGGGGCACGAACCCGTGTCCCCTGCATCGGCAGGCGGACTCTCAACCACTGCGCCACCAGGGAAGCCCTCTCCTTCCTTTTTAAGGCTGAATAATATTCCGTTGTGTGGATATTCCATTTCTTGTGTATCCATTCATCTGTTGATGGGCACTTGGGTTGCTTCCATCTTTTGGTTATTGTGAATCATGCTGCTATGAACATGAGTATGCAAATATGTTTGAGTTCCTGATTTTATTTCTTTTGGGTCCATACCCAGAAGTAGAATTGCTGAATCACATGGTACTTCTGTGTTTAATTTTTTGAGGAACTGTGTTAACCTAAATAAATTATGATACATAAAAGATAAGAACATGATTCCACACATACACACAGAAATGTTTTGGACTTCCCCGATGGAGCAGTGGTTAAGGATCCACTATAGTGGCATCCCTATAGTGTCTTTTTGCTTTTTTAAAAATTTGACATAAAATTCATATAACATAAAATTCGCCATTTAAGTACCACTTTAAAAAGTACATTCAGTGGTTTTTAGGGTATTCACAGTGTTGTGCAACCTTCACCACTCTGAAGTTTTCCTCCACTCTGAAAAGAAACCCAACATCCATTAAGCAGTTACTCCCTCTCCCCCCATCCCCCAGCCCCTAATCTGCTTTCTGTCTCTATGGACCCAGAGTGACTTTTTTTTTTTTTTTTTTTTTTTTTTTTTTGCAGTACACGGGCCTCTCACCGCTGTGGCCTCTCCCGTTGTGGAGCACAGGCTCAGGACGCGCAGGCTCAGCGGCCATGGCTCACGGGCCTAGCCGCTTCGTGGCATGTGGGATCTTCCTGGACTGGGGCACGAACCCATGTCCCCTGCATCGGCAGGCGGACTCTCAACCACTGCGCCACCAGGGAAGCCCCCAGGGTGACATTTAATGTGTCCTGTTTTCCCCTGAATTTCCTGTAAATGAATAGTTAGATCTAGAGGTTGATCGGATTTAGGACTGGACACTTCATAGGTGGTATCGTGTACATAACCCCAGGAGGCAGGTAATGTCAGCGCATTTCTCATTCGTGGTGGTAGCGCCTGCTGATAAGCATCACCTAGATTCATAATCCATTAAGACTTACAAAGTGGTGATAGTCAAATCTGCCACTTCTTCATTTACTTTTGGGATAGGTCTATAAAGAGAAATTTCCCCTCATCTATGTGGTTACCCCGAGGTACAGATGGTGTAAGTCAGCATAAATACTTAATTCTCTTGTTTGCTTGTCGATTTTCAAACTTCATAATTGTCAAGATTTTGAGTTGGTTCCCAAGTAGACTTCGAGAGTGACTGGCTGGACGGGGGAGGGATAAATTAGGAGGTTGTGATAAACATATATACACTACTTACATAAAATAGATAACAAACAAGGACCTACTGTATAGCACAGGGAACTATACTCAATATTTTGTAATAAACTATAAGGGAAAAGAATCTGAAAAAGAATTTATATATATATATACATATATATATCTGAATCACTGTGCTCTACACCTGAAATTAATATGACATTGTAAATCAACTATACTTCAATTTAAAAAAAATACATGGAAAACAGTAAAGTAAGCAAAAAATTGAAGAAAAGATAAGCTAGGGATAACTGCCAATCAGTTTTTGATTGACATATGATAACCAGTGTTACTGATTTTATATATAATGCCATAAAAATTGAACAGAACAAAATGAAAGAAAAAAATAGGTTTTCCAATCTGTACTCCTGTAAAATAAAATAAAAAGGAATTACTAGAAAAATGAAAAAAAAACTTGCTGGTTATTTATTTTTTAGTTAAAATGAATAGATTCAGCTCCTCTGTCGGGGCCAAGCTTTCAACCAGTGTGCCCAATGGGGGTGGAATTAAACAGGAAGTTTATATCTGGGACTGGGCCTTGGCCAGGGTGTCTAGGGTTTGGTTACACACTGGGTGGGGGTCAGGGGTGGGGTGGGGTGCTGGGGAATGAGCACTGAGTGTGACGGGAACCAGGTTTTTAATTTTATTTATTTTTATTTTATTTATTTATTTATTTATGGCTGTGTTGGGTCTTCGTTTCTGTGCGAGGGCTTTCTCTAGTTGCAGCAAGTGGGGTCCACTCTCCATCGCGGTGTGCGGGCCTCTCACTGTCACGGCCTCTCTTGTTGTGGAGCACAGGCTCCAGACGTACAGGCTCAGTAATTGTGGCTCACGGGCTTAGTTGCTCCGCGGCATGTGCGATCTTCCCAAACCAGGGCTTGAACCCGTGTCCCCTGCACTGGCAGACAGATTCTCAACCACTGCGCCACCAGAGAAGCCCTGGGAACCAGGTTTTTCACAGTCACAGGACTTTAGAAACATATAAAGGGGCTGGGATAAACCTTGGTGTTGAATTCGAATCTGAGATATTGGTGTGCACTCATGGGTTTAAAGACATAAGATAATATAGGGACATATTGTAACATATTACAATGAGAGAAGCAAGAAATAATGACACTGGCCTTCCTGGTGGCGCAGAGGTTAGGAATCCACCTGCCAGTGCAGGGGACACGGGTTAGAGCCCTGGTCCGGGAAGATCCCACATGACGCGGAGCAACTAAGCCCGTGTGCCACAACTACTGAGCCTGCGCTCTAGAGCCCCGTGAGGCACAACTACTGAAGCCCGCGTGCCTAGAGCCCATGCTCCACAACAAGAGAAGCCCCCGCAATGAGAAACCCACGCACCGCAAAGAAGAGTAGCCCCCGCTCGCTGCAACTACAGAAAGCCTGCGCACAGCAAAGAAGACCCAAGCAGCCAAAAATAAATAAATAAATAAATTTGTTTAAAAAACAAAAAGAGAAAAGAAATAATGATACTGTGGTAGCAATGAGCCCACCTGGCACCCAGATCTTGGTTTCTAAATATCATTCCCCACTAAACAGAAGGAAAGCTCCTTGGAGAAAGGGTGGAGTCCAGAGCTGGGGCAGGTAAAATTTCAAGAAAAAACCACCCTGGAACATCTTGTTGAGCCAATAAGGAAGGAAGTGCCAAAGATGGAATTAGAAAACAATCATCATTTAGCAACCATTATCTGATAGAAGAGACAGACATGCTAGACACCTCCGTGCCACTCCCTTTTTCCTGCCTTCATTGAGGATGTGCTGCCTGGAGCCACAGCAGCCATCTAGCTACATGAGAAAAAGGCCAAGAGAATCTACGTCATTAACCCTAATATCATTTGACCAAATCAATGCCAGCAGCCATCCTCCTCCAGAATTCTTGTAAATAAAAATAAAACCCTCTTTGCTAACAACAGCAACAAAATTTAATTCAGGCAAGAATCATCAGTGAATATTAAATCTGGTGGGTGAAGGTCTGTTGAGGAGCGGATATTTAATTAGTTTCATGGTATTTTCCAATAAGGCACTTACTGATAAGTGCAACACTAACTCATGCTGGAGAAACCTGGAAGACACCATTTAATTAATTAATTTATTTATTTAAAAAATATATTTTTTGATGTGGACCATTTTTAAAGCCTTTATTGAATTTGTTACAATATTGCTTCTGTTTTATGTTTTGGTTTTTTGGCCGCAAGGCATGTGAGATCTTAGCTCCCCGACCAGGGATGGAACCCACACCCCCTGCATTGGAAGGGGAAATCTTAACAACTGGACCGCAGGGGAAGTCCCTGGAAGACAACGTTTTAACATAATCAGGTTAATATAATTAGGGTAGTTTATAAGTAGTGGAAGAAATCAACATTCTTTGCCTCCTGATACATGCACTGAGAACACAACATCACTTCTGTGGTTTCTGTCCTAAATGCATGTCATGAGGAAATATTAAAGAAAAGCAAATAGAGAGGCTTTCTACAAAATAAGTAGCCAGTAATCTCCAAAAATATCAAGGTCATAAAAGACAAGGAAAGAATGAGGAATTGTTCTAGACTGCAGGAGACTGAATTAGACAGCAAAATACAACATGGGATCCCGGGACGGATGCTGGAGCTTTAAAGAACTTACTGAAACTCTGAATGGGATTTGGGAATTACCTGGTGATATTGGATCCATATTAATTTCCTGATTTTGAAGATCATACTGTGATTATGTGGAAGAATGTGCTTTACTTAAGAAATAAACTGGGACTTCTCTGATGGCACAGTGGTTAAGAATCCGCCTGACAATGCAGGGGACACAGGTTCAAGCCCTGGTCCGGGAAGATTCCCCCATGCCGTGGAGCAACTAGGCCCATGTGCCACAGCTACTGAGCCTGCACTCTAGAGTCTGCGAGCTACAACTACTGAGCCCATGTGCCACGACTACTGAAGCCTGTGCGCCCGAGAGCCTGTGCTCTGCAACAAGAGAAGCCACCACAGTGAGAAGCCCGTGCACCACGACAAAGAGTAGCTCCTGCTTGCCGCAACTAGAGAAAGCCCAAGTGCAGCAATGAAGACACAATGCAGCCAAAAATAAAAATTAATTAATTAATAAATTTAAAAAAATTAATAAAACCAATCGGTTAAAAAAAAAAAGAAGGAAACACTAGGGACTTCACTGGTGGTCCAGTGATTAAGAATCAGCCTTCCGGGGCTTCCCTGGTGGCGCAGTGGTTGAGAGTCCGCCTGCCGATGCAGGGGACACAGGTTCGTGCCCCGGTCTGGGAAGATCCCACCTGCCGTGGAGCGGCTGGGCCCGTGAGCCATGGCCGCTGAGCCTGCACGTCCTGAGCCTGTGCTCCACAACGGGAGAGGCCACAACAGTGAGAGGTCCGCGTACCGCAAAAAAAAAAAAAAAAAAAGAATCGGCCTTCCAGTGCAGGGGATGAGGGTTTGATCACTGGTCAGGAAACTAAGATCCCACATGCCTCGGGGCAACTAAGCCCGTGCACCTCAACTACTGAGCCCACTTGCCACAACTAGAGAGGACCCCGCCTGCCTCAAAGAAAGAAAGAAACACTGAAGAATTAAGGGTTAATGAGACACCATGTGTGTATCTTATACTCAAAGGATTCAGAAGTGTTAACAATTGGGGAATCTGGGCAAAGTGTTTATGGGAGCTCTGTGCATTTTTTCTGCAACTTTTATGTAAATTTGACTTTTTTTTTTTTTTTTGCGGTAAGCGGGCCTCTCACTGTTGTGGCCTCTCCCGTTGCGGAGCATAGGCTCCGGACGCGCAGGCTCAGCAGCCATGGCTCACGGGGCCCAGCCGCTCCGCGGCATGTGGGATCTTCCCGGACCGGGGCATGAACGCGTGTCCCCTGCATCGGCAGGCGGACTCTCAACCACTGCGCCACCTGGGAAGCCCTCATTGTTCCATTTTTGAAAAATGTAAGCTAGTACAGCACAAAAGAATTTAAGGTAATTGAGCTGATCTACATATTCAGTAAAGGCAGGGGAAGGGGAAGAAAGGAGTATTGAGGCAATTCTCCATCCCACCTCAAGCTCTTCGCCATTGTCAGTTCCATTGCTTCTTTAGGGAAATATTTTTGGACTTTCCAAATATTCCATGATATGCCTCCCTCACTCGCTATAATTTATCACCTTTGTAATTAATAATTACATAATTGACTGCTTAATGTCTATGTCATTCCCTAGACTGAGGTCCATGAGGGCAGCAATATTTACTCAACATTGTGTCCACAGCGCCTAGCACAGTGCCTGGTTCATAATAGGCCCTATTATTGATGCTTATTACATCTAATGAATGAATTTGTTGTATGTATGAATGAATGTGAATGATAAATAAATGATGTTGGCTTTAGGCTCTTCCACGGCCCCTTAACCTCTCTAGACTTCCGTAGTTCCTCTCTGTAAAATGTGATCGGACGGTTCATCCCTCCCCCAGGATTGGCGAGAAGCCTAAGACAGGTGACTAACACAAATCCCTTCGCTGGTGTCGCGTTGAATTCTGTAACGGTTTTATTTATTAACTGGTCTTCTGCAGGTGGCGCCACGTGCCCCGCTCGTGCCCCGCTCGTGCCCCGAGTCGGCATGGGGCGGGACCAGGGATGGGGGCGGGGCAGAGACTGGGGTGGAGCCAGGACGCAGCAGGGGCGGGGCCAGCAGCTGCGGCGCCGCCGGGCCTGTGCGGCCCAGGACGTCCCCGTCGCCTCTGGCCCCGCCTCCCAGGGCGGGACTTCTACGGCGATTGGCCAGTGTAGGCGAGAGGCGGTTGCCATTGGTTCGTGGCGCCGTCTGCTTGGCGGGCGGTGTCCCGACGCAGGTGCCGGCCGGAGCGGAGCTAGCGGCGCTGACGAGACCGGCCGGGCCGGGACCAAGGCCCGGGCAAGCGGAGGGGCCTGCGCGGCCGCCCGGCCCGGCCGCGGATCAGGTAGGTACGGGCGGGAGGATGGGGCCGGAGGGTGCCGATCCGCGGGCCGGCCCCGAGTTTGAGGCCCGAGCCCGGCCCCCAGTCGGGACGGCCGGGCTCGGACAGTCGGCCCCAGCCTTCCCAGGGACTAGGTGATCGCAATTTCCGTCTTTGCAGAAGGCAGGAGGTCCTCTGGGGGCCGGCACACAGTAGGTGCCTCTCCGAGCCTCGGTCTCCTCATCTGTGAAACCGGGTCATCCCAGTACCAACCTAATCGGGCTGTTGGGAGGAATCAGGAGGTAGCAAATGAGGAAAGCGCTCTGCACACAGTAGGCGGTCAATAAATGACCAGGCACCTTCCCCAACCTCCTCCTCAGAGGGGCTCTGCCAGGAAAATAGTAAATATAATGACCCAGGCACTTGCTTAGCAGAGTGCCTGGCTGTTCGTGGGTGCTCAAAACGGGATAGCCAGAATTTATAGGATTAGGTCATTTAGTCCTCTAGCGACAATATCAAGTGGAAGTACTAGAAACGTTCCCTGCTATACGGATGAGGAATGAAGGCTCAGAGAGGTCAAGCCTTTTGCCCAGGGCTACACAGCGAGTAATGATCAGAGCTGCGATTAGAGCCTGGCCTTCAGTGCAGGGCCATGCAAGTACTGAAGGGCATACAGGAGCCTCTCTGTGGTAAGTGAAGAGGAATGAATGCATTTCACAGGCTCCATGTTTATCCTAAAAAATAATAACAGTGAGCATTTGTTGAGCGCTTACTGTGTGCCAGGCACTGGCTGTGCCTTGTCTCATCAAACCCTACCAACAACTCTGTAAGCTGATGATGGTAATTATCATAAGAGCTAATATTTATCGACTTTCTCATATTTATGCATGTATGAGCTGGGTTTCATTGGGACCCCCATTATACAGAAGAGAAAACTGAGGCCCAGAGAGCAAAGAAGCTGGACTGAGATGACACTCTGGGGAGCTAGGGCCCTCTGACTCTTCTTCCCTTGGTTTCCTGCCCTCAGAAAAAAGGAGTCTGGGTAGGTGTGGAAAGGTTGTGGTTCCCCAGCACCACCCCAGACAAGCCTAGCCAAGGGCGAGCTTCGCTGGAGGAATTGAGCCTGGGTGCTCCTTCCCAGGAAGCCCCTCAGCAGACACAGTCCACTAGCTTCATCAACTTATTTGACAAAGGAGAATAATGAGGCCCAGAGAAGCCAAGTGTCTTGTTCCAGGACAGACAGCATTAGTAACAGAGTCAGGACTTCAAAGAACCCAGATCTCTTGAGTCCCAGACCCACTCACTGGACTAAGTTCAAATCCTGGCACTGTCCTGACTTAGCTTGTGATCTTGGGCAAGAAGCTGCCCCTCTCTGAGCCTCAGTCTCCTCACCTGTCAAATGGGGGTAATTATTGGACTTACATCTTAGTTTTGTTGTGAAGACTCAGTGAAATCCATCTCTCAAGCACTGGGCCAAGTTTGCTTGAGGCATTGGCTCTCTCTGCCATCCCAGCAGCCCCAGAGCTGCAGCCACCCTATCCTTGCATCCAGCCTCGAGTTTGGCCTTTTGCAAGCCCAAGCCTCTGTGCTTTGCACAGATCTCTAGCCTCTAAATATTTCTGATTCCCATCATGGGTGCTGGCAGACCAGGGTCTGGGGGGCGGGGTCAAGAGACCTGGCTCTCCCAACCCTGCACTTACACAGAGGAGGGGCTGAAAAATTAATGCAGGAACTCTGTACTAGACACAGGGCCAGGTGCTGGAGAGACTGATGAATGGAAGACAGACGTGGTTAAACCAGTAGATGAAGAAATAAGAGCATTTCATGGGAATTCCCTGGTGGTCCAGTGGTTAGGACTCTGCTCTTTCACTGCTGAGGGTCCAGGTTCAATCCCTGGTCGGGGAGGTAAGATCCCACAAGCTGTGTGGCGCGACCAAAAAAGAAAAAAAAAGAAAAGAAATAAGAGCATTTCAGGCCCGTAGGCAGAGAGTCTTCTGCGCTGTTTCTAAGGCCGCTGAGTCACTGGACCCCCTGGGTCTGGCCTTTGCCTGGTTCTTGGATGGATCGAGAGGGAGCCCACTGTGGCCGTATGCCTGAGCACCCTCTCCAGTATCTGCTGCCTCAGGAATAAAGGCGGCATTGGCCTCTCAAAAAAAAAAAGGAAAGAGCATTTCAGAGAGGGGTACATTCTGTAAGGGCAATAACGTGGACACCAATGGCACTTTGACCAGAGTGGTCAGGGAAAACCTCTCTGGGGAGGTGACCTTTGAAGGGGACACTTATAACAACTGTTTGAGTTCAGTAAGCTTAGCACAGTACCCGGCTTGCAGTAGGTACTTAATAAACAGTAGCTGCTATTATTATTTTGGTGATTTGCAGGCCTTGCATTAGCAGATTTTACCAGTGCTTTTTGTTTTTGTTTTTCCCCTGACAGTAAAAGAAATGATAGAACTTAATATACAGTAGCTGTGATGTTTCTTGTGATGCCCAATTACTTGCAGAAATGTGAAGGCCAATCCTTGGAGGGGCAAGAAGAGTGGATTCCCCTCTGCCTGCATTCCCTTGGGTAACCCAGTGACTTCCCTGCTGGCCTCTGAGCTGGAAATTCTGGGTGCAGGCACTCGGAAGGGACAGCAGTGTACACAACATGGCAGGCCTGGCCACTGCCCTGAGGATGTTATCTCAGTCATGCAGCCTTCCTCCCAGCCTCCTCCTGCCTCTGGGCTGACACTTGCTTATGTGGCCAACAGCAGCCCAACTATAGAGGCTCAGAAGGGCCTGCTGAGCCTGGAGGTCTTCTGGCTGAGCTGTTCAGAGACTGTTGATCTGGCAGCAGACTGTCCTGGTGCAAAAAGTTAGCCGATGACTTACACTGCTTCCCTCCCGCCCCTCTTTGGGTCTCAGAGTTTGACTGGCAAGGGTTGGTAAAAAACAAGTGTGGGGGGACCTCAGCGAGTGTTTCGGGGGTCTCTGGATCATAGTTCCTAGGGACAAACGGTGGAGTATGAGACAAGTTTGGGACAGAGATCCTTAGCTCCAGGGCACCTGTATTGGTTTCAAGAGTCCTCTGTTACTTTCATGAAATTCTCCAAGGGAAACACACAAGACTTGCTGGCTGGTTCTGTGACGGAAGAAGAGCTTGCCAAGGGTTCCTTTTGGCAGGTCAGACCCTGGGGTGGGGGACAGAATCCTGCTGAAGTCTCCCACCCAGAGCAGACTTCAGATTGGTCTGGTGGCCTCTCCTTGGGGACAGAGGCATGGGTTAGAGCGGCTGCTCTGGTGGGTGGGGACAGATACTGCCATGGTCCTCCCCAGCCTGGGCCACTTCCTTGATAGCTTGAGTTATCAAGGAGTTCAGAGCCCCACAAGAGGCCGTCAACCAGGAGGGTCAAAGTGACTCACCATCCTGGTCTGCTGGGCCAAGTTTCTAGCTCAGTTCTGGCCCACTCCAAGGTGGGCGTGAGCCCAGGCCTGGCAATCCAATCCATGGAGAACAGTCTCTACATGGTTGGCGGGCATGGTTCTGTTCCTGGAAAGCGCCAAGCACAGGGCCTGCTACACAGAAGGTGTTCAATCACTGTTAGGTGCTGTTATCATGTCTGCAAAGGTGATAATGGGGGTGACCTGCATGCTTTGCAGGCTGGGCCGGGCTGGCCTTTCTTAGGAGAGTCAGAGGTAATATAATCAAGCCCCTGAGATGTGCCAGCCCTGGGCTGAGCTGCATGTGTGACCTTATTGAATCCTCACAGCCCCCTCCAAAGCCCCATTGTACAGATTGGGCAACCGAGGCTCAGAGAGCTGGATTCGGTGTGTGGCTTGCTAACCTTGCCCTTAATCTTCCTGCCGGCCTCTCCCCAGGCTCCTGGGACCATGGGCCTCAGGCCCTGAGGACGTGGGGCTCCCTGTGGCCATGACGACGGGTGACTGCTGTCACCTCCCTGGCTCCCTGTGCGACTGCTCCGACAGCCCCGCCTTCTCCAAGGTCGTGGAGGCCACGGGCCTCGGGCCACCCCAGTATGTGGCACAGGTGACTTCAAGGGACGGCCGGCTCCTCTCAACTGTCATCCGGGCCTTGGACACACCGAGGTTAGTGGTGGCCAAGCAGCGATCTTTGCCTTCACTCACTTCGCTCTCGGGCCCAAGGGATTTCCTCCCAGCCCTGCCTGGGGTCAGAAATCCAACTGCGGGAATCCCCTGGCGGTCCAGTGGTTAGGGCTTGGTGCTTTCCCTGCCGGGGCCTGGGTTCGATCCCTGGTCGGGGAACTAAGATCCCACTAGCCGTGGGCCAGAAAAAAAACAAAAAAGAAATCCAGCCACCTAGAGGGGCCAGGTGGGCAAATAAACTAGTAATCACCACGTGGAAACTGGCTAGCCAGGTCTGATTCTTCATGAAAAGCAGAAACTCCAGATTACTGGGTAAAATCTGAAGGTCCGATGTTGGTGAGTAGCTCACGTCTTGGGGAGGCTGCTTGAGGAAGTGGCTGGCTATGGACTCAGGGTGCCTGGGCTCAGGTCCTGAGTAGAAGCCTCTCTCCCTGTACAACCTGGGAAAAGTTGCTTCACCCCCGTATCTCTAAACTGGGGACACCTTCCTCACTGGGTTGTTTTGAGAGTACGTGGCCGTGGTCCACATAAAGTGCCCGCAAGGGGCTTTGCCACCTCATAAGCATTTGATAAATGTATTTAAACCTCAGTGCCAGCCTTCCAGACCCACGTGTGAGCTGAGTCTGCCTGGTTCGCCAACTTGTCACCAGTCCCAAGGAAAAGAGATTTAAGGAAACCCCACACAAATTTAAATCCACTTTAACTCACTAAGATTTAATCTGGCCACCAGTTTTTCAAGTTTAATGTATTTCATCATGTTTACTTGAGACAATTTAATTCATAAGCTTTTCTTTCCAATTTTTTGTATTGTTACGATATAACACAATTTAGCTTCTTGGCCATTTTATTTTTATTTTTTTAATTAATTAATTTTATTTATTTATCTTTGGCTGTGTTGGGTCTTCGTTGCTGCACGCGGGCTTTCTCTAGTTGTGGCGAGCGGGAGCTACTCTTCGTTGCGGTGCGCGGGCTTCTCTTGTTGCAGAGCATGGACTCTAGGTGCACAGCTTCAGTAGTTGTGGCATGCGAACTCAGTAGTTGTGGCTCGTGGGCTCTAGAGCACAGGCTCAGTAGTTGTGGCGCACGGACTTAGTTGCTCCTTGGCATGTGGGATCTTCCCTGACCAGGGCTCGAACCTGTGTCCCCTGCGTTGGCAGGCAGATTCTTAACCACTACACCACCAGGGAAGCCCTCTTGGCCATTTTAAAGTGTACAGTTCAGTGGCTTTAAGTACATTCACAGTGTTGTGCAACCATCACCACCATTCAACCCCATAACTCTTTTGATCTTGCAAAACTGAAACTGTCCTCATTAGACACTCACTCCCCAGCCCCTGGCCCCCACCATCTACTTTCTGTCTCTGTGGATCTGACTCCTCTAGGGACCCCCTGTGAGTGGAATCACACATTATTTGTCCTTTTGTGATGGCTTCTTTCACTGAGCATCATGTCTTCAGGGTTCATCTGTGTGGTAGCAGGTGTCAGAGTCAATTCATAAGCTCTTCATTCAAAACATAAAAAGAAGCAGATGGAAGCCTTGCAGTGCTTTGGAGGGAGCCCACTGCCAGTCACCTTGTAAGTCTTTGCCTGGCATCATTTCTTTCAGGAAGCCTTGCCTAAGCCCAGATGAGATTGGAGTTCTCCTTCTGGGCTTCCTCCAGGGTCTTGGTTTTTATGTCTGCATCTCCATCAGACCCCCTGAAGTCAGGACAGGGTTTGTGCTGCTTGAGCCAGGCTGGGAGCAAGGGGACCCTTAGTGGGCCCAGGGGCCTCCTAGCCAGAGCTGCCGGGGTGGGGGGCAGGGAGGAAGTCTCCCTCCATGGGGTTCCTGGGGACCACTGAGTGAGTTGACGTCACCTTGCCCCACCCTCCCTTTTTACACCTGGGGAAACCGTGTCCCAGAGGGAGCTGGACCCCTGCCAGTGTCACTGAGCAGAGCTGAGGCATGAACCTAGGGCTCCCCCTTGGGTGTGGGGGGCAGGAGGAGAAGCCTGTTTGGTCCTGTCAGCCTCCCCTGCAGCCCTCAGAGACCCAGGCAAGCAGCAGTACCAGAGTGGCCCCTCCGCGGGCAGCTGGTGGTCAGGACAGCTCTGCCCACTGAGACTGACCGCAGGGTCCTCCTGATCTACCCCTCTGCCATTTTTAATTTTTTTGGCTGGATTGTATGGTAGTGCTTTTTTTTAATTTTTAAATTTTTAATATAATTTAATATATATTTAATATAATTTTTAAAGGTTACAGTCCATTTACAGTTATTACAAAAAATTGGCTCTATTCCCGGTGCTGTACAATACATCCCTGTAACCCAATAGTTCGTACCTCCCACTTCCCGACCCTCACGTTGCCCTTCTCCTCCCTCTCCCCTCTGGTAACCACTAGTTTGTTCTCTATATCTCTGAGTCTGCTTTTTGTGTTGTTATACTCACTAGTTTCTTGTATTTTTTAGATTCCACACATAAGCGTATAGTAATTGTCTTTCTCTGTCTGACTCATTTCACTCAGCGTAATACCCTCCAAGTCCATCCATGTTGCTGCAAATGGCAAAATTTCATTCTTTTTGACAGCTGTCTCTTCTGCCTTTTTGTTTTGTTTTGTTTTTTGGCCGCACCGTGAGGCATGTGGGATCTTAGTTCCCCGGCCAGGGATCGAACCTGTACTCCCTGCAGTGGAAGCGCAGAGTCTTAACCACTGGACTGCCAGGGAAGTCCCCCCTCTGCCTTTTGATGCAGCTCAATCCCAACTTGCCCAGGCTGAAGGCCAGGGCAGAACAACCCTTCCCAGAGAGAGGGCTGCTGTTTTCCCAAAGGGTTGTCATCATCCAGGGACGGGGCCCTCTTTACAGCCTCCTGGCCAATCTCGCCAGGAGGAAACGAAGATCCTCCACTGCCACTGCTGGGAGGTGCTGGGATCGGCAGAGGCCACACAAGCAGGTCACTGTCCCCCTCCTTCTCTTCACTCACCCTGTAACTCCTCCTCCCAGCCAGCCTGTGCCATCTGGGAGCAACAAGGGTGGGGCTGAAAGATACTGTCCCCAGCACCTGGCTGGTTCCATGACCATAAAATCAAGCCTTCCATTTCACTTCAGAGGAGACCCTGATTCCTGGGGGCCCATGGCACCCCAAGTGGGGCAGAAAGTTCTGGACCCTGAAACCTTCAGAGGACAAAGAGGAAGGCCCAGGAGGTATCTCCAGGGCCCAGGACAATCCACAAAGGCTCAGGCTTGAGGGCCAGCATCTGGGGCCCCTCTGGCCTCTGTGAGGCCTCCCTTCTCTCCGCCCCCTGGTCTATGAGCCAGGCCCTCCCGGAAGCTGCCCTGAGCATTTCCACACCCCCAGCCCTTCCACCTGGCCTCATCCCGCTGCCCGATTCCCCATGGCATCCATTTCCATCTCCCTTCTGCCCATGGAGCATGCTCTGGGCAGCCCCACTGGGATCTGTGGATGTCTCACCTGCTCTCCCATCCCATTTCCTCCTCAACTGTATCATTTGCATGATTTTCCTGCCAGAATTTCGGGAGTAAAGCCCATTTCTCTTGCCCTACTACCGGTGGCAGGCAGCCTAGTGGCTCAGAGTATACAGGCCCTGGAGTGACTTCCTGGGTTCCAATCCCAGCTGTGCCCGACGACTAGCTGTGTGACTTCTGCACAAACAGATGCCTCAGTTTCCCTGTCTGTAAAACAGGGGCAAAAAGAACACCTTCCTCCCAGGCTCCCTGTGAGAATGAGAAAAATTAACCCAGATGTTGCCCTCCAAATTGTGCATGGGACCTCATCAGTGCTCAATCATAAATCAGTGTGTGCTTTGTTTTCTTGTGTTTTGTTTTCTCTGAACTTACACCTCTGAAGTAGGGTTCTTCAGGGACAAACCCCAAAACCGACATGGCTCTCCCTCAAGGTCCTCGTCACTTCTACTTCCCGGCTTGGTTTCCGGAGCAGGGATCCCTTTCCTGTTCACTTTTTTTTTTTTTTTTTTTTTTTTTTTTTGCGGTGCGTGGGCCTCTCACTGTTGTGACCTCTCCCGTTGCGGAGCACAGGCTCCGGACACGCAGGCTCAGCGGCCATGGCTCACAGGCCCAGCCGCTCCGCGGCATGTGGGATCTTCCCGGACCAGGGCATGAACCCGTGTCCCCTGCATTGGCAGGCGGACTCTCAACCTCTGCGCCACCAGGGAAGCCCCTTTTCCATTCACTTGATGTGTGTGGGGAGTGTGGGAGCAGAGGGGAGCCCGGCATGCTCTTTTGACCTTGGAGGAAAAAGTAGCAGCCCAGGCACAGGATTGAGGACCAGAAAGCAGACCTGAGGGGTCAGCTCAGCTCTTGGGTTTCAAAGCAGCCAGGCCCCGCCCCACAGCCGGAGACACTGAGAAAAGGATAGAAAGTTTCTGAGGGGAAACTGGCGTTATCTGGAAAACAACTCTCCTGCTCCGCCTCCTCCGTGTGTTCCCGCAGTCCTCTCTCTGGGCAGAAATGTCTGGAAAACAATGACTCATGTGCTGGACAGCCGCTGGGGCCACCAAGGCCACGCCCCTGGCCTCCTGAGCTGCCCCAGGAAGGACCCAGCATCCCCAGAGACCAAGCTGGGGCCGAGACTTCCCTGAAGCAGCTTCCTGCAGACGCATTTTATGTTTGTTTTCCGAGCCTCACTAGAGCAGAAGAGCCAGGGAGCTCTTCTCCCTGGACGCACAGGTTTCTTAGGTAGCATGGCCTTCAGGTATGGCTGGATCCAGAGCTTCTGATGGTGTCCTTGAGACTCTGCTTCTCCCTATCTCTTGGCTCCACCTTCCTCTGTTTCCCTCTGTTTTGGCATCATTTACAGACTCCATGTGGGGACCAGGCTGCTGCCAGCAGCTCCAGACTTACATCAGCCATGCTGCCTGTAGTTCTGGAGTTTAGGGAAGAAAAAAAAAAAAAAAAAGAATTTCAGGAATCAATTCCCAGTGGCTCTGATTGCATCACACATGCTGTTCCCTGAGTCGGCCCCTGTGACCAGGGATGTGTGGTGTTTTGATTGGTGAGGCCTGAGGTCATCAGGGGTGTCGTCTTGAGGACCAAGAGTTGAGAGTGGATTGGTTGCCCAGCACAATCAGGGTGGCATTGTAGGAGAAGGAGGAGTGGATGCTGGGCAGGCAGGTACAAGTGATGCTCACCCTGGGCCTAAAAAGGTGCCGCGGGAACCTTGGGGAGGGAGCACATCACTCCACCTGTGGGAGTCTGTGAAGGCTTCCCAAGGGAAAGGATATTTGGAGCCGGGCGTTGAAGGATGAATAGGAGTTCGCCAAGTAGCAGCATATAGGGGCGATGCTGAGCTTGTGATCCAGTGCATGTGAAGTAGGAATAGGCAGGAAACTTGATCATTACTCATGTGTCCCATCTCTGTGTCTAGCGATGGTCCATTCTGCAGGATCTGCCATGAGGGAGCTAATGGGGAGAGCTTGCTGTCTCCGTGTGGTTGCACTGGCACACTGGGCGCCGTGCACAAGAGCTGTCTGGAGAGATGGCTTTCCTCATCCAACACCAGCTACTGCGAGCTGTGCCACACGGAGTTTGCAGTGGAGAAGAGGCCCCGGCCCCTCACAGAGGTATATGCTTGGGAGCCTGAGGTTGGAGTGGGCAGGGGGGAAGAAGGCAGGTGTGGGGCCGGAGGAGGGAATTGCCCTGGAGGATCCTGGGGGGCTGGGGAAGCAGCTTCTCTATAGGGAGGAACCTCTCTCCTGTCCCCGGGGTCAGTTCTGCTGATGGGGTGGGGAACCGGGCCTGAGGTTCCAGACCTGACAGACCCTGTGCCTCCTCCCTGTTTTGGTCACTTCAGGTGACCTTAAGGCTGAGACCTGAGGAATGAGAAGGGAGGGCCCAACCTGAGGAAGGGCAGTCCTGACGGAGGGCACAGCAAGTGCAAAGGCTCTGAGGCCAGGAGAAGCTTGGTGTTTTGGGCAAAGCCCACGTGGCTGGAGTAGAGCTAGTTAAAGGAGGAGAGCGGCCTCGCCGGGGGGGCTCTGTGGGCCAAGCCTGGGAGCTTAGACTGTAGCCTGAGCGTGATGGGTGGGGGTTGAGATGGGGTATTCCCAGGCATGACGGGAGCCACATGGCTTTCCAGAGCATTGCTGGTTGCCCGGGTGCCCTCCAGGCTCCTCTCTGCCCAGCTTGGCTTGGCGTGGGGCAGCTGAGAGCTGCAGGCGGATGTCACTGTGCCAAAGTGTGGGCTCCTGGAAAGGCCCCTGGCCCACCCGGGACCTTGGGCTCTTAGGAGAACAGTTGGAGGGAGAGCCAGCCTGCCTGCACCGCTCACCCCCACACGCTCCCACCCCAGTGCCTTTGCACATGTTCTTTCTGCAGCCTCGAGCGCTGTCTCCCCCATTCTTCACCAGGCCCCTTCTGCTCATTTGGTTCTCTGCGGTGTCACCTCCTCGGCCTAGCCTTCCCCATCCTGATCATTCACCCTGTTTCATGCCTCCCCCGACTAGCATGGGAGCTATGGGCAGGGACTTTTTCCTGCCATCAACTGTGGCAGGCAGTGTAGCATAGAGGCCAAGACGCACAGGTCCTGGGACAAGACTTCCTGGGCTCCAGTTCTGGCTTTGTGGACGACTAGCCATATGAGTTTGCACAAATGGGTCAGCCTCTCCATGTCCTCAGTTTCCCCCATCTATAAAACAAGGTCATGGGACTTCCCTGGCGGTCCAGTGGTTAAGACTCCGTGCTTCCACTGCAGGGGGCATGCGTCTGATCCCCTGTGCGGCCAAAAAAACCAAAGAACCAAAAAACAAAAAACAAGGGCAGGAGTGCCCCGCACTTATCCAGGCCTGGCCTGTCATCGTCATCGTCTCCATAAATATTTGAAAGAAGGAACGAACGCAGGGAGGTGCCAGGCAGGAGGCTGGTCCTGCAGGGCCCAGCGATGAAGATGGGCGTCAGCACAGGGGGCGGAGGGCCTGGCGGTCCCGCACCCCGTCCCCCCGCAGAGGCTCGAGGGAGGGCGGTGCATGACGGTCTCTCTCAGCGGCTCCCCCTCTCTTCTTCCCCGCAGTGGCTGAAGGACCCAGGGCCTCGGACAGAGAAGAGGACACTGTGCTGCGACATGGTGTGCTTCCTGTTCATCACGCCTCTGGCCGCGATCTCAGGCTGGCTGTGCCTGCGCGGGGCCCAGGACCACCTCAGGCTCCATAGCCGGCTGGAGGCGGTGGGGCTCATCGCCCTCACCATTGCCCTCTTCACCATCTACGTCCTCTGGACGCTGGTGAGTGGCTGCCCGCCAGAGAGCAGGCATCTGGGAGCAGTCAGGCCCGGGGTTTGGTCAGTGGCTTGGAGGGGTTGGGGGGCGCCCTGCCTGCCTCGGTTTGTGGCTGGCCCTCGGTTTGTGGCTGGCCCTCGGGTGGAAGCAATTCCCAGCATCTCATGGAGCTCCAGATTCCAAGCTGGCCCAAGGTCCAGGGAGCCAGGCGTGAGCCTTCTGCCCCAAGGATACAAGGGCATGTGATCACCTCTGCTGAGTGCAGGCCCCGCCAGCCACGAGCTCCACCAAGACTGTGCTGGCGGTGGAGGTGGGGTGGGGTGGGGTGGAGGAGTGGGGGTGGGGAGAGGCAGAGGGACACCAAAAGGCTGCGGAAGAAAGAGCAGGAGAAAGAGAGACAAAGAGAGAGGACCATCAAGAGACAGACAAGGGACTTCCCTGGCGGTCCAGTGGTTAAGACTCCAGGCTTGCACTGCAGGGGGCAT
The DNA here is from genome assembly GCF_025265405.1 of Mesoplodon densirostris. NCBI lineage: Eukaryota > Metazoa > Chordata > Mammalia > Artiodactyla > Ziphiidae > Mesoplodon > Mesoplodon densirostris. Next base: position 146,898,904 of record NC_082663.1, on the reverse strand, counting down.
GGGTTGATCCCTGGTCGGGGAACTAAGGTCGATCGCCCCACGTGGGGGTGGGGTGGGTGCTGAGAGAGAAAACGACAGGGGTTGAGAGACAGGGAGTGTAGTGGGGTGTTGTCCCCGGCTTCTGGCAGGCATGAGAACCCTCACTCAGAGAGGAAAGGTCCCCAGAGTCTGGCCCCTCAAACAGAGCCACTGGCCTCCAGATGTGGGGCACTCCCTCCTCAAGAATTGTTTCCCAGCACATCCACCAAGCAGGTTTTTTTTTTTTTTTTTTTTTGCGGTACGCGGGCCTCTCACTGTTGTGGCCTCTCCCGTTGCGGAGCACAGGCTCCGGACGCGCAGGCTCAGCGGCCATGGCTCACGGGCCCAGCCGCTCTGCGGCATGTGGGATCTTCCCGGACCGGGGCACGAACCCATGTCCCCTGCATCGGCAGGCGGACTCTCAACCACTGTGCCACCAGGGAAGTCCCAAGCAGGTTTTTTAATACAAGTAGGATGAAATCATAGGTCCTGCTTTGCAGTCTTGCTTGTTTTCACTTTGCTAATGTCCTTTTAAAAAAAAAAAAGCAGCCACCCAACAATCTTTCATTGTATGGGAGTGCTGTATTTTTTTAACTAATCCCTTTTGATGGACACTGGGATCATTTCCAATGTTTTTTTTTGTTGGTTTGTTTTTTTGCCGTTATAAACTGTGCTTTGGGTGCCACCTGTGCAAATGTTTCTTGGAACTGGCTTGGTTAAAGAGTATGAACCATTGACATTTATTGGAAAAAAAATTTTTTTTTTAATAGATTTGACTCATTAGAGCAGTTTGAGGTTAAACAGCAAAATGGAGCAGAAAGTACAGAGTTCTCCAAAATCCTCCCCCACATCTGCAGAGCCTCCTCCACAATCAGCAGGGCACCAGAGCAGTGCATTTATTACAGTCGATGAACCAACACTGACACATCATCACCCCCAGCCCATGGTTTACATTAGGGATTCACTCTTGGTGTTGAACAATTTGTGGGTTTAGACAAATGTATAATGACATGTATCCACCATTAGAGTGTCATACAGAGCATTTTCACTGCCCTAAAACCCCTCTGTGATCCTCTGGTTCATCTCTCCCTCCCCCAAGCCCTGGTAACCACTGCTTCTCTTACTGTCTCCATAGTTTTGCCTTTTCCAGAACGTCTTATAGTTGGAATCATGCAGTCTATAGCCTTTTCAGTGAAAGCACCGAGTCCTAACCACTGGACCGCCAGGGAATTCCCTGTAGCCTTTTCAGATCTGCTTCTTTCACTTAGTCATATGCATTTAAGTTTCCTCCATGTCTTTTCCTGACTTGATAGCTCATTTCTTTTTGGTGCCAAATAATATTCCATTGTCTGGATGTCCCACAGTTTATTTATCCACTTATCCACGGAAGGACATCTTAGTTGCTTCCATGTTTTGGCAGTTATATGATCCATTGACGTTTGGCCCCTTCCAAGAGGCTTTATCACTTCACTGCCACCCTCTGAGAGACAAAAAGGGACACCCCCCACCTTCCACACATACACACACAGACCCTCTCACCTTTGCAGGGCCCTCAGTGCTGGTGGGGAGGTTCCCCAGGTGAGGGAATGGGTGTGTGTGCACTGTCTGTGTGAGAAATGCCCGGATGCTGCTCCTGCTTCTGGAAGCAGGAGCCTGGTCCTGGTTAGGTCGAGGCAGATGCCTCAGGGGCCTGGTTTTCCTCTCTTGGGGGTAGAGGCTGTATGGCCAGAGGCTGGCCCTCACGCTCATCTCCACCCTGCCCTGCAGGTCTCATTCCGCTACCATTGTCAGCTGTACTCCGAGTGGAGAAGGACCAATCAGAAAGTGCGCCTGAAGATACGGGCCACTGACGGCCCCGAAGGCACCCAGCACTCCCCTCTGGCAGCTGGGCTCCTGAAGAAGGTGGCAGAGGAGACGCCCGTGTGAAGGCCGGGCTGGCAGGGCCAGAGGCAGCTGGCGATGCCCTGGCGTTTGGAAGGACAGAAACTACCCGACCCTTCCGCACGGCTGGAATGCTTCTTAGGCCAAGAGATGCCAAAGTGGAGCTGATTCCGTGATCCCCGTGTGAAGCTATTCTCAGATCGTTTTGCACACTCTTATACACGAGGAGGACAGATGGATGTGGTCCTGAGCTTCAGATGGAGCAGGCACCCTGATCTCATTCTGAGGTCTACCCGGCCCCTCCTGGGCCAGCAGCCATGGCCAGAGGCGAGTCGCGGGCACCCATCGAGTTGGGAGGTTCCGCAAGCTTCTTGCACTTTTCTGCACCTGGCAGGCTCACATTCCCGGCACCCTCAACTTTATAAAGTTGCACTGTGTTTCAAAACCCACCCCCCTACCCCACCCCACCCCCAATGAATAAAAGGAGCCCTTGCTGGACAAAACGGACTTGTCAGTCCCGTTTCTGAGGCCTCAAAGTGAGGGCACGGGGACCGAGGGGAGTCAGGACCACACAGAGGTAACAGCAGCAACAACCAATGCTCTCGGCTGGTTTGAGGGATCACAGGGCTAGAAGCAAAGTGCGAGTTTTCAAGTGAAGAGCAGGTAGCAGGGCTATGTATTAAATGATTTAAAATAAATATACATAAGAATAGTGTCTACTTCCTGTGCATCTCCCGTGGGTCAGGTACCCCGCTGGGCCCTTTACACTCACTAACAAGTAATGTCCCCACTTACCGAGAGTCACCCTGAACAGGGCCCAGTACTTTTTTTTTTTTTTTTTTTGGCCACATCACGCAGCATGTGAGATCTTAACTCCTCAGCCAGGGATCGAACCCTCGCCCCCTGCATTGGAAGCACAGAGTCTTAACCACTGGACTGCCAGGGAAGTCCTGAGTTGTAGTTTGGTGCTAGGCTGTCTTTCATGACCCTTAACCCTAGCAGAGAGAGAGCAAGTCTTAGATCCTTTGGCAGAGCTATGACTGAATTTACACTTTAATAGCACCATTCTCTTATTTATTTTTTACAATAATCTATTTATAGCAAGGTTTCAATGTGGGCTGTGAGGTAAAGCAACATTTTAACATCCTTTTTTTCTTTGGCTGCACTGGGAGGCTTGCAGGATCTTAGTTCCCCAACTAGGGATGGAACCCAGGCCTTGGCAGTGAGAGGGCAGAGTCCTAACCACCAGACCATCAGCAAATTCCCAAAACATCCTTCTTTTAACAAAAATAAAGTGTCAGTTACAGGAAAGAGTGAAGGAATTAATAGTGCAGGCAATGGCTAAACCCAGGAATCTGGGCAGTGTTGGATTAAATCAACAAGCCTATAGGAGCACAGCCTAGTAGAAAGTTTGTCTCCTCAGCCTGGGCTTGGCTTGTGGCTCATCTCCAGTCACACCCACTGCCGGAGAAGGGATCAGAGAAAAGGTGGCTTCTTGTCCCCGCTGCTTTGTATTCGGCCTCCTCTCTTTGATTCTGACAGACTGCTGTGGCCTCTTCCGCCATTTCTGAGCCCTGTTGGGCAAGGGAATTCAGAGATTCGTGAGGCTTCTTCTGGTCCAGGGGTCCCTCTGGTCTAGAGAGGTCTAAGGGGGAGGGGGTGAACTTCCCTGGCTGTCCAGGCCAAAAAAAAAGAGAGATAGAGAGAGAGAGGTCTAACGGGGAGGAAAGGAAACTGAGATAGATTCCAGTGGGACCATGTGAAGAGGGTTGGTGTGCACAGGGGATTTTAGTAGATCAGAGACTTCCGGGGGCAGGGGGCGGGTTGGGTGGGGGGAGATGAGAGGAGGGGCTTGCAGATGGGCAAGAGAAAGGAGTTCTAAGACTGGTGAGTCTGGGAAGTTCTTGGGAATGGGAGCTGGAAAGAGAGGGTGGGGCCTATCCTCTGCCTTAGCCTGGGCTATTGGACTTATTCTCCGGGCCTGGAGTTCTCAACCTGGCCTGATTAAGTATTTAATTTGGAGCAAGGTGTGGCAGGTGAGATAGTTCCTCAGAGCCTGATGAGATGTAGCTATTTTGTGAGATAGGGGGAAAAAACCCCATTTTTCCCATTGTGAGCTTAGAGAGAGTTTGGTGGTTAGATGGGAACTTCTTCAAGATCCAGTGAAGCATTTATTTCAAAGTACCAGAGACAACAGAGACCAGGGGTGGCTGCTGGGTAAGGGAGCCTGAGGCCTCTGAATGCTGGGGGCTCTGGCCTCTTCCCAGGCCACTGTGGCTGTCCCAGGACATGGTCCTGTAACAGCCCTGAAAACCCATTTGGGGACAGGGCCGAGCTCTCAGGGCAGAGGGGCCCACGGTCAGGCAGAAAGGAGCCCCATCATGTGATTTCTATCACCATGTTTGGCTTCTTGCTTGTTCATTCACTCAAGAAACATTCATAAGCACATTCAAATCCTCCAGCGAGGCGTCTGGTTGTTCACGGCTGTCAGTGAGAGACTTAGGCCATGGGCTCTGCACCCAGGACTTCTCAGCATGGTGGGGAGACAGGTCGGATAGAGCCCAGATATTCTTGGTGCAGGATGATACTTGCTTAGAGAGAGAGCATTTTACACATTTGTCCTATGGCCTGGTCCTTCAGTGTCCTTCCCTTGCCTGCCTAACTCCTTTCTAGCCTAGTAAACAGAACTTTCGCTGCCCTTCTGCCCTAGCTCTGATTACACAAAGCTGGGAGTGACGAGGTCCACGTGTAGGGGGGTGGAGAGATGGCGCCTCTACCAGACCTGGAGAGCGTATGGAGTATCCAGCAGGCGCCAAACGCAAGTTAGTCGCGAGAATGAATTAGTAACAGCTAACGGTGCGCGCCTGCGCGCGGCGGGGGCGTGGCCCGGAACAGGGGCGTGGCCCGGGGCTGGAGGGAAGGAGGCGGGAGGCCGCCGCGGCGCGAGCAGACGTTACTGGTCGCGCTGAATCACGTGAGCACGCAGGCGCAGCGCCGCGCATCCCGCTCGCTCACACAAAGCCCAGACGCGGAGAAAATGGCGGCAGGGGTCGAAGCGGCAGCCGAGGTGGCGGCGACGGAGCCCAAAATGGAGGAGGAGAGCGGCGCGCCCGGCGTGCCGAGTGGCAACGGAGCTCCGGGCCCGAAAGGGTGAGTATTCCACGGCTCCTTGTCCCAGGCCGGGCACTTTTGCGGCGGCGGCTCCGTTAGGTCTTGGCGGCTTCCCACCGGCGCGGCCTCGGCCGGGCTTTCCCCTCAGGGTCTGCCGAGGGTGGGGGCCGCCCAGGCCGTGAGGGATGAAGCCGGGCGGCCCCGGGAGCGCCTCTAGGACAGATCCTTCTTCCCAGGCCTCGGGCCTCAACTCCCCCGGTCCCTCCAGGCCGTGTCCGATCCCGATCCCGACGCAAAGGCCTCAGGCCGGGCCTCTGCGCGCGGGGATAATGGCGCGCGGGCCCCGGAGCCGACAAGCCCCGGAGTCCGCGACCCGCTCGCCTATCGGGTGACCTTGGTTGGGCGCAAGGTCTCACGTCTCTCCGCAATGGCCCGTGGCCTCAGTTTCCCGATCGGTAAAGTGGGGGGAGGGGAGGGATTGCGCACGCAGGATCTCGCCCGTTGTCGGTCCGGGTAAACAGTAGCAGAGGCGGGTGGGTATCGGGAAGGACCGCGAGGCCGGCTCCGGGAGCCTCCTTCCCCCCTCCCGCCTCCCGGCGCGCGCCGTTCCCCTCCTCTCCAGCCCCCCCCCCCCGGCCCCGCGATAAGTGCCTCGGTCGGAACCGCCCCTGGCTCCACGCTCTGGCCACGGCTCAAGTCCCTTACCTCCTCCCCAGGTGCGCCGTAGGTATTTGTGGAGAGATCGGACCTGCTGCTCAATGTTCAGCCGTAGAAACAAACTATAGGGGGAAAAAAAAAAAAGGGAAACATTCTCTTCCGTGTTCCAGTGGAAGATTTTTCCATCATCAGACGGGTTCACCCATTTCCAAACTCCGTCACCCTTTCAGTCCTGTTTAGAGGTCTGTCTCGGGTCCTCGGTTTTTAAAGTTTCCGTAAAGCTTTAAAACATCACCTTATGTCCCCTTGAACCCCATTCATTCTGATTACAGGCGCCTGAAAGATGAAGAGACGTTTTGCCTCCTCCCGGCAGCTGTGGGGGGCGGACAGGGGAAGGCTGGGCACACATTTGATTTACCACATAAAGTTTTTAAAAATTGTGGTCACATACGTAAGGTGAAATTTACAGTTTTAGCCATTTTTAAGTGTACGATTCAGTGGCATCAACTGCATTTGCGGTGTTGTGCAGCCATCACCAGTATCCACGTCCAGAACTTTTTCATCATCCCAAACAGAAACTAGCTATTAAACAGTAACTTACTCTTCTCCCCCTCTCCTGGTTACCTGTGTTATACGTTCTGTCTCCTATAAATTTGCCTTCCCACAAATTTTTAATGTGCATAATTGGAGTTCGTGGGGATTAAAAGTGAATGTAGTTAAAGCGCTTTGTTAATGAGCACTCACTAAATACTAGCCATGTTGTTAAACTTTCTCTCCTTAGGTGGGGAGGAACAAAATACCGTGGTTACTGGTCCTTGGAAATCAAGAGAAAGGCATCTTAGAAGTATTCCCAGCCCTTTATTGAAAACTCTGGAAAGGGATGTGTTCATTTAAACTTTTTTCATTACCTGTCTATTTCCTTTATTTCTTTATCACAGGATGGAGTGCTGCTAGAATCGTGCTAGGTGAGAAGTTATTAGTTATAGATTATAGCATCTGGGGTACATTTTTCAAATTTCCCATTTTCCACTGTCCATTTCCAAATAGTCATTTTGTGACTGATTCCAAATAGTCATTTTGTGACGTACGTTAACACATGGGCTATTAGAAAGAATCTGAAGGTTTTAGAGCTAAAAGAGCCCTTGTTGGAAAGAACCTCAAAGTCTAGGACTGCTTAGTAGAGACTATTTTAGGAAGTTACGAACACTTAGATCTGTTTGGGAGGGCCATTGGAAAAGTTTGTGTTTGTGGTGTTTTTTTTTTGCATCACAAAGCTTTTAAAAAGTTTCATCACAAAGTTCTTTAGAAAACAAATGCCCCCCCTGCTCACAGGGAAGGCCAACGAATATTTTTGTAGTAAAGTAATTGTGGTATTAGTAAAAGGAGTTACTAGGTAGGGAGCATGGAGGGGCTCCCCTCCCCGCAACCTAACCTGCTGGGGGCAGTTAAGAGGTGTTCCTCTAGGGGGAGGAGGATGAAAGATGATGGAGAGAGGCAGAGAGGAGAGTGTCCAAAGACTAGGGATTTTTATATATTTATATATTTGATACGTATTTATAAAGAACCCAAACTGCTGGAGCACTGGGGGCCAGCTGGTGGGCAATGAATTCCAGACTAAGGAATTTAGATTTTTATCTTGAAAGCCTTTGAGGGATGGGAAATGAGTGAGACTGGATTCTTCTTACCTTTGTCTCCACCAGGAGTGCAGTGTGCTGTAAACCAAAAAGGCAGTGAGATAGCAAGCTTGATGAGGACCCCACATAGGACAGCTTGTTTTGCAGTTCCTTTTCTTCTGGGTATAAGAGGAGGATTTGTTTTATTTTGATGAGAAATATGTTGCATCTAAAGACAGTCAAGGGACTTCCCTGGTGGTGCAGTGGTTAAGAAGCCGCCTGACAGTGCAGAGGACACGGGTTCGATCCCTGGTCTGGGAAGATCCCACATGCCGCGGAGCAACTAAGCCCGTGCGCCACAACCACTGAGCCTGCGCTCTAGAGCCTGCAAGCCGCCACTGCTACTGAAGCCCGCGTGCCTAGAACCCGTGCTGTACAACAAGAGAAGCCTCCACAGTGAGAAGTGTGCTCACCACAACTAGAAAAGCTTGCATGCAGCAACAAGACCTAATGCAGCCAAAAATAAATGAATAAAAAAAAATAAATTAAAAAAAATAAATTCTGAAGTTAAAAAAAATTAGTCAAGATTCAGAGTTAGAGAATATTAGTCAGGAGGTAAAAGCGTTCATTTTAGAGGACTATGTAGGCTTAGGTTTGATTTTTTTTTTTAATTTAAAATTTTATTTTTTAAAAATAAAGGTTGCACCGTCCATTTAAAATCAGTGACTTAACCTACTCCACACCTTGTGGCTGAATCAGAAAACTGAGAGGCTATTTTAAAAATAAAACTTGGTATTTAGTATAAATTCCTGAGGATGTAATGTTAGTGTTGACACCGTTTTACAGGCAAGAAAAACTTTTTTTTTTTTTTTTTTTTTTAAACAATTGAGAAGACCCAGGTTAAGGAAACTGACCCAGAGAATCTGGGGGAGGCCATCTTGACTCCAGGTCCTTTGCTGCTTCCACACACCACCCTGGTAACCTCTCACTGAACACAGTTATTTGAAGTGTTTTGTTTTTTTTTTTAAACCAGATTCTCTGTGCTTTGCAATGATTTGAGTGTTTGCTGTACTTCAAAAAGTGATTGTTTACTTGATAATAATTTTGAGGCACATTTGATTGTGAGCTCAAGATTAGAATAGGGGCTGTAGGTTGTTTGAATGCATGCTGCCAGCTCTTTGCTTTCACTCTGCTCTTTGATTTTATTCATGGCTAGGCAGGGAGATGCTAGTCTGCAAAGATTAGGTTGCTTGTTTCATTTAGGAGTTCGCAGATGGTCTCTCCCATTACCATGTTTTGCAGTCATAGAGGTGAAAGCTGAATTGCTCCTTTGGTAGTCTGTAATGAGTATAGTGCCTAGGTTTCCTCAGCCACGGCCCCAGTGGGCTTATTTTAAACCCTAATCAGTATGTGCAATGGTAGAAGGCAAGGAGTGAATCATTCTCCAGAAAATTTTTGGTACAAAAATATATCATTGCCACAGTTAGTGTGCCAAGTCTCTCCTTTAAACTTGCCAGTGTGGATAAGTAACCTCCTTTCACAGATGAAGGAACTGAGGCCTGACAAAGAGTTGGTGGCATTGGGGTTCAGACCTAGATAACCCTACCTCTTAGTCACCTGTAGTACTGCTCCCTTAGGTATTGCGCTTAACATTTACCAACCTGCTTTTTGTTAGGCTGATTGTTGATTCTCACGACATCCCTGTGAGCTACATGGATACAGGTTATGCTGGTTTTGCTGGTAAAGAACCAGAGACGGAAAGAGCTTAGGTCACGTGGGTAGTGAAGAGGTGGACCTGGAGCTAGAATAGTGCTGTGAATAGTGCTCTCCACATCTTAAATGTGTTAGGGGAAACTCAGGATTGAAAGGATTTCTGTGAAGAGTCATTTTACATAAGGGATGGTTCTCAGGGGAATATGGGGGTGGGAGAGTCTTTTCCCTCAGGAGATGTGGTCAGGATGTCAAGGTATCGGGGTTGCCGTTTCAAACTACACTCTTGATTGAAAAACTGAGAATAATGAGAGTATTATACGTGAGAAGGAATGCCATGGAGGCATAAGGGAGGGTAGGGATTCACTGTTTTACGTGGTGAATGTGGCAGCCCTTGGTGAAATAGGCAGGCACTCAACCTTTTTACTTGTGATCTTTATGTACAGTATAATTCTAGTATGGTGGAGCAGTGACATGTTAAATTATCAGTTTTCAAAGAATGCAGTCAGTGAAACAATTCCAAAGCCATATTAAACATAATTAATGTTATTTTAATGACTTGGGAGGTTCTTACAGATACTTTGGCCTTATCTTTATTGATGTATCATGAATTAGATTGATAGAATGTCAGAAGAAGTTTTTTAACATGTTGGGTCTATTTAGAACTTCAGGTAGATGATTGGGTGCCAGAATCAGATGGGGTGTTGATTGGGAATTGGGAGCCACTTAACAAGGAGAATATTGGTAAGGCATTTAGCTTGCTTAGGTAGCTTCAGTTTCTTTGAAAGATGACAAATGTGTTACTTTATATAGGAGTTACAAGTCAAGTTATATTGGGGTTAGGTTTGAAATTTAAGAAACTAGTGGAAACTTTAAAAATGTATAATTGGCACAATAAACTGCATAAGTTGGAAGTGTACGATTTGATACCCTCACTGAATCAAGATAATAAATACAACCATAACCCCCTTTGCTGCCCCTTTGTAATCCTCTGAGTCGTTTCTCTCCCCACCCCCAGGCCATCAGTATGCATCAGTGGTTCTCAATGGGGTGATTTCTTCTTTCCCTTCAGGGGACATTTGGAAGTGTCTTGGAGATATTTTTGATCTTCATTTTCAAGTCTGAGGAATGGGGCTGCTACTGGCCTCTCTTGGGTAGAGGTCAGGGATGCTGCTGAACATCCTACAGTGCACGGGGCAGCCTCCACAACAAAAAAATCTGGCCCCCAAATATCAGTAGTGTTGAGGTTGGGAACACCCGCTATAGATTAGTTTGCCAGATTAGATTTTCTCAAATATAGTTGTATATGATGAAATATTACCATATGTACTCCTTTTTTGTCTGATTTCTTTGAGTAAGTATTTTGAGATTCATCCACGTTGTGTGTAGTTCATTACTTTTTGCTGAGTAGTATTTCAGTGTATGGATATACAATAGTTTGTTTATTTACCTGTTAGTAGACATTTAGATTTCCAGTTTTGGGATATTACAAATAATGTTGCTATGAGCATTGAGGTCTAAATTTTTGTATGGATGTATTTTCTTCTGGGTAAGTATCTAGTTGTGGATAATGTATGGTAGGTGTGTTTTAACATTTAAGATTCTGTAATATTCTAAATTTGGGGTATTTAGGATAAAGCAGTTTATTTCATCAGTGTAGCTAAATTATAATCTACCTATAAAAATGTGCTTCTAAAAGGTTTTCACAGTTAAGTGTTACATGTATTTTAGGGCTAGAAGCATATTTCCGTAATTTTATCCCGAAGGTAAGTGAGAAAATTGAATTAAACATTTAAAAAATGGGCTTTTCTTAAACTGTCACATCATCTATACTTGAACATGCGTCACGTGAGGTTTCTTTGAGGGTGGTTTTCTACAATTCTGTCAAGAATAGAGTTGATGGTGATTAATAGAGTTACAAAAAGGTCAATTTTTTAAGAAACTGGAAGTGATGAGATAGGAAGAAACTTCTCAGAGAGAGGAAATGATTAGCCAGAGAAGGACTTGGGTGCAGTAGTGCTTTGCTCACACCTTGGCCATAATCCATTTGAGCTGCTTTCTTGATGATGAGCCATGTGATGTGGATTAACCCCAAACCAAATCCCCAGCTTCTGGGGTTAGATTGGGTAGTTTATTCTTAGTAGTAATGATGCATGGCCGAATTAGATACTTTGTTACCTACTTTGTCTTGTAATTAGTTATTTATACATTTTGTAACTAATAAGGTGAGCTGGGCAGTCTTCGAAAACACAGGCTGGAAGCATTACTGTGTCATGAACCCTGTGTCAGAATAATGTTGTTTTTTTTTTTTTGCTGTACCCGGGCCTCTCACCGCTGCGGCCTCTCCCGTCGCGGAGCACAGGCTCCGGACACGCAGGCCCAGCGGCCATGGCTCACGGATCCAGCCGCTCCGCGGCACGTGGGATCCTCCCGGACCAGGGCACGAACCCGTGTCCCCTGCATCGGCAGGTGGACTCTCAACCACTGCGCCACCAGGGAAGCCCAGAATAATGTTTTTTTTAATGTAGATTGTAGAATGTTTGGGTTTCAAAAGAAACCAGTTCTAAAATATATTCCTACCCACAGACCCTCTGTAGGCCCATGAAATGTAGATTGATCTACATTTTATGAATTGTAACACACTTCCTCCTTATGTACGGAGGGGGTAAGATGCATGCTCTGTCTGGCAGACGGGTGCAGGGCTTTCATATGGAGTGGATGGTTGAACTGTGCTTGCGGTGTGCAGTCAGTCTGAGGAGGGTCTGTTGTGAGCCTGGGTAGACAGAGTGAAGAATTCTAGGAATCTGGGGATTGGTGTGGCCCTACTCCCCCTCCCCCATCTGCCAGCCCGTGTGAAGGAGGTCTATTTATTGCATGTTAGTATAGTTCAGATCATGCAGGAAGTTGCTTTCCTTAGTTTTGCCTAGGATGATAACTACACTGGGTTACCACTTGGCACGCCTGTGTTTGGATATGAGGGACCAGTAGAAAAAAATACTTTGGGGACTACAAAAAGTTGCTAACTTTAATTTTTCCAAGTACACTGAAAGTCCTCCAGCTACCATTGATGTTTGAACACTACCCCTCCCCCACACAGGGAAGACATATCCTAGAATAAAGATCAACCCTTTACGTTAAAGAAGGTGGTCTTACAAATCATCAATACTGTAATCTTGACTTTTTGTTTTCTTTCCGTTTTTGTCGTGTCGTGGATCACAAAGTCTCTGCTAGAATCTGTAGTTTGGGAGTCCCTTGATTCTCACTGGTGGAAAGCATAGGGCTTGGGAAGCAGAAAGTGCTGGACTTAGTGCCCCGAGAGGACTTCTGTGGCTGCTGCCTCCCCAGTTGTTCCTGGTCAGCTCTCACAGGTGTCTGCCTATGGTCAAAGGGGGCTCGGAACAGCCACACGCAGCCAGCGCAGGGCCTTGCCCTGCTGTGCACACCCTGTCTGGTTCCTGGGCTATGGACTGGGCTTCCAGCCTGTCTGGTTCTGTGCTTTGGGAGCCTGCATTTCTTGTGAAACTTTTCCTGCCCACTCTTAAGCCAGATTCGTACTTGTAGAGTTTAGAAATGTAACTCCATGGAAGCAGCCAACACACAAAGTAAAGAGTATTACAGGAAAGGCCATGCCAGAAAAACAAATCCACCCTTCTTTGCCAAAGGTGGAATTGTTTGCATGCTGTCTTTTACCTATCAGCGTTGCTCAGACTTCAGTTTCCCTAGCCTCAAAGTAATAGGGTTGAGTAGAGAATGTTTTCTTTCCCTTAAAAAATTTTGTTTTTAAAAATTGTGGTAAAATATATGTAAATTTTGCCATCCTAAAATGATTACGTGTACAGTTTAGTGGCATTAGGTACAGTGTTGTACACTATGCCAATAGCCACTCGCCATTTCCAGAACTTTTTTCTTTTATCATCCCAAACAGAAACTCTGTAGCCATTAAACAGTAACTCGCCATTCCCACCTCTCCCCAGTCCTTGGTAACCTCTATTCCTTTTTTCTCTATGTCTGGCTTATTTCACTTAGCATAATGATTTCAAAGTTCATCTGTGTTGAAGCATGTATCAGCACTTCATTCTTTTTTTATGGCTGAATAAGTAATATTCCATTGTATGGATCTACCACATTTAGTTTATTTCATTCATCTGTTGGTGGACACAGGTTGTTTTCACCTTTTGCTATTGTGAATAATGCTGCTAATGGTGTACAAGTACCTGAGTCCAATGTTTTTCCTCCCACAATGAAAGACACTTTTATTTGTAAAGCTAAGATTGGTTGGGCCTGTGTGTACCACCTCATTTCTGTTCCATGAAATCTTATAAATCTTCCTTCTCTTTTCCTGTTTCTGTCTTGGAGTTAAAGCACCTTGGGCAGGGAGTTGGCCTGTCTCCCCCACCTCTGTTTGAGCCCCACAGGAGTGTGTGAAGGCCTAGGAAAGCACACTTGTCTTGGGAATGATTTTTTTTTGATAGGTGGGTTTTAAGGAGTGTACTACTGCAATTTTCTGCTGTATGGACCACTTTAGTTTGTCTCAAATCAGAATCAATATTAGTCTTGTGTTACATGTAACTTTATGTGGGATTGTAAACCTGGAAAATCAAATATTGTCTTTAGTATTGTGCTAACATATGGACTTTTTTCCCCCCTCTCTTTTGAATTCAGTGAAGGAGAACGACCAGCTCAGAATGAGAAGAGGAAGGAGAAAAACATAAAAAGAGGAGGCAATCGCTTTGAGCCATATGCCAATCCAACTAAAAGATACAGAGCCTTCATTACAAACATACCTTTTGATGTGAAATGGCAGTCACTTAAAGACCTGGTTAAAGAAAAAGGTAATGGTACTGGTGGTTGAGTAGGGTCAGAAGGTTGGTGTGTCATCTTCTCTGTGGATAATTCCTTGGTTATTCTTTTGTCAGTGAAGCTGTTCTGGGTAGAGCATGTGTTCTCTCCAGGCTTGAGAGTGAAGCCCCCCCATCCTACTTTTTTATTTTTACTTTTTGTGGTCATGCACTTGTGTGTCAAACAGGTTGTTTGTTTGATCCCTTGGCCTACGAATGATTTTACTGGCTTAATATGGTTAATAGGGCTTTGATTAAGCTTGAGGGGAGCCTCTTTGTGTTAAGGAAACTTTGAATTCTTCATATGAGGTGGGAGAAATTTTTTCTTTTTCCTTTTTGTTTTAAAATTCTGGCGGGAAGGTAGTTTGTTTAAATTTTGTGGCTGTCTTCCTGGGATCAAAATTTGGTAGGTGGAACTTGTGCTGCTCAGATCCTAAATTATAAAACCGTAGCTTGTATTTAAACTGTTAGGCTTCCCCACCCTGGGGAGGAAAACACAGAGTAGATTGGCAATTGGATAGCTCAAAATAAAGCATCTGCTGTGTAATTTGGTGCCTTTAGGCACACATCGGTCACAGCCCTGGTGTTAAAGTCTGGCCTAGGGCAGAGGAAGCAACTGAATGAAGCTCTGCTGCCACCAGGAGGTCCTAGGGGGTTGGTTGCCCCCATGGTCCTCTGCTTCACACCCCCCCCCATTCCCACCCCCACCCCCATGCACACCAAGTGTGTCCTTCTTTTCACACTCTTGTTCTGCTTCTTTTGTCTTCTTTTCCTGATTCTGGGCCCTGCTGGTGGCACACAGGGCTAAAGAGATTGCTCAGCCCACGTTTAAACAAAATTATTGATAGAGAACCATTTGCCTAATGCCTTGAGGTCTCCCCTCACCCCTACCCCAAAGGAAACCTAGAATCAAATTATTCTTAAATGGAGTCTTTTTGAAGGACTGAAAGGTACTGGTTTTTCTGGAGCATTCATAATGAAAAGAGATTTGAGCTTGATTTGTCAAATGATTAACATTTCAGTGACAGATGCCACTTGGATAGGCCATTTTGGTATGTGTACTGGTGCTCCCAGCATTGGGTCTTGAAATTATGAATGGCCCACTTCCATCATTGTCCCATCACTTAATTCAACCATGACATGCCAGAAGCACTAGGCACCATGCACCTCTCTGTACAGTCATGTAGGCTGCTCCCATGTAGTATTTCTCCAGGTAACATGGATGGAAAAACGTTTTGGTGTGAGATTTGTTTTCCTGCCTTGATCAGCCAAATCATTCCTGCCAATGCTCCTAGGGCAAGAGTGAAGTTTCTTCTTTTTGTCTGAAGGGCGTGTCATGTGGCATCCCAGATGCAGTGTTCTTGGTTTTTGGGACTGCTGCTTCAATAAAGCTTAGAATTTCTGTACAGTACAGTTGGGTCTCATTCGAATTAGTTTTTGGAATAACCCCAAATTTGTGTTCTCGTGATTTGGTTGAACCGCTGAATTGATACTTCCATTGATAATAAGGTATAGTAGTTCCAAGAACCAGGAATGTGGCTTTGAAAATGCAATTGTTAGAATTTTGTAAGAGATTGCAGGCCAAATTATTTTTCCATTTTTAGGAGTGTGTGAACCAGTTTTGGGACATGATGGATAAAGTAGGTGACATTTTTACTGCTTTACCATTCAGTAATTCAGTTTTGGAAGCCTTAAAGCTGGTAGCAGCAGCAGCCATGACGTTTCTGGATGTAGAAGCAGTTCACCTCAATTTCCTATTTTGCACTGTATTAAGTGTGGAGCCAGCCTGGTGGTTTATTCGGATACTTCCAAACTGGTTCTCATATTCCCTTGGCATACTGCTATTAATGCCCTGGCTCAGCCCTTTCAGTGTATTTTTGGTGGTGTAATTTAGAATTACAGGTGTGCAGTAAATCAGTTATTCTTAACAAACCTTAAAATGTTCTTGTTTAGAGCTCCCCTGTACAGGTTAAATTACTTTTCTGTTTAATTAAATTATTAGAAGTATTGGATTGTGGATAAAGGGATGTATAAGAGAAAGGTAATCTTTTTATGGTAAATCTTATATTCAGTATGTGAAGTCTAAAGAAATTTACTGTTTACATACGTACGATTTCTTAAAAATGTCCTTATTTTCATTATGTGGTTTTTAAAAATATTTTAATTCATGTCTTGGTACACTAAAAATATGTTTCAATGATTATTTGAAATCTGAAATATTTACTTGAAATGCGTTGCACATGTTTTAAGGTTTTTGCAGACTGTTGTTGCATAGGAAAAAAAAGTTGCGGATAGAGGCACTTACACTCTAAAAGTATTAGTCTCAAGATAGTCTCTGAAGTGGGCAAACCACAGAGATTTGGGCTGTTATAATACAACCACTCTTTATCAGTCTACATTTTAAGAGTCTGTTCCGGATGAAATCATAGTCCTGTTGTTTCAGGAAACTAGTGGAATAGCTAGAATTAGTTGTCCTTGGCTTAAAGATCTGAAAAATGCTCTGTCATTGCAGCACTGCCTATAATTGCTGCCTGTCAGAACTCAAGTAGTAGCTTTGAGATGGCAAGACGAGTTTTTTCCCTAAGGATAATCATGCCTGAGAGTGCCTCATGTACCCCTTCCTAGTTCCTGATCTTTTCCCCCTCCTTGGACACCAAGTGTATATTCTCCGTGTTTGTTAGCATTTAACAGCCTTCTAGGAGATCCTATTAATAACACATGTATTATGTGAACAAGCCGCTTATGCCTTTTCCCCTGGATGGGATCACAAGGCTTGTTTGGTGGCACTATCATGAAATCAGCATTGCTGACTTTAAAGAGAAAAGGTACTGAGAGCTTTGTTTTGTTCTGTGCCAGGGTGCTTCCCCCGCCCCCTCCCCCATCATATCATGCAGGGACATGGATTAAACAGCCTGCAGAATTGAACTTGAGCATTCCCTGAGCTTTCCCCTTCCTGCTCTAAGTGTCTGATGGAGCAAAGGAAAGGTTTCTATTGTCCTTCCTTTTGATCATACTTATTTTTTAACGGAGATACTACTTGGAACAAATGACTGCTGTGAACACTGAAGAGTGGATTGAAACAAAAAATTGAGAGCCAGTGTAATAGGAAATTTGAATTGGAGATTGCCAAACCAGGTTTGAAAGTGACTTAACAGTCTCAACAGCTACCTCATTTTCATCACTGGATCGATATTGGGATACACATCTCAAAAGTGTTTGACCATAAGGTCTGGGCGAAAAGTTAAGACTTCGTGAACAAAAGGTGATTGATCTTGGGAATTCTAAACTTAAATATTGTTGTGCTACATTACCGAGAAGTCCTGTGTGGATGAAGAAAGCTCGTCGTCGGGCTGTTGTTCTCCTGGCCTAACCAGGGAGCCAGCAGCATCAAGGTGGGGCAGCTGCAAGCGAGGCAGGACTGAGCTGCACAAGCAGTGAGTAAACATGGAGAACAGTTTGAGGAGGAAAGAAAGGAGGGTCAGTGATACAGCTTACTCTCAATCAGTCTCCAGTTTAGCAGCAGTCAGTTTAACTTGTGTAAGCAAAGATTTCTTAAGAACTTAATCCTTCTGTTTTTATTGAACACATCACTTTAAGTCAGTTTCAACTTCCAGCTGACCGAAAACTGAGGCCCAGAGGGCAAGTAGAGTCCAATAGTAAGTCTCTGTTGGCTCTTGAAGATAATCTACATTGTGGGTCTGTGGAGCAGAACTTTATTTTCAATTTAAGTAAAAATCCCTCCCCAGTGTGTTTGGCTCCTTCATATTTTCCTTTGTTGGAAATTCAGCCTGCGTTTTGGAAAGGCCTGTTGATGCTAAAGCATTCATATCTGTGGGTACTTGGGTTGAACCTTAATAGTGCAGCCTGCCTGGCTTATTCGTTGGTTTTTGGTCGAGTTAGAGAGGCAGAGTTCTGTTCTTGTCCATGGAATTAGGAGCAAGAAGGTGCTTAATCATTTTCTAATTTTTCCATAAATTGAGTAATCATTGTATAGAATAATTATTTTGCCGTGTTTCAAGTTGTCTGTATATTAAAGAAACAGGCTTTCCAAGTTAAAATATGCATTTATTCCATGCACACTTCCATTAGAGCATGCCCTGCTTTGGAGCTCCTCCCCCACCCCCCTTTGAATTCTTTTCAGTGAAGCTTTAGCCCCTGTACTTGTGTGTGTGTGTGTGTGTGCATGCGCGTGTTTGTTTCAACCTTGAGCAGTAAATGAAATGAGAATACAGAAACAAATACTCTTTGTGATATAAGTATGTGCAGGAGTGTTAAATCAAAGTAGCTCCAAGGGACTACGTGAATTCTTTTGGGGTTGCTCATTATCTTACCCTCATGATATGTTTTATTCTTGGGGTAGTATTTTTAATAATCCACCTAAATGTTGGTTAATAATGAGTTCTTTGAGCATTTTAAAGTAAAGGTAAGGACTTCCTTGGTGGTCCAGTGGTTAAGACTCTGTGCTCGCAATTCAGTGGGCCCGGGTTCGATCCCTGGTCAGGGAACTAGATCCCACATGCCGCAGCTAAGACCCGGAGCAGTCAAATAAATAAATAAATAAATATTAAAATATCTTACCTTTAAAAAAAATAAAATAAAGGTAGGTGATGACATTTGGCATTAGATTTTTCAGAGTCTTAGTTTTTTCATTTCGATATTTTGATGTTTAAAGCTGCAGTAGAATTTGTCTTAGTGGCCTGCTCTTGGGATTCCATGGATTCCATCCATGTTCAGGAATGAGAGGAGCAGCAGTATTTTTCATTAATACCTGTGAATTCCATGTCTGTGAGACTTGCTACTGCCAATTTGTTAACTCTGCCTCAGTCCTAACTGATCTGCTCTGGATGATTTGCTCTTTTAAACTTCATTTCATTGAATGTGACCAGACTATGAATAGTTGGTAAATTTTGCCTTCAAAGTTTTGTTGATAGTTGTACTGACTATACTAAACGGGTCTTTGCTTTAATAATGTAGAACTAAAAGAGAGGTGGTCTTTTAAAGGTTTTATTATTCTCTTCCTGTACAGAAGTATGAATTGGCAACTGTTGCAGATCCTGTAACTGTGATTTGCTTACATCTCTGAATTGATGTGGTCTCTCAGGGTAGAGATCAGAAAATTATGAATTCATGAGGAGCATGGTCATTATTGATGATACTCGGGAACAGCACTACTCGTGGTAGAGCCGCAAGGCTTGCCTAACCTATGGCTAAACTGATAGGATGGAGGCTTTTTTAAATGTAATTTTTGTTTTTAATAAACAACTATACCATTTGGGGAAAAAGAGGGAACATTTTAAGCAGAGTATTGGTGCAGAGGATTGAAGTTGGATTTGTGCTGTCTCTAGAATGTGAAGTAGAAAAAGTCCTAATTTCTAAACCTGGCTTTTTGTAAAAATGGTTATGACCATGGAAAAAAGTTTGGTTTGGACTTGCTTGGCTTCTGGGTTGCAATGACAGCTTTTTGATATAAATCAGTGTCTTTACAGGCACAAACTAGAAACTTTGAAAATGCAACAATGTTTGAATTCTGACAACATAGTTACAGCTGTTAGATACTGTGATTGTTTTAGTTATTTTTAAGGTTATTAGGTGGTAGTCACAGCTCTAGGAAGTAAACTTGGGGTTGGGTCTCTTTACTGTCTTGACACTACTTGGCATTTTCATCAACGTGGAGACGGGCTGTTGGTCCTCAAATGGCTGCTGCTGTTGAAACAAATGGCTTTTAACATGGCCTCAGGAATGACCACAACATTTTGGGAATTGCTTTATTTTTGTAAGGATAACAGAAAGCCAATTTGTATGACTGTCCCTTGGCTGTGATCATTTTTCAGTTGTACATAGTCCAGAAGTTAAACTATACCAGTCCCTCCTAATTGGTTTATTCATTTCTTTGCACTGATTCTCCTTCCTGTTTTGTGCAAAGTGCTGGTTTGGTTTGTAATATTTCAGGAAAGGACAAGGGAGGTGAGGCTGTACAGTTAAACTTTGAACACTTGGCCTTCTTGCTGTCAACTGCCATGCAAATATACTACTAATAAATACGCCCTTCAAATTTTTAAAAATACTTTTATTTTACATTTCAGTCTTGGTGTATTAATTTTAAAATCTTCATAATAATTTTAATATCCTTTGAACAAAGGAATTAGACTAGGAAGGACTTGGGCCCATTAAGAGGGTTATTTTTAGCCTTGGCTGCTAAACCAAATTGAAAACTGAAGGAGAGAAGGCTTTACCATCATAAAAATAATCGTTAAAAAAGAAAAAGTATTTTTTAGAACAAAAGCCCTTTCTTGACTTTGGAGAGCCTGCTTAGATATTGTTTCCACAAAGTTAACACTTAAATTTCTGGGGTTTTTTTGGTGTCTGTGTGCCATCTTCAAGTTCAGCAGCCATTTTGGTGGTTGTCTAGGTGGGTTCTAACATCTGGTTGTGGTGGTCATGAATTGGCAATCCAAACCTTGAGGAAAATCTGCAGAATCTTTTGAAATGCTTTGTTTTTCCCCCTTTGTATAGATTAGCATCCTAAGTGAGTCTGTGTAGCTGTTTAGATGCAGACTGAGCTCTAAGTTGCATTTATCTGTGTCCTTAAATGAGAAGGTTGAGAGAGCAGCAAGAATACAGCCTGGCTTAATTTTAATTCACTGAAGAGAATCCAGATGCTGCTCTGGTTTTGTGATAGAATATTTACACATCCTCCTTGTGACGGTTGTGGAGCCTAGTGCTGTGTGCAGGACCAGCCACAGAATCTGTGGGGCCCAGTGCAAAATGAAAACACAGGGCCCCTTATTTTAAAATTACTGAGAATTTCAAGACAGCAACAGAGCATTAAACCCAAGTGCATGGCCCTCAGTGCAGAGTCCCATGCGATTGGATAGGTTGCACACCCACGTAGCCGGCCATGCCATGTGTGCGCCTTTGAGGATATATATTATACATATACACATCTTTGTAGTTAGCATTTGAGCTCAGTTCAGTGGCATTGCAATTTGTGTGCTGTTCACCTTCTTGCAATATTAAGAGTGTATTTGTAAAACTGTTTTCCTCTTTCCCCAAAAAAGTGAATCACGCAGACTTCTTTCCTGTAGATTTGGATTGCCTCTAGTCATGAATGAGTATTTCAGACAGGGAAATTGATATGGAAATCTGTGGAAATAGCTTGTTTGAGGTGGGAGGAAAATCAAGGACATTGTTAACAAGTTTCACCCACTTTTACTGCACACCTGTAATGCCTAGTGTGGTGGTTTAGAGAATATGGAGTGTTTCTGGGCTTTCTTATAAGGCAGAGGCTCCATACAAGGTTGCTGATGATTGTTCTAAATTCCCATTGTTTTCTTGGCTTTTCTCCCTTGGTTTATGTGTCGTCTGGAAACTGATTTGTAGTTGGTGAGGTAACATACGTGGAGCTCTTAATGGACGCTGAAGGAAAGTCAAGGGTAAGTGTCTGAGAGAATTTCTTCTGTGGATTTACTACATGAAAAATGTAACTGTATGGTGGCGTGGAATCGAATGAAATCAGGAAGGCAGTGAGTGCTCATGTTATAGTAGCTATGTTTGATTTTGCCAAACATTGGAGTGGGGTGGGAGGGGATTTGCAAACGGGAGTCCCGCTTTTCCAAATGGCTGGGCAAAGAGCTTTTTGGTATTCTGTTTGGATGCCCAATTTGGATAACTGGGGACCAATAGCAGCATTGTCTCTTTGTTAACAGAGGAATTGGCTGTGTGTGAATTATGCATGGAATTTTAGCGGTGGTATATTAATGTAAAACGTGTGTTCTTGTCTAGAAAATGTTACTTTTTTTGGTTGTTTGCTGTATTTGAAAGTTGTGTGAACCAAAGATTCTGAAAAGTTGCCTTTGTGCCAGTAAATTGTAAAACAAATACTAAAACTTGAACGTTTAAAATTGGCCTAGTTTAAAGAGAAAATTAACTATTTTCTGTCGTGCAATAGAATGGCTTAGAATAATCAAAAGGATGAGCTTAATTTATGGAAGGGATGGATTTAGGAGGAGTATGATAAGGAATTGATTGAGTACAGAGAGAAGCAGATCTAAAGTTTGTGTGATTTCTTGGAGAACCTGAATTTAGGTCTGCTCATTATAACTTCAGCAGCTATAGTGCAATGCTGGTAATGTGAAGGAAGAGGAGATACCAAGGAGCTGAGCTCTTAATAAGGAAGGCTAGGCAAGACACTTCTGTCAGCTTCCCCTTAGAAGGGTTAATTTAAAAACTGTTACATAAATCATATTTTAAATTTATAACTGTCATTGAAATTCACTATTTTTTTTTCTTTTTTTTTTCCCTTTGCTCTTCTGACTGTCTGTGGCTTCTTCCAAAGGGATGTGCGTAAGTATTGTCTAGTTACTTATTGGCAATTGAGCCTTCTAAGTTGTAGGACTGGTTTCACTCATTTCCTTTTGACTCTTCATAGCGTTGTTGAATTCAAGATGGAAGAGAGCATGAAAAAAGCTGCTGAAGTTCTAAACAAGCATAGTCTGAGTGGAAGACCACTGAAAGTCAAAGAAGTAAGCTCATGAAACACTGTGGATACCGTTTGTAGTTGTCGAGTGTCCCTGTTTGGAGTTAGGTAAAGACAGAATAGTCCTTGATGACATTTTACGGAGCAGAACAACCTGTTGTCGTTAACGGGGAGGGTCAGTCACAGGCTTCAGCAGTCATTCCTGTAAGAACTTTGGGATAGTGGCTGAGCACATCTTGAGCTGACTGCCTTCCTAACATCTCTGATTTGTGTTAGGCCAGCCTGCCTTGGTTTTCTCAGGGGCAGTCAAACTGAGTCCATGGTTTTTTTTTTACTGTGTGTGTATTTGTTTGTTTTGTTTGTTTGTTTTAAGGTATTCTACATCTACAGTTTTACTCAGTCTGAACCCTGTTCTTGGCCCATCTTTTTTCTTTTTTAAAATGAGTTTAAATCCTTTTTCATAGCTAATCCAAATCAGGTATCTTCTCTCCCTGGAGGGAACTGGGAGGCTTTTTGTTAATTCAATCCTTCCTTGACTTATTTTTATCTCTTATTCTTGGAGGAAGGTCAGTATATGCGAGCTCAGAGAGGAAAGCATGGTAGCGCTTAAGTTCTCTTGTGTGAAGGTAGCATGCAGAAGGGCAGAGAGTTCAAGAATATTGTCAACACCAGAGATTCTTAAACCTTTCCAGACTTTACACATGAGTCAAATGCCTGAATACCTGAAGGATGGAGTACCTTGGTGGTCTAGAGCTGTGTTTTCAAACTTTTGGGAAAATCACCAGTTGGGTTTGCAGAAATTATAAAACCCCATTGAGTTAGTGAGATTCAACTGTACCAAGCCCTTGAAGATCTTATTTCAACCTGGAAGTTTTAATCATGTCATCCACCCCCCCTCCCTATTTTTGTTTTTTTACTTAGTTCAATTGAGAGCTAAATTTTACACCCTTCCTTTCTTCCTCATTCTTTTGGCTAGAATTGTTCCTGGCCTGGTGGTTTAGTTTTACTTCATTTGAATTTTTTGTTACAGATTTTGAGAAATGGTTTCCAAACAACCTCTCAATCTCTGAAGTTTTGGGGGTATCACTTACTGTGGGAGCATGGTTTTAATTGTCACTGGGTCAGTTAAATGTAACCCTTTTGTGCTTGTTTTAGGATCCTGATGGTGAACATGCCAGGAGAGCAATGCAAAAGGTGATGGCTACGACTGGTGGGATGGGTATGGGACCAGGTGGCCCAGGAATGATTAATATCCCACCCAGTATCCTAAATAATCCTAACATCCCAAATGAGATTATCCATGCATTACAGGCTGGAAGACTTGGAAGCACAGTATTTGTAGCAAATGTAAGTAAATGGAAACATTGTTTCATAAAGTTTGATTTTCTACTTTAGACAATCTTGTCAATGTGTTATAAAAGTAGTTCTGACATTTGAGAAGAAAAACTTAAAAGAGGGTTATGTTATCTTCTTGATTTATTTAAAAAATCATCCTCGGGCTTGGCTTTGTCCCCTAATGACCACTGCAGTCATAAGTCACACAGGCTTGACCATGGTCCTGTTGGGGCCATGTTTATGGAGTTTTGCTGGTGTGTATAAAAGTAGGTGCAGGGTAAAGTGTATGAGCAGAGATTGTGTATCGACATTTCCCTCTTCCTGTTAATGTCTGGGTGAATGGTAATACTTTGCCATTTGCACAGGGAAGTATTTTTAAAAGAAAGTGGATTGGGGAGGATGATGGTAAACCTTATCTGGGGAACAGCATTTTTTAGTATTCACAAAATAAGCATTAACTTGAAAGGTATGAGGTGACTTAAATTGTTATTTCAGAGAAAAGAGAGTAAATAGTAGAAGGCAAACCTTCGTAATCCTATTTGAAAAATTATACTAACATATTTTTGTGACATTATTTTTGTGACATTTTCTAATGCTTGTTTTCCAACCAGGGCATGTCACATTCATGTAGTAAAAATGTTTACAATGAGATCTTTCTCCCCTTTCTCTTGATTAGCTGGATTATAAAGTTGGCTGGAAGAAACTGAAGGAAGTTTTTAGTATGGCTGGTGTGGTGGTCCGAGCAGACATTCTTGAGGATAAAGATGGAAAAAGTCGTGGAATAGGCACTGTTACTTTTGAGCAGTCCATTGAAGCTGTGCAAGCTATATGTATCCTTTTATTGGAACTCAACTCCTGGTGAATTTAGTTTAGCCTAAATGTTGTACTAGTAAGACAGGTTTGTGTGGGGAAGTGGTAATTTTGTGTATTAGTATTTCCTATGTGACTAGAGAGAATACATTACTATGGATATTACTAAGGGAGTACAAAGTATCTACATAGTATTGTACTTATGTAGATAGAAGAGATGGTTAGAAAACAGGCACATGTCCATGAGTGGTCTTTTCCATTGTCTCTTTTTAGAGGAGACTGGTTTGAAGGGAGAAGTCCAAAGAATGGAGAGAAATTCAGTGTTATTTCATATGTAAGTCCTTATAGGGCCCTATCCAGTGGATTGACAGAATTCTGGAAGAAGCACTTCTCTCTGACCCTAGGCTGCTCACCCTACTCACCTCAGAGTTACATCTTTGTAGTCAAGGGGAGAATACTACACATGAACACTGTCAATAAACTCAGGCAAGATTGTCACTGAATATATTACCCAGAAAACGTGGTACTCCAAAAAATGGTAGAACATTTTGGCTTATTGGACACATACAGAAAACTGATGTCAGTGCTTAATTTAAGAGGAGGATGGTTTGGTGAGAAGTGTAAGGTTTTATGAATGGCGCGCCACACCTAAGGAGTAAGCTGAGGTTTCCTTTTTTTCCCCTTGAGTGTTATTTATTGTCCCTTTAATGCTTACTGTAGGAATAAATACTTGAAAGTATAAACAGGAATCAAAATTGCTCATAAATTCACCACTTAGAGGGACTGTGGTAGCAGCAGTTGGAGTATTTTTCTCTTAGGTATTTCTGTTATGCTGTGCATGTTTCTAGAATTGCAGGAAATAGCCTTAATTGTAATATCAGCTATGTTTAATGGCCAACTGCTATTTGACAGACCAATGCACGTGAAAATGGTAAGTTAATAGGATCTTTCCTTTAATATACTCGGATAAGTTTAGCAAAAACATGGGTTTATTAAGAGTATACATACACATAGCCACTGTACTTTCTTTATGGATCAGTCCAAGTTAAAGGGTACAGCACATTGAGCAAATTTATGACAGAAATAACTTTTTGCTCATGCA
The DNA here is from genome assembly GCF_025265405.1 of Mesoplodon densirostris. Lineage (NCBI taxonomy): Eukaryota > Metazoa > Chordata > Mammalia > Artiodactyla > Ziphiidae > Mesoplodon > Mesoplodon densirostris. The sequence continues at coordinate 146,873,353 of NC_082663.1, read as the reverse complement.
CCTCGTCAGATATTTTTTCCTTTGCACAGTTATTGGCATGGTCAGGAGGTCACTTGCGTATCCTGCTTGAGCAAGTGATCAGTTTCACAGAATGGTTTTATATATATAGGTTGCCAGTTTTCAGAGTATTGCAGTACGTTTAATTAGCATCATATCTATTGTGAACATAATTAAGTCTGATTCAGAAAGCCTTTAAAGTTCTGTTGAAGAGTTTCAGTATAAACATTAGCCCAGCTTTGGCTGTGCCCAAGATGCCAAAGATAACAGTATTAATACAAGCATGACCGGAACGTGCCAAGGGCAATCTAGTTAGGGTTCCAAATCAGGAAGGAAATAAAAGGAGCTCTAAAGGAATTTTTTAGTTCCTTTAAACATTCAGTTTAGTTTTTTGAATAGATAATTGCTTCACATGATTCAGAAGTCAAAAAGCATGAAAAATTCAGTGTGGGAGTCTTGCTCTTACTTTGTGCCCAGGTTCCATCTATCCCCCACAGTGATATGAATGTGTACTTTTAAAATCTTTCCCCCTTTACACAAAAGGTAGCAACTCTCACATATCCTTTTTATACTTGCATGTTATTCTGTGGCATGGGTGTATCATAATGTATCTAACCCATCCTCTGTTGATAGAAATGGTTTCCATCTTTTGCTGTTGCTAACAGTACTGCAGGGAATACTGAGATTTATTCACTTTCTCTTTCAGGATGAGAGGGCCTTACCAAAGGGAGATTTTTTCCCTCCTGAGCGTCCACAACAACTTCCCCGTAAGTGTCTCAATTATTATGGCTAAAATTTTGAATTAGATTTATTCTAACCAGAAAACTGCAATTACCTTTGAACTTGTGCCATGTCATTCTTGTGCCATGTCAGTTATCTTGACCATTCTTTTTTTTTTGTTTTTTTGTGTTTTTTTTTTTGCTGTACGCGGGCCTCTCACTGTTGTGGCCTCTCCCGTTGCGGAGCACAGGCTCCGGACGCGCAGGCCCCGCGGCCATGGCTCATGGGCCCAGCCGCTCCGCGGCATGTGGGATCTTTCTGGACCGGGGCACGAACCCATGTCCCCTGCATCGGCAGGCGGACTCTCAACCACTGCGCCACCAGGGAAGCCCTCTTGACCATTCTTGAGTGAAACATTCAAAGAGGTTGTTTGTTTGTTTGCCCTATAGATTTTTCTGGGTGAAAAAATGAGTAGAGAGATTCACAACTTAGGAAGGATTGTTAGGATTACACTGTGGTGTGAGGCAGGCCACTCAGGATGTAGAGGCTGTAGTTGGGAAGAAACAAACTGCAAAGGGAATTAAAGCCAGGTTGCACTTCGGTTGAAAAGCGATTGGTTATTACCATGTGGCCTAGCAATTCCACTCCTAGGTATACTACAAGAGAGCTAAAAACTTAACATCCACACAGAAATTTGTACACAGGTGTTCATGGCAGCATGATTCCAGCTGATGAATGGGTAAATAAAATGTGATAAATCCACACAGTGGAATAGTACTCAGCCGTAAAAAGGAGTGAAGTACTGATACATGCTACAGAATGGACGAACCTTGATTCCATCTCTGAGAAATGTCTAGAATAGGCGAGTCCACAACAGGTGGATTGTGGTTGCCAGGGGCTGGGGAAAGGGGTGAGTGGAGAGTGACTGCTTATGGGGATGGGATTTCTCTTGGGGGTGATGAAAATGTTCTGGAATTGGATAGTGGTGATGGTTGTGTAACTCTGAATATACTAAAAATCACTGAACTGCACACTTTAAATGGGTGACTTTTACGGTGTGTGAAGTACAGTGATCAGAAGTTTTACACAGTGTTATTCGCAACATGCAAGTGAAAATCTATCCTGGGACAGGGAAGGCTTGTTGGTTGGTTGGTCACCGCGTGGGTGGAAACAGCGCACAGTAGTGAAGTCCTAGGCACTCCCTCTGGCAGGCCCACAGAGAGGAGCAGAGCCTGAGCACAGACAGCCCAGGGAGTGGGAGTGAGGGCCTGCTGTAGCGTGAGGGCTGGGGAATCTGCGGTGCGGGCAGGGCTAATCTGTAGAAGGAAGACTGGGTGGTGGGTGAGGGCAAGGTCTGCTTGTGCTGTGCTAGGGAGGACTTCCCCCGTCGAGGCTGCTGGGGTGGAGCTGTTTGGAGGGCCGGCCAGTCCCTCCTGTCTGGAGCAGTGACTCAGCCGTGGGAGATTGAACTGAATGGGAGCTTAGACTAGAACACTAACTCTTCTTCGCAGTTTAGGATTGTAGAAGCATCGTAGAAGCAGATTTTGAGTGGAGGTCTGTGGTTTTGGGAATAGGAGATGGCTTATCTGTTGAAAGTTAAGGACCCCATTTCCTTGTCATAATCGGTGTGATCACTTGCAGTAATTACCCAGAAACAGGGCGATGGCTCTTGTTGACTTTGGGCCTGGAGGAGGGGGGTGAGGGCTGCTTGGCAGCCTCGGCTGGCACACTGGGCTCCAGGGAGCCCATTATCTGTGGCTTTTGGTCTCCCCAGCACATTTCAGAGGGTTGACTTCAAAGTCTTCAGTGCTTTAGGGAGTAAGTAACCTTGGTGAGCTCTTGCTCCTATTTCTATGCAGTTTAAGAACAGGGATTTTAATCAGATTAAATATTTGGGAACTGGTGTCAGGTTGTTTTAGTGAACTTTGTTCCCGTTTCAAAAATCTCACCTGGTCTTGGTTTAAGCCTCCGACCCATGGTGACCCAGAGCATTGTAAGTGTCTTATGCTGTCAGGCCTTGCTGGCTGCTCCCTGTTTGTGGAGCAGGGAGTTGAAGGTGGTTTGGGTACGATGCACGCCTTAGGAAGCTTTCTGGGTAGAAGATAAGTTCTTTGAATACACTAGCTTCATTGCTGTTAAAACCGCCTACAGCCGAGTCAGAATATGTGAGCCCCGTGTGTTAATTGGCTGGTTTATGACATTGTTTATCGTGAGAAAAGTCCTTTGGGTCTCCAGGTTGAGAGGTGTGGGTTGGGCATATGTGTACCGCTTGCCACCTGATGTCTCTAGTTGCCTGTTTTGATTTTAAACATTTCTCAGTTCACGATTTAGGGAAACAAATCGGTGCTCACGATTCTCATTGAGTGGGTTGTTCATGGTTCTTCTCTATTGTTTTCACGTGGACTGATTTTTAGTTGCCCTTGTTTTATTTTTTAAATTTAATTTTTTAAAATTTATTTTTCCTTTATTTATTTTTGGCTACATTGGGTCATTGTTGCTGTGCATGGGCTTTCTCTAGTTGCGGCGAGTGGGTTTCTCACGCGGTGGCTTCTCTTGTTGCGGAGCACAGGCTTTCAGCACGTGGGCTTCAGTAGTTGTGGCACGTGGTGCCCTTGTTTTATACATATCTCACACTCTAATCTGTAAAGTTGTATAAGAGCTTATGCCTTAAAAGGGAGAGCTCCCAAATGCACCCTTGTTGACTCATGGATTAGACCCTTGATTTGCTGGTGGAGGTGGGCCGTGGGATAAGCGTGACAGCTACAACACAGTAAACAAAGGCTCTTTTTGCCTTTGAGAGTCATGGTTTCCTGAGTACGTGGAATCAATACTCTGACTTTCTCTTTTCCTTTCAGATGGACTTGGTGGTATTGGCATGGGGTTAGGACCAGGAGGGCAGCCTATTGATGCCAATCATTTGAATAAAGGCATTGGAATGGGCAACATAGGACCTGCAGGTGAGAAATACGGTGTGCCTTGACTGGGGATTTCTGGGGAAGTTAAAGTTATTGAAGTTAACTATTGGGATAATTGGACATTGAATAGTTCAAATGGAATGAGGCTTTAATAGGGACAAAATTACTTCCCTCCTTATTTATCTTTGATACATTTTGATAAAAACAGTATTTTGTATTTTTACCGAGTTGAGTGTTCTTTTCTAAAGCTATTATGCTTTGCATTTTATCCTCACGAGACCTTCTGAGCTGAGGTACTCAGTTAAGCCTTTTGGTAAAAGGAGGCAAGCCAGAGAGTTGGTCTTGCTCAAGGTCACACTGTCAGTTAGTGACAGAAACTGTAGGTCTCCTGATCCTGGGACCACAGCACTGCCACAGTCTATTACCCAGACCCCCTTGGGTTCTCACCTGGTGTTAACATGGCTTCTAGAGGTAGGGGCGTTGGTGGATGCAGAAAGGTATGGAGGGCCTCATTGCATGACAGCATAGCTGTCATAGGCCACAAGGACGAATGATGCACAGTGTTGTCTTTGTTTAAGAAGAAAAGAAATAGCTAATGAATAAAAGCTTTGGCGTGTAGAATAAACTTTGAACTTCACTTTTTAGCGTTTTCGTGCAGCGAAGCATTCGTATATCATTTTAAAGCGTTTCATTTTTATAACCTCAGGCCTATGTCTTTCTTGAAATTCTTTGAATTGCAAGATGGATGCCCTCTACCCTACTACTGTCAGTTCTGCATATCCTTTGACTCCCTCCCAGATTAAACTCTGGGGCTGATCAAAACGTCTTGGCCCATCACCTTGGGTGGCTGGCTATACCAGTCTGAACACCACATCCCCTAACTGATACCTCAGAGGAAAGGCTGCGGGTGGCAGGAAGGGAAGCCTCAGCGTTTTGAGGAACTGCTTTTTATTTAGAGCGTTTTACCTTTAAAAGGGAGTTTTAAATCTACTTCTGTTCCCTAGTCTGTACCTGATATTTATATCTCATGTTTAAAACTGTCTAACTTGGGCATTTAATGAAACTGTGTGGACACTATAAAATTTTGCGTCACATGGTGATTATTTTGTTAAAGGCTTAAATAGTTTTCCTGGAATGTACTAGTTTGACAGTTGAAATGGAAGAGCCCCCACTCCATTTTTTGCACTTGACAATTAAAATATGTTTGTAGTTAGGGATATTTTTGCTCATTTGCTGGTGTGGAATTTCTTGTGCTTTTTAAGTTCAAACTTTACTGCTTTGACATAATTTTAGTTTGCATTGACTTTTTCTTTTTAAGGAATGGGAATGGAAGGCATAGGATTTGGAATAAATAAAATGGGAGGTAAGAAATTTAAAATGAAGTACAAATGTAATTACTTTTAGGTATGGTTTTCCCTCTTTTTTGTCCCCCTTCCTTTTCTCTTAAGTCCTGCATGAAATTCTCACTTAGATTTCCAAAAAGTTTGAGTCTAGAAATTACTTTTACCTGTTGATCCTTCTAGTGGGTGTCTTGGCCTTTGGTTCTGGCTTTCTCACTAACTAGCTCTGTGACCTTGGGCAAATCACTCCATCTCTCTGGGCCTTCTTTGCTTGTCTCTTCATTGAGGGGGTTGGATCAGATAAGCCTTTCGAAGATGTGATTTTTAAGTAAGGGCACTAGCCTTTTTTTCTCCAAAAGCCCTTAAACTTGGTGAGTTTCTGGCAGAAAATGCTGTAGGTGAAACTTGTAAAAACATTTTTCTTTGCTTGTTCAGTCTGAGTCTTGTTAGGCTGGTGGTAAAATGCGAATGTCTCTTTCAGGCATGGAGGGACCCTTTGGTGGTGGTATGGAAAACATGGGTCGATTTGGATCTGGGATGAACATGGGCAGAATAAATGGTAAGATTTGTGTTTCCTTCCTGCTTATACCTACCTTTGTTGGCTGTTGGCTCTCAGGTGACCTTTAGGCAGCAGACCCATTTTTAATAAGTGATTTCTCACTTCCACTTCTGTACTGAATCTGATATCTTTGAATTGCCTTAAATAGTTTGTATTCCAGAAGCTAGACTTAGTGGTAGGGAAGTGTTAATTCTCTTAGTTACTAAATTCTTGAGGTTTTCTGTGTTTCAGATCTTCCCAATAATTGTCCAGTAAAACTTTAAAGCTTTCCTATTGCCTCCAGCACTTGCCTCCCCTGGAGTGCTGGACTGGGTGAGTTCTTGACCATCTGCTCTGATGTCTCCAAATTGTGAGCAGAGGCATTTGTTTAATTTAGCATTTATATAATGCAAAATTTGGCATACTATTATTTAAATCTTCCAGCCCTCCCAACTTAATAACCGAAATATAATTATATCATTTGTAGTAGTAACACTGTGTTATTTCATTTAGTTCTCGCAAGAACCGCATGACGTGTAGGTACTGTTATCTCCATTTCATTGGAAACTGAGGCCCACAGTGACTTGCCTAAGGTCCGATGGCTAGTAATGGTGGGATATGGATCCCGGCTGTCTGGCTCCAGAGCTTGGCTCTTAATCACGCTGAGATCCTGCCTTTTAGAATTGCCTTCAGGCGTCACCCCCCACCCCTACCCACCCACCCCGCCCCCACCCACCAGCAGGGCTATAGAATACCAGGAGAAACTTGCTGTTATGAAAGTCTGTCTTTCTAAATCCTCTGGGTGTGGGTGGACTCTGACCCACACCTGTGGGAATGCTGCTGCTTTTATACACAGACTTTTCTGGAATGGGAAGTTACTAAGGACTTGGGGTTTCTTTTGTTTTTTGTTTTTACCTTTTTAAATTGAAGTATAGTTGATTTACAATGCTGCATTAATTTCTCCTGTACAGCAAAGTGACTCAGTTATACACATAAGGATTTGGGTTTAAATGTTTCTTTGCTGGTCTGTAGTAACATATCATGTGCAGATGGTACAGAGCAAGCAAGAACCTTACTAGGATAGATATTAACTGTCAAACTGGAAAGAGTGACATTCCTGATGAATAAGCTGCCCTTCTTCATGGAGTGCCTTGTTCTAGATGATGATGAAAAGATTCAGGAAGATTCTTACCATTAATAAGGAATGAAGGGACAAAGGTCTGTGTTTCCAGTGTACTTTCAGGCTTGCCTTTAGCTCATGTGTCCATGGAGTTTTTAATAAAAAGTGAGAGTTGGAGAGGTCTGGCTTAATAAAGTGTTTGCTCAGAACAGATGAGCCATTAGAAAGGAGATTTGGGTTGCTGCTCTGAGGAATTTAGTGATGCAACTTAGAAGTAGATGGAAATGAGGGTGGGAGCTGTGCTGAGCCATGGGGACAAAGTCTTTGGTAATCTGGCAGATGGAATGCATCAGTTCACGCTTCTGAGCCTGGTGATTCAAGGTTCAGAGTGCTGATTGTCCTGAAGAGCCACAGTGGAAGATGTGTTCTTACGCTGTGTGCTTAGATGTTCTCTGATACAGATAGATACTCAGAGTCCTCCTTCTCCGTCCTCTACAGCAGAGAACAGGGCCTTCCTTGCCCTGGAGCTGTTTTGAGATTTGGGTGCAATTGGCTCTAGAGCCTTTGGGTGCTGCGTCCAAGGAAGGTTTCGATCACTGGGAAAAAGTTGATAGGGATGTATCAGATTTAACTTAATGTTTAGTTGATTATCATGATGCATCACATTATAGTCACAGGTGCTGACAACATTAGGCTGATTAGAAATCAGATTCTCAGGGCCAGTCAACCAACCAGTAGAGGTCAAATCTTCATAGGACGGGTACCAAAATTTTAAATTGAAAGATCATCAAATATTAAATGATGACTGGTTTGATGCAATATTTGACAATGAAAATTCTTTCTCTGTCTCTCTTGCTCTCTTTTTTGTGTCGGTGGGGAGTACATTGGAGTTCGTACAGGGTTGGTTCCCTGTACTCTACGTTCTGTTGACAGTTGGGAAGATAAATTCTGAGGCCTTTGCCAACACATTACTGCCTGCATGTGACTTCCTAATGTGTGTGGGGGGTGTCTTCTTCACGGGCTTATGGTAAGGATTAAAGGAGTGCAGCAGAGCCCCCATCCATTACGGTGCCACTCTGAGATTTCTGTTCTGCGTATACAGGCTCGCACAAGTTAGATATATTTCCAGCAGATGGCATGCCACCAACCTATGGGATTCAGTTGGGTGAATTCAAGCTATGAATGTAAAGTCCACCATTGTCACCTGCTGCATCTTCTTATTAATTCATAATGCTAGTCCGCTTCCACGTTTGTAATAGACTCATTTACTTCTTTGAAAGTATAGGGGCTCCAGCTGCATATTTTGTAGTTGTGCAGTAAAAGATGTCCATTATGTAGCACTTGTATACCTGATATTTCTAAGGAGCAAGATTAATTAACTAGGTTTTCCAGGGACCTCTCAATATGGAAAGGAGACATAGTGTGACACACATTTTAAGTCTTGCTTTAGATGAATATACAAGGAAAGAAGTAGCCAGTGACAGGAGTCATGAAAGGGTTTCTCAAACAGGTGACAGCTGTGGTGGGGCTTTTCCCCCACAGAAGCTAAGACCTTGTTGTTGTTGTTTTTAAATAAATTTATTTATTTTATTTATTTAATTTTGGCTGCGTTGGGTCTTTGTTGCTGCGCACAGGCTTTCTCTAGTTGTGGTGGGCGGGGGCTACTCTTCATTGCGGTGCACGGGCTTCTCGTTGCGGTGGCTTCTTGTTGCAGAGCACGGGCTCTAGGTGTGCAGGCTTCAGTAGTTGTGGCTCGTGGGCTCAGTAGTGGTGGCTCGTGGGCTCTAGAGCGCAGGCTCAGTAGTTGTGGCGCACGGCCTTAGTTGCTCCGCGGCATGTGAGATCTTCCCGGACCAGGGCTCAAATCCATGTCCCCTGCACTGGCAGGCAGATTCTTAACCACCGCGCCACCAGGGAAGTCTGAAGACTTTTGTTTTTATTTATTTATTTGGTTTGTTTTTGTTTTTTGGCGGTACGCGGGCCTCTCACTGTTGTGGCCTCTCCCGTTCCTGTGCTCCGGACGCGCAGGCTCAGCGGCCATGGCTCACGGGCCCAGCCGCTCCACGGCACGTGGGATCTTCCCGGACCGGGGCATGAATCCGTGTCCCCTGCATCGGTAGGCGGACTTCCAACCACTGCGCCACCAGGGAAGCCCCCCAAGACTTTTGTTTTTAAAAGACGTTGTGGGACTTCCCTGGTGGCGCAGTGGTTAAGAATCCGCCTGCCAGTGCAGGGGACACGGATTCGAGCCCTGGTCCGGGAAGATCTCACATGCCGCGGAGCAACTAAGCCCGTGAGCCACAACTACTGAGCCCGCGTGCCACAACTACTGAAGCCTGTGTGCCTGAAGCCCGCTAGCTGCAACTAGAGAAAGCCCATGCGCAGCAACGAAGACCCAATGCAGCCAAAAATATAAGTAAATTAATAAATTTGTTTAAAAAAAAGACACTGTGAAAAACAACAAATACAGCTGCAATCAGCATAGAAAAAAATAGTGAAGTTACCAAACCCCATTATGGAGATGAAACCACTCCAGTTGTCAGTAGAGAAGTCATGTTGTTTGTGCACAGGCGTCTTTCTCTGTTCTCATGGTTGTGCGTGTGATTGGACCATGGGTTTTTGCATTGGAGTTAGGTTCCAGCCTTTGCCTCACTCCTTACCAGGCATGTGACCTTGGTCAAGATGCTAAGTCATTTGAGCCTCAGTTTCTTTGTAAAGGGGCAGTGGTGATGGAGGGTAATGCAAGTATGCAGTCTGGTTGTGAGGATTCCATGAAATAATAGCACATATAAAGCCCTGGGCAGGGCATGTTGGAAGTGCCCCAGAGGTGGTAGCTGCTGCTGCTGTAACATAGGCAGGCTCTCCTGCAGCCTACCTTTGACGCTTCATGCACTGCAGCCTCCCCACACCAGTTACTGCAGTAGTGGGTGCTTGGTGTATCCATTGTGTGACTGTGTGTAAGCTGGAAATTAGTCCTGATGGACTAAAGGTGGGTTGTTTTCAGGGATTCATTTGAGGTGACTTTCTTTTTTAAGGAATAAAGGATGAACGATGGTTTCCTATAGAAAAACTAAAATATGCTGACTTGCTGGTAGCTGTTGTGTGTTTATAGTTTTTTGTTTTTAATGTCTAAAACATAATGGTATTCCTGGAAAGGCCTAGGGTAATATTTTTCTCCACAGAGATGGAGCGTGGCATGGGTGGAGGATTTGAGAGAGACTTTGCCAGAAATGAAATGGGAATGTCTCGAAGCTTTGGAGAGCCCCTTGGCAGAGGAATGGGTAAGAAGGCCCCATGGGCCCCTATGTGGGCGGGGTCAACCCCCCGGGGGTGCAGGCTCACCCTGATGTCGGGAGGTTCTTAGGCAAAGTCAGCTATTTTTCCTTAGGCTTTAAAAAAAATTGTATGTTTTCTAGGTCTAGATACGAACTTTTGGTCCTTGAATTTTTTTATTGGTATCAACAGCACCATTTTTCTTAGTCTTTTCAGATGGCTGCTTTTTTCACATTGGTATAAGGTGTTTTCTTGCTGTGGAGTTAAAAACTGCTGTGTTACATGACGTTGTGGCTCTCTAGTCACGGTAGAGATCTTCAAGGGTGTGAGTCTCCTTAGTCCAGGGGCCTGTGGTGTTCAGTTAACAAAGGATGATGGTTTGCTTGCTGATGCACTTGAAAGAGATCTTGGTGAACAGGGAAGTTTCCTGATGTTGGAAGGCCTGGAGTATGGGGCCTGTCTAAATGTAGTTTTGGTTAGTTTGCAAAGCAGTTTCTTCTTTACTTTTCCATGAATGTCTTCCCCTGTTTTGAGTTTAGACATTTCTGAGAATCTGTCAGCCTGATTCTTAATTAGTGTGGAACAAGGAGATTGTCTATTTCTGGGCTCTGAAGTTTGTTTCTCTCAAAGGAGATTTAGATTTAGAGCATGGATAACTCTCTCCCCAACACCACCTCCCCCATCTTCATCAGCTTCTCATCCTGTGCAGGTAGGCGGCTACTAGGTGATAGCCTCAAAGAGTGTTCAGCCCGTCTTCGTGGGACACCTTGGGCTAGCTCTGAGGATTTTAAGCTTTATTATGTCTAGTTTGTATGAGCTGAGCTGTATTTATCTCCAGGAATCCTATCTTCTTTGTTTCCTTCATGGAAACCAGGAATTATTAGAAACTATTTCTCTCAGAGTAGACTGTTGGCTTTTGTTTCATTTGTCCCCCTGACCATGGTTAGGAAAGTTAAGTGATTTTTCTTGCATCGAAACTAGCTGGTACTGAAGATTTACTTTTTCTGTGCTTACTTGATATGACTGTAGCTTTATTCTAGATTGTTCCAGAGCTTTAGAATTTGGGGGTGAGTTCATTATCTGTATGTGACTAGGTCAGTTAAAACTTTCTTGTTGCCATGACTGGCTTTGTTTTTTGTGTCTTGAAATGGTAGGTTATTAAATTTTTTTTTAAATTTATTGTCATTTGGCTGCAAATACTAATTTGTGGATGGATACCTGTGGTGAGAAGAACAAAATGGCGCATGACTTTCCTCCCACAGGCACTTTGTGCTGCTCTTGAACCTTCAGTCCTTTGCTGCTCTGGGTCCTCTCACCTCACCTCTGTGATGAGGCTTGTCAGCCTTGGCCCAGATCCTGTGGAGGCACAAGAGGTGGACTGGTGAGGTTATTTCATGTGGCAACAGGAAACACGTCCTGTCCTGACCTGAATATAGGAAGGTCATCTGCAGGCTTTGCTATCTCCTGCTACTTTGGCACCTTCTTTCTGATTGAGACCATGGTCTGTTTGTCCTGAGGCTTCCCAGAGTGACCATGGGCAAGAGCAAGGAGCTTTTGTTCTCTTGCTACTTATGATCAGACTCAAGTTAGTGAAATGGTCTTTGTACCAAGTAAAATCTTTAAGTCAGGTTTTCAGAGTAGTTGCCTGGATTGTTTTTTTTTTTTTTTCAGATTCAGTTCTTGGTCTTTTTTTTTCTGTATTATTTACTTGACAGTTGGGTCATTTTGGTGTGCTGCTTTTGTAGTGCTCTCCCTGTTCAGTATCCCTTCTTTCCTATTGAGGCAAGTAGATCTTTGTACTTCTTTGTGCAAACAACTGTACTTGGTGCTCCAGGGCTATAGATAGATATGTGATCCTTAACTTTGAGGGATGTGGTGTAGCTGAGGAGACGGTGCTCAGAGTGGCTTAGGACAGCACTAGAGATCGGCACGTAGAAGTGGCCTAGTTGAGGGAGCCAGTGGAGATGTTGATTCCCGGGCTCTCGGCAGCTATGTGAGCACCACACAAAGGCGATCATTTTCTGTGTTAAGATTTGAAAAAGCACTGCTCTAGATGCTTGATAGAAGTGTTCTGCTCGGAGAACACAGGATCCAGGCAGGGGTGTAAGAAGACCATGCAGGAGATGCAGTTCACGCTGGAGGGGCTGGACTTCAGCATAGGTAGAGGTGGGGGTACTGGCCCACAGAGAGGGCAGACAGCATCAGGTGCAGAGGCTTGGAGATGTCAGTCTACTTGGGGTGGGAAGAACAGAACAGATATTAAAGTTTTAAGGCAGAGCAGGGAGCCCTGTGAACACCCATGAAAATAATTTGGCCTTTCTCTTCAAATCAGTGGTCGGCTGATTGTGAAGTCTTTTGCCAGGGAATGGTTTGATCCAAGTGCTGTTTTAGGAACTAGAACCTAGGCCTGGGCATGCTGAGTAGGCTCCCAGGCATCATGGAAGAATAAGCCCTGGTCTTGCTTCCTGGCTAGAGGTCTGTTTTCTTGGTGTACTTTCCCACCCCCTTCCTTTAGCAGGTAGTTGTAATACCTGAAACAGCTGCAGGGCTAGGGTTTAATCTCTTCACGGTTATGGTCAAAATATGATATGTGCTCTGTGGCTGTTGTCCATGTTGCTCAGCACACTTCAGGACCAGAGAGGGGGTGGGTACAAGTTTCTTTTATATAGTGAAAGACCCAGATGAAACTTAAAAGCTAACACTAATGATAGCATTAGACAAACTTAATAGAGGTTTGAATGAACTGCCAGCAAGCAAGCAGCAGTATTGCTGTTTTGGAAAGCTGAGTGTGTTGGGGTTTTGTTTACCTGAGGCTTTGTCTGTCACTTGGTTACCATCACATTTAGCTCCTTCCAGGCAGGGCTTGTAGACTCAGTTTGCTGCAGTCTTCCCTTGCCTGGCTCGTTGATTAGGTCATATTTCCAGCACTGCATGCGGTTGCTGCTGGTTTTCAGGGGTTGGGCTCTAAGTTGGGCTCTAAGTGTAGCTACAGCGGTAGTTTGTTGAAGGGTAACTGTGAGATGCTGATTGGATCTGGGTGGGTGAGTGCACGCTTCAGTCTGTGAGTACTGAGTGTCTGGACCAGCTTTAGAAAACTGCTACTGGCCCCATTCTTGCTCTAACCTTCCAAGTTCAGCTCGTGGGTGCAGTACCAGAGGCCCTGCCAACTGGGCCTCAGACTCTGGAGCTACATGGGACTCTAGCATCATGACCCATCATCAAGGACCCTTACAGTTTTCCAGTAAAATGACCTTGTCTGTGTGTATGTTTCTCAACCCCTTCCCCTTTCCTTTTTTATTTTTTAATTAGTAGTAGTCCTGCTCTGGAATCTGTAATAAATTTCTATTACCATAGAGGAATTTGGCTAATTTTTTTTTCTTCCTGATTTCCTTAGAAATCCTAAGTAATGCACTGAAGAGAGGAGAGATCATTGCAAAGCAGGGAGGAGGTAGGAAACGCTTAGTTTTGATGTTTTGATTTTTAGAATAGGCCTGTGTTACCGGGGATAGTAGTGTAGTGGTGAAAGCATGGGCTCTAAAATAGACTGCCTGGGGTGGGGAACCAGCTCTGGCTCCTCCTAGCTATGTGACATTTGGCAAGTTACTGAACTTCTCTGTTTTTCGTACTGTAAAATGGGGATATAATGGTACCTACCTCATAGGGTTGTTCTGTAGAGTAAATGAGTTATTGCATAAAAGAGGACCTACGTATGTGCTGTGTACACGTTAGCCATTGTCAAAATGTCCGTGTAATCTGGGGGCTTTCTTGTTTCTAGTACTACAAAATTGTAAATTGCTAAAAGTAAATATTTTACCTGATTATAAAAGTGTACACCACCTAATCATAGCATATGTTTACTATGTACACATGTACTCACAAAAATTCAGAACATTATGAAGAAAATAAATACCTGAAATCTCACTGCCCTGTGATGAATGCTGTAAATATTTTGGAATATATTCTCCCATTAATACACTTTTTTTAAGGGGTACCTAAAACTAAATGTACTTAATTCAGTCTGATTTTTTTTTTTTTTCCCCTCATGGCTCTGAGCATCTTGGCATTTCCTTGGTAACTCCACTTGCTGGATTTATTTCTGTGGTGGGCTGATTCTAGAACTCCATGTGGGTACCGTTTCTTCCTAGTTCTCTGCTGCTATTGGCATCTGGAGTGTCACCCTCATTTTGGTACTTTTGGGTATGCTACCCACCCTCTCTAGGTCTCTTACATTTTTTATAGTTTCTGAGATATTTCTGCTGTGAAAGCTTAATATTCTTAAAATTGTGTTTATATTTTGCCACTTGGTGCACTGTTATTCAGCCAAGGAAACAGTCACCGAGAAGTGGCATGACTCGTGCAAGGTCACGGCTTTGGTCAGTTAGAGAATCAAAGAAACGGCTGAATTTCCTCTTCTTGAATTTGCATCTTGGCCTGGGCTGCTTGATTCAGGAATGGGCTGGCTGAGGGCTCAGCTGCCCATTTTTCAGAGGCAGGTGGTGGTGGTCGTGAAGCTTGAATGAGGGGGACCCTCGGGCTCTGCTTGTGGAAAAACTTGGTTGGCCAGTGGCCTTGGTGGTGGAGCCAGGCCCTCCTTCTCCAGAATTGCAAGCATCACAGGGTCGGCTGTGCACTGCTGACCTGCCAGCGTGTGTCCAGCTGAACCATGACAGTGAGGGACTGATCCCAGGCCTCTTACTAAATCTACTCTGCAGTGCCATCAGATTTTTTTCCTCCAAAGCTAGCAAAGTTAGACACGGCAAAGTCGGTTGGCGGTTTCCGTGACAGAGTAAGGTTCCCTAGAAGTGGCTAGCTGTGTTCATTTGTATGTGAGGATCTGTATTGGTGTTGGTGTTTGTTTTCTTTATCTCTTCCTGATTACATGGCTGTGTAATAACTTACCTATGCCGTGGAGGTGCTAAGGAAATGCAGCCAGACTGGTTACCAGCAGGGCATTGTAGAGGGACAAGTTGGGAGAGGATAGAGGTTGTGAGCAATTTTAATTGTCCCCATTATAATCCATTATGTCGGGTGACCACCTGAGTGTGGGGTTTCTGTCCCTCGCGCTCCCCACCCCCGCCAGAGCCTTCATCAATGTCTGGTGGTGGACAAACTGCAGGGTTCTCAAGGAGTTGATGCCTGTTGCTCACAAAGCTTGTCACAAGTATTAGCACTTTCAGAATAACATGGAAAACATTGTTGATCAAAGTCCTCGGGGTGGGTTTTTTCCCTCTTTAAATTTTATTATGGAAATTAACTGTGGCACAGAAGTAGGAAGAATGATGTACTCACTACCCAGCTTTAACAGTTGTCAACATTTTCAGGATATCTAATGATAACTTATTGTGGGACTTAAAATTTCTGAACCGTGGTTGAGCTTGTGAAGTGCCCAGGCCTCTGCACCCAGGGAACCCTCCTGGCATGGTGTGCACACAGATCCTCAAGTACCTGACATATGCCTGACACATTTTGTGTCTCTGTTTTAGGTGGAGGCGGAGGCAGTGTCCCTGGAATTGAGAGGATGGGCCCTGGCATTGACCGCATTGGGGGTGCCGGCATGGAGCGCATGGGTGCAGGCCTGGGCCACGGCATGGATCGTGTGGGCTCTGAGATTGAGCGCATGGGCCTGGTCATGGACCGCATGGGCTCAGTCGAGCGCATGGGCTCCGGCATCGAGCGCATGGGCCCGCTGGGCCTCGACCACATGGCCTCCAGCATCGAGCGCATGGGCCAGACCATGGAGCGCATCGGCTCTGGCGTGGAGCGCATGGGTGCCGGCATGGGCTTTGGCCTGGAGCGTATGGCCGCACCCATTGACCGTGTGGGCCAGACCATCGAGCGCATGGGCTCTGGCGTGGAGCGAATGGGCCCTGCCATCGAGCGCATGGGCCTGAGCATGGAGCGCATGGTGCCCGCAGGCATGGGGGCAGGCCTGGAGCGCATGGGCCCTGTGATGGATCGCATGGCCACCGGCCTGGAGCGCATGGGCGCCAACAACCTGGAGCGCATGGGCCTGGAGCGTATGGGCGCCAACAGTCTCGAGCGCATGGGCCTGGAGCGCATGGGCGCCAACAGCCTGGAGCGCATGGGTCCCGCCATGGGCCCGGCCCTGGGCGCTGGCATTGAGCGCATGGGCCTGGCCATGGGTGGTGGTGGCGGTGCCAGCTTTGACCGTGCCATCGAGATGGAGCGTGGCAACTTTGGAGGAAGCTTCGCAGGTTCCTTTGGTGGAGCCGGAGGCCATGCTCCTGGGGTGGCCAGGAAGGCCTGCCAGATATTTGTGAGAAATGTAAGTGGCTCTTCAGGAACTTCTCAGGGGTCGTATGCACAAGGGAGGAGGGGGCAGGAAGCCAGCAGGACCGAGTGGTAGCAGGTCAAAGTCAGGGAGAGCTGAGTAGCACGCAAGGGCCCTTTGCCACTTTCCCCGAAGTTTGGTGTTGGGAGAATGAGAGGGAATGTGAGAGCTCATGATACTTGTGCAGCAGAAATAGTGGGTTTTGTGAAATCCTAGGCTTCTCTGACTACTGGATGGAAAAG
Organism: Mesoplodon densirostris; assembly: GCF_025265405.1. Taxonomy (NCBI): domain Eukaryota; kingdom Metazoa; phylum Chordata; class Mammalia; order Artiodactyla; family Ziphiidae; genus Mesoplodon; species Mesoplodon densirostris. The sequence continues at coordinate 146,856,916 of NC_082663.1, read as the reverse complement.
ACAGTGATCTGAAGAACTTGAGTTTCTTGACCTTTCAGCTTGATGAGCTGCTAAATGACATGGCATGACAGTTCGGGAGTCGGGGGGAAAGGCTGTATCTGAATTACCTTTACCAGATTGACCACCTTTAGCTGCTATTCAGTGGTTCTGTGGGCTGCTCACCACAGGCAGCTGTGTGTTCTGCTCTGTGCATGGTGCTCCCACAGACAGATGCAGACAGGAGGGAGTGAACTTGCTGTGCTAGTTTGGAACCTCACCTAGACAGACTCTTTGTTCTCTGCTGATTATCTCAGTGTGAAGGTCAGCCGGTTTCTCTGTGTAACAAGTTTTAAAGGCACTCTGAGACAATTGATGTTTGTGCATTAGGATTTGGTTGAATCACTCACCAGTCTTCCTTTTTCTCCCTCAGCTCCCATTTGATTTTACATGGAAGATGCTAAAAGACAAGTTCAACGAATGTGGTAAGTATTTGAGAGGCTTTCTAGGTGCTTCCTTGTGTTGTGGCTTGTTGGTGCTGCATTGGAGTCATGCAGCGAGGCTTCCATCCTAGTCTTGCACAGACGCCTTCCGTGACTCTGGAGGATGGATGGGACTTGCCACTTTTCTGCCTGTGCAAATATTCAAGCAGGTTGTTGAGTTTCCTTTTATGTGTCAGATACTTTTTCACCTGTGTTCTCATTTCATCTTCGTTTTTCTCTTTTTTTCCCTCTTCCAGTTTTTGAATGGAGGTAGTGTTGTCCCCATTTTACAGAGTCAGGTCAAATCATGTTCCCAAGGTTACATGGCTTCTAAGTGACAAAGCTAAATAAAATAAATACATCTGAGACAAGGTTGTTTTCCACAATAGCACTATTGGTTTGCGCCTCAGAGAGCACTCGCCCAGCAGGTCCCTTGGGTGAGGTTTCACAGGCTCTGGGCACACAGTAGCTTGTGTGCGATGAAGCTAAGGGTCTCTGATTGAGGTTTCCTGGCACACCAGGCAGCCATTCTGGAAGGGTCACTTTGTGGCCAAAAAGAAGTTGTCTCCGGTTGAGGCCCTGCCCCCACCCCTACCACCTCTTTTCTTTTAACCGTGTCAAGTTGGGCGCCCCAGCCCTAAGCCAGAGGTCTGGGTGGCTCCCTGGATCAAGGCTTCCTCGGTTTTCTCATTTCCTTTTGCTGCAGTGACTCAGATTTCACCACTATTGCTGCTTCTCCTGGTTCTTCTCTTGGGTCAACTGTTGAGCCATAGCCTGCCTTCTTGCCCTGTTCTTGTCCTCTTTCCACACTCCTTAGTTCCCAAGTTGTAGTGGATATTCTGAAAAGTCAAATTGGATCATGTCACTTCCCCCTGCCACAGATGCCCGGAGGTGTCCCTCTGCTGGCAAGAGAAAGCCCAAACTACGATCCCCTGTATGACTTAATGTCACCCTAAGCTGTTTTAGAACTTTCCTGTGAGAAGCCCTCCAGGATGTTGACCTCTTAAGCAGAGTTGATGGCCCTAGAATTGTGGGTGCCAGCACCGCTTACACTGTGTGTTCTTGGCCCTGTGTTTCTGTGGCTCTTCCCTTGTAGATTGTTTCCATGGTGCTTGACACATACCTGGATGCTTAACCGGAGCTTGAATGAATATGTGTAACCTGCTTGCCAGTTACTGCAAAGCTTGTATTTGGACAGCACAGAAGTGTCCATGGTATTGGCATTGGCCTTGTAAATGCGGTGGAGCAGTGTATTAAAAGTGAAGCCTCTGTAAAATTTGCCTATAAAGCTGGCTTCACACAGCGTCTTTTTATAACTCTTGAGAGTAAAGGTGTGCATTTGAAGCCGCCAGGAATGCTCATGACGGGTCAAATTGTTGTCCAGTTGGCAGAAGAATGGCAACGTGGCTGAGGGCTATAGTAGCTGGGTTCCAGCCACTGTGTTCTGAGCATTCATGCGCCAGGCGTGAGGGCACTCTCCCTTTTGACTCTGTCGACCGAAATCCAACAGGTGATCTGGACTGAGTGGAGCTCAGACTGAGGCTGAGCTCTGGGTTTGCCTGATGAGTTGTGGTCTCTTCTTCCCTCCCTGTGCCCAGGCCACGTGCTGTATGCCGACATCAAGATGGAGAATGGGAAGTCCAAGGGGTGCGGTGTGGTTAAGTTTGAGTCGCCAGAGGTGGCTGAGAGAGCCTGCCGGATGATGAATGGGATGAAGCTGAGTGGCCGAGAGATTGATGTTCGAATCGATAGAAACGCTTAAGCAGTTGCCTTTTTTAAACATCGATACCAGACCTCTGAATTTGTATTTTTTCTTGTTAACCATTTTAATTTGTTGGCTGGATGTATAAAGATGTTTAAAAAATTCAGTTGCTTTTTGGGGTAATTTGAATTACTTTTTTAATGACTGGGGTTCCATTTGACTGTTTGCATTGAGATTGCAATGTGCGCAATTTTTTTTGTAGTTGTGGCATCTTGTTGACATCGAATATGACTTTGATAATAAATACCAGTTCCTGAAAGCTGCTTGCTTTTTGCGTGTGTGTTGTGGGGTAACTGCCCGAGTTTGGGGGAGCTAGAGCTGCTCAGTCTCCTTTCTACCCTTGGAGCTGTGGACCCTTGGGGTGGGAGGCCACACAGGCCCCAGCCACTTCAGAAAAGTCTCATTGTGGAAACGGAATCCTGAGTGGACCTCAATCCCCCAGGGCCGGTTAATGGTGCACTTGGCTGTCGGAGCCATCCTGTCTCCCCTGGTGCAGTTCTGTGGGGCACAGATGCTGTGTCAGGCTCGTTTCCAGTTAGACTTTTGTCTCAGTCTGCTCCGGCTGCTGTAACACACATTTGTTTCTCACAGTTTTGGAGGCTGGGAAGTCCAAGATCAAAGCGCTGGGAGATTCAGTGTCTGGTGAGGGCCCGGTCCTAGTTCGTGGATGACACCTTCTAGCTGTAACTTCACATGGCAGAAGGGGCCAGGGAACTTTCTCAGACCTCTTATTTTTTTAAAAAATAATTTTTTAGCTTTATTTGTTTGGCCATGCCGTGCAGCTTGTGGGACCTTAGTTCCCCCACCAGGGATTGAACCTGAGCCCTCAGCGGTGAAAGTGCGTGCAGAGTCCTAACCACTGGCCTGCCAGGGAACACTCTCAGACCTCTTTTGTAGGGGCACGAATCCCATTCATGAGGGCTCTGCCGCCACGCCCTAATGCCCTCCCCAAAGGCCCCACCTCCTAGTACCATCACGTTGAGGGTTAGGTTTTCAACGCAGGAATTGTTTTTGGCAGCAAGGACACAAGTGCTCAGTCCATAGCAGCTTTTCTTTGCTAAAACAGACCAAGTAGGGTGAGAGTTTCTGAGCATATTTTGTCCTGTCAGAGGTTTAGGCTGAACTTGATACCTGGACTCTTATCAGAACTGGGTCACATTCCCCCCAAGATGTGATCTCACACGTAGGTCCACTTGGGCTGTGTAGCCTGTGAGAAGCTGCAGCTGCTGCTTGTCACGTTGGATGTGGAGGGTCTTCACTCTGGCTGGCAGCTGACATGGGGTACCATCACAGGGACTCCCACCTCAAAGTCTAGCAAGGTGCCAGCTCCCTTGCTACTACCTTCCCCTGCCCTACTTTTCTCCTTTCTGGCCTTTATCCTTGAGGGGTGAGACCTTGGAGGAGGGGGTTGACCCCACAGATTCCCCCAAGTGTCTGATCATGGCTCCACTGTGTGGTGCCCATCAGGAGGGAAAGAAAAGACAAGAGGCAGGAATTGCTTTAAAAGAGGGGCTTTATGTGGTCTGTGTACATGGTCAGATAGGAGCCTGGGCAGTTCTGTGACGGCCAAACTGGGATCCAGGGCTCCTTCGGTTAAGAGGTGGCTGGATTGGTGGGTTGTCCTGGGTCCCCACCCCTGTAGGCCTTATCGTCCCCCGGGGAATGGTTGATTATCCAGAGGATCTGCCGAGGAGGGGTGACTTCCAGTGACCCTTGCCCCATAAGCAGGTAGTCAGCAGCCCCTGGCGGAGTGGGATGGGACCTTACCCCCTCCCAAGACACTGTAGTCCCTTCCAGTCCACCCGGAGCATCCACATACATACCCCAGGAACCGACGTCGTCATACACCTCTGTTTCCCTGGTTGAGAGCACAGCTAAGGTCAGTAAGGGTCACCCCACCCCTCGCCCCTAAATCCCCCACCCCATCAGGGCCAGCACTCACAGGGGCAGTAGAGCTGTTCTGGGCACGTAGCCATCTGCGAGGAGAGAGCGGGGGTGGGTGAGTTCTCCGCCCTCCCTGGTGGTGGTCGTCTTCCCAGGGCTGCCCCTGCTGGGCTTACTCACACTTGCCCTTGGTGTCCCGGCACAGCATCTCCTCCTTGCTGGTGAACTCGATCACCTCCAGGATCTCCCCACGCCGAATCGCCAGGTGCTTGCCACCCCCGCGACGGGTCTTCGCGTTGGGGTCAATCATCATCCTTGTCTGAATCACAATCTCCCCCTCAAACTGGGGAGGAAGACATCAGAGCTTTTGGTCGTGCTGCCACCCTGAGGACCCCTGGCTTCTTTCTGAGGATGGAATTTGTGGGGCTTTGGTCAACTGGTGCTGAGCCCAGCCCTCCCAGGACTCTTGCTTTGCTTGGGGTTCACACCTTGAACTTCTTCCGGAACTCCCGCTCAGCTTTCTCTGCCTTCCGGATCTGCTTCAGAGACTTCAGGTCCGTGGGCGGCAACTGCTGTGGCTGGGGGCCCTTCTCCTTCCTGAGCCCCCGGGGAGTTGGGTGCTCGTGAGCAAGATGTGCTTCTCAGGGACCCCCTTTTACCGTCCTCCCAGAGCTCAGCTCCACCCTGCCCCACTCCCTTTGCCCTCTGGTACCTGGGCTCTTGGTCTTGTGGTGGCCTCCTGGGGGGTTTCTGGGTAGACAGCACTTCATCTGGGACAGTCAGAATGCTGAGTTAGGGCAGGGACTGTTGGTTCAGCCTCTGAATCTGGCGGCCTGCTCTTTCCCTTGTCAGTTCTCAGGACCTTGGTCCCCTCCCCACCCCGCTGCCCAGGCCTTTCTCATGAGTTGTGAGTTTTAGTGGATTGCCTTTCATTTTCTTAACTCCTGTCGCAGGCCAGGCATGGCAGAGACTGTTAACACTCATTTCAGCTGTCTCAGCTGTCATCGCAAGTTGCTTGCCGAGGAGGACGTAAGGGTTCAGAGAGGTAACGCGACCTGCCCCAGGTCACCCAGCTGTTAAATGGTAGAGGCAGGATTTCTCTGTAGGCTTTTGAGGTCATTTCACACCTGCCTCGTAGAGCAGGTGGGGTTCTGGGAATTGTGATGAGATTTGGGTCAAAAAATAAGGCGAAGAAAAATATTTCCTAGAAGCAAAAGAAGTCCGCCTCTGAGAAGGGGCTGTTGGGCTGGGGCTCTTGCCTGGCCTGGCTGATGATGAGACTGGACTGTGAGGGGTCTCCCAGGTGAGGACTGACTACCCCGCAAATGACCAGCTTTCCAGGTATGAGCCCTGCTGGCCAAGGGTGTGGCTTACAGTGAGAGCCTTGTGAACACAAGGTGAGTGAAGGATCCAGAACCTGAAGCCCCCAGCTTTTTGCAGTCCTCTCTGAATGACTTGAAGTGCTGCTCTAGACATTTCTAGGCCAGCAGACCCTTCCATCAAGCTGCCCGAGGGGCATATGCATGGTGCCCTTCCACCCCTTCAGACACTGAGTTTGCCTCCAGCCTCAGCTGGGTGGTGCTCGGGTAACGGTGCCACCCAGAGGCTGCCCAGGCTGGAGATGGTCACCCGGCTGGGAGGAGTCTTGACTTCACCCCAGGGCCCCTACAGACCTGCCGCAGCCAGAGAGCGCAGCCCTGGGCACGGCAGTGCGGGGCGGACCCTGGTGCCCTGTGTCCCCAGCTCCCTGGCAGTGTGATCCTGAGCACGCTACCCTCAGCTCCTGAGAAAGAGCTGGGCCCGGCCCCTCCAGAGGAGCCCCCAGCTGTGCAGGGAGCCTCTAGTGGAGCCGCCACTGCCCTGAGTGAGGCAGAGAGTGGGAGGGGGGAGCCCAGAGTCCTTCCAACTGGGGACAGACTTGAGAAGGGCAGAGCTGCCTTTGGGACAATCAGTGAGCCCCACTCAGTGTCTCGAGAAGGGGGAGATCTGGGGAAGCATGAGGTATCGGCTCGGAACCTTGAAGAATGACTGGCGGTTGTCCAGTGGCTGGGACGGTGAGCAGAGGGAGGGAAGTGCCTGGTCTACTTGGGGATGGGGAAGGGGAAGCGGTGGGCCATGCCTGCGGAGCTGCTGGAAGTGGAGTGGCCAGAGGTGCTCCCTCTCCACGTCCACATCCCCAAGAGTGGCCCCCCAGACCCAAGCCACAGAGCCTAACTGGAGCGGAAGCAGGAGGGGCCCTGCCAGGAAGCTCTGTGCTAACAGGGGTGTTGCAAGCAGCCCTTGGGGAAAGCCCAGGAGAAGCAGAAGGGGCTGGGGAAGGAGTAACAGCTGTATAGGCAGCAGACTTCGGAGGGTGGGCTGGTGAGGAGGGAGCGGTAGCTGGGGATCCCAAAGGCACCTCTGATGAAACGTTCCCCTGCAGGAGACCCTTCCAAAGACAGGGCAGGGAAGCAGCCTGGGAGCCTAGGGTCTGGGCTCCTGTGTATAGGCTGTGCGACCTGGGGCAAGTCACTTCTTGTGTCCTCAAGCTTCCACTCCTGTAAAATGGGCAGGACGCTGCCTCGGGGGTGGTGGGCTGTGCACATTCGGTGAAGTGCTGACATGGGAGCCTTGGTGTTTTCACATGGGGCTGGTGAGTGCATCATCCCCGAGCTGGGCCTGCTTGGCCTTCATCCTGCTCTCCAGGAGCAGAGGTGTGGAAGGGAGAGAAGAAGGGTCCTTGGAAACCCAGAGCACAGAGAGAGAGAGAGTTGCCTGGGACTGCAGACCTGGAGGGTCGGCCACACCCTGTCTCCAGCCCCTGCCTCTGAGTTCAGGCCCAAGTCCTGCCTGGACATCCCTCAGGCACCCCCAACACCATGGGTCCCTTACTCAGGTGCAGGCTCAACATTTGGGCCTCATCCCTGTCATGAGCTCGCTTGCTCTCGTCCCTGGTGATGCACCACCAAGTCCTCTTGCTGCTTTGTACCTGATTCTTCCACTGCTCATCCATGTCTTCTGCCACCACCCTGGCCCACACCCCTGCCCTGGCCACACCCTGGTCAGGCTGCTGGCCTCTGGGCCGCCCTTACTCACATTGTTCCACCCACCAGGAGCTGGCGTGACCTTTCTAAAAGGCCCCTCCTCCTCTCTGCTTCCTCCCCTGGCGCTGCTTTCAATCCATCAGGGATATGGATTGCCACTTGGCCTCACACTAGCAACATGGCAGAACACACCCTCGTGACAAATGTTCCGCAGGTGCCTTGGCAGACTGGTCTGGCTGAGGGCCCGGCCCCGTCACCAACAAACCTCTGCCCTTGGGGCTGGGTCTGGAGTCGTCTGTGGGCTCCACGTCATCGTACAGCTCGTAGATCTCATCTGGGTTCCTGCAGGGATACCTGAGATGAGGGCCTCTTTCGATCCCGTGACCCACGCCTGCACCCCCTGACTCCCCACACTCACTGTGGAGTGTCTTCAGGCTGTCGAGGCCGAAAGTCGGCAGAAGAGCTCCTCCGCAGAGCTGTGGAGAGATGAGAACAGGAGGGAGGGAGGCGGGCACTGTGGGGGAGCCTCCACCCCCTCCTTTCTGCCTGGGCCGCCCTCACCCACCTGTGCCTGCTGCCAAGGTCCTCCGAAATCTCTGGACGTCCCTGGGGCCTGGGGGCAGTGGGGGCTTGGCTGGAGGGGCGCCCAGGCTGCTGACAGGAGGGAGAGGCCTCCGCCGGGGTGGGTGGCCAGGTTTGAGGCCCAGCCTCGAGCCTCCACCGCGAGCGAGGGCTCCAGATCTCTGCTGCCTGGCTCCAAACCCTGGGCTGAGTGGGAACCTAGGGCTGGAGCCTGCAACGGCAGTGGGCAGTGAGCTCTCTGAACGGGAGCCAGGGAGTGGAGGTTTTCTAGGGAGGTCACCGAAGAACTCAGCCTGCGGGTGCTTCCTGGGCAGAGATCTGGGCTTGGGCTGCGAGGACTTGCAGAGCGGCCCCTGCCCTTCGGGCTGCAGAAACTCCTTGGGGAGCAGGCTGCACTTGGGCCCCGAGGACGTCCTGGGGAGGTCACCACACTCAGGCCGCGGGGACTTCTCGGGGAGGTCACTCAGCGGAGGCTGTGGCATCTTTCCAGGGACTGTACTGAAGTTGGGCTGTGAGGAGTGAGACTGGGGCTCACTGGACTCGGGCTTTGAAGGGGGCATTGGGGGGACCTCAGTGGACTCGGGCTGCGGCAGGGACTTCTCAGGGAGACCACCAACCCCAAGCTGCGGAGGCTTCTTGGGAACGGTACTGAACTTGGGCTGGGGGGGCTTCAGGGTGGCCTCATTGGACTCAGGCTGCTGGGACTTCCTGGGGAAAGCACCGAACTTGGGCCCTATGGGGGGCCTGGGGGCGTGGCTAAGCTCAGGCTGCAGGGGTTTCCTGGGGAATGGAGTGGCCTTGAGCTGTGGGACCTTGGAGAGTTCACTGAACTCAAGTTTGCAGGGCTTCTTGGGCAGATCAGTGAACTCAGGCTGGGGGGGCTTCTTGGGATGCTCGCCTAGCTCAGGCTGTGGAAACTTTTTGAGGAGTTTGTTGAACTCGGGCTTTGGGGATATTTTGGGGAGTTTGCCGGTCTCGGGCTGAGAGGCCTGGAACTTTGCTTGAAGGCTCCGAAAGTCCTGATGACTCCCCTAGGGGACACGGAGTCAGGCAGGGACTCAGACACATGCGGGTGGCGGATAGACGGACGTGGGACAGGCAAACATGGTCATGGACACGCACCCCCTTCCCCTGGCTCCTGTTCAGTTAGCTCCTCTCCCCGACCTTCTGCCCTTGGCCGCCATCTCTGTTGGCCATAGACTCCCACGTTCTTGTGTCTCCAGCCTCCCTGCTAGTCCCAGGCTCTCCTAGACTACCACACCCTCTGACCTTGCCACTCGGGACCAGGATGTACACCCAGCCTCACCCCACTCAGGACCCGAGCTCCTGGGGCCCCTGGGGCCTGCTGCTCCCATAGCCCACCCCACCCCCTCAGACGGGAGCATCCTTGAGCTCCTCCTCCCCCCACCCCCGCTCCATGCCCCCAGGCCCTTCTTTTCTCATTTCAAAATACATCCGGAATCCAACCACTTCTCACCGCCTGCACCACTGTCCTGGCCCAGAGGAGCCCGCTCGGGGAAGGCAGCATCCCCTGTTGCCTGGATCATTTAATAGGCTCCTCCTTGGTCTCCTGACCCCCCCACCCCGACCCCGCGCCCCCATCCCTGGTCAGTCCTCTTGCAGCAGCCAGAGGAGGCCTGTTAACCCTCAGTAGGTTTGTGCACCTCTGCTCAAAATCTGGCCGTGTTCCTTCATTTCCCCACAGTAGAAGCTAAAGATCTCACGAGGGACTTCCCTGGCGGTCCAGTGGCCAAGACTCCGCACTCCCAACGCAGGGGGCCCGGGTTCGATCCCTGGTCAGGGAACTAGATCCCGCATGCCGCAACGAAGACCCAGTGCAGCCAAATAAATTAAAAAAAAAAAAAATCTCACAAAGGCCCTGAACGGTAGATTCGACCTCTCCTACCCAGTCACCTCCTTGGCCTCCCCTTCTCCCATCTCCTGCCCTCTGCCTGGGACACTCTCCCCACCGCATGGCTCTCCTTCTCTTCCAGGTCTCTGCTCCCATATTTCTTATTAGAGAGGCCTTCCTCCCAGACCACCCTAATTAAAAAAAGAAGATTGGACTCCCCCTTCCCAGGATTCTCTATCCTCCCCAACCTGCCTGATGTTTCTCTTAGTACCTGCCACCTTGTATCATTCTATTTATTTTACTTAATACTTGTTTTTTTTGGGGGGAGGGTGGCGGTGGCCAAGCCTCGCGGCATGTGGGATCTTAGTTCCCCGACCAGGGATTGAACCTACGCCCCCTGCATTGGAAGCGCAGAGTCTTAACCACTGGACCGCCAGGGAGGTTCCAATACTTGTTTTATAAATGTGTCTTGACTATTTGTGGGACTTTTTCTTGTTTTGGTCTCTCTCCTCCTCCTTTCCCCAGCCCCTGTGGACCGTCAGCACCCCAAGGGCAGCAGCTTGTCTTGTGCATTGCTGTCCTCCCAGTGCCTGGCCTGTGCTAAGATGCTCAGTAATTCTTTGTTGAAATAAAGAATGTACAGGACACAGAGACAGGCATATGCGCGGTCTGACCATCACGTTCTCACACAGACGCACGTGGAGAGACACTGAGAGACCTGGAGGCAAACCTGAGGGCAGGGCCCCACAGTCCCAGACACCCGACTGATGGTCAGGGATGCCCACCAGCACCGGCAGGCAGGCCCCCGAGCGTGGGCACACGCACCAGCCCTGGCACAGGAAGTCCTTCCCAGGTACGGTCTCGACCAGCCCCACATCCTTGGTCACGGACACAGGAGATGCACAAGTAGGCCAGGCCTGCTCTGACCTACAAGTCACCCCAGAGGTGGCCCTGCCACAGCTCCCAGGCCTGGCTTCACCTGGGGTCGAGGAGACCGGGGAGGGGAAGGGTACGACCTCGGGGACTTTGCCCCCGCCTGTGCCTCACTCTGCCCTGATCCAGAGAACAAGGAAAGGTGCCGGGGCCTGAGACGCCTCCGTGGAAGCCCCCCTACCTGGTGGGTTGGGGCAAGGCTCCCAGGTGACCCCGGGGGCCAGAGAAGCCAGGGTCAGCAGGTCAGGCCTTGGGGCACTGCTGGGGTGAGGGGTGGGCAGCGTGTGCGTGACCCGCTTTGTCGCCCCCAGGAAGGCCCTGCCCCTCACCCTGGCTGCCTGTTACCGGGTTGCTATTCATGGGGGGAGGGAGGGGGGTCGTCTGGGCAGGGCCACCCGTCCCCCTTCTATTCGCAGCCTCAGCCTCTGCTACAGGCCCCTCGGGAGCCTGAGCTGTTCCAGAGGTGGGTCCTGGCTGCCTCCTACCTCTGGGTGTCTGTGTCCGTCACAACCCTGAAAACCTGCCTGCCCCTCTGCTGCCCCGCTTTTGGAATGTGCCTTCCAGTTTCCACCTGTGGCATCCCTTGCCTCTGGCCAGTCGGGGGGCTCTCCCAGGGCTTGGGGGCTCACTCACCATGGCTGCAGGCGGGTGACGGGCCACAGGGTGAGTGGGACCTGAGCCAGGGCTGCTGCCTTCAGGAAGTGACTGTAGCTTCTGCTCCACGGGCCCCACGGGGTGGGGTCTACCGGCCAGGCGGGGAGGGCAGAGGAGGAAGGGGAGGAGGTGGGACAGCCCCAGCCTGTCTTCAGGTCCTGCTGGGAGCTTCTTGAATTCCTGTCCTGCACTGCGCTTTGTGCATCATTTCTCAGCAGACACCCAACGGTCACTCATTTCTCGACTCTGCTGGCCCCCTCTCCCACCCCATGCCCTACTGTGTGCTGACCTCCGGACTCCAGGAAGGACTCATGCCAGGCCCTGAGGACCTCCTGCCGACAGAGGCAGGCCAAGGCCAACTCCTCCCAGGAACTCTGCGGGAGGGGAGTGGTAGTTCTCAGCGGGGAAGGGGCACGGCCAGTTCTGGGCCATGAGACCCCAGGAGTCCAGCGAGCCTGACGGGTGAGGCCCTCCTGCTGGCTCTTGTTGCCTCAGTCCGCCTTCCTCATTTCAACACTTCCCTGTAGCCTGATTTCCAGCTCTGAGCAGGACTTAGGACTTCCCTGTTACAGGGGCAGACGTTAACACGGGCCGAGGGCCCAGGTGGGATGGCACGTTTGGTGGTGGGTGGGTGGGGAGTGTCCAAGGCTCCCAGAAGACAAGAAAAGGAGGAAAATGGGGACAGCTGGGAGGCCAGCAGAGGGGGGGTGAAGGTGGTAGGCAAGATCAGAGCTGTGAGGGTGCAGTGTGCGAGGCCTGGCCAGACAACGGAGACCCTGATGGCAGGGCTCGGTCCCCAGGAGGTCAGTGACCTCGGGCTCATAGAGAAAGGGAGAAAACACCCAGTGGGAGAGTGCAGAGCCCCGATTCTCCGTTCGGCTATGCCACCGGGATCCTTTGAGGAGTTCACAGAAAGACCGAAGCTCCTGGAGATTCTGACTTAATTGGTCTGGGGTGTGGCCTGAGCCTGGGGATTTCTTACACACCCTCAGGGGGATTCTAGTGTGCAGCCGAGGAGCACTGGTGCCCACAAGTCACCCTGAGACCCCGAGAAAGTGTGGGTTGTGCCTCGGGTCTGAGGTGGGGCCTCAGATTCTGAAACATCCCAGGTGATGCCCATACTGCTGGTCCAAGGATCACACCAAGAGTAGCAAAGATGTATTGAAGTTTCCAGAAAGATCCACATGAGACAGGGACCGAGGCTGGGCAATGCATTCCCGGCAGGAGCCCTTCACTCGCCTCTGCCATGAAGGCCACATACAGCAGTCGGCAATGACTCTGCCTGTGCCTGCTCTTAAGAGCACAGCTTGGGGATTCTGGAGCCTCTGTGCCTGTGCATCCCTGTCCTTGAACGGACAGACATGCACTCTGGGTCACATTTCCAGATGTGGGTCCGCCTCCGAGTAGGAGGCTGGGGATGCTGACGAGGTCTGGGTACTGGAGCGGCTCAGCCTGTTCAACGTGAGCCTGCAGTCTCAGGCCAACCTGCCCCCTCCGGGGCGGCTGTGTAAGGTGGGTGCCTGCTTGGACGCGCCGGCCCTTCATTCATTCTCCCTTCAGACCGACACTCTTGGGCGCCCTCTGCTAGGCGGAACCGGGCCCCTAAGAGGACTCAGCTTTCAGGCATCCTGGAGTTGGGGTGGGGTGAAGGGACCCTCTGTGGGGCTCCCAGCTTGGTTGGCCAGAGGGAGGTCAGGGGCTGCAGGAGCCCAAAAGGGTCAGCGGGAGCAGTAAGACTTCCCAGGCGAGCAGACAAACGTTGGATGGGAGTTGGGAGGGGGTGAGGGTAGGGGGCAGTTTTCAGAGTGACTCAACTCCCTAGGCCTCAGGGCAATTTCAGCTTGCTCCAGAGGGCAGCGAGGGGCCCAGGGAGGACTGTGGACCCACTGTACTCATGGGAGGGGCTGTTGCATCTTTGTGGGTGATGCAGTTGGGGGGGGCACCTGGACCAAGATACCTGGGTCTCTTTGGGAAGGTCCTGACAGACTGGGAAGTGGCACTGCCTAGATTCGGGGGTGCCTGAATGAGGGGCTTGATGGGGAAAACTCCAGGGGCGGGGGACCCTGGTACCCTGGAAATGGAACACCAAGCCCTGAAGATGCAAGAAGGGGTGGGCCTAGAGCCATATTCCCAAGGGTGTCTAGGGGCCTTGTGAGTGCAGGAAAAGGGGAGAGTGCCCTTTGGGCCTCGCTGCCTGGGTTTTCTCATCAGTGGTAACTGTGCCCCGCTTCTGGGGTGGTGCAGAATCGGTGACTTGGAACCGGGCCCGGCTAGAGTCAGGGCTCAGTCAGCTTACCCTCCTAGCCTCACCTTCTCTATCTGTAAAGTGGGCCCTTTGACCCACCTCCTGCCCAGGCTCCTGAGAGGGTCCCAGGCAGCCGGCCACAGGTTTGGTGGTTGGAGTGATGTCAACCACCTGCGAACATTTCCCAAGCTCCCTTCCTCTCTCCCCATCCCTCTTTTGAATCCTAACAAGAACTCCACGGGCTTCCCTGGTGGCGCAGTGGTTAGGAGTCCGCCTGCCGATGCAGGGGACACGGGTTCGTGCCCCGGTCCGGGAAGGTCCCACATGCCGCGGAGCGGCTGGGCCCGTGAGCCGTGGCCGCTGAGCCTGCGCGTCCGGAGCCTGCGCGTCCGGAGCCTGTGCTCCGCAACGGGAGAGGCCACAGCAGTGAGAGGCCCGCGTACCGCAAAAAAAAAAGAAAAAAGAACTCCAAAGGATGAGTATTCATGACACTCATTTTAAGGAGTAAGAAAGTGAGATGCAGAGAGGTTGAGTCTTCCCCAGGATCACCCAGCTGTGCTTCCAAGGCTTTCTGGCTGAGAAGGGGCAGGGGAGCTCACAGGGGGCCTGAGCCCCAGGGTTCCCTGACAGCCCATTTGGCCCTACAGCGGGTGCTGAGTGACAGCCGCTTCAGTGGGGGCCTGGAGGTGCTGGCAGAGTGGACACCTGGCCTGAGCAACCTGCGACTCAGCTGCAACCCCATCAAGGACACTGGAGCCCTGAAGCCCCTTGTAAGGCTGAGGGCAGTGGGGCAGGCAGGCGGGCAGGCCGGCTCCTGGGTCCAGGTGGGACAGGTCCAAAGGGTGCCCACATCTCCCTGTTGCCCTTCCCAGGAGAAGCTGAAGGGCCTTCAGAACTTGGAGCTGTTCAACTTCGAGGAGTCACAGCAGCTGCGCTAACGGGAGCAGGATTTTGAGTCATTACCTGAACTTGGCTACCTGGATGGCTTCGATGCTGGGGACCCTGCTCAACTCTGAGACTGAGGCCAACATGCTGGGGGATGAAGATTCTGAGGAGGACTAGGGGGAGGATGGTAAGGAGGGCAAGGGGAAGATGGGAGGCTGGTGAGTGAGGGGTGTGAGGCCTGGGGACTCCACCCAGGGGGTGACTAATGTCTTGCTGGCTGCAGATAGAGGACAACTCTGACGACTTGGAAGATGGAGGAGATAAGGAGTGAAACAGGGTGGGGTGGGGCTGGGGACCTGGTCCTTGGGTTCTTGCTCACAGGATGTCTATGTTCCCCAGGAGAAAGAGGAGAGAGATGCTGAGTGTGGTCCTGAGATGAGGAGGTGGAGAGGTTCAAGATGGGGCCTTGTGGGCTACTAGGAGAACAGGATCTTCATCCAGAGAGCTGAAGGGAGCTGTGGGGAGCGGTGGGGGTACTAGGCAGGGGAGGAGCACGATAGGAAGAGTTCCCTGTTTCCAGAGGTGTTCAGACTGGGGGGAAGGGCGGGGGGGGGTGTGGTTGCCTCTGGTGCTCCAGAATGGGGGCGGGTGGGATTGAAGCCTGGGCTGGAAGGGAGCAAGATGCAGGAAGTAAAGCCGGCCCCGAGGGGTGGCTGCCAGCAATGCGTGGGACTTCCATACCCTGGAGGCTTGACCCTCAGGGTTCTGGTGACAGCAATGTGGGACCAGATTTTGAACTCTAGCCCTAGCCTGACTTCCCAGGAAGGAAAGGAAGAAGAGGACCTATATGGGATAGAGGTGAGAAGGGAGGAAGCCCAGGTTCTCCAGGGCTGGCCTTGACCCACCCTCCTCCTCAGAGCTGGGGCAGGGGGAGGAGGGGAAGTGGGCAGCCGAAGACAGTGAGGAGGATGACGATGAGGCCTGAGCTCCCGCCTGCCAGAGTGCCCAGCCCTGGGGGCCCTGGCACCTCCCTTCTACTGCTGGGACTGCCCCACCACCGTCACCTTCCTGAGAGTCCGTACTGGCCTCAGGACCTGGGGGGCTCCAGCTGGGCAGGCGCTCCTGACTCCTGTAAGTTTTTAAATAAAACTGGAAAACTTCCGTCTCATCTGGTTTCTGGAAGTGGTGGGACAGGACAGAGGACCACCTACAGCTGTCCCACTGTTGAGGTTGACAGGGGAGGTGGGACACAGGTGGGCTGTGAGGGGGAGGCCTGCCCCCTTCCGAGGTGGGAGCGCCCCAGGACTGCACTGGAGGGGCATGGGACCCAGACACAAGCACAGGCTGGCTCATCTGCCTCTTTTATTGTCCCGCCACCCCGTCCATCGCAGGCCCCCCTAAAATTACAAAACTACCCACAGCCCACCCGCAACGCGGCGTGGTTCACAGCAGCGAGAAAACCGGACACTCCCCCTCTGACAGCAGCGGCGACACCTTGGGTGCCAGCGGGGCGGGGTCTGGGTGGAGTAGAGGAGGGGGCGACTGAGCCTCAGCCCCGCCCCTCGCCTCAGGGCCCCCGCCCTCCCCACCCGCGCGCTCCCGGGCCTTACCCGCCGGCGCGTCGGGGCGCGGCTGCCCGGGCGCCGGCGCCGCGGGGGCGATGGGGCGGTGGTCCTCCAGGTGTAGGGTCATGGCGGGCCGCGAGGCCGTGGAGAAGGCGCACTGCATGCACGAGTAGCGGCCGCGCGTGTGCTCCCACACGATGCGGCTCGGGGCCGCGTGCCCTGCGGGCAGGCGGGACCCCGTCAGCCCCGGGCCCTGGGCGAGGGCGAGGACCGGGGCGAGGGCGGGTCGGACCTTTCTCCCCGCCTCCCCCTCATCTCCCAGGCGCCGGGCTGTGGAACGGCTGATCCGTTTCTCCCGGGCGTTTCCCCATGTATTTGGGGGCAGCAAACTTGATTTATCCGCGTTCCCCTCTCCCATCCTCTGAACCAACGTAGGGGGAAGGACTCGGGAACCGGGTGAGAGTTTTACACGGAAACGCCGGCGCAGATAAAGAGCAGGGGCCGTAATTTTTTAAGGCAAAATCCTGTATTTCGGGGGTGACATTTCTGGCCACCTGGGAAGGGGCTGGGCACCGCTGCCTCCCAGTATCCCCTATGCCCCTCAGGGCGCAGGAGAGAAATCCCCTCCACCCTCCCCGGTGATCACCTGCACGCACCTGAGGGCGTATCGGAGCCGCCCTGGGGTCTTCGCGGGCTGCCGCCGGCACCTGCGGTAAATGGGCGGGTCAAGGTCAGAAGTCAGAGGGAGCCCAGCCCACCCTTCAGGCGGCCCTACCCCCCACACTCACCTTGGCTCTTTTTCCAGACTGCGGCGCTGGAGGCAGGCGGCCCGGGAGCGGCGGCCAGAAAGGGGCGCGGGCGTGGGGGACTTAGGCCAAAGGGCGCGGGGTTCAAGTATGGCAGGAAGGGCCCGGTGGGGGCAGGGGCAGGGGTCGTGAACGGCTCCAGCAGCGGGAACTGTAGCCCAGGCGCCGACGGAGGGTCGGACTCCGTGGGGCGCTCGGGCGCTGGTGGCTCCTTGTCGAGGGCGGGGGGTGGCGGCGGGGCTGGGCTCTGCGCATGCTCGGCGCAAACATGCAGGTGCTTGAAGAGGGAGCGGTGCGTGCGAAAGCGCAGGAGGCAGTTCTCACACCTGGGGGCGGCACAGGGCTGGGCTGAGTCTCCTGGGGGACAAGGGAGGGGCCTATCCGTAATAACCTGAGGAACCGCCGCTCGAGGGTGGTAAGGGAGCCTGGGCCCAAACAACAGATACCCCATCTGCGGGGGAGGAATTTGCCCTAAGCGTCCCCCTACTGTGGTCCCGACACTTCCGGACCCCTACAGGTCGGAGCCCTGGGAAGATGAGGAAGGAAATCTCAATTGTGACTTAGGTGATCGCTTTTCCTCTTGGGAGGTAGAGGGCTGGGCGGAGCCGCGCCAAGTATGTCCCCCCGCCCAAACCCCTTCCGAGCCTCGCCCTCAGGGTCCCTAGAACTTGCTCTAGCGACAGTGTCTCTTCTGGGCAGGTTAAGGGCAAGGCTTGCCCTAGTTCACGCCCACTTCCTCGACCCAACCCCCTGGACTAGGAAGGGAGAAAAGCCCGGACCCCAGGTAGTGGCTGTCAAATCAGTGGTGGGGGGAGCTGCCTGGTCACCGAGCGCCAGCAGAGGTGGGGGTGGACAGGGTCTCACTTGAAGTAGCGATTGGGTTTGTAGTGCAGCCTGCCGTGTGCCACCAGTTCCTGCATGTTGGGGAAAGTCTCGGTGCAGCTCAGGGCGGAACAGCGGAAGAGCTTGCCTGGCAGGGCAGGGATGAAGGACAGAGGAGTGGAGAGGGGTGGCCAGTCGGCTCTGCCTGCCTCCCGCCCTAACCTGCCTCCCCACCACCTACCCTGGCCCTACCTTCCAGGGACTGTGTGGGTGGGCAGTGGGTACGCAGATGCTGTGCCAGGTCTCGAACGCTGGGGAAACTGAGGCAGCAGCCAGGGCTGGAGCAGGGTATCTGCTTCCCTGCAGGACGCACAGAAGCGGGGGGAGGGGGGTGTCACCGTCCCTTCTCCATCCACACTGTCTAGGGCTCTACCCCAGAGAGGCATGTATGGGGTTGCAATTACCCCATGGTCTCTTACTGGGGCCTTCACCCTCTGCCTCCAACAGAGGGTTGGGGCTGAGTTGGCCTGGCTCACAGCCTGGCATACACCTGGGGCTCATTAAGTGGTGATTCCCTCTAGATGGGCCCCAAGTCTGGAGATACTCTGTATTCTTCACTTCTATCGTTCCAGGCCTGTGATCCCCCAGAAGGCCCCATCACAGGTCACCTGGTGGTGGGCGTCGTCTGGGAGGCCGCAGGTCCTCACTGGTTCCGGAGACAGTGCTGGTCAGGCCAAGGCCGGGTCCAGGGCCAGCATGGCCACTGTCTGGGGCTGGGGAGGCACCCTGCTGGGTCCCTCCAAGCCCTCCACGTTCCCACACTGGGGGTGTGGCTGCCTGGTCAGAGCCTGGCTCCTCCCCCATGGAAGAGGAGGTGGCTACAGCAGCCACAGCTGGGGACACCTCCTTGTCGGTCTCACTGGAGCTGGGCTCTGCAGTGCCAGGCATGTCTGGGCTGGGACCCGAGGTTTCCTCCTCCTGGTGGAAGGAAGAGGTGGGGAGAACCCCTCTGGGCCCAGGGTCTGCCTGGGCCAGCCAGGGGAACTCCTCCACCCCGCCAAGACCACTGGGCATTCCTGAAGCAGCAGATGCCCCGGAGACGTCACCCAGTCAGCCCCCATCCTAAGGAGTGGCAGGGGGTGAGGGTGGATTGAGCTCCTGCCTCCTGTGTCCCCATCCTCTGGGAGGGAGCTTGGAGGTGTTCCAAATGTAGAAAGGGGTACCTTTCTAAGAATCACCTATATGAAAGAAGCATGCCTTTGACCCTAACTTGGAAAGGTGGGAGGCGCCCTACAAGGCAGGGGCGTGGCCCATAGGGAGTGGGCGGGGTAAAGGCGGGGCTCTGAACCGGGCGCGGATAGGAACATGCTGGAGGGGCCAGAAGTGGCCGAGTGGGTTGTTCGAGGACGGAGATATATCTACCAGCCGGGCTCGAGCTGTGCAGGCGAACTGGAAGTGCTGGGGCCCTGGCCGTATGAAGATCTGGGGCGGAGCCCGAGCCCTGTGGGCGTGGCCCAGTCGAAACCAGGCCCGGAAGTAGGGGGTAGGGTGCTCCCCGAGTGACAGCCAGCGGCGGGCGAGTGCCCGGATGTGGGGGCGGGGTCGGCCGGAGGCTACGTGCGCTACAGGGCCGCTCCCCGCTAGTCCCCGCTGGTTCGCCGCGTCCGCGTCCCCGGCGCCGCGCTCACCATCCTCGGCCTGGTTCTGCCTCTTGTTCCCGCGGCTCCGGCGGCTCCAGCTAAGGCTGCGGTGACTCCTTCGGTGGCCGCAGGCTCGCGCTCACGTCGGCGCCATTTTTCGCCTCCCAGCTCTCGCGAGAACGGAGGCGGGGGCCTGTGCACAGTGCTCCGCGAAGAGGCGGGGCCTGAGATCCGGGACTGTCCTGGACAGCGGAGCATGCGCCGTGGCGGATTTGCAAGCGGAGGGCAGTCATAGGGTGCAAAGAATCTGCAGGCAGAGATCTAGGATTAAAATCTTGCCGGGCCTCTGTGTTCTTCTCTGCAAAATGAGCATCTTCATCCTCTCCAGTTCCGTCACCGTACCTCGAAAGGGGATAAACAGCGGTTCTCTTTTTTGAAGAGTTCGTGTTTAGAGGGCCTCCTCTTTGGAGGGAAATTGGCAGTGGCCGTCAAAATTTTCAATGCACTTAGTTCTGACGTTGGAACGGGTCTACTGAGATAGCCAAGGGCGGGAAGCAAGCCAACTGTCCGTCCTCGGGACACCCGGAACAGGTGTAGCCTAAGGATGGAGAGGTGCGTGTTTTCAGGAGGATGGATGGAGAGCCTTGGGTATACCGGCGTAGAATGAGTCACCTATCCAACCTACGTTTCTTTTTCTTTTTTTTTTTTAATACAGTCTCACTAAGTCTCACTACATCTCAGAAAGTCACTCTAGAATTTAACACTACTGTTTTTTTGTTTGTTTTTGTTTTTATTTATTTATTTTTGGCTGTGTTGGGTCTTCGTTGCTGCGCGTCAACCTACGTTTCTTGAGTGCCTACTCTCTGCTAGGCGCTGGGGACCCAGAGATGAACAGGACAGACCAACATCCCCACTCCCAGAGTCCGCTCAAGGTTTAAAATGGGGAAACAGACAATGAATCAACACATGCAGCAAATGATCTTACGTTATATTAAGTGCTACAAAGGAAAAACAAAACAAAACAAACCCCCAGAAGGATGTGATGGTGATGGGTCAGGAAAGTTTCTCTGTGAGGTGACTTCTGAGCTGTCACCTGATGGTCAGGAAGGAGTGAGCCAATGGAAGGTCAGGAGGCCACAGCACTCTGGGAAGAATGGACAGCTGGTGCAAGTGGCCTGAGATGGGGAGGGACAAGCTTGTCTTTTTCAAGAAACAATGAGGTGATCAGCTCACTGCTGGAGCAGAGTGGAGGCAGGGAGTGGAGGTCAGAAAGTGGACATGGTGCAAGAAAGGTCATGCAGGGACCTTGTGAACCATGGAAAGAGAGGCATGTGATCTCTATTCTAACCTTGAATCTTTTTCTTTTTTTTTTTCCCTCTGTACGCGGGCCTCTCACTGCTGCGGCCTCACCCGCCGCGGAGCACAGGCTCTGGACGCGCAGGCTCAACGGCCATGGCTCACGGGCCTAGCGGCTCCGTGGCATGTGGGATCTTCCCGGACCGGGGCGCGAACCCACGTCCCCTGCATCGGCAGGCGGACTCTCAACCACTGCGCCACCAGGGAAACCCTAACCTTGAATCTTTAGCAAGGGGAGGTACACCATCTGATCGCCGGTTGTCGTTTGGAGGATGGGTCATTGTGGGGACGGTAAAGTGGATCTTTGATCTCAGATCTCTATAATACATTATTTAACCGTTCAGGAAGTATTTCTTGAGTTCTAGGCAAGTGTAGGCTTTACATACGGTGTATTTCCATCTATATATACATAAGATGTACCTATCTGCTTTTATACGCTAAGAATACCACTGGAAGGAGACGGGACGTTAACAAGTTGGTGGGGGGACAGGAATTTTCGAGTGAGGGGAAGACAGATTTTTCACACTCTTGGGCTGTTTGAATTTTTTTTTTTTTTTTTTTGGCCGCACCATGCAGCTTGTGCGTTGCGGCCAAAAAAATCCCTTGTGTCTTAGTTCCCCGACCAAGGATCGAGCCCAGGCCCACCACAGTGAAAGCACAGAGTCCCAACCACTGGACGGCCAGGGAAGTCCCATGGGCTGTTTGAATTTTTAAAAACTGTTTTCTTTTGATTATCGTTAATACAGTTAAAACTCATTAACTGTATTAAAAACTCCTTAATTAAAAAAACATCATTTTGATGCAGGGTGGAGGGGTGTGTGTGTGTGTGTGTGTGTGTGTGTGTGCGCGTGTGCGTGCAGGGGAGGTTGGTGCAATCTGGGGAAGGGTGGGGTGAGGTCCCAGAAAGGACAGGGAACCAAGAAAGGGAGAGGAGGGGCCCAACTTAAGAAATTTTGTAAAAGAGTCAACAGGATGTTGCTGAGTGGGAGGGACCAAGCTGACTCTGAGGTTTGCAGTCTGAAGATGCTATAACCTAGATGTGAGATGCTGTCTGTTAGAAGATGTCAAACCCACTCCCTTCTTCATCCCCAGTGCCTCGCCCAAACCTCACCCATCAGTCCTGCCCGGAAGGCCCCACTTCCTGCAAACAGGGTGCCTGCTGTGGCAGTGGGGCCACAGGGCTGTACCCCAAAGTGCCAGGAGCGGGGGCAGCCTGCATGATGAATTCTAGGGCAGAGAAGGGAGACAGAGGCCCTCATTCCCCTTCAGCACCAGGAAATGCCCAGCTGATGAGGTTGTGGCTCACACAGTCCTCCCCACTCTGTCCCCCAATCTAAGTCTTGCAGAGAGACACAGTGGTGACTGGGCAGTGGAGGGGCAAAAATCAGAGATGCAGAGAACCAGGGACATTCAAGGGACGGGTTAAATGCTTTTGTATAGTGATTGGCTAATAAAAGGCTGTTGAGACCCAGTTGCAAAATTGGGATTTTTTTTTCTCAGCCACGCTCAGCTTCCCAGGTAGGTGTAGATTCTACAGAAGGCTCTGCTGACCAGTCTTTCTTTGATACCTCATCTCCCATCCCCCAGGTGGGTAGGTGTCCTCTGCCTGGAGTCCTCCCATCACAGCATAGATCACTCTGTGTGGTATTTGCCATCAAGATCTGCTGACCCAGGGCTTCCCTGGTGGCGCAGTGGTTAAGAATCCGCCTGCCAATGCAGGGGACATGGGTTCCCAGCCCTGGTCGGGGAAGGTCCCACATGCCGCGGAACAACTAAGCCCGCACCACAAGTACTGCAGCCCGCACGCCTAGAACCCGTGCTCCACAACAAGAGAAGCCACCGCAACAAGAAGCCCGCGTACCGCAAGGAAGAGTAGCCCCCGCTCGCCACAACTAGGGAAAGCCCGCGCACAGCAGGGAAGACCCAACGCAGCCAAAAAATATATGTAAAAAAAAAAAAAAAAGGTCTGCTGACCCTTTTCATCCTTCTTGGCTCCTCCAGCAACGTCCACACTCTCTCTGCATCTCCCTCCCCTGCTCCAGCCCCTGTCCCTTCTCTGGCTCAGTCCTGACCCCACCCATCTGGCTCCATCTCTCCCAGACTGGCTGCTCTTTGTGGGGCTGAGCACAGAGCGGTTGTTCATTTGGAAAGCCAGTATCCTTAGGCTCAGACCTAAGGTTTCAGCTGCACCTGCAGGGAGGTCTGAAAGGCTCAGACTCCGGCACTGGTTTGGAGACAGCTGCGGGGACCAAGAGACAGCTGGAGGGGACTGGTAGCTAGGCTGACCCCCTCTTCACCATGACAATAAGTGCAGAAGGCCAGGGCCCTCGAATGTCAGAACTGGTCCTGACGCCAGGTGAGTGAGGGCTAAGAAAACATAGACATGGGGTGGGGGTCAGGGTTCAGGGGTGATTCAGGGTGAATTATGGGGGGCCATGTGGGACCTGCCTCCTTTGTCAGGGTCCAGTAGGGTCCCAGTTTGTTTGGGGGTGGTGCAGAGTCAAAGCTGACAGGACCCACTGGAACATTTGCTGCAGGAAAGCTGGCATGCAGCTTCTGGAAGCTAGCAAGTGAGACCAACTCAAGCTTTGTGAGGGGCAGAAGCATATCTGAGTTCAAGACTTGGCTCTGTGCAATCTTGGGTGAGTGACTAAACCTCTCTGAGCCTCCATTTTTCCATCTGTAAAGTGGGATATTCACTGCTACCACCCCACAGGGTTGTGAGAAGGTGGTCCTTGTTGGGGCTCAGTAAGTTAACTCATGTTTTCACTCGGCAAACATTTATTGCCCCAGTGGTTAGAAAAGGAGGGAAGTCAAGCTTGTCAAGGTCCCCCCGACTGTGCCCGGCACTTTGCCTGCAGGACACAACTCACTGCCTACTCACAAGGCAGCTGGGAGGTAGGTTCTGCTGTTAGCCCTGTTTGACACAGGAGGAAACAGGTGTGCCTTGGAGGAAGCCAGGGCCCGGGGGTGGCTTAAGTGGTGACCCCTAGACCCAGGACCTGGCCTAGGCTGGGCTGGAGGCCACAGGACTGGACCTTCTGGCCAGTGCAGCCAAGGGAAATGAGACCCGCATTGCAGGGCCTGGCTCCTGGCAGGATCCAGGCAGGCAGGTGGGATGGCAGGATCCCAGGCCCCTGTCCCGTTCAGATCTTCTCCACGTAGTTTCCTGGGAAAAGGCCCTCCTGGCCATGCAGCCGGCCTTTCCACCAGCCTGAGGCATCTGTGGGAGAGAAGAGAGCGTGAGGCTGAGCTCAGCCCGCTCCGGAGAAAGCCTTTCATGCTGGCTCTGTGTCTGTCTTTCTGTCTTACTCGTCTGCACTGGCCTGGCATAAGGCAGAAGCTGAAAAGAGAAGACAGAAGGGCAATTCCCCAGCGGTCCAGTGGTTAGGACTCTGCGCTCTCACTGCCGAGGGCCCGGTTTTGATCCCTGGTCTGGGAACTAACGTCCCACGAGCCGAGCGGTGCGGCAAAGAAAAGAAAAAACATGTCTTTTAGGGGACTTCCAAAAAAAAAGAGAAGACAGAAGGAAGGGAGGAAGCAACGCGTGGGTTTTCCTTGCCACTGGCTCACACTCTTGACATTTTCTAGACCATTCACTTGTGCTAGTCCCTCATCCATCTCCTCCTATAGGTCCCTCCCCATAATCCCCTTGGTGGAACAAGGAATGACCCCTAAGGGTTCCCCTACCCACCTGCAGAGGGTGCTGTTGAGTCCCAGGCTCCTCTAGGGGCAACCCAGGGGCAAGGTAGGAGGTCTGGAGGCCTGGGCCATCCAGACATGGCCCATTTCCTACTCACAAGTAGGTTCTGCTATTAGTCCTAGTGCTTGACAGGTGAGAAGAATGAGGCTGGGGTACGGGGTGCGATACAAGTGAGGCCAGGCTCCCAGGGTGGCTTAGGAGGTGACCTCCAGACCCTGGCTCCTCCCATTTCTGCCCTGGCACACACACCTTCCATGAGGATCTCGATGACCTCGTTCACGTTAAAGCTCAGCTCATCCACATCTTGGCCCACGTACTGGTACAGTGCCCGGCACCTTGGGCCATGTGTCCGTGGCTGGGGCTTAGGTCGGCCCACACCGGGCACAGGTCTCTGCCCTATGCTGCGCTTCCTCTGCATGCTGTGGGCACATGGAGGCACTCGTCATAGCCCCAGACACTCCCCCACCTCCTGGGGCTGCCCTCCCACACCACCTACCCAGCCATGCCCTGGTCAGGCACATTGAGGAATTCCGTGTTGTGCTCCGAGGGGGGCCGTGCCCGTGGGCGTCTGCTGGCCCCCAAGGCTGAGGAAGGAGGGCCCTGTGGCGGCTTCTGGGAGCCCTGTCTGGATGTGAACTCCAGGGGTAGGGGGCCCCCTCTGGCAGAGGGAGGCACCCCATTGCGATCCAGGACTGCAATGAGATGGGGGCATTTGTCAGGGTGATGCTAGGAGGATTTGGGGGGACTTGGCTCCAAGTTCCCTGTCTGAGGGAAGAGGCAGCTACTCTTAACCAAGTATGGTAAGGAATGACCTGGAGGGAGAGACCCTGGGGCTAGGAGGCCCTAGAGGGAGACTCTGAAGGGGTAAGATTTTCCCCTACCCTCTTCTGTAGGAGGGTTTTTGTGGGTGGGTCTTGGAGGATGAATAAGAGCTCAAGTGGAGTAGGAATTTGGGAGACAGGCAGAGCAAACAGCCCAAGCAAAGGCCTGGAGGTAAGAACAAATTTGGTAAGTTGGCAAAATAAGATGTAGCTTGCATGACAGGAGTGTAAGGTGGGAGGAGAGAGGAGGTCAGTGGTTAGCTGGGTTCGGATTCTGAAGGGCTTTGAATACCAAACTAAGCTTTGGCTTTATTCTTTGGGAGATGGGGAGCTATGGAGAGTTCTGGACAGAAAAGAAGAGCATGGTCAACTCTGCTTGTTAGATCCTGTCGACAAGAGGTCTGGCTTAGGCCTTGGAGCCCACAAGAGGCAAGGAAGACACTTAGTGGGGGGTGTTTCTTCACCTCTAGGGGGCCCGGGAGCTGCCCGGGTAGGGGCCTGGGCCGACCTTCTGGGTTTTCCCTGGGCCATTCCTTTCCGTGTAGGCTCTGAAAGGGAAAGGGGAAAAGATGTAGGGATTTGAGTGGTGACTAGACAAGGTTCTTGGCCCCGCCCACAAGTCCAATCCACTCTGTGGCTCCGCCCCGGTCCCCGCCCCCCCGGCTCACTGGCTCTCCCATCAGGTGGGAGCCCCTTAGTTACTGGAAAACTGGTTCCGCCCAATAATTGGCTCCGCCCCTCCGGGAACCTATCTCTTATTGGCTCCTGGGCCCGCCCACTCCAAGGCTCTCCCCATTCATAGCCGGCTCAAGGGTGGACTCCCTGGCCTCGCCCCTTCCATGTTTCTCGCCCACTCATTGGTCACCTCGCGAGCCCTGCCCTCTTCACGGCCGCGTTCTCTCTTTAGGTCTCTCAAGTCCCGCCCCTCCATGGCCCTCACCACTGGCTCCGCCCCCACAGCCTTGATTGGTCCCTATGGCTGGTCCCGCCCCTAGGGGCGTAGACTCACTGGAGCTTTTGGGCAGTCCGTCACCCACGCCGACCGAGAGGGTCCGGCCGCTAGCCTTGAGCATCGCCACGTCGCCGGAGCCACGGGAGAAAGTGACGCTGCGGGTGCCACCTCCGCCCCAGCCCTCCTTCTTCACCCGGAACTGTAGTCTGTGAGGAGAGGAGGAAGCTGTGGGGGTCCCCACCTCCCCCCAAGAGGGGGTCACCTCCCCATCCCATCCTTGCCGGACCCGGGCTGGGGTGGGAGGGGGCGAAGCACGGGCTTATTTCGGCCGGTCCGTAAGGCGGAGGAGGAAGCACTGTGCCCAGCCCGAGGATGGTGCAGGAGGTGAGGGTCGTACGTGTCGCTGAAGGTGAGCGGCAGGGGCCTCCGCACCGCCTCCTCGAAGCGCTTGCACAGGAGGCTGACGAACTCGGTCTTGAAGACGCTCTCCAGGAAGCTGTCGGCCGCGTCTTCTTGGAGGATGAAGAAGTCGTCCTGCCTCGTGCTGGGGGAGGGGCGGGAGGAAAGGCAGGTGAGAGTGACAGGTGAGGCTGGCAGAAGGACTGACATTTGAGATGCGACAGGGGAGGGTCAGGGGTCAGGTAAGGGGCAAGTGAGGGGTTACACAGGTGGGGGGAAACGGGAGAGGTGGCAAGGAGCTGGAAAAGGTGGTAACGGTCAGGTGAGGGGACAGGTGCTGTTGGCAAATAAGGATCATGAATGCGAGGGCAGGTGAAGGTGACAGGTAGGACCAAGTGAAGGTTGCAGGTACAGCAGCAGGTAAGATGTTCAGGGTGACAGATGGGGTAACAAGTAAAAGGGCAGCTGAGAATGAAGGGGGCTGGCGGGGGTGCCTGTGGGAGCCCCACCTGAGGGAAACTCCCCGTAAGGCTTGGATCTCCAGCTTCTTCTTCAGGACCTCACGCACCTGGCCCTTCTCAGGTCCCTTCTTCACCTTCTCCCGCCCGATCACATACACACACTTGGGCGTCAGGATCAAGTCCCTCTTGATGGCCTATGAGGATGCAAAACCAGAGAGACTGGTGGCAGGAGCCCCGGGTGTCGGCAGCCTGGCCCCAGGGGATCAACCCCAGGCAGAGAGGTAGCGCTGGCAGGTCAGGTGAGGGTCCCTCCATGTGAAGCTACATGAGTGGTTACTTTATGTAAGAAACAGGAGGTTAAGTAAGGGTATATTGGCTAGAAAGGGGTTTCTGCGCAGTGAACAGGTACAGGGTAAGTGAAGGTATGCCTGCTGGACATGGGTGCCCAGGACCGATGAGAGTTTACCTGTGCACAGGTGTATTTGAGCCAGGTGAAGGTGTGTCTAACTGAGAGGTCTGTCTAGACTGGGTGAGAATGTACCTAATGGATAGATAGGTCCAGGATAAGTGAAGGTGAATCTGTGGTCAGGGCTTCTGAACAAGGTGAGTGTGTAATTATGGACAGATGTGTCTGGCCAGGTGAAGATGTGTCTGATGGACAGGTGTGTCTGGGCTACACGAGGGCATATTTGATGGACAGCTGTACCTACATTAGTTGAGCCTATACCTGTGGGCAGGTGTGTCTGGGCCAGGGGAGGGTGTACCTCTGGTGGGAGGTGGCCAGGCTGGGGTCCGGGTCCCAGATGTGGCCGCCTGCTAGTGCCTCACCTTGAAGCGGCGGTCGTACTTGTTGACCGAGTCAGCAAAGTCCACTCGCTCCCTCTTGCCCAGGAACTGACGCAGCTCCGGCCGCTCCTCCAGCCCCAGGTAATCCCCAACGAAGTTCCTATTGATGCTGTTCCGTCTCCGCTCCTTCTTGTTCAGCAGGATGTTGGAAGCTGTGGCGACACAGGGTGGGGGGGCAGAGGTCACAGCCTGGCTCCTCCAGGCCCCTCTGTCCTCAGCCTCCCACCTGCAGCCTCTCACCTTCCTCCCGCATCTCCTCGTACTTCCGGACTGCCACGTGGCGCCGCCAGGCCTTCTGGATGGTGCGGGCAAAGCCATCGAACTTGCGCTCTCGCATCTCCTCCAGAAGGAAGAGCTGGACAAGAAGGAGGGCCGGTGGGTCCTGGCATCTCCCCGGGGAACACAGTCTCCAGTTTCCCCTGAGCCCACCCCACCCACGTGCTCTTGCTGACAGGCACCCGCACACATGCTCTTACACTGTGGGCAAAAAATTTTGTCTTTCTCCAAATGACTGGACCCAGGGCCCCAATACGGGGCACAATCTTCTGCATTAAATTATAACTGCAGGTTTCTCTTGCTGGGTTCAAATCCCAGCTCTGCCACTTACTAGCTGTGTGGTCTTACCGGAAATGGTGTAACATCATGGTTTCTCATGCTAATTAAGCTATGGCATGTCATCCATGTGAGGTACACTTCAGTTTCAGAGATGTTAGAAATGCAAACCAGTGTGTATCTTGGAAAACCAGCAAAGTACTGCAGATGTGAAAATCTGATGGATAGGACTGGGATGTGACCGGCTACCACATGGTTGTGCAGTATACAACCTGCACACCCATCCGTGGCAGCCCTGGAAAGGAAGCTTTCATAGAAAGCAAAGAAAAGGCTTTTGAATTTTAAGAGTCTCCACCCACAGGGGACTTAGAGAATAAACTATATTAGAGCAAGTCATCTGGAATAATAACCAGTGACTATATCAGGGAAAGGAACCTACTGGATATGAAAATATTACAAATCTACAGTAGTAAAAACAATGGGGTGCTGGTCAAAGAATAGAACAACCAGTTGGACCAGGATGGATGATGGGGAAATGTCATAATTCAAATGGAAATTTAGTGACAGAAGGGACAGCATTGTCAACCAGTGAAAATGGGAAAAGTACTGAAAATAAAGTCGGGCTTTATTTAGAAAAATAATTGACATTTCACCCAGAGGGGTTTCTCAAATACACAAATATCACATCACTGCTGAAAGCATGGCTGCCACTTTGCTGACCAAGGTGGCTGATGTCTCCCAGAAGCCCCAGGCTTCCCTGCCAGGACTAAAAGAATTCTCACTTTAAAAATATATACCTTGAAGGACTTTTAAAGCTGTGGGTGTTTAATAACTGTTCATAAAAAGTGGGGAGTTCTCACCAGGAAAAAAAAAACATCACAGGTTCACAGGTTGCAGGGAGTTGACTGGCATTTACATCTTTTGATTCTCAGACCAATACTCTGTGGGTCCATGGGTATGTGTGCAAAGCACGTTCAAGTAATGTCTTGTATAGGGTGTCTGGAGGGCACGTAAATGCATTCTGTGGTTTGCCGAGGGAAGGACAGTTATGAGTAAAGGGAGACCACCATGCAGAACTGGGGGTGGGCCAATCAACCAGGCCAGGTGTCCTCCAACCTTGTGATTTCTGCCCAGTGAAGAGGATGTGTTTTCCGTTTGGGAAATGAATCTTCCCGTCTCCAGAGTTTTAAAGGCATCTCCTTTATGCTGGGAAAGGCAGGGGTGGGTGTGCCCCAAATCTGAGCTTGGCCCTGGTGTACTCGGTTGAATAGCATTCTCCCAAAACTCCTATCCACTCGGTGGGAACTTATGATTGTGACCTCATCTGGAAAGAGGGTCTTTGCAGATGTAATCAAGTTAACATGAGGTTATACTGGAGTAGGGTGAGCCCTAAATCCAGTCTGACTGGTGTCCTTATAAGAAGAGGGAAATTTGGACCCAGACACACAGAGGAGAAGGCCATGTGATGCCAGAGGCAGAGACTATACACTAAGGATGTAGAGGTGATACATCTACACACCAAGGAATGCCAAGGATTGCTGGCAATCACCAGAAGTTAGGGAAAGGCGAAAAAGGATCCTTTCCTGGAAACTTCAGAGGGAGCATGGCCCTGCTCTTGATTTTGGATTTCTAGCCTCCAGAAATGTGAGAAATTAAATTTCTGTTGTGTTAAGCCATCCATGTACTTTGTTATAGTAGCCCTGGGAAACTAATACACCTGGGATGATGGGCCAAGAAGGCCGATAGGTGTGTAACACATTCAAGGTATTTTGAGTTCACGTTTAGAAGAAACAAAACCCAAATCTAACATAAGTGCATTTTTAGTTGAGAAAGGCTCCAACTCCATTAAGTAATTTAATTCTTTGATCAATTTTTGATCTAGCACAGTTAACTTGTTTCCGTTTTACTAAAATTATTCTCATCAGGATCAGGTTTTTTCCTGTGCAAATTTTCAGTCTTTTTCCTTATAAAACTTTCCCAGCAAGCTTTTACCTTTGTGAATTTCATTATTTCCAGCTGATTCACCTTCTGCATCTCAAAATGTGCAGACTTCAATTTTGGTCAAAATTTGATTTTACCTTCTATCGTCTTAGGCAGCGCTAGCTTTATTTTGTCTGTTTCCTTTCAGTGTCAATTTTTATCTTTTCCTTTCAGAGTCAGATATTGCAATGTGCCAGTAACCAGCAAGCTGGATTCTCTTTCTCTCTCTTTCCCTCCCATTTTCCTTTTTTTTCCCTTCTGCTCCCTGTTTCCTTTCTTTCTTATCTATTACCACTTAAATTCTTCCAGGTGCAGTTTTAGCCTTGGACAATTTTGGTTTGTGCTAAGTTTCTACTGCTAACAATATCTACTTTGTATGCTTTGATTCTAGACTGTTTTTATTTCTTGGAGCAAATTGCCTCCATAGGGAAAAGCTCTAGGAGGTAGATGCAGACACATTTGGGGGATGAAGAATCTGGACCTCCCAAGATAGATTATTTTTGTAGCTATGAAATCTCTAGAGGCTCCACCCAACTGTGTTATGTTTTTGCTTTGATGAGAGAATAGTTACTTGTAAGTTACAGTAACATCAAGGGAATCATGCAGACAATCTCCTGGTTGTCTTCATAAAGTCCCTGAGATGCTATAGAGCAGGTGCCATGATTATGCAGGTGATGGGCACCCAGCTGGGCCTGGCCCACGTCCCCAGCATACCCTTCCCTGGTGCTACAGCTTGTCCTGGGCTGAGGAACCTAAGATTCCCTTTGGAGTCTGGTGAACCAGTACAGCTCACTGAGATGACCATTTCCCTGTCTGCTTTCCAATCCTTGCACTGAAGCAGGGGGCCAGATGGGCCCTTAGGGGATTCCTAGCCTTGGTTTTTTGTTATTCTTGTCATTGTTGCTTTTTTAAAAACTTCCCCCACAGCTTTATTGAGCTATAACTGACATATAACACCATGTAAGTTTAAAGTGTACATGAATTAATTTGATGCACATATATGTTGCAAAATGATTAGCTAACCCTCTGTCCTGTCACATAATTACCATGTCTTTCTTGTGGTGAGAACATTGAAGATCTACTCTCTTAGCAAATTTCAGGTATATAATACAGTACTGTCAACCATAATCACTGCACTGTACATTAGATCCCCAGAACTTCTTTGTCGTTGCTGCTTTGTTTGTTTGCTTTTGCCCCTGGAAGCAGAGGTCGCATAATGTCAGTGGTGCTTCTAGCCTTTTCATAAAAGGCTAAGAGCTGGGAATTCCCTGACGGTCCAGTAGTTAAAATAACATATCCATCTCACGCATATATATGGGCTAAGAGCTGATGACACCGCACTGAAGGGATTATTCCTATATTGGAGGATGTGGAATGAGGTTTGTCTTGGAAATATCAGGGCCCGAATAGGTCAGGCCTTGGAATAAGAAAATTGCCACTTTGACCTGAATCTCAGGCCTGGGGACTCAAATGTGTTCACGAATGAAGGAATGAAAGAAGAAAAGAGGAGAAAGAAAACAAGATAGGAAGAAGGAGGGCAAAGGGAAAAATGAAGATGGTAGACAGAAAAAAGGGATGGAGGAAAGAAGAAAGGAAGGGTCGAAAAGACATTCTGAATTCCCTGGCAGCCCAGTGAATGGTTAGGACTCCAGGCTTTCACTGCTGAGGGCCCGGGTTCAATCCTTAGTTGGGGAACTAAGATCCTGCAAGCTGTATGGAACGGCCAAAAAAAGAAAGAAAAAGACATTCTGGATAAGCTGTGAGTTCTTATCTCCTCCAAGGGGATGTCACCACAGGTGGCCATGTGTTTCTTCACCTGCTTCCTGGCCCCCATGGACCGTTCAGCTAATTTAGTATTTTTTTGAGCACCTACTACATGCTAGGCACCATGCCTCGGACTTTCTGTTTTGTCTAATCCTCGCCCTGATCCTGCGGTGTGGCTATGACTCTCCCCACTTTCCAGATGGAGAAACTGAGGCTTGGAGGGGAGAGGAAGCGTGCCCACAGTTGCACAGTGGCCTCAAGAGCAGGACCATGCAGGTGGTGCTGGTGTCTGTCTGTCTCTCACACACACTTACGGACTCAGGGTTCTTGACGAAGACCTTGGTGCTCCCCATCTGGTACTGGTCTGGCTCCATGTTGACCGCCCGCAGCAAGTGCTGGACCCCCTGACGCTCGTCCCCACGCCAGTGTGGCCACGTCTCAGGGGTCAGAATAGCATACCTGGAGGGGGAGGGCAGGGGAGGGTTTGAGCAGCTAGCAGGGCGGCTGGGTGTTGGGGCCAGGGTGTGTGTGGTGGAGGGCGCCTCACCTCTGCAGGAACTTGGCAAACTGGCGGCGGTAGGCGAAACCTGCCCGGCGCACCCTGATGTTCTCCTTTAGGCCCAGATATTCCACCTGGTGCTTGACCCTGGAGGGAGGGCAGCCTGAGTCCCCTGGTGGTCCTGGGAGTTGGGGGTGTGTCTGGATTCGTGCTGGAGGCAGTTTAGGGGGTGAGTTCTGAGGTCTAGGGAGGGAGGTTCACTGCTGGCCACAGGGGCCTGCTTGAGAGTTAGTTTTGTGCATTGGGGGGGCCTCGGTTCTGGGGGATCTGTGTTTGTTCGGGGGTCAGTTTCAGTTTCAGGGGGTGGCACGTGGGGTTTGGGGAATGAGAGGGACTGTGTTAGTCCCTGGGGCATCCTACATACAGTCTGGGGTCCTCCCTTGGGGTCTTGATCAGTGTAGGTATAACCCTGGGGCCCTGAGGGGTTTTGCGCTGGTCCTAGGGGTCGGCTTGGGTGAGCCCTTTGATGGGTCCCACGACCCTGAGGGGGTTGTGGAGGGAGGGTCAGCTGGTGTGGACTGGCCCAGACGGGGCCGGGGGGGTCACCTGTTCTCCTCCCAGTCACGGGGCCTCTTGGTCTCGTTGGGCTTGATGCAGCGGAGGTAGTGGGGGGTGCACTTCTTCAGCGTGGATACCAGGTCGTTGGCTTGTTTCTAAGGGAGCGGGGAGAAAGTGGGGGTGGGGAGCACAGATGCGACCCTCTGGCCCCTCTCTCTTCCCACCCTGAATACAAGAGACAGGACACACTGGCTGGGTGTGTGGCACCTGACGGACCACGGGCTCAGGTGTCCCTGGTCCATTCCATATGTGACTCTGTCAGCACATATCACATGGGGTTAATATGGTGCGTCTACCTGACCCTCAAACTGCAAACCAGGAGCTCACATGTCTGCCATATTCACCACTTAGCCTGGCACATAATAAGTGCTCAGTGAACTTTTTTTAAAAATTAATTTATTTATTTTTGGCTGCGTTGGGTCTTCGTTGCTGCATGCGGGCTTGCTCTAGTTTTGGCGAGCGGGGGCTACTCTTCGTTGCGGTGCGTGGGCTCCTCCTTGTGGTGGCTTCTCTTGTTGAATGTTTGTTGATGGAGTAACTGAGCATACGGGAGCATGTTGCCCAGAAATTTCTGCTTGTCGTTTGGGGCACAGTACTTTGGAAGCAGAGAATCACGTGTGTGTGTCTGAGAGGCTAGGGTTGTGCATTTTAGTCTCTCAGGGGAGACTAGAAAGGAAATCATTCCAGGTGGGAGGATCGGGGGAGCGGCAGGAGAGACCCCGGTGTGGATCACAGCTCTGCTGTGTGATCTGGGTCAGTGACTGCACCTCTCTGAGCCTTGGCCTGCCATCTGCCAGATGGGACTAGTCCCACATCTGTAAAGTGTCTTGTGTTTGCTGCCAGCACTGATAAGTGCCCCATATATGGTTATTGAAATATTATTAGGATGGGACACCCATGTTCATAGCAGCACTATTCACAATAGCCAAAAGATGAAAACAACCCAAGTGTCCATCAATGGAGGAATGGATAAGAAAAAACGGTATATCCGTAAATGGAGTATTATTCAGCCTTAAAAAGGAAGGAAATTCTGACACATGCTTGAACCTTGAAGATACGCTCAGTGAAATAAACCAGTTACAAAAGGATAAATGCTGTCTGATTCCATTTATAGGAGGTCCCTAGAAGGGTCAGATCCATAGAGACAGGAACTAGATGGTGGGGGCCAGGGGCTGGGGGAGAGGATGGGGAGTGAGTGTTTCATGGGGACGGAGTTTCAGTTTGGGAAGATGAGAAAGTTCTGGAGATGGATGGTGAGGATGGTGGCACGAATGCAAATGTACTTAATGCTGCTGAGACGTATACTTAAAAATGGTTAAAATGTTAAATTTTATGTATATTTTACCACAATGAAGAAAAAAGTGACATGACCAAAACCAAAAAAAACAAAAAACAAAAAACATTAGGATGATGGTTCACTTCTGGATTTAGGGAGTTAGGAGGACATTAAGGAAGCTGGTCCAAGCTCCTTAACCCCAGAGCTGGAAGAAGACCCTGATGAACAGGGTGCCAGAGGGAGGGGCAGAGGCCCTGGGATGGGGGAGGGATTGACGTTGGAATGAGGGAAATGGACCCATCCCTCCCCATGCCCACCTTGATCTTGGAGCCGGCTGTACTGGGGCGGCCCTTCTTTTCTACATCCAGCTTCTCGGGAAACAGCATCCGGAGGAAGGCCCTGGGTAGGGATAGAGGGGAGGTCGGAGGTGCAGCTGGAACTTGGGTGCCCTCCCAGAGGTGGGCTGACTAGGTGCCTGGGACCCAGAGGACATGCTGTACAGTATGGTTCTTCCTTAATGCTAGGGGGTATGATGGTGAGAATCAGAAAGTTTGTTTTGTCTTTTTGGTTCCTTGATTTATTTGTACTGTTACTTTTTCCTCCATGACCATGTATGACTTGGGTAGCAAGTAAAATAGAACAAAGTTAAGCTAAGTGACGCAGCATCTCGGGCAACGGGGGCAGGTCCCCTGGGAGGAGCCTCTTACAGGCACAGGCTTGCACGTGTGTGCAAAGAAATATGGACAAGGATCTTGTTGCTGTAGCTCTGTTTGTGATAGCCATAGATGGGCACAACCATCAATGGGGGATCAGTTAAATTCACTCTGGTGAAACCGAGCAGGACCCTGTGGGGCCTTCCCGGAGACAGAATCCCCTGCCATGGCCCCTGCCTCTTGTTTGTAGAAAAGTTTTAGCCTCCCAGGCCTTCTCTGAGTTCCAAAGAGCAAATTTAATCAGGAAAGTGAGAAAATGTAGAAACAAAGGAAAGCAGCCAAGCAAGACAAAATAATAATAGTTCAGCCATAAAACAAAGTTAAGGACTTTTAGTTCCTCCTCAAGGGCCATAGATAATATCCTGAGCCATATCCTTGAGTTGTTTTGCAGATATTAAAACCCCCATCAGGTAGAAGAAGCTAACTATATGTTGACCACCAGTGCATAGACCCCAGATTAGCTGGAACCAGAAGGTTGATGATGGAGATTCCAGAAACATCACTCTGTTACCTCACCATCAGCCAATCAGAAAATTGTGCATGAACTGATGACACACCCTGTGACCCTCATGCTGTCTTTAAAGACCCTTCCATGAAAGCTATCAGGGAGTTTGGGTCTTTTGAGTATGAGCTGCCTATTCTCCTTGCTTGGCCCTACAATAAACGCTGTACTTTCCTTCACCACCACGCAGTGTCAGGGGGTTGGCTTTGCTGCGCATTGAGCGAGGGGCCCGAGTTTGGTTTGGTAACATTGTTACATTCACAGCTTCTTCCTCCTTCTCAGTGAGATCTTCCCTAACCACCATAACCCAGAAGAAGTGGACTGCTTAATAGATGCAGAGTATGTGTTTAGGGTGATGAAATGTTTCTGAACCTAATAGTGGTGATTGTTATACAACATTGTGAATGTACTTAATACTTAATGCCACTGAGCTGTATACTTTAAAATGGGTAGAAAGGTAAATTTTATATTTTGTGTATTTTATCACAATTAAAAGAAAGAAAAAAAATGAATGATGCCCTCCTGACTGTCTACCCCTTACCAACTTAGTTTTTCTTCACACTTGTCCCAGTGGTTCTCACACCTCAGTGGGCACCAGAATCACCAGGAAAGCTTGTTGAAACACAGATAGCTGGGCCTCGCCCCTGGAGGTTCTCATTCACAGGTCTGGACTGGGGGCCAATAATTTCTAACAATAATTTCTGGTGGTGCTGAGGGTGCTGGTCCAGGGACCCCACTTTGTGAACCACAGCTCTAACTCTGTGTTTTACAATATGGCAGCCATGGGTCACACGTGGTTCCTGAAGCCCTTATAACGGGGCCTGTCCAAATTGAGATATGCTGTGAGTGTTAAAACACACACTGGATTTCAAAGAGTATGCAGTATGGAAAAAGAGAATGTAAGTATTTCATCGATAATTTTTTAGTACTGATTACATATTAAAATGCTACTTTGGGTAGCTAAAGAAAACATTTAAAAAAATTCACCTGTTTTACTTGTTCACCTTTTTACTTTCTTAAAAAAATTCTTTCACCATTTAATATTCCACAGACAATTAGTTCTATGGTAAATCTTTTACTACAATTCTGTTTTTTAAAAAGAACAAACCCTAGACGAAATCTGACCAGCAGATGTGTTTTGTTATGTACACATAGCTTTCTTTTTGTGTGTGTGTATGTGTGGTAAAATACACAAAACAACATACAATTTACCATTTAAATCATTTAAAAATGTACTATTCACTGGTATTAGGTACATTTACATTGTTGTGCAACACCTTTTTACTTTTTAAGTGTGCTTACCAGAAAGTTTAAAACTACACGGGTGGCAGGAATGGGGATTGACTGCAATTTGGCATGAAGGATCTTTTGGGGTGATGCACGTGTTCCAAACTGGATTGTGGTGATGGTTGTACAACTCTGAACATTTACTAAAAACCATTTCTTAAAATGGATGCATTTAATGGTATGTAACTTATACCTGAATCAGGCCATTTAAAAATAACTATGTGTGTGGCTTCAGTTCTATTGGATGTGGAATAATATTGGACAGCATTGCTCTAAATCAATGGTTCCCAAACTCTAATGTACACATGACTCCTGGGGTCTTGCTAAAATGCAGATTCTGATTCAATCCATCTGAGGTGGAGCCTGAGACTCTATGTTTGTAATCAGCTCAGAGGATGCTGACATTACTGGTCTAGTAACCACACTTTTAGCACTATACGAACCACTGTCTTAGAACTTTCACTCATGCTATATTCTATTTGCCTTTTTTTTTTTTTTTTTTTTTTTGGTGGTATGCGGGCCTCTCACTGTTGTGGCCTC
Source organism: Mesoplodon densirostris (assembly GCF_025265405.1). NCBI lineage: Eukaryota > Metazoa > Chordata > Mammalia > Artiodactyla > Ziphiidae > Mesoplodon > Mesoplodon densirostris. The sequence goes on along the minus strand of NC_082663.1, from coordinate 146,819,536 downwards.
TCCCGTTGTGGAGCACAGGCTCCGGATGTGCAGGCTCAGCGGCCATGGCTCACAGGCCCAGCCGCTTTGCAGCATGTGGGATCTTCCCGGACCGGGGCACGAACCCGTGTCCCCTGCATTGGCAGGCGGACTCTCAACCACTGCGCCACCAGGGAAGCCCTCTATTTGCCTTTTTTTCCCTCTAGTTCAATGTCTGTCTCGCCACTTGGCCGTCAGCTTGATGAGAGCAGCGGTGTTCTCTGACCTGTTCAGTCCTCTACCCCCAAAAGTTCAAGTGATGCCTGGTACACAGCAGCGCTTGAATAAAATCTTGAGGTATAAAAAGATGGAACCCGGTATGCTGCTGTGATCAGGGAGATGGATCCATACATATTAATACAGAAAAATGCATAGCGAGATGTGTTTTCACTGCATAAAAAGGGAAGCTGTCCACACCAGCACAGATGCTTGGGTTTGCAGAGGGCAGCGTTGGAAGGGCCATAAGGAACTGCTGCTAGGGCTTTCCTCACTTCCCCCTGTGGACCTCGGGCTACTGTTTAATCAGAACCAGTCATTAGAAACACAGCCAGCCCCCCAAAGTTTATGGTGTGATGGGAGCTCTGGGGAAGATGGGGTGGTCTCTGGGCCTCCCCCATCCCCACAAGGAGTTGCCCAGAGGCTCCCGCCTGGGACCACTCACTGCTCACTGGTCTGCATCAGCTCTATGAGGTCGGAGAAGAGGACATCACGGTTCCTTTCGCAGAAGCCGCTGACATCATAGGATACCTGGAGGAAGGCGACGTGGTGGGAGTGAGGGACTTAGGCAGAGGGTCGGGGGGGGGCGTCCTGTGGGGGCCTGCTCTGGGGTAAGAGGACTGGGTGGTGTCTACAGTTCAAAATAGGGGGTCGGGGGCAGCATGGGCCTGGGGGCCCTGGAGGTCTGATGTTCAAGGTGGGGATGGAGGGTTAGGGCTACAGTCTGGGTCAGAGGTGAGGGAAGATGGGGGTTACAGTCCAGATTAGGGGGCGGGGGCTGCAGGCTGGATCCGAGGGATGGGGAGGTGACTGTTAGAGCTCAGATTGGGGGGTGAGGGGCTGCAATCTTGGCAGGGGTGGGCCCCGGGGTTCCACGACTGAATTTGGTGTCAAAAGGTCAGATTGAGCATCTGTATTGGGGTTGGTTGCGGGGCTGGGGGCTGGGGGACTGTGTCAGGAGGGTTACAGCACTGGCTGGGGGTTGGTGGGGGGAGGCTTTGGCCAGGCTTCTGGGCTGGGTCTGCCATCCCCAAGCGGGGGGTGCTCTGCATAGTTCCTGTCTGGGCTACTTCCTGATGAGGGAAAATGGGAGCTCCAGCCCATTTTAGGGATTGGTGGGCTGCAGTATGGCCAGGGGACCCCTGAGGTTCTTCGCTGCCCATGTTAAGGTCAATGGGAGAGTCTTCAGTCTTGTAAACTGGTGAGGGGGACCATGGCCAGGGTCGGAGGCCAGTGGATTTCTAAAGCCTTGGCTAGGGGTCTGTGTGTAGGGGGCTCCAGCCTATCGTGCAGGTGGCGGCTGGCAACATGGCCCTGGCGACTCCAAGTTGAGATCAGAAGGAGGGGGGCTGTGTCCTGGGTCAGAGGGATAGTAGGGCTTACAGCTCAGATTGGGGCTTGGGGGTCTGCTGCTTAATTTGGGGTTGATGGGGGGGGGAGTTTGTGTCCTGTAGCGGGGGGCTGTCCTGTTAGCTGCGAGAGCTGTGGGCTTGATCAGGGGCCAGTGGGTTCCATAGCCCCAGCTGAAGGGCCATGGGTTGGGGTGACAGGCCAGTTCTAGGGGGTCAGTGGGAGGGGGTCTGTGTTTCTGGCCAGTTGGGGGAGGGCTGGAGAAGGGGGTCGGTGGAGCTCTTCAGCCCTGGCTGGGGGTCTGGGCGGAATACCCCTGGGGTCCATGGGGGCGGGGGTGGGGCGCACCTTGCCCGCGTAGTGGTGGATGACGAAGCCGGCACTCCAGCTGTTGAAGTGCTCGTGGGTGCCCACGGCCGCCTGCAGCTTCTGCAGTAGCGTCTGGTCGGCGCCGCCGCCCGTGGCGTGCATGGTGGCACACACGTCGTCCAGGACGCTCATGATGCCTGGGGGGTTCTGCGGGCGCAGGCGTCGGGTGGGGTGGGCGGGGCAGGGATCAGCCTGGCCCGGCCCTGCCCCCATCTCGCTCATTGGGGAGGGAGAGGAGAGGCTTCCAAATACAAGAGCAAAAGGTGCTGGTGGGGGGCCCAGATGTATGGGGGCTGCTGTGGAAGCTTGCTGGTGCAGGATAGGGTGGGGGACCCAATAAGGGATCCATGCCTGTATCCCTTCCCCATACTGAGATGGTGGGGCGACCTGTCAGCTTTGACCCCTCTATCCCCAGCAGCCTGCCTGGGGGGATGTTTGTTGAGTGAATAAGTGAAAGGTGAGCAGGTAAGCAGAGTGTATGGGCAAGGTGGCCGACAGTTATCGTCAGTGGGGCTCCATCTGCCCAAGGGGGAGCATGGGTGAGAAGGGCCTACGGGGGCTGGAACCACCCCGGCTCTCCCAGCTTTCCCAAGCCCAGCTCCAGGGCCCAGTGAGAACCCCCAGGTCTGCCCTGGCCCTCACCAGCTTGTTTTCGATGAGGTCACAGACGATTTTGTTGTTGAAGTACTGGATGGGGGTCCAGCGGATGCCCTCCTGTACGTACTCCTCCTGGTGGCGGCAAAGGGGGCAGGGATGGCACCAGGTGTCTGGGCAAAGGTGCCTGTGTTTCTAGAATTTGAGCTTCATGAGGATGGGTGAAGGAGGTGTGACAGATGTTCCCCCCCACCCCCCATATAACTCCTCTTCCCATCTCATCACTTAGGACTGTCTCTGATAACAAAGCCCATTCCCCCGTGTGGGGCAGGTCGGAAGTTTCCCCAGGGGTCCAAGAATTGAGCCCCAGTTGCCTGAAGTGTGACCTTCTCATGAATACATCCTATTTGGCTCTTTAAAAAAAATCCCTTTCTGGGGACTTCCTTGGCGGTCCAGTGGTTAAGACTCTGTGCTTCCACTTCAGGGGGCATGGGTTTCATCCCTGGTCGGGGGACTAAAATCTCGCATGGAGTGGGCAAACAAAAAAAAAAAGAAAAGAATGGTGGTTTAAAAAAAAAATCCCTTTCTCACTTCCTCAGTCACGTCCTGGTATTTGCCCTGAAACCTAGTCTCAGGCTCTGCTTCTATGGGACGGGTTGAATGAAAACAGCAGAGATTTTTGTCTGTCCTGTTCACGGAGGTCTCCCTAGCACTGCAGACAGTGCCTGGTACACAGCCGGTGCTCAATAAATCACTGTTGAAGCTGTGAACAAAGAGGCTATTCCCTAGCCCTTGTCAAACCTTCAGAGGCAGAAAACCTCTCCTGAAGGAAGGAGCTTGGACAGGTCAGCAGAGACAGGTGCCAGTGTGGGGCTGGGGTGTCCCCTGGTTGCTTGGCAACCTTCATGGTCCTGCCCCCACCCCCCATGTCCCCTGCTCCTGGCCACTTGGCTGCCCTTGCCCACCTGTTCAGCCTTCAGGGTGAGTTCGATAAAGATCTGCTGTAGCTTCTCGTTGACGAAGTTGATGCAGAACTGCTCAAAGCCGTTTTTCTGCCAAGAGAGGGAAAGAATGCTTCCCTAAGTGGGCTGATCCTGGAGGCTCCGGGGCCACTGGGCCACCCTAGAGTGGCCGTGGGCCGGTGGCAGTGTCATACGTACCTGGAAGATCTCAAAGCCATAGATGTCAAGCACACCGATACTGTACTCCTCCTGGGGCTTCTGCATGGCACGGTTAATGGCCTGCGATGCGGTGGGGACACTAGGTGAGTGGCCTGCCACTCTCTTGAAATGCTCTTAGCCATGTTCACAGGCTGGGTCCCCTCCCACCTTCCCCACCTCTGTGCATACCCTTACCCCCATCGGTCATTCCTATGAGAAATCCAGGTGTTAGAACGTCTGGGTTCCTGCCTTGGGAGCTGGCTCTGCCCCTTAACCCCTCTGCACCTCTACTTTCTCATCTTTAAAATGGGTAATAGTAGTAACTCTCTTAGAGGTCTATTTTCTAAGAATTAAATAAAGTGATGCATGGGAAACAGAACCATAGCGGACACGCATTAGGTGCTATGGAATGTTGGCTACTACAGTCACTATTCTTGACCTTGACACGTCTCATTCTCATCCACCCCCATCTAGTCCATCACTTTGTCCTCCCGAAAGCCCCCCCCCAACCTCGTGGCTCTCAAATGCACCCACCCCTGTCCATCCCAACAGCCCCCATCTCAGTCCAGGCCTGGACGTTTCCAATAGATCCCTCCTTCCTGGGCTCCATGCCACAGCCAGGAAGCCCCTAAATCTCCCATCAGATCACCTCCTGCCCTGCTTGACGCCTCCTACGGCTGGGCATTGGTGAGGTCATGCCCACCAACTGGTCATGACAGTCAAGAGGCCCCCCCACCCCTCCCCCGCCCCCCTCCACTGCCTCTGGGCTGGTCCAAGCCCAGAGCCTGGTGCTGTCCCCGAGCTCCTGTCCCACGCCCGGCCCCACTTGCCTCTACGAGGAAGTTGAAGAGACGGGAGTAGAGCCCCTTGGCCAGGGCGTCCCGCGTGTACGCCGCCTGCTCCACATTCAAGGTCACGTCAATGGACTCGCTGCGCCCGCCCCAGCGGCTGTCCATCTTGCGGCTGGTCAGCTTCTCCTGCAGCCGCCCGCTGTCAATGCCCAGGAGGTAGGCGGGGAAGGCCAAGACTGCCAGGTGATGGGGCGGGTGGGGGGAAGGGAGCCGTCGGCTGGGCTCTTGGGTTTCATGTGAGCGCCCCCATCTCTCCCCATTTTGCCCAGTGACACCGATCTTGTCCTCATGGGAACTTACCCCCAGGGGGGCCACACAAGGAGGAAGCAGGTCACACATGCGTACACGCCTCCACCCTGCCCTCCACAGCACCCACACTCACGGTCTGCGCTCTCCACCCGGGCATAATTCCCATCTTCGCAGAAGCTGATGTTTCCCAAGTGCAAGATCCCTGCCACAAGCTGCAGGACCAGCTGCTGGACGTTGGACGGGATCCCGATGACCTGCATGGCACTCTGGGGGGCACAACAGGGACAGAACCTGTGCCACAAATCCCGACCTCCAGCCTGCCCCCTGGGTTAGGTTTTGGGGGCCAAGGCACAGACTTGGGGAGTCAGGACACCTGGGCCTCTGTCCTGGCTCTGTCACTCATTTGCTCGGTAACCTTGGGCAAGTTCCTTCCCCTCTCTGGGCCTTGGTTTCCCAATTTGTAACACGGGACGTTTCCCGGGGCTGGAGGGGCAGCTGGTGCTTACCAGAGTCTCACTGAAGTCGCTCCGGTCATCGGTGCCGTCGACCTTGTAGGTGTCTGCTTGGTTGAGGTAGTAATAGTAGTCGGGGGTCATGAGCCCCAGGTTCTGCCGCTGCTCCTGAGAAGCCCCTTCCAGCAGCTGGAGGGCAAACGATGCTCATGCATGTGGTGATGGACTGGCACAGCCCTCGTCATCCCCGAGTCCTCAGTGTCGTGGGCTTCCAAATGCTGACCCTCCCATTGTCTCCCCCTGGGCTCCAGGTGGGGCTCCCTCTGCCCCAGCCCCACGGCCCCCCTTCTGCGCACCTGGTAGTAGATGTGGAAGTTCCTCTCGTTTTCATTCTGCATGACCACTCGGGATTTCTCCAGCAGGAAGTTGGAGATCTTGCCCCCATCTGGCTCCCCACCGCGGCTGAACTGGATCTCAAAGTACTTGCCCTGAACCCAAGAGAGCCACATCAGCCCCCCCCAGGGTCCCAGGGCTGCAGGTGAGGAAGGATTGGGGATCGGTCTTATGAGCCTGGCCTCTTTGTCACTCTTCGCCACGTGACCTCAAGTTGCTTTTCTCTCCTCACCTCCCACTTATTGTTCTTTTCACCAGCTCTTTCCCTCCAGCCTTTGCTTAGGCTGTGTCCTGGGCCAGGAATGCCTTTTCCTCCCTCTCTGATGTTTCAAGCCCTCACTTGGGGCATTTAGCCCTGTGCCTGGCACAGAGAAGTATCACAGTTTATTGACAGCTCCCCAGTCCCTTCACCATAACACAGAGGCCTCCATGTCTCTGTGGAATGCTACTGGTTCCAATGATCCTGGGTGTCTCCCATATGCTGTCCCTGAGCCCAGAGCAAGGGACCCACACCATCTTTGGTCTCTGACACCATCTGGGTTCCACTCTGGCTGGAGGTTGGAAGGCAGACAAGCCCCTTATTTCTCCTTTCTGCCACCTACATCCAATTACAATACAAATGACATCATCATACTACACAATTAAACACCTACAATGTATGACAAATACTTATTCTATTGTATAATAAAACTATATAAAATAAAATAGAATTACATATTTTTGAGATTCATTCATGTTTTGGTGTGCATTAGTAGTTTGAAAACACAGACTGTGTGATTCCATTTATACGGAGTTCTAGAACTGCTGAAACTAATCCACGGTGAAAAAAGAAAATATCAGAGTGGTTGCTTCTGGGGTAAAGTAAGAGTAGAGATCAACTAGAAAGAGACAAAAGGGAATTTTCTGGAGAGGTGGTGATGTTCTGTATATCGGTAGGGGTGTGGGTTGCACAGGTGTATGCATTTGTCCAAACTCAGTGAATGGTCCCCTTTAGATTTATATATTTTGCTGTTACTTTAAAAGAAATAAAAGAGAACTGCAAAATTATATTGGACTATAATTAATGATCTACATGCTGAAGTGTTTGGGGGGAAAGGTATGATGTCTACAGCTTAGTTTGCAATGCATCAAAAAAAATGGATGAATGGAGATATGATTAAGCAGTATAGTAAACTATTAATCTAGGAGAATCTAGGAGATGGACATACAGGCGTTCACTGTAGTATTCATTCAACTTTTCCATGTATATGAAAAATTTTACAGTAAAATGTTGGGGAAGATACTTCAAATATAATTATATTATAAAATATATTAGAAAATAAAAATATAGCTAATAACTATAACTAATAATATTTAGGGAAATTAAAAAATATCATTAGTGTCTTAATTCATTAATCCATTTCCATGTTCAGGCATTTACTGAAATTATTGAGGTCTATGAGATGGATATTAACAGCATCCCCATCCCAGCAGAGGAGCCCCACAAGGTTACATTGTTTTTCTTTGTCCAAGCCACACTTCTAAGCCGTGACAGAAACTGATGATAAATCCAAATCCGTTTACCTACTCTGTCTTCCATTAGGCTCAGCATAGCACCTGACACAAAGAAGGACTCCAAGAACCACATGATGAAAGAAAGAATGAATGAGGAAATAAATGGGACCTGAAATGTGAATAGGAACAGACGTAGCCTGGTTGCAGCTGGGGGAGGAGTATTCAAGAACACTACACAGACAAGTCATGGCCTCCACAGATATGCTGATGGGGAACCCTTTTTCAGATGAACCATGAACAGGAAATGAGTCTCCCAGTAAGGAGCAGGTATTTCCTGTATTCTTGAGAATACAGGTGATAGAGAGAGAGAGAGAGAGAGAGAGAGGGAGAGAGAGAGAGAGAGAGAGAGAGAGAGGGAGAGGGAGAGAGGGAGAGAGAGAGAGAGAGAGAGAGAGAGAGAGAGAGAGAGAGAGAGGTCAGTGAGTCAGTGTGGAGGGAGCATCTGCTCCAAGCAGGCTGCAGAGACTCACAAAGCGACTGGAATTATTGTTGCGCACAGTCTTGGCGTTGCCAAAGGCTTCCAGCAGTGGGTTTGATTGCAGGATGATGTCCTTCACATGCTGGGGAAAGAAGCAGGTGGGGTGGGAAGAGGTCAGACTGACGGGGGGTGTGGGAGTTCGGGGTGGGGGGGATGAAATACCGTGCAGAGTGGGGAGACTCAGCCCTTCTTTCTGTTTCGCCTTACCTGGACCTTCTCGCCTCCGCCCGACACCTTGGAGATGTAGCCCATGATGTATTTAGCTGCCACCGTCTTCCCAGCTCCACTCTCTCCACTGGGGGTGGGTGAGGGGAGGAATAATGAGTGGCCAGGGGTGGGGGAAGTGCTCTTTCCAGTGTCTGATCAATCATTCATTCATTCACTGAATGAATGGCACCTACTGTGTGCCAGGCAATAGTCCAGGCATTGGGGATACAATAGTGAACAAGGCAGATCCAAGTGTCTGTCTTCCTGACATTTAGATGGAACAGATGGGCGATAACAGGATGAATACATAAAATATATCATGGGTCAGATGGTGACAAGAAAAGTAAAGCAGGGCCAGAGGCGGAGAGGGACAACGAGGCTCTGTTTGGATCAGGAGTTCCAAGTACACCTCCCTGGGGTGATGATGCTGTTTTAGCGGGGCCTGAGCACGAGGGTCTGGGACCCCGACTCTGTACCTGATGATGACACACTGGTTCTCACAGTCAATGAGCATGTTCCGGTACATGTTGTCTGTGAGGGCATAGATGTGCGGGGGATTCTCGTACTGGGCCTGGCGAGGGAGGTCTGGGCTCAGCCTAGGGCTAGGGCCCGGGGGTCCTGGGGCTGTGCCTCCCACCCGGCCCCGGCCTCACCGCGCCCTGGTAGAGGTCGATCTCACGGTCAGTGAAGTAGGGCATCTGCTTGAAGGGGTTTACGGAGATGAGCACGGAGCCGATGTAGGTCTGGTTGGGGGAGGGTTAAGGGCCATGCAGTGTCCCGGCAGGCTTTGTCCCTCAGATGCACCCTGGGTCTCTTAGGAAAAAACTGATCTGGATCCAGAATGGCGAGAATAGAACATGCTGTGGCTGAGCTACCCCTGGGGCAGAGGGAGCAGTGAGGACCAGGACCACCCCCAACCGGGGCCCTGCTGTCACTCCCCTGTCCCCTGTCCTAACACCCAGCACTCTGACTGCAGTAAGTGTCCCCCCCCCATTCCTGTGCTCAGTTATGTGTGTCCCTTCCATGCCGCAGTCCCTCTGCCATCCTTCTCTGCTCTCATCCGCGCACCATCTCTCCATCCATTGGTCAGTCATCCTCCTGTCCCTCTGTCTTTCGTCTGCCCACCCCGCCCGCGGCCCAGGGTACAAAGATGTAGTCGTCCATGAAGCGCTTGCGGAGGTTGGCCACGATGGCGTCCTCGGTGATCTGGGGCACCAGCACCATGTCGTCCACACCACTCTGCTTCACATTGTGGCTCTGCCAGTGGAAACGCTCCTTGCTGCCCTGGGGGTGGGGGCCGCGGGGTGGCGGTGAGCCCCTGCAGGGGGCGTGGCGGGGGATGGTGCCTCAGCACCCCCTCCTGGCTCACCTCCATCATCAGCTTCTGATGCCGTCCCCTTCCCCACCACCTCCCTTCCTTCTTCTGTATCTCCGGGACACCAGGAGAGGTAGGCAAGGTCTAGTCCCAAAGGAGGCCAGACAGAATGACAGCTCGGATACATCCCTCAACACTCTCTTTTGGTCCCACCACGCCTCTACTTAGTATCCCGTTGCCATAAAGGAGACAGTGATGCCTGGCCCAGCAGGGCAGAGTGTGCTTGGGACTCTGGTGGCTGTGGGAGGAGAGGAGGGCATCAGAGAAGGCTTGATGGCGGAGTCCCCACCCTGCTTCTCACGTCCCCAGCCCCGCTCTCCCTGCCTTGGTCCAGGCTGAGTCCCTGACTTCTCCATGGCATTTGACCCGCTGCCACCCCTTCCACCTGGAGATGGACTCCTTCCTCCCATTCCCATCCTCCTCCCTCGGGGTCATCCTAGGCCATCCTCTGAGATTCTCTTAGCCGCCATGTGTCTGTGATCTCTGCCTCTGTGCCTGGCTGTGACTCTGGTCCTCAGCTCGCACAGCCTTCCCACCACCCCTGCCGTGGGCTTCTCCATCCTCAGAGAGTCAGCTCCTGCACCTTCCCAGGCTCCCACTTTGCCTTCTCATTCCCTCCCTCAGCTTTTCATCAGATGACACCTTCCTTAGGCCCCAACGAGGAGACTCAGACACAGGCGCTCCTCAAAACCCTTCTTCCAGGAAGCCTGCCAGGAATGCTCTCTCAGCCCAAATGAACTCATCCAGTGCCTAAAACACTCAAGCACACTGGCTCTCTCAGGCCCCCTCTGCCTCCGTTCAATATACCCCTGCCATGGAGGAGTCCAGCACACAGAGTGATGGTGGCTTGCAGCTCTCCTGTCTGGTGAGCTCATGCTCAGACAAGATGTCCCTCCTCTGGGAAGCCCCTTACCCGCCCCAGACCTGGAGCTCCTGGAGGGCAGGGATTGGGATTGAGTCCTTGCTAGTCCCAGCAGGGAGGACCTATTGAACAAACAGGGGACAAGGGCAAAGAAAGAAACCCAGCTTCAGAGGAAAAACCCCCAAGATGCTGGGAACCAAAGTCAAGTCTTCAAAGATGACCAGGGTTTGCCAGGCAGATTCTGGGGAATGGAGATGGTGTGCTGGGCCCATCTGGGAAGGAATTCAGGCAGGGATCAAGCAGGAGGGTCAGCATGGGCAACGGTAGGGCAGAGGTGGATGAGAAGCCAGTCTCACCTGGGGGCACTGGGGAACCACAGAAAGTTCCTGAGCAGGGGAGGTGCTTGCTCCAATTCTGGACATGCTGACAACCCCGGGGGCATTCGTGGAAGAATACCCACGGACACTAAATGAGCCCAGTCTTTGGTGTGGGGTAGATCTGGGTGCTAATCTTGGCTGTGTGACCTAACAGTGCTCAGAGCCTCAGTGGCCTCATCTGGAAAATGCGAGAAGCAGCCTCACTTCCCAGGGTTGATGTGAGGGATTAACTGCTTTGGGGAACAAGGTGGTGTAGGAGGATGATCCCCGGGCAGAGGGACACTTGACAGAATTGACATTCACCAAGCATCTACACCATGCCTGTTGCTGGAGGCAGATGTCACCAGTATTACTGGCAATCCTCACAGCAGTTCAGTGTGGTGTAGGCTAGGAGGGAGACTGGGACTTGAGAAGTATTTGACCCTTGACCAAGGATGCAGCTAAACTGTTTCCAAGGATGTGGGATTCGAATCTGGGTCCATCTGACAGCAAAGGCCAGGTTCTTGCATCCACACTCATGAGTGGCTGCGACCCAAGTCGTGTTTGGGGTGGGATGTGAAAGCCGAGAAAGGTTTTTTTTTTTTGCGGTTCGCGGGCCTCTCACCGTTGTGGCCTCTCCCGTTGCGGAGCACAGGCTCCGAAATGCGCAGGCTCAGCGGCCATGGCTCACGGGCCCAGCCGCTCCGCGGCATGTGGGATCTTCCCGGACCGGGGCACGAACCCATGTCCCCTGCATGGGCAGGCGGACTCCCAACCACTGCGCCATCAGGGAAGCCCCTGAGAAAGGTCTTGATCAAGAGCAGGGAGAAAGGGCTCACCAGGCAGAGTGAACTGCCTGGGCAAATGTGCAGAGGTGTGACCGAAGCAGGAAGAGAATGCAGAGGAGGGGGGTGGGCAGGGCTCAAACCCCTGAGACTGCTTCCAGCCTGAGTATTAGGAGTGAGGTTTTCATATGACAAATACCATCTCATCTCTCTGTCTATGGCTTCCCATCATCGCCACCTCCATGCATCCACTCTACAAAGAATTCCTGAGCACCTACTTTGTGCCAGTAACTTAGGACTTTGGGAAGAACTCTTTCAGTTCCTCACTGTGTTGCCTCTAAGCCTTTGCACATGCTGAGCTCTCTGCCCAGAACACCCTTCCTGCCTGGCTAATGCCAACCCATGCCTTAAGCCTTGGCTCAGGTGACGCCTCCTCCGAGAAGACCTCCCTGACTCCAGGACAGGTCAGGTGCTCCCTCGGAACCCCCCAGCCCCCAGCCATCCTTCACCATAGCCCCATCCACGTTCTGGATGTCATGCACAATAGCTGGGCTGTACTACTCCTGGGGGCACTTTAAGAATTGTGGGGGACTTCCCTGGTGGTCCAGTGGTTAGGACTCCGCACTCCCACTGCATGGGGCACGGGTTCAATCCCTGGTTGGGGAACTAAGATCCTGCATGCTGCAAGGCGCGGCCAAAGAAAAAAAAATCGTGGGAGCATATTTGGTTGTTCCAGGGATGGGGACGTGGCTGGGGACATGGCTGGCATTTAAGGGGGCCATAGGTCCCCTTAAATTTGCACATATACCTAATTACATTATTTTACAAATACGTAATCGTCCTGCCCTCAGCTCCCCACCCCACCCCAGCAGAAGTTCATGTAAGTGACAAACCTGTTTATAATAATTGGAACTGAGAACCAAAACCTATTTTATGTATAAACAGAAAACCTATGTATCTTTTGCATGGTTGATACCCACTGTATTTTACAGGAAAGTGGCTATTGCGTAGCAAGGGAGATTTTAGTTTTGTTCAGATTTCACTAAGAAATGTCCAGCGTTTGGAAGCTCATGCTGCTAGTGAGGTTAAAGTGTCCTGCTTGTGGCGGGGGGTGGGGTGGGGGAGGGCTGTCTCGCTCGCTGAGATGCACCTGTGTCCAGGTGAGAGCACCTGGCCACTCCAGTGGATGTTCTTGGGCCACTGGCCTGAGCACTTGCATCTTTCCATGCACATTTTTTTTTTTTTTTTTTTTTTTTTTCCCGTACGTGGGCCTCTCACTGTTGTGGCCTCTCCCGTTGCGGAGCACAGGCTCCGGATGCGCAGGCTCAGCGGCCATGGCTCACGGGCCCAGCCGCTCCGCGGCATATGGGATCCTCCCAGACCGGGGCACGAACCCGTATCCCCTGCATCGGCAGGCGGACTCTCAACCACTGCGCCACCAGGGAGGCCCTCCATGCACATTTTATTCTAAATAATTTTCTCTTCGCCTTGCAGGGGGCCACATTAAATGTTTTCGAAAGATGGATGTCTGTGTGTTTCACTATTCCATTTCAGCGTTTCAAGGGGACCTGCCAGGATGCTTGTTATAAGAAGAGGGTGCTGGATGTGATGCTCTGAGAACTCCAGGATGCAGTGGGAAGGGCGGGGTGGCGGGAGGACAAGGATGTGAGAGCAGGAGCACGGAGGTGTTGGCAAGTGTGCCTAGGGCAGAGGCTGAGGTTGGAGGAAGTCAGGACCTGGGGAGGCCTGGAGGTGACAGGGGCTGGTTGGGAGAAGCAGGGAACTGTTGACCGGACCCCCAGCTGCTAAAGAACTTCCACGCTCACTGGAGACTCAGAGAGACCCCATGGAGAGCGTTGTTGACATCAGGGTCAGAAGTTGGAGCTAGAGGTCAGGGAGAGAGGACTGCTTTTGGGGAAGAGGGAAAGAGACTTCGGGGAGAGGAGGGGTCAGGGGAGTGTATTTCCTGTATTCAAGATGGGGAGGCTCTCCAGTGTGTTGGTGAGAAGAACCCATGAAATTTGAAATTCAGGGGTGAAGTGGTGTCATTCATGGACTGGGTGGGGTTGCTCTTTCCCTGAGTCGGTGTGGGGAGGTTGGGTAGGTGTGTGTAGGGGGAACTGGAAGTGGATTCTCTCTCTGGAGACCTCAAGGGGTGGGGCTTGGGTGGTAACCATGGTAACCGAGAACAACAATACATAACAGTAGTTCACACCCCACTGGCACTTATTCTGTGCCAGACTCTGGTCTAAGCTTTTTTCAGTGAATTACCTCACTGCATCCTCTGGGTACATGCCGAGGTCAGTACTCTGATTAGGTCCATTTTGTGGAAGAGAAAACTATGGCCCAGAGAGGTTAGGTGTCCTCCGCAAGGTCACACAGCAGGAAGGGAAGCCGGGTCTATGTCGGGGCTGGGGGGTGGCCGGGGTTGGTGCTTCAGGTCCGATGAGGACAAGGAGAGAAGATGAGATTGGTCCTGTCCACGGTTTCCCCTTTGGGGTCACCCTGGTCCCCATGCTCTTGGGACCCCTCAGGCTCAGCTGAGACTCAAGACCACTTCCTTTCCCTGAGGTCAGAAGCCCCGAGGTTGGCTGTGTCTGGCTGGCCCTCCTGACCCCGAGGACTTTGTTCCTCTTCCTGTCCCTCCCGCCTTCCCCCACCCAGCTGAGTGGGCCTCTGCCTCTAGTAGCCCCTGCTATCTCTCCCTCTGTGTCCCGCCCCAGGCACCCGGGACCCCCAGGTCCATCCTAGCTCTATGTGATCACAAAAACCACGGGGTTGTTTGTGGCAGAGGGAGAGGTTTTCCTCAAGAGGGTACAGTGTGAGGGAGGAGAGTCGACAATTTTGGCAAGGGATGGATTGGGTGTGAGGCCCGGCTTAACAGTTGGCTCTGTTGACCCCAGGGAGGCCACTTAATTTCTCCAAGCCTCAGTTGCTCCATCTGGAAAATGAATTCCATAATAAATCTCCTCTGTGGGTTTGCTAGGGGAAGTAAATGAGCCAGTGCTGAGAAAAGATGCACTGGGGTCCCTCAGGAAATGGCAGCTGGTGGCCCCAAAAGCATTTAATAGAAGTGATCAGTGGCTTGACAGGATAGGGGAGCTGGTCGATGTAGACTCGTTGAATGAATAAATGAATGAAGTATCACTGGGATGAGACTGCCCCCTGCCCTGTGTCACGGGTGTCCATCTCTCTGTGACCCCCAAGTCTCCAACCGTCAAGTTGAAGCTGTTTGTTCCTTCCTTGGAGGGTGAGGGTACCACAAAGAGGTTGTGGTCATAGTTGACCACAAGCCAAGGATGACTCAACCGGCTGGGGTTCTTGTGAAAGATAGTCAGGGGTCAGAGGTGGCTGGGATGGGAGTGGGGACGTAGATTCTAACTTCAGCTCTTCAGAGAGGCTCCCCTCAACCCATGGTAGAGTGTATGGAGGGGTGGAGCTTCCCTGGTGCCAAAGGAGGGAGGGCCAAGGTGATGGCTCCTGTAGGGCTGGGGCATTGGAGCCCTCTAGTGAACACACTTCCTGAGCCCCTACTGTGCATGGAAGTAGGTGGGGACCAGGCCTAGACTCTGCCCTTGAGTAGTTCCAGAAGCGAGTTGCCCAGGGGAGACAGTGATCCCAATCAGACGGTGCTAAGGAGAGCTGAGGCAATCAGAGAAGGCTTCCTGTAGGAGGCAGGGCTTTGCAACATGAATGTCCCAGACCGTATCAGTGGTGGCAGCAGGAGCCATGGGCCAGGAAGGCCTTGGGTGTGTGTGGGACACCAGGATCCTAGTTTCTTTGGAATAGAGAGTCCAGGTCCAAATGAGGCAGGGGTGGGCAGCCTGGAGAGTATGGGGGTCAGCCCACACCCCCAGGTGGCCTCTTACCTGGCAGGAGGAGGAGGAGGAGGTTGTAGGTCAAGGTGGCTGTTAAAAGTGTGACCCTGGGGATCACTGAATTGAAATCCTCTGCTATTTTGGGTTGTACGGCAGCTCGCCTAACCTCTCTGTCTCTGTTTTCTCATCAGGCAAATGGGAATATTGAGGGCCATGGACCTCACGGGGCAGTTGTGCAGATTCAACAAGGCCAGGCTTGTCAAGAGGAAATGCTAGCTTCCCGCCATCGCCAGCAGCAGCAGCAGCAGCCTTAAGCTGGCCGATCCCACAGGCACGGGGCACAGGGTCAGGAGGAAGGGCTCGATGAGGGTTTTGCAATTTGCCCTAACTGCTCTGGCCTCCCTGCTCCTGGGTGGTGATGAGCAGAGCCCCATACTGGAGAGAACAACGAAACAGCCACTTCCTTCCTCGCCGGGGTCCTGTGCACTGTGGCTGCCAGCCAGCGGAGAGGCAGAGGCGAAACTGCTGTGGCAGTGGCTGCTGGAGCTGCCCTCCACCCCTGGCCACGCCCTGGCCCTGCGGTGTGCCCCTGGAACCTTGGTCCTACTCAATGGGGTTCTGGGGCTACACCCTGTGTCTTTATACCATGCAAACAACATTCTCACCTCTAAAAGCTCTCAGGTCTCCCCCTCCCTTGGGAGGAGTGTCTCAGTTTTCTTTTGGCCTAAACAGAGGCCGTTCTCCAACAGGTGGGGACCCGTGTCCTTCTAGAGTCTTTCTTCCTAACTCTCTCTTGACCTCCCAGCCCTTTCCGTCCATCCCCATGGCTGCCGCCCCTCGATCAAGCAGCCGCATCACTGGTCTCCCTGCTTTATATCTGTACTCTCAGAACAACCACGATTAACCTCAGGTCACCACCATTATCAACCGAGGACAACCAATTGCTGCCTTTACCTGCCCCCCAGCCAAAGCCAAACAGAAACTGCTGATAATCTCAATGCCAGCAGCACCAGCTAACATCAGACAGAAAAACATTGACGGATTCCACCACCTGTTTCCCTATCATCACTCACCACCATCACCACTTATTATCACCAGCACCAACAACCCATAATAACCAACCACCACTGACAATAACAACCGCAATCACAATACTAGCCATCAACAACCACACACGACCCACTACCATTGAAGCAGCCGTCAACCATACCCCTTTCCAAAACCCAGTGATGCACCACCACTAGTCCCAGGACCGTCACCAAAAGTCAACAATGAACAACCAACAGCAAACCTACATTATCGTGACCACCTAACTTCAAATGATGACCACCTGCCATCATTCCACAGATCAACCCTCCAGCTGAAAACAACCAACCACCAACCACCAACATTCAACACTAGCTGGCACCCAAAGCAACCATTACTATCACCAACCCACCCACAAGAACCGTGGTCACCACCAACTTGGGACAACTGACGGCAATGACCACCATCACAACCAATGGTACCAACAACCCAACTCCTCTACAGTATCCAAGAATGAGGCACATCCATCCACCACCACCGCGAACCCCCACCATGAATGAGCATCACCCACAGGAGCAGTTACCGTGTATTGAGTACATATTATGTGCTTTTTAAAGCACTTTATGAACATTGTTTCACTGAATCTTTCAACACTCTTCCTGGCACCCATTACACCTCCAGGAAGATGTCAGCACCCCTAGACAGAGGTATTGGCCTCATGGATGGATTCCACCTTTTTTTGTTTTTTGTCTCTGTGGTCCTCTTGCATGAGTTTCTCCCTTCCCAGACACGGTTGGCCAAGCAAATCATTGACTAAGCATTTCACACGGCTTCCTTAAGAGGGGCTGATTTTCTCTCAAGTAGCAAATCATTTCCTGCGTTCTTTCGATCAAGGAGTCTTCCTGGCTTGGCTCCGTCTCGGAAGAGTTTCCATCCCAAGCCCAGAGCTCTAGCTGGTGGTTTGCTTGTGAATTAACCAAAGGGGTCCTTGGCCGGTGATGCCCAATTTATCACTGACTTTCTGAAATAAGACGTTATCTCTCAGGCTAAGGCAATCCTTGCCTCCACCTTGGTCAGCCGCCTGCTGCAACTGCCAGAAACACTACAGTTTTCACCACCAGCTCTGTGACTGTCCCAGCCACCCACCCTCATTAACAAAATGACAAAAAATGAAAGCTGAAGTGGTTTGCAGAGGCACGGAGTCGTGGAAGTGACATAGGCAGCCCAGCCTCCCTTTTCATGTGTGTGACATGATGCTACTGCATCTAGACCCAGGACCATGACAGTCTCCCCAGCCCTGTCGCCACAGTCATCATCAGACCTCAGTCTCCCCAGGTGGCAATGCTTCTGGCTGCAGTGTTTTTTCCTGCCACCCTCCCGGAGAAGGGTACCGGTGGTGGAATGGACACACTGCATCTCACCAACTCCTGCTTCTGTGATTGCTACAGCCAGACCACCCTGTCGCCCACACCAGCAGGCTGTCACGCCACCATCACGGCAACCCACCGCCCATTTGACCCATCTGACACAGCTTCCCCTCCCAGCTGTGGACGCAGAGGGGCTGAACCCCAAACCCTCTCAACGTTCCAATGGAGAGATCTCCCAGACACCTTCCACAGCTTGACAAACTTCCCAATATGACATATGTGAGAACTGAGACTCACAGAGGGGAAGTGACTTGCCCAAGGCCACACAGGGAGGTGAGGCACCAAACTCAGCTGGGAACTGGGTTCCCTAAGCCCCAGGAAAAGGATCTGTCCCTGTCCCTGCAGGCACTGTGTGATCCCTTAGGACCACCTTCTGTCCTCCAGTTACTGCTCCATCCTTTGGTGCCCCATCCCCATTCTGGCATCCTGTCCACCAGCCGATGGGAGTTTGGTCCCCTCTGAGGGATGCTGGCAGCATCTGAGCTGCATAGAGGGACCCCAAAGGGTCTGCTGTGCCCATTCTCATCATCCCACTTTCTGATGGTGGCCTCTAGGTGCCTCTACCTGGCTGGTGCTGCCACCCCTGCACTTCAGGGCCCACCCTAAAGGACTTACCATAGTGGGGGGCTGGTGTCTGGGTCCCTGGGGTATGTCTGAAGGGGTCGTGGCAGGGATGCAGGCTCAGGGGGCTCCAGGGGGCGGCTTGGGCATGGCCCTGTTCCTGCTGCTTCAGCGGACTCCCAGACCTAGTTCCTCTTATGACAGCCCCCTTTTCACTTCCTTTGGCGGAAGGGGCCACGGCTAGAGGGGAGGGAAGCTGGGCCTGGGGGCGGGGAGAGAGCCCAGGCAGGGCCGAGGGAGCTCGTTGTTTGGGGCTCTGAGCCTGAAGGGAGAGGTTAAGGATGGATGACAGCCGCTGTCAGACCCCAGAAAGCCGCTTCTCCAACTCCTCTGGGACGCGGCTGCTGCAAACCGCACTGCAGGTCAGCTGGCTGCAGGACTGAGTGCTCCTTCCTGGGCTTCGAAACCACTTCAGATGTATGTCTCCTCTGGGCATCCCTGAGCAAACTCCCACCTCCAGAGCCGCTTCAGCTGGTCCTTCCTCCAGAAGGGACCTCGGGAGCCAGGTGTGTTAGTGTCAAGGGGAGGGCAGCGGGAGTGGCGGGTACCAAGAACCGAGGGCACCTGGAAGGTCCCAGACTTCGGATGTCACAACTGGAATTAATGACCCCCAGCTCTGTTACTTCCGGATCTCCCCATTTTGTCATCGTAAAACGGCGGCACCTGGCACACGTGGGATCCGTGTCGGCCCATCTCCGGATCTTTGGGAGACCAGCAGGAAATGGCAGCTCCTAGAGGCTGTCATCTGATACACATCGAGGAGGTGGCAGGGGCAGAAGCCGATCCTGGGTGAGCCTGGCAGGGAGGGCTGTGGCCAGGGGTATCCCTGGGCCCCCGGCAGCACGCCACACCCTGCCTAGAGGCTGGCACGCCGCGGCGCCCCCTAGTGGCCACATCTGGGGAGAAGCCCGTTTCTCCCTGGACCTCCTGCGCAAGTTTGCTCAACCGACTGGCTTGGCTTCCGCAAACTTCAGCAATGCTTCCAGCCACTAGGAGTGAAGAGTCTGGAGGACCCCCACCTTGTTGAGGGCGTCAGGGGAGGCTTCTGGGAGGAGGCAATGTTTGTGCTGAGAGGTGAGTTGGAGTTAACTAGGTGAACAGGGAAGGGGAGGGTACACCTGGCAGAGGAAACAGCTCTAGCAAAGGCCCGAAGATGGGAAGATGGCGGGGAGATTGAGGAACTTCCAGGAGTCCAGCGTGACTGGAGCCTGCAGAGTGACAGGGAGTGTGGTGGCTGGAAAAGCAGGCGCCAGGTTGCGTTGCTTTGAGCGCCTCCGTGAGCAGCTGTATTTTTGACCTAAAATCACTGGTTTCTAGTCTGTGTTGGTACAAGTCCCCTTTGGCCTGTTGGGGCCGACCTGCGGGGGGCTGTAGTCGCTTGCAGGATGGGGGTAGGGGACAGCTGAATGTGACCCAGTCTCACTGACACACACCCACCCACTCACGCACGGAAATCTACACAAGACAGAACTTTATTGATGTAGGGCTTCCTGGCGAGGGGTGTGTGGGCCCCAGGGCAGGGCCTGTAGCACCATGATGGGGGTGGCCTGGATGACATGGTCCCCCTGGGGCAGGCAGGGCACAGGATGGGGTGGATCTTCCCAGCTCTGCCTCCCCCTGTAGCTGGTCTGGTTAGGCGGAGGGTGTCAGGGAGGTCGTGCTAATCCCCTCCCCCGTGGCGGACATAGATTCCCCCCCCAGCTCAGAGTGGAGGGGTAGGGCAGTGCTGGGGCGGGGGGCAGGGCACCGGCTGACCCCCTCCCCACCCCCACTCTTCACAGTACATATTCCGATCAAAGGCGGGGGTTGTGCTGGGGGTCTCCCTAAGGGTGGGTGGCAAGAGCACTAGGGCGAACAGTTGTCCCCACCTCAAACCCACCCTGGAGGGGGTCTCATTCTGAACTGGGAGACGGGAAAAGGAGGGGCCGTGGGCGTGGCCAGCCCCTCTCCATCCCCCTCAGCCAGGAGCCCCGCAAGAGTCCCCAATAAATAACTTCCGGCTCCGTCTCACCCTTCACTCCCAGCTCCTGCCCCCTCGGGCTCCTTCAGGCTGGCCAGCTGCAGGCCTGGTCGCCCCACCCCCATCCCCAGCCGGCCCCCAGCCTTGACTCCGAGGACCGTGCGCCCTCTAGCGGCCTTGGCAGGTTTTGCAGCACATCTGGCGGAAGTAGGCTCGGCTGCAGAACTGAAATTTCAGCACCAGGGGGCAGTAGGCGACCTTGTTCACATCCTTGCACTCTGGAGTGGGCGGGAGAAGAGTAGGTGAGGGGAATCAGGTCTCAGCACCCCTTCCAGCAGCGGCGCGACCGCAGGCTGCACAGCGCTTCCTAGCTCCTCTGTGCCTCGGTTTCCTCACCTCTCAAAGGGGGCTTATACCAGTAACTATGTCATTAGGTTGTTTTGAGGATGTTGGGAGGAAAGTGCAGGTCTGGGGCGTGGACACCGTGCTACATCACGAGAAAAGCGTTCCTTTTCCAATGATCTGTTTGGAGCTGTAATCCTTGCTCGTTTCCCTTTGTAACAGACTGAGGACCTTGGGCTCCAGAGCAGTCACTCCTCTCAGGGTATTTTTGTAGTTTGTGTTCAGGGTAATTGACAGTCTGTTCATGACAATGGACCAGGGTTCCCAGTTAGCAGTTAATGATGTATGACAGGGCCCGGTGCTAATAAAGGGCTTCACGTGGATTAATTTAGTCCCTCTCCCTAACACGGCACTCCCTGAAGTGAATATATTAAAAGCCTCTTGATAGATGAGAATACGAAGGCACAGAGGTGGAAGGTGAATCCAGGCAGTTTGGTTCCGGTGCCTTCAGTAAGTAACCTATTGCTCTCTATGAAACATAAATTTACTTAGGTAGAAAAAAATGGGTATATTTAAAGCAGTGGTTCTCAAGGAGATGCGATTTTGCCTCCCAGGGGACATCTGGTGATATCTGGAGACATTTTTCAGTTTTCAGCACGGGGAGGAAGGGTACTATTGGCATGCAGCAGGTAGCGGTCAGGGATGCTGAACCCCCGACAATGCATAGGGCAGCCTCCGTGACAAGGAATCATCTGGCCCCAAACATCAATAGTGCCTGAGGCTGAGAAACTGATTTAAAGAAAAATATAAATGTTATAGATGGAGATGATCAAGGTGAAGGTCATGGAGGTGGCTGGAGGAATGACCTGAGTTTGGGCCCCCAGAAAAATCAGGTGCCTACAACGCCTGGCACACAGTGGCACCTAATACATGTTGGCAGGCAGGGAATGGTGAAAGATGGGCTGGAGAAGACAGACAAAGGCATTTCCGCGGTTGCTGAAGCTCTAGGGCCAATGGTCTGGAGCCCCAGCTCTCCTATCTATGGCTTTCCCTGGACAGGACCCTCCTGGTTCCCTCCCCGCCTCACATACCTTCCAGGCCATCCCCGGGGGGCGCGCTGTCACACTTGGCCTCGCACTGCTGCGTGGCGGGGGGCCGCAGGGCGTCCGCGCACTCGCGTGAGGGCTGCCCTGTGTGGCTGGAGCAGCGTACCGGGCGCTGTTGCTGCCCGAAGCCGCACTGCGCGGAGCACTGTGGGGAGTCGCGGATGAGCCGCAGACCAGCGCAGCCACCCACCCTGCCACCCGTGCCCTGGTTCCCGCCCTGCAGGGCGCGCCCGCCTACCTCACCCCACTCTCCCGCCACCCAGCGGGCCGGCGGGCAGCGGCGCAGGTTGCAGCGCATGGTCGCCGGCGGCTTGGCCGCGGGCGGGCAGTGCGTGGGGGGCAGTGTGGCGCGATGATCTGCGCTCTTACAAAGGACGACACGGTGGCGGAGGCCCGGCCCGCAGCTGGGGGTGCACTGCAGTTGGAGGGAGCGTTTCATGCTCAGTGGGCGCCTCCCTCCCCGTTCACACAAGGAGTGGGAAGGATGCTGGTCCGCTGGGAGGTGAGGACGGTACAGCTAACTTTGGACCAGTCACAGGGTGGGGGGAGGGGCTCAGTAGGGCTGGCGGGAGTGGGGAGGCACCTCAGTGTGCACCCGACGTGGGCAACCCAGGCCCCTCCCTGCTCTGCACAGGGCGGGAAGGGGCGGCTGACCTCCGACCAGTCGAGGGCGGCCCACTCCGGAGGGCAGGCCGGGCCGTGGCAGGCCTCCAGCACCGGTGGGCGCGGCTGCGGGCAAGCGCTGTCGTCCAGCGCCTTCTCCTCGGCGGCCGACACGCGGCGCTGGCACACGACGGAGCGGCTGCGCACGCCCGCATCACAGCTGCGGCTGCAGCGCGACCAGTTCCCTACGACCCAGCTGTGGGGGGAGGGGCAGTCTGAGACAGGACGCCGGGCCGGGCAGGCCACCCTGAGCTTGGGGCACGAGCAGATCCTCCTCCTCGCCAACAATTAACATCATTGTGGAAGCTGGCACTGGGATGCCTGTTGCTCCCCTGCCCCACACCCCGAACTCAGAACAACTTTATTCTGCACCCAAACTGGGGGCTGGGAGGCGCATCACCCCAAGGGGAGGTAATTACCTGGACTTGGCCAGGGAGCACCATTGTTCTGACTCTGACTCCGGGAGAACCCTGACCTCACCTTAGGGAGCACCCACTCCTCTGATCCCAGTAGCACCGTCACTCCAGTGCTTGCCATCCCGACCCTGCACCCTGGCAGGCACTCACTCGGGTGGGCAGGGCTCTGTGTTGCAGGCGCGCTGCCTCTTGGGTAGCTTGCTGTGGGCGCTGCAGTGGTGCGGAGCCACGGCTGAGCTGTCCAGCTGATTGCGGCACTCCACAGCCTGCACCTGGCTGCCTGGGGGCGGGCGAGAGGTCCGCTCAGCCCTGCCCGACCCAGAAGGTCAGCCTGGTGACCAGAACCTGCCCCACCCCGTCCCACCCCGGCCTCACCGCCTGCACACTGGGCCGAGCACTTGGTCCAGGGCGCGTAGTACCAGGAGTACGGAGGCAGTGCATCTCGGGTGATGGGTGCATTGAAGCGGTAGCGGAGGACTGGCAGCTCAGTCCGGGCCAGCACCTGGGGTTGTAGGCGGGGATCAAATGGAAATCAAGTTCGAGGCCCCACAAGGATGCTAACGTCCTCCTGCACCTTGCTCCCAGCCCTGCCGTTACCATGACGATGAGAGATGCGTTAATGGGTCCCAGGGCTTCTAGGCTCTGGGTCTGATCCGGCCCTTGTCGCAGCTGAAAGGTGGTCCCGGCCAGGGGCAGGCGGTGGGGCTGGGGGGTCCCGGGCAGCCCCTCCAGCAGCAGGGACTCCTGGTCCCCCTTCAGGGCTGGGGGACAGCATAGGGGTCAGAACCCCGGCCACGCTGACACCGCCCCTGCTGACCCCCAGTCCTCATCCTCCCACCTCTGGCTCACCCAGGTGACTGAGGGAGAGGTTCAGGTCCTGGATGAAAATGTGGACGGAGCCTTTGGGGATCCAGACGACTTCCTCGTACCCTGGACAGTGGAGCTCAGATGTCACCCACTTGGCCCTTCCCTGCACCTGCCTGTCTCCCCCATTCCTGGTCCCTGATGATAACAACTAACCATTACCATGCTAAGCACTTACAGAGACATGCCACCTCATCCGCAGCTCTGACCCTGTGAAGTTAGATGTGTCATCACACCCACTTTACAGATGACAAAACTGAGGCTCAGAGAGACAAAACAAATTGCTCAGGTTTTACAGCTCGGAAGTGGCTGGACTGGGATTTGAACCCACACTTTCTTACCTCTCAAACCATCAAAGTGGTCCAACCTGCCCCCACCCCCAACAAGCAGCAGGGCTGGGCTTGGGCAGAGGGAAGGGGGCACCGCGGGGCCCTGACCCACACAGGGTGACTTGGCAGTTTTAGCAGTCAGAGTCAGGTTTGCAGTGAGCTCCATCACTTACGACCTGGATGATCTTGGGCCCCTGTGAACCCTCTATCCCTGCCCACCTGTGACCCCCATGAGTCCCAGTTTATCTGTCTGTACCCCAAGACTGTCCCCTGAACTCCACACTTGGCCCTCAGTGTGTGCTTGGTCCCTTAAGCCCACCTCCCCTCTCCCACCTCATGGGGGTCTCTTCCCTTCAGCCCAAGGTTGGGAGGCATTCAAGTTCACCACACCCTGCAGCTATCCCCACCCCTAGTAAGCTCTGTGCTCTAGCACAGAGGGTCCCTCAGCCTCCTTGGAGGGTCAGGCGCCTGCCCCCTCAAGACCCGGTTTGAGGCCCTCAGGATGGCGCAGGGGACCCCACCCCCTTGGACACTTTAATTGCCGAGCTTTAGGCACCAAGAACCCAAGCCAGTCCCTGACCCTGACCTGGGGCATCATGTCCAGGACCTTTTGGGGTCCCTTACACCCCACTGGGCCCTTGGCTCTGAGGAGTTGCTGATCTTGGCTACTGTGGTGGGGCAAGCCCCGCCCCCAGCCACCAAGTGGGGAGTGTGAAAGGGAAGCTGGGTGGGGGGGTCTCTCACCGGCTCCAGGCCAGGCTGGGCTGAAGACCCCCTCGATGGTTTCGCAGGCGCTGCCATCACCCCCACACACTCTGCACTTGTCTTCCCGCAGGTCAGAGCCCAGGACCCGGTCGCAGCCCACGTGCTGGGGAGGGCAGTGGTGTGCGTGGGGGAATTCAGGGAGCCGCCCCCCTCCACCTCCGGCCCCCTCTCCCCTCCCCTCTCGCGGGGAGTCCCCTCCACCTTGCACTCGCCGCTGACACAAATGTCCACTGTGTCTGGGCGGCAGGGCGTCCCGTCCACCACAGCCGCCGCCCTCTCCGTGTAGAAGTTGAAGCCTTCTGCTAGGCACGTGAGCGAGCAGGCCTTCACGCCCCCTGGGGGGCACGGCCCCATCAGACTGAGGGCCAGACCCCAGACCCAACAAGGACAGGCAGGTTGGGCAGAGGGAGCGGGGCCTCCGGGTGTTCAGTCTAGGCGCTGCTGAGCCACATCCCAGGCGCTCTGGCTCCTTGGGTGAGGGGAGGGCTCAGGGCAGACCCCATGATGTGGTCTCCACCTGCGGCTGCCCCCTTACTGCCCCAAGGCCTTCTGAGTTCCCTGCTCACCTCCCCGGTACGTTTTCCACGTGTAGAATTTTCCACGGAAGGGGACACTGTCAAATTCAGAGCACTGCATTTCCCTGAAGTCCTGGGAGCCTGGGGGACAGTCCTAGGGCACAAAAAGGGAGAAGTAGGGAGGCCAGGTGTTGTGGGGGATGCAGTCAGGGCAGAGGCCTGGGGCCAGAGAACTAATGCTCTGAGCAGGGGTGGGTTGGAGGAGTGAGGCTGGAGGCTGTGGGGTGGTGGTGGTTGTGGTGTCTGAGATGGGAGTAGGTGACTCATTAGAGTTTGTGGGCAAGCTGAGGATGACACCTGGGTTTCTGGTCTCAGACCATGGGGCCTTGAGAGAGCTGGCTTAGAAAGGAGCAAGGCCCACTCTTCGCGAGTGTGGGGGACGTGTGGACGGGAGTGTTGGACAGGAGACTGTGGTCCTTGGTCAGAAGGCAGTGCAAGCAGGGGACGAAAACTTGGCCACTGGATTTTGGGGCAGGGAGCTCGGGTCAGCTTTGGGGCAGGAGCAGGGCTTTTGGGGGAAATTGGGCAGTAAAGGGATGAACATGTGTAGCTGGAGAGGGTTGTCAGGGGCCAAGCAGTTATTTCCAGGTGGGAGACGCATCTACTGCAGAAGTGTGAAGAGTTGGAAGGAGACAGGGCCCAGGGCTGGTGTAGGGAGGTCCGGGAAAGGAGGAGGTGGCCGCTGCAGGTTTCCCCAGGAGACGGTGGCCAGCTGGCCCGGGCTCGTTGGAAGCTGATGTATGCCTTTCTTTTCCCGCGTGTAAGAGGGGCCAACGGTACCCGGCTTGGGATCCTGGGGGGGACTCACATCGGTGTTGCAGGAACGGTGCCTCCGTCTCTCGCCCAGGCAGTACTTGCCCCCGATCGTCGGCCTGGAAATGGGGGTGGACAGCAAAGAAATGGGGCAGGGGGAGTAGGGGGCGAGGACCGCCCGCCCCGCTCCCCCGGCAGCGGGGCCTGGGGGCTGACCTGGGGCTGTCGCAGTGACGGCTGGAGGAGGACACGCCGCCGCCGCACGTCCGGCTGCAGTCGCCCCACGGGGTCCACGGGCCCCAGGCGCCGTCCACGCCCTCCGGCCGCGACCCGAAGGGGACGCAGACCCGCTTGTAGCACCACTGCGGGTGGGATAATGGGGAGCGGTGAGTCGGGCTTTGCGGACTCTGTGGGACTTGGCGCTCAAACCTACCCGCACCCCAGCCCCCCAGCCGGAAGTCTGAGCCCTCCTGAGGTGGAGCGAAAGCGGGAGGGGGTGGGGGACGGAGGTGGGGTCCGAAGACCGGGATTCCGTCCGGTAATATGGGGGCGTGGCTAGGGAGAGACACTGTTCAAAGAAGGGGCGTGGCCTAAACGTAGGATCCCGAACGGGTGGTGAAGCTAGTGTTGGGACGAGCGTGCAGGGCATGGCTTGGGAGCGGGTGTGGCCTCAGGCCAGGGGTGGGGCTTACAGGCAGTAGGCGTGGCCAAAACCGATGGAGGGGTCTGGGGGTGGTGGTGGGGGCGTGGAGGCTCTTGGCCTGCGCTCACCCCCTTGTCGATGGTGTGCGTCTGGCACAGCGTGCCCTCGGCGGCCGGGATGCTGTTGGTGATGCACCGGTTGCTCTTGCTCAGACACCACAACTCGCTGCAGACCTCCTGCGGGCCAAGGCGCCCGCTCAGGCTCGCCCCCCTCCCACCTGCCTTGGGAGGACCCAGGCGACCCGCTCACTGCCGGCTGACAGTGGGGCCCCAGCGTTCCTTTCCTGGGTCTCTTTTTGCAACCCCTTGCGGGGGCATGGGCTGGAACCTCTCCTCTGCCTGTAAGCAGCACTTTTAAAACACCTAGGAGTGCTGCAAACTCCCTTAGGCACCACAATCCCCATTTTACTATGAGAAAACCAAGGCTCAGCCAGGTAAGGTCACTCACTAGAAGTCACACAGCTACTAAGGGTTAGTCTGGATCCTAACCTAGAACTTTGATCGCAGTGTCTATGATCTAATCCCTCTACAGTTCAACCCGTGGCACCTCCCAAGTTTCTAGGAGAAACCTTGGGACCTGCTGAGAAATGAAGAGGAAGGATTTTTAGAATGGGCAAAGCAGCCCACCCAAGAGCAGTGGTTGAAAAGTCAGGCCTGATGATGGCTCAGGTCAAGGGCCCTGTCTCTAATTCTTTTTCCAGCTGGTAGTTCTCATTGTTTCCCCCACCTAAACTGGGGAGGCTCCCAAACCTTTTAATCTATGGAGGGTTGAGAGGGGATAAGGGCAGGCTGGGTTTATGTGGAAAGTTCCTCTAGTTCTCCCAGTGAAAAATCAGCCCATCTTCTTCCTGAGTCTTACTTGGGCTGGCCCAGACCCTGGCAGCAGGTCCTGTCCATGGCAGGAGGCTGGCCCAGTCCCAGGGAGTCACTCAGACCCTTTAGGTTCAGGTTAATTAATACCCCTGGACAAGCCCCACTGGGTTCGGGTGTGGCCAAATTTGACCCTCTAGCCTACATCCTGCCTCATATCCCAGGGTCTTTCCTCCGAGAAGTGAAGATCCTTCTGTCCCCTTTTTACAATCACATGTAATCTTCTCTTAGAACCTGATCCTTCCAAACTTTGAAGATGTGGGACTGGACTGAGCAATGGCTGTAAGAAGGACCTTTCCTGTGTTAGCCTCTGAGACACACCTGCACACACATGAGAAGTTTGGAGGGTTGTCCTCAAACCTGCTCCCTCAGAGGATACTTCTCATCTAAAAACTCAGCCTGGTTTGCTGGCTTCACTTGGCTTATGTTCTCCTGGCCATATGTAAAAATATCACAGGCCCTGATGCCACTTCTGACACCTCTTAAAGAGAACTGCCTAATCCAGTCCTGCCCTTCCTCCTCTCCACAAGGAGGTGCCATGGTATATATGAATGAGTCCTGGGCCACTCTGGGAGACTTCAACTCCACCACTGACTTGCAACACATTTCCCCTCTGGGTCTCATCTGTTAAGATGGACCTTGTCTATATATGGCTGAGGGGCATGTAACAGAGTAGGTATGAAAGGGCTTGCATAAACACCCTGTTATTGAGTAATAAGACCACAACTATCTCTGGACCAGGCACCAGGCCCAGCTCTTTACACATATTAACTGATTTACATGTAGTCAATAATTTACCCCTTTGCCAGGAGGGCCAGGAAGGTGTTCCTTGGAAAAATAAAAGGAAGAATCAATTCAACATACAGCCAGCAGTGGTCCATGCTTGATAATCTGGCACTTTCTCCAGTTACCCACCCCTTTATAAAATTTAGATTCATAGAGAAACCTAGATTCCAATCCCAGCTCTGTCATGTTCTCAAATGGTGACTTTGGGCAAGGCATTCTCCTTATGCCTCAGTCCCTTCTTCTGCAATGTGGGGACAATAGGGTTGTCAGGAGTTTAACTGAGATGATACATATCACATGCTTGGCATACAGTGAGCATTCAATAAATGTCAGCCATCGTTGTCATCGTTAGGATACCTGGGACACAGCAGATGCTCAAGAGTACCTTCTGAATTCTTTTAAGAATTCATTAGAGGGAGCTGTAGTTACCAGCCAAGTTGGGTGGGGTGGGGTGCTGAGAGTGGATTAAGTACGAATTGATCCAGTGTTTGTCTCCTTGTCTTGCACTGGAATAAAGTGAGGGCATTTTAACAGCTGCCTGCTCCCTGTTTTGAGTCAACATGGCCTTAGCTTGGACAAGTCATTCAAGCTGATCTTTTTGAGTCTTGAGGGCGTGGAGAACTGGGACTGCGTCTGGGCTACTAAGGCTGAGGCTGTGAGGAGTTAGGGGGTGTGTTCAGGGAATTGGGGGAGGTAGGCAATGGAGGGGCAGACCCCAGATGAGCCGGTGGTCCCTGGTGGCTGAAGAGGGTCACCAGCTTCCTCGGGGGAGCTGGGAGTGGCAACCCCAGCTCACTTCTCTATGGGTGGATGGGGCTTTGGGAGCTGAGTATAATCCTCAAGCAAGAGTGGGGAGTGATCAGGAGGCTCAGAGCTTGTCCAGCTAAGGATTGGGGCCAAGAGATCTTGTGAACCAGTCAGTGGGGGATGGAGGGAATGAAGACAGGGTATTCCTAGAAGGATCTCTCCAGTTTTTTGCCAAGTGAGGAAGTTGGTTCATCCCCAGGGAAACTATTTCCACGAAATCTGGATGTTTCGTTAAAAATGGCCCAGTTAGGGATCTTGGGACGTCAGTCCTGCTGCAGCAGAAGGTGGACCCCCAGGCTCTCCCCAGCTCAGTCCCCAAAACAAGGGTCTGGAGAACCAGGAGATCCCATTCTTGTTCCCGAGCATTGTGACTGTGCATGACACTTGTATAACCCCATGCACCTCTGTCCTCCCATCCCCCCTTAAGCCCACTTTCCTTCCCAGCTCTCCCACCCCCACTGCCTGTGTGTGGGGTGCCCACATGGAGTTTCCCACCCCCGGTGGCCCCCCGACCCTGGTGGTGGCGGCCCCCTCCCCTCCCAGGAAGGAAAGCAGGAAGGCTCTCTCTACCCCGTATTTACACTGACGCGATTTGACTCCATGCTGGAAGCGGCATTGTTCATCTGCATCATAGGCCTGGCCGGGGGCCACTGTTGGGTACACGAAGTCCTGTCTGGGCGGCCGGTTGTTCAGGCAGAGCCCCAGGCCCAAGCTGTGGCGAGAAGAAAGCAGCTGTCACGCTGGAGGGCTGCAGGCCAAGAGCTCAGAGGCCCCAGCCAGGTGGGGGTCCCGGAGAGCAGCCCTGTGAGCACATGACCCTTCTCAGAAGCAGCCCTGACTTCCAGAGGTCCTCCCCTCCCCCAACGCGAGTGTGTGTCCCTGGGTGGGACAGGTAGGTAGGTCCTCACTCCAGAAAGCTGGTGATGTAGTCACGGCTGCAGGAGGACCACACAAACGGGTTGGTCTTCATGGTGATGTGCGCAGCCATGAGTTTGGCTGGGTCCTGGCCACGGGCCCCGCAGCTGTTCCCCACGCCGTCGTGGTTCATACCAAACCTGGGGAGAGGAGTGGCGGCTCTGCTGGGTGCCGAGGGACCTGCCAGGCTCCTCCCGCCCGCCCCCTCCCGTGTCCCCGCCTCACGTGTGTCCGATCTCGTGGGCAATGGTGAATGCTGTGGCCAGGCCGATGTCTTCGTTGATGCTACAACTTCTCTCTCGCTCACACATCCCGCCCACGGGGGCCAGGCCTGGGGAATGGGTGTGTGGGGCTGGAGCTGGGGGCTCGGGGCCGTGTGCGTCTTCGACCCTGTCCACTCTGCCAGGTCCCCACCCCCACCAGGGCCAGTGTCACCCAGCCCACTGCCTTCAGACGTGCCTGAAACCTAGGGGACCCGGGTACCTAGTGTGCCGCAGGGTTTGTTCTTGTAGATGCAGATGTCATAGCTGTGAAAGGAGACAGGGGGCCGTGAGGGAGCTGGGCTGACTCCCTAAGCCCCGCTGCTACCATCCTGCCTGTCTCTGGTGGCTGAGTCCTGCCTGGGAAGCGTTCCCTGCCTCGGAACTGAAGGCTCACTCTCTTCCCCCAGCTGGCCTTGGAGATGCCGGGGTGCGTGAATGACCGACTGAATGAACGACAGAGTGAGTGAAGGATGCGTCGGTGTCCGAACAGCCCCACACCTGCCTCCCCACATCCTCAGGCTCCCAGCAGCCCCTCCCCATCCCTGGCTCCCCAAGTGGGTGGCTGCACAGTCCCGGCCTCTTCCATCTCTCAGCAGAAGTGATCCCTGCTTAGACCTGGACAGTGCCCTGGGCCACTCGTCCCCTGGCTCAAGTCCTACTGGAGCCGTCCCCGCCCCTCACCGTGTGATGAGCACCGCTGTGTCATGGTTGGCCACGCCGTTCTCTGGAATGGCATTGCCATGGCCGCTGCGGTTCACGATGGATTTCTGCCACTTACAGAAGCTGTCCAGGGACTTCCCAGCATGGTGGGTGATCTCCAGGGTGGGCTGAGGGTAGACAGAGAGAGGTACATGGGTACCAGCCACCCAGGGGAAGGTGGGCAGCGCTCACGTGCAGGGGAAGGTGGGCCCCCCCGCACCCCGCACCTGGTCCTCCGTGAGCAGGATAAGGCGTGTTACCAGGATATTAACGATGTTTCCCAGACTCGAGTCCTGGAAAAGTTTGGCAACCTGACCTCCAAGAAACAAGAGAGACCGAGTCTTAAGAGGGGCCCAGAGTAGAAAACAAAAAGTGAAACGATGACAACAGCTTGCTTCAATCTAGTACCTACTGTGTGCTGGGGCTCAGGTTAAGCCTGCTGCCTAGATCTTCACAGGAGTACGTATTATCATTCCCATTTTACAGATAAGCAAACTGATGCTCAGCTAGTTAGGATGCACAGCTGGTAGGCGCTGGAAGTGGGATTCAAGTCTGGCTAAGCCTGCTTGCCAGTGCGTTTCTTTCCAACTCACCCCTACCCTGCTCAGCTTGTTTGTCTACTTGTCCTCCCTCCTCCCTGCCCACCCGCCGGCTGCCTCTGCCCAGAGATGGCCTAAAGGATGTGCACATCTGGCCTCATTCCATACTGTCTGAAGGTACCAATTTGAGCATCACCACCGGAAGGTGGAAGTGTGGGGGCAGGAAGCTCTGGAGACAGTGGTCAGAGGGGAGGAGGAAGTGCCCAGGGGTGAGTGGGCACAGAAGATGGAGGCCACTCTGTGCAATGACCTTGGAGCCCTGAGCCATCACTGTCCCATGTGGAAACCCTGGCAGCTTTGAGGGAACTTTGGAAGCCCAAGGGAGGAAGGCGGGTCCTGGGCAGAAAGCAGGGGTATCAGATATGAAGTTATGTCAACATAACGGGCCATCTGTCTGCGCTAAACTTCTTGTCTTTCCTTTTTGCTTTAGTGGAACAACAGCATCACTCATCAAGCCCTTACTATGTGCCAAGTGCTCTAGCTGGCTTCCCTCTCACTATCTCTTACCCTTTTGTGATAGATACTAGTATAACCCCATTTTACAGAGGCAGAAACTGAGGCTCAGAGAAGTCCACAGTCTTGATCAAGATCTAGGATGGGTGCTGACTCTGAGTGTGGGTCAGCCAGGTCAGCCTGTATGAATTTACAGGTAGGCGCTTGGGTGAGCCCTGCATGAAGACAGATGCACACGGTGTGTACTGCTAACTTGAGCAAGTACCTGCAAGTTGCCCATTTATTTTTTTATACAACAAATAATTACAGGGCACCTACTGTGTGCTAGGTGCTGTTTTAAGCTTTAGCAATTCACTGCATCCACCTTAGCCTTATGAAGTCAGTACTATTATTATACCCATTTCACAGATGGGTAAACCAAGGCAGAGAGGCAAAGTAACTTGCCCAAGGGCACACAGTTCAAAAGCCGCATAGCTGAGATTTCAGGCCAGGCTGGTTTGCTCCCGAGTCCATGCTTCTAGCCACTGTACTAGGCTGCTTTTCCTCATTCCTGGCCACAAAAAGCCCTCCTTTCTCACTTACCCTGTCCCCTCTCCATTCTGTTTCACTGGCCTCAGGTCAGGGATGCGGGGGATGGTGACATCCCTTTTCCTAACCTCTGGAGCGAGCTCTATGTTCTTGGGGCTCCATGCCCAGGGAGGGGGAGGCACTTACAATGTTCATGATGGCCAGCACATACTGTTCCACGTCTCGGCGCCCGTGGTAGGCCACCATCATCTTGTCAGCCACCACCAGGGTCTCCACATAGCGCTCTCGGCTGACCGAGCGCTTCAGGCCTGGCTGGCCGCGCTCTGTTTCATTCCCGAGGGGCCAGGCAGGTGGCGGTTTCAGGGTGCGCAGCCACCAAGGCCGCCCCTTCCACGGTTTCTCATCTGGATGGACAATTTCTGGTCATTCTGCTGCTTGCTCTGATTGTCCAACTCCCTGTCTGATGATTCATCTGGCTGTCAAATAGCTCATTCTTTTGCTGCTGGTTCTACAATGATGTGGCTGTCTCACTGCCAAACTGGTTGGTTGAACAGCCGCCCAGCATCCCATGACAATCAACATGACCGTGCAACTTCCCGACAATTCCACTGCTCAAATGGATGTGTGTAGCAGCCTGCCTCACTGCCAGAATTGTGTGCTTGTATGGCTCCCTGGCCTTCTGACTGTGCAACTTTTTACTGACCCTGCTGCCAACTGTCTGGCTGTAAAACAATCCACCTGACGGTCTTATTGCTTGGCTGTCCCAGTGACTGTCCAATTGTGACCCCATCCACTTTTCTGTTTCTACAACCCACTGTGGTTGTGTGTCTGCCACGGTGTGCTACTCTGGGACTCTGGGATTATGCAACTAATTCAATGTTCCAGTGGCTCTGCATTTCCACTGGACAGAGATCATTTTTTTAGCTGTACGATTGTCCTGGGGAATCTTCTGTTGTCTAGCTAGTTTCCTTATTTTCCCATTCCCTAAATGTCTGATGTTACAACTGTCCTCCTGCAAGTCTGGGTGTAAATCTGATCCTCCGAATGGTGGCTAAGGTCTCCTGGTATTTTCCTTGTGCAACTGCCCCAATATTGGTTACCACCATCCCGCTGCTTAACTGACTGATCAGACAATAATCCTAGTGATGGTTTTACACCTGAGCACCTGCCTGGCTGTCCAGCTGCCCGTCTCACTCACTGTTGGGCCATCAGACTACGGCAGTGATGGATGTCTACCGTGATGGATGGACATTGTGATGGATGGATGGATGTCTACTGTGATGGATGGACATTGTCTACTGCCCTGCTGACTGTCTGCACTGCTCCCTGATGTAGCTGCCTGCTGACCTTCTGGATGGAGGGACACTGCCATCTACCTCTGCCTCAAGGCAAAGATGTTGTGCAGCCCCTTTGCCCGGCCCCAGAGAGAAAGATGTACCTCTCACTCCACAGGCTGTGTCCAGGTGGGGGTGACGCAGGGAGGAACGCTTGTACACCACGTGTGGACCACTCTCCTCTGGGCCCCGGTGCCCCTTGGGCCCACCTTGCAGGGGCTCGATTAAGTATTCTTCTTCATCTGCCACAATCAGGCCATGCTGGGGGTTGGGAAGTGCGACAGAGGGCTTGGGTCAGGTTCTGGTTCCCAGGACCCCTGGGACCCTATCTCTGTCTTTATGATTTCATTCCTTCTATTTTACTGGGTTTATGTTGCTATTCCTTTTTCAGTTTCTTCGATGTTCAGCTCATTAATTTTTAGCCTGACCTAAGGCTACACATTTTCTTCTATGTACTGCTTTAGCTGCCTCTTAAAATAGCTAATCCTTTCGATTAGCTCGAAATGTTTAAAAAACTTCCACTGTGATTCCTTCTCTGACCTATATAAGTGTTTTTCTTAACTCCCAAACTCGTGGGCATTTCCCCCTACCGCCCGGAACCCTCCACTCACCAGGCCCCCACAGGTGCTGATGGCCACATGGGAGCTGCCGGCCTGGCCCTGCAGGTGGCCGGCATAGAGGCAGTGGGGCCGGGCGGCCCTCTGCCAGGCCAGGCCCTCTCGAGTCCAGTACTCCACGGAGACATGCCCGGCCAGGAGGCGAGGGCTGCGGGTCAGGTTCAGCAGGAAGTGGGTGCTCGGTGCAGCCACCTTGTAGAAAAGGCGGGACTCTGCTTGGGGCCCTGTGCCCCGACGCTGCCTCCTGGGGGTTGGGGGTGAGAAGGCCAGCAGTGCCCCGTTGTGGTCCACTCGGGTGGGGAAGGCGATCTCATAGCTCTCCAGACTGGACAGGAACTCATCTGTGGGTGAGGGTCAAAGGCTTGGGGATGGGCCCTGGGAAGGACCCCTGTGTCCTGCCTGCTTGGCTGCAGGGTAAACAAAGTGAATCCTGAATCCAGGTCACCTGCTGCAAGACTCTGGTCTCATTGACCCCAGGGCCTACCCCACCACGACCACCGTCCCAGCTGCACTGACCCCTCCTCAATTCCTTGCTCGGTCCCCACAACTACCCCCGAGTCACCCCTACCTTGAGACCGGAAGGCGTGTGTGACCTCGAACGTGAGGCCCAGCCCCAGGGCGAGGGCCCAGCGGAGGATCTGGCAGGCAGGAGCCATAGAGGCCACGTGTCCACATGTCTCTCCCCAGCCCCGGCTGCCAGCAGCCCCCACAGCGCTGCCTTCCCTGTTCACAGCCTGGGCAGCATCACCGGGCTCCTGGGATGGGAGAGCTGGGTCAGCGGGGCCTGGTTCTGCTGCCGGGCAGAGCCAGTGCCAAGGTCCCTCACCAGGCAGACAAAGACACCTGCAGCCAGCCCTTCACTCCCAGCCTCAGGGATGCCCATGGCATTCCCCCCTCCACGCCCCTGGTTTGAAGACTCTGAAAGCATTTCCTTACTCAGTAGCCTCTTTGTCCCCCCCTCCCCCCGCTTCCCCACTATCCTCCGTATGCTCTTAGGACAGGCAGGGACCTTGACTCCATGAGCACTTACTACATGCCAGCTACTGGCCAAGCATGTTCATGCCATCTCATTTCATTTCTGCAATAACCCAGAGAATTCATTCATCGGGTGGCGACTGTGTGAAATATGGATACAGTCCCTCCCCTCCCACTCTCCCCGACCCCGTGGGGCTCAGTCTCCCAGGAATGACAGGTGACAGACAAGTAAATGAAAAGACGTGTAATTCAGATCAGGACACGTTCTTTATGAGAAATAACCAGGAGGCTTGGAAGCAGAGGTGGGAAGGATGAGAAGTGAAGGGACAGGAGACAGTGCAGTGGTCCAGGCAGAGGAACAGCAGGGGCAAAGGCCCAGGGGCAGGCAGGAGCTTGGTGTGGACCCAGGACCACAAAGGGCCAGGGCAGGAGGGCAGCAGGGGGCTGCTGGCCTGGGACACACTTGAAGACTGGTCAGCATGAATTTTCAACCCAGATTAAACCCGAGGCCAGTGCTTGGAGCACCCCTTCCCCCTGGGGGCCCTGCCTTCAGATTCTGTGCCACGGGTAGCACCACTCACCCCGCCAGCGGGGCTGCAAACCCCTGCATCGTGGTCTCTGTTCCTGTGACCTCTCCTCCACCCTACATTTCCAGCCCGGCCCCTAGTCCTGCTTCCTCTCATTTCTCCTCGAAGCTCCAGGCCTGCCGGGCAGGTCTGTTTCTCCAGCATCTGCCCCAGGCCAGCCTGCCACAGACACCACTCTGGGCCACCACCCTGTGCCAAACCCTCCACCCCCCTCCTGTCTCCGCCCTCCTTCTCCTACTCTGTGCAATTTCCCCCTTAATCACATACTGTCTTGTTTTCTTTGCAGCCAGGCCAAGTCTGAGAGTCGATCCCCAAACAGGGCAGTTCAGCTCCTGAGAGATGGAGCCAGGTTTCCTCCAAGATGCTGACTTAGAAGCTGACACCCACCCCCCTCCCCGGCCACTTCTGATTGGACCCCTCCAGCTATGGGGAGCTCACTCCCACTCTATGACTGTGGTGCTCATTTCAGATGGCCTGATGTTTACCCCTTGGGTTTCTCTCTTCGTCTTTTTTTTTTTTTTTTTTTTTTACCTTTTGGGGGCTTCAGTTGGTGGCGCGGTGTTGAACCTGTGTGTGAGTCTCTCTGGGCCTCAGTGCCTCTTCTGGGAGCCTGGACAGGGTGGGAGGGGGCAGTGAGGAGAGCAGAGCTGGGTCTGGAGTTCAGGGGTCGCTGAGGACACCCTGCCCTTCTCCCCGGCCCTGGTGATCCTCCTTTTGGCTTTCATCCTCCCTCTGTTCCCAGCTCCCCACCCCCACCTCCCTCCTCCCAAATTCTGTCCGCTCCATCCCCATCCCCTCCCCTTGACTAGCTCTGGGATCAAAGCCCCTTCTGTGGGGGGGTCCCTCGAGCCCCTTCCTGCCTTAACATCCACCCCCATGCCGAGGTGGCAGCATTCTCATTGCAAGTGACGCTGGAGCCCCCCAGCCCCCCAGTCCTGCCCCTCTCCTCCTTCCCATACTGCCAGGCCTGGTGCAGAAGCTCAGTGGCTCTGTGGCTCTCTGAGTCCTCACCTCGGTCCTCTGAAGCTGGGCCCCTCCCCCCTACAACCTCTCCCCTGCCTCTGGTGCTTCTAGCTCAAGTGAGGTGTGGAGAGGGCAGAAGGACCCAGCACAGGTGGTGGGTGAGGTACAGGATAGGAGGAGTCTGGGTTGGGGGGACGTACAGGTACAAGGTGTCTGCCAGGGTGAGGCCAGGGTGAGAGAATCCGCAACAGTGGTACAGCCCATGGTGGGGCTGGGAGGTATGACCTGCTCTGGGCATTAGGGGGACCACGAACAGATTGGTGGCTCTGGTGGGGGGGAAGAGAAGGCTTGGGGGTGGGTAGAGGATTACTGGGCCTGAGCCTGGGGGTGGGGGGCCACAGGATGTCAGCTGGGGGTCTCCCCTGGGATGTGTGCGGGTGACTACACATCCATGACTGTGTATGGCTGTAACTGTGTATATGTGACTTTGTGTGTGGTGTGTGCCCACGTGACTGTGTGTGTCTGCCCATGTGACCCTGTGTGTGACCGTAAGAGTGTGTTTGTGTGTGTGTACCCAGGCCTGGCCATTCCCTCCAGCCCCTCCCTCCTAGAAGGCAGGAGGGAGATGGCCAACGTGGGGGAGGGTGCCAGCCCGCTGGAGGTGGGGGAGGAAATGCCGGCGGAAACAGCCTCTGGAAACAGAGGCTCCATCCCATCCCCGGGATCCTGCTGGGATCTGCCGCTCTACACCCAGATGTCCAGGGCCGGGCTGGGGGACAGGGCCGCGGAGCCTCCCTGCGGAGGCCAAGGCCGAGACTGCCCAGGCAGAGGCCCGGCCAGCCCAGGCTCTGCACATCTGGCTGGGCAGGCAGGAGAGGCGGCAGCCCCTGCCCGGAGAGCAGACAAAGGCCCGGCCTGCAGGAGGAGGGGGCCCGGCACCCGGCGGGTCCGCAACCAGCCGCTAATTAAAGGCTCTGAGCTGATGGCTGGAGACACTCGGAGACAGACGGTTGTGGCCCCGATGACCAACTCAGGGGAAATGAGCGGCGCCACTCCCACACCCAGACACACAAACACACATTGGCAACGACGTGCACGCACACACACTTGAGGGTGACCACACCTGTGAGGCTGGGGACCAACAACCAGATACCGCAGACCCACAAAGGACCCCCCAACACTCAGTACACACTCACACCCTAAGACAAACATCCGAGACACACAATTACACATTCCCCAGACCTATGTGCATACACACACACACAACCCAGAGTCACACACCCAGGCTTACGTGCACAGACACGTACACACTCATTTCCACACTCACAGCAGACCAGGAACAAATCCACTAAGTCCTCCAAACCTTGAGACCCACCAGATGCACGTACACACAGGCATTTACACACTCATGAAACTCAGACACACACGGAGACACACCGGCAGATGTTTGGAGAGACACACTCATCCAGACATTTACACCCAGGAGATGCTGACCTACGTGCACACACTGGCTTACACTCACACTTCCGCAGACACATAACACCCAAATCACCCATCACACACAAATTCAAACATAGCCAGGCACTTACATTTTCATACAGCCACACACGCTCAGACACACGGCATTTATACAGACGTGGATGTCCACACACACAGACACACACACACACACACACACACACACACACACGGAGCAAACAAACCCAGACAGGCGCTCCCAGGAAATCAGGGGCGCGTTGCGTGTCGCACACGCTTAGGGACATCGCACACCTCTACAACCCCCATGGCCCGACGTCCATCGTCCAGCGGCCCACGGCCATCCCCGGGCGACGACGCGGACACACAAAGTCCCCCTTAGTCCCGCACCCCCTCCCCGCCCCGCGCCGTTACCCGCGGCCGGCCGCCCGCCCGGGCCTCCGCCTGCAGTCCCCGCCGCCGTCTCGCCGGCCCACGCGCAGGAAGGGAGGGAGCGAGCGCGGCGGCGTGGCCGGGGGAGGGGGCGCGGGGACGGCACTTCCTGAGCAGCCTGCCAGGGTTATAAAAAACCCCCAAACCGCGCGCCGCCAAGACCCCGCCCGCCGCCGCCGCCGCCGCCGCCGCCGCCGGTGCAGGGCCGCGGGCTGGACCCGAGCCAGGGACCCGGGAGCTCGGGCGGCCCCGCCCGGACAGGCGCCCAGTCGTGGGGGCGGGCGAGGGATAGAGGATGGGGGTGAAATACGGTGGGGGCGGGGATAATGGGCGGCGGCGGGGGGGGCGGGGAGAAAGAGGTGGAAGGGTGGGGGGAGGGGAGAAAGACTAGGGTAGGGGGCTAGAGAGGGAGGGAGAATTGGGTAAGGGTAAGGGAAATGGAGGAAGAGGAGAAGAGGGTGGTTGGGGGAGGGGGAAGTTGGAAGGGAAAGAGGCGGGGCAAGGAGGAGGAGGCAAAGTGGGGGGGGCGGTAAGGGGCAGGAATGGGGCCAGAGGGGGATGGGGGAAGAGGGTGGGGGAGGGGAGGGCCCACTCCCTCGCCGGCATCCACAGCGTCCACAACAGCTGTTATTTATTGAAGGCGAGTCCTCGCTCAAACAAGCATTTATTGGGCGCCTCCCGTGTGCCAGGCACGGTGCCCGGGGAGGCTGAATACATCTCAGCTCAACCCCCGCCCTCCCAGCGCTCCCCTCTGGGAGTTTGACCAGCACGGAGCCTGGGCTTGGCCTGGCTGGTCCCATTTCACAGAAGAGGAAACTGAGGCCAGAGAGGGGGTGAGTGAACGCTCCCTAGCGAGGGAGCGAGGGGGTGGCCCTGTGGGTTTTGGTTACCCCTGGAGCAGTGCTCATTAGATGTGGAGCTAAGACATGAATAGGGGTGACCTGCACAGTCAGGGCCGGGATGGGATTTGAACCCCATGTGGCCGGCTGCCCCCCAGGCCTCTGGGTGCCTGTCTAGGGGCTGGTGTTCCGGGAGGGGCAGGGCGGTGACCCGCAGACCGCAGGATTCCAGGCATTTTCCAGGCCTGGCCCCCAGGGAGCAAGGCAGAGGCTGGCCTGGCCTTGCCCTTGGCCTTCTCATCTTCCTCATCCCTTGGGGGGGGGGGTGGGGGGCGTAGTAGCCTTTACAGGGCCAAGGGGGGAGGGGTTCAGCCAACAGCAAACATTTGTTTTCTTTGCCTTGAACTTGGAATGACATGTCAGGGCTCCTGCATACAGTAGGTACTCCACAAATACCAGAGTCCTCCTGGAGCTCCCACCAGGTTACAGCTCCACCTCCACCCCATCCTCTCCCCAGACCAGGCCAGAGGGGCAGCCCATTCTCATTTGCTACCCACTTCCCCCCCCCCCAACCAGGGAGAAGCAAGTCTAAGTAAGCCCTCTCTGCCTCTGCCAGCCTGTCCCTCTGTACCCGGCAGGGGCCTGTTGGGAGCCCACCCTGAGCTGCCTTCTGTTTACTTCTTTCTCCATCGGAGGGGCGACTGCCTTTGCATTCTCAGTTTGCCCTGATGCTAAAAGCTCCTCCTTTCAGCCCAGTGTCTGCTCCAGCCACAGGTCCTTAGTCTGGTGATGGGTGGCCACCAGACAGCACTGAGAATTTCAGGGCTGCTTTGAACAAGGAGCTCCCAGCTTCTGCCACTTACTAGCTGTAAAACCTCCTATAATCGTCTGGGAAACTGGCTCTTTGCATCCATTCCCCCTCCCTGACGTGCCACAACCCCAGATGTCCCTTGGGTGCTCCCTCTCCCCACTAGGTGTGGTCTGGGTAGGGCATGTAACTTGGCCCTAAGCCACACCCACATCCCATCTCCTGGCCTCCTGGACTGATTGGAGGATGGGCACATAACCAACCCGCAATGAGCTGTGTCAGGGCTTTTGCAAGGAATCTTGGGAAACAGACTTTTGCATCTTGAGTAGCATTTGAAGCTGAGTCCCCATCTTACACAACAGGGAGAGACCTCTAATAAGACTGAAGCCAACAGACTTGTTGCCAATGGGGAGGGAAGGATTGGGAGTTTGGGATTAGCAGAGGCAAACTATTATATATAGGATAGATAAACAACAAGGTCCTATTGTATAGCAGAGGGAACTATATTCAATATCCTGTGATAAAGCATAATGGAAAAGAATATGAAAAAGTATATATATATATATATATATATATATATATCTGAATCACTTTGCTGTACCACAGAAATTAACACAACATCATAAATCAACTATACTTCAATTAAAAAAAAAAGATGAAGCCACCCAGGTGGAGGAGGGCAATGGCCCCAAGGCCATCATTTCAGCCCTGAGCCAGCTGTTCCTGAAGCCCATAGCTGGGCTTTCATTCATGCAATCTTTATTAAACACTGTTTTGTGCCAGGTGC
This sequence comes from Mesoplodon densirostris, assembly GCF_025265405.1. NCBI lineage: Eukaryota > Metazoa > Chordata > Mammalia > Artiodactyla > Ziphiidae > Mesoplodon > Mesoplodon densirostris. Next base: position 146,778,162 of record NC_082663.1, on the reverse strand, counting down.
TGGTGCAGGTACTGGAGACACAGCCAGGAACAATGACAATCTCCATTCCCCAGAGGTAATTGACCTGCCCCAGGGCCTTTGCACTTGCTGTTCGCTATGCCTGGAATGCCAACTGCATCTCATTCTTCAAGTCTAGTCTCAAACATAGCCCCCTCAGTGAGGCCTGCCCAGCCACCACCCCTCCACTTCAAGATTAACCCCCCCACACACACACACCTCCTCTCCCATTTCCTGACTAATTTTACTCTCAGCGTGAGTCACCACCTGACTTATTCTGTGGAATACTTGTGTTTGTTGATTCTGGAATGTCAGCTTTGAGGATGGAGTCTTCATCTGTGTGGTCCACAGCAGTCTCCTTAGTGCCTAGAACAGGGTCTGGCACAGAGTTGGTGTCAGTATTGAATAAATAGGAAGCTGTCAAAAGGCTCCCTGTGGAGGTGGCATTGACATCCTGGTTTGAATGTTAAAGAAGGAGGAAGTGAGGGGGGGTCGTGAGGGCATTCTAGGAGAAGGGCACAGCAAGTGCGAAGGCTGTTATGGCCAATACATTATCTTTTGACTTAAACCAGCTTGGACTGATTTAAAAGATTTTTTTTTTTCTTTTTTTTGTAATTTGCTTTAGAACCCAGAGTGATGTAATGAGTTGTGCCTGGAGGGGTGCAGTACTCCAGGGCTGCCACAGGAGGGTGCAGCAGAATCTCATTCTTGCCCTTGGACTGTAAGAACTGGGAAAAGAAGAGAGACATAATAATAATAATAATAATAACCACGATGCTGAAGCACTTGCTTCCAGGCCTGTTTTAACTTCACATCAGTCCTATGAAGTGGGCACCATTATCATAGCCATTTCCCAAATGAGAAAACTGAGGCACAGAGAGGCTCAGTAACTTGCTCAAGTTTGCCCAGCAAGGAGTAGCAGAACCAGAATAGAACAACCAAGATAAAAGTCACAGGTTATCTGACCACCTAGGGGGAAGGCAGGTGAGCTTCGAGGTGGAAGATCTCCCAGAGTGGGAGGGAATCCCTGAGGTGCCCTGGGATCATTGTGTTGAGTGGTGATCCCTTTCTCAGGGCCTGGAGCCCCCATCTGTAGCCCACCTGCCAGATATTTTTCCCAGCCAGGGAGTTGGTATCATCTTAGATGCTGAGACAAATTGCACCTGCTCAAGGTCAGGTGAAACTGACAGAAAGGCCATCCTCTTCTAGTTGGGGGTCAGGAAAGGCTTTCCGAAGGAAACCACATTTAATAGGGGATCTGTAGGAAGATTAGGAGAGGCAAGGAAGAGAGTTTCAGGCTGAGGACACATCACGGGCAGAGACCTGGAGCGGGAGAGGGAAGGGCGTGTGGTCAGTTTCCTTTCAGAGAAAGACAAATACTCTATGACCTCACTTTTTTTTTTTTTTTTTTTTTTTGCGGTACGCCGGCCTCTCACTGTTGTGGCCTCTCCCGCTGTGGAGCACAGGCTCCAGACACGCAGGCTCAGCGGCCATGGCTCACAGGCCCAGCCACTCCGCGGCATGTGGGATCTTCCCAGACCAGGGCACGAACCCGTGTCCCCTGCATTGGCAGGCAGACTCTCAACCACTGCACCACCAGGGAAGCCCCATCTATGGCCTCACTTTAACGTGGATTCGAAGTGGAATGGTGGTTGCCAGGGCCTGGGGGGTAGGGGAAAGGGGGGGACGTTGGTCAAAGGGGGCAAACTTCCAGTTAGAAGATGAGTCCTGGGGATGTAATGGACAGCATCGTGATTACACTACTGTATTGTATACTTGAAAGTTGCTAAGATTGTCAGTGGTCTCACCACAAAAAAGAAATGGTAATTATGTGTCATGATGGAGGTGTTAGCTGATGATATATAATTATATCATGTTATCACAGTTGTACACCTTAAACTTACACAATGTTATATGTCAGTTATATATCTCAACAAAGCAGGGGAACAAAAAGCAATTCAAAACCCCCAAGGTCTGCCCAGCAAAGGTGACATAGCCCTCCTGCCTTCCCCCTCGTTTCCAATGAGACCTGGAGGTTCCCTGCTCCCACTGCCTACCCAACTGCCCCCTCCCCCTCATTACAGCACACACAGATCCCCTGCCCCTCCTCCCCGGTTTGGGGCCAGCTGTTGGAGACATCACCCCTGATCTCAGAGTGATGATCTGAGCACTGGCCTCAGTTTCCCCTCTGCTGCTGGGACAGACAAGGCTCAGCTGTCCCCCTCTGCCACCCCCAGAACCCGTGGCAGGCGATTTGCTTCAAGCCCAGCACTTTGTGACTTTGACGTAAACTTCAAATGTGGTTGCCTTTCTTGTCCTGCCCTGCCTGGATCTCGGTGCTCCTGGCTTATCCACATGAGTGGGCGGCATGGGGCCACTTAGAACAGGACCTGGCACCCAGTAAGTACATAATAAACAGGATCAGGATGCTGCTGCTGCTGCTGCTGCTGCTGCTGTTGCTGCTGCTGCTGCTGCTGCTGCTGCTGGTGATTGCCCACATCATTTTCAGCATGATGGGTGATTGGTCCAGCGATTCTCACCCTTAGCACTACTGACATTTTGGGCTGGAGAGTTCTTGCTTGTGGGGGATAGGGAGATATCCTATGCATTATAGAAGTTTGGCAGCATCTCTGGCCTCCACGCAGCAGGTACCAGTAACACCCTCCAATTCTGAGGACCAAAATCATCTCCAGACACTGGCCAGTGTCCCCTGGGTTGGGGGGCAGAATCAGTTGGGTGAGAACCACTGATTTGAGCCTAGGTTGTTTTCTGTCTATACCAGATCCACTAGGATGAGCCGTGTCCCTCCCAGCCCCGGGTTGTTAATTCTTTCAGTATCCTGACTTTAGACACATAAAAGCCTTTTTCTTTTTTTTTTTAATGCTGAGATAGCCTCTCTCTAAGAGACAGTGGAAGCTGACATACTGGCTGTTACTTAAATGAAACAAGACCCTTGGTAACTGGAAAACCCCCATCATTAGACAAGCATCAGTGAACACTTAAAATCCTGCCCCACTGGCTTTCCCAGTGACAACCATTAGCAGATAGGGACCCGGAGGCTCAGAAAGGCTAGCACATAGCGTGTGACAGCGTGAGTGTCTGAGTGGCTGAGCTGGCCTTCCTGCTCGAGCTGGACAGACACCCCCAGAACCATGTGTTTGACCATCCCCTGGCCTGTATGTCCACCATCCAGCCAGGCTGGACACCTACAGCCTCTGTCTCACGGTGAAACCCACTGGCTTGGCCATCCGTGGGAGTCTGGCCTCTTCCAGGCCTGAGTTAGAGGCCACACGTTTTCATCCACTGATTGGTACATAACCTTGTGTGGTGTGTGTCGCTGTTGAAAGATCCCTTACTTAATAAGCACTGTTGATTCATTTCCACTGAATTCATGGCCAGCAGCTTTATAACTCCTGTCTGAATCGACCTCGTCTGGGACTGTGCACCCCGGGCGCCCTGCGTGGCCGCGAGAGCCCCACCAGCATTGATTCCGCGGTTACCCATACATGTCAGTGAAGCAGCAAACTTGCGGTTGTGGGATCTGCGAATCCTGAGGACAGACTGTGTACCGTTTCAGGTGGGAACGAGTGCTGAGAAGAGACTCCTGGATTGGGGGGATGAAGAGGGAAGATGGGGTATGTTAGTTTCCTAGGGCTGCCCTAACTAAACGGAAGTTTATTCTCTCACAGCTCGGGAGGCTGGACGTCCAAAGTCAAGGTGTCAGCAGGGCTGTGCTCTTCCTGAAGGGTCCAGAGAAAAATCCTTCCTTGCCCCTCCCTAGCTTCTGCTGGTTGCCTGTGACCCTGCGAGTTCCTTGGTTTGCAGATGCATCTGCCTCCCTTGTCACATGGTTTTCTTCCCTGTGTACATGTACCCAATTTCCGCTCCCCCCCCCCTTTATGATGGATTTAGGGCCCAGTATGGCCTCATGTTAACTTGATGACATCAAGACCCTGTTTCCAAAGAAGATCACATTCACAGGTTCTGGGTGGATGTGAATTTGGTGGGGGGACCCTATCCAACCTAGTCCATGGGGCTGTTTTAGTATGGGGACATCATGGGTGACCTCCTGGAGGAGGTGACGTTTGAACACGCCCCGATGGAAGTGCGGGAGATCTGGGGGTAAGAGGCAGAGGGAAGAGCTGGTACAAAGGCCCTGAGGTTGGGCTGTGCTTGACTTGTTCTGGTATCATTCAGAGGCCCACGTGGCTGGAGCAGAGTGAGCGAGCGGGAGAGAGGAAGGGAGGTGAGGACAGGGAGGGGATGGGGCAGGTCGTGCAGGGCCTTGTGGGCCTTGGGGAGGACTTGGGCTTTTACCCCAAGGGAGATGGGAGCTCTGGGGGGCTGTGGGCAGAGGAGGGGCAGGAGACTCCAGAAAAGGACAAAATAGCACAAGAGCAGGCCAGGTCTTGGGTTCTGTATCTTACAGAATTCCCACCATCATCCAGTGATGGACTCATTTGCTGGCCCCATTTTCCAGATGAGATCTGGTGAGTTTGATTCACTGCCCCAGGATCGCACAGCTGCTAACTGTTCCCTGATCGATCGTGTTTGATCCGTGGTTCGAATTCTCACCTGTCTGTCCTCCTGGTGTCAGGAATAATAGATGAAGGTGTTCATTAAAGTCTAACTCCTGTCACAAAATTGGGTCATTTGTAGATGCGTGGATGGACCTAGAGACTGTCATACAGAGTGAAGTAAGTCGGAAAGAGAAAAACAAATATTGTATATTAACGCATATATGTGGAATCTAGAAAAATGGTACACATGAACCGGTTTACAAGGCAGAAATAGAGACACAGATGTAGAGAACAAATGTATGGACACCAAGGGGAGAAGGGTGGTGGTGGATGAATTGGGGGATGGGGATTGACACGTATACACTAATATGTATAAAATAGATAACTAATGAGAACCTGCTGTATAGCACAGGGAACTCCACTTCGCTATACAGTAGAAACTAACACAACATTGTAGAAAAACTATACCCCAATTAAAAAAATAAGTCACTGCTAATCTGATAAACAACAAACAAACAAAGTCTAACTCCTGTCATTGGTCTTTATAATGTGGCCACATGGCATTCAGTTGGCTGACAATGGTGATGCCTCCGTTAGAGCTCTGTGGATGGGTACAGTGGCCTGCGCCATGGCCACATGGGGGTAGCAAGAGCAGGAGACATGGCTCTGGGGGAATCTGAAGTCTTGGGTGCAGGAATGGGGGTTTGATCAGAGAGCCAGGAGATTGAGCAAGGAGCAAGGTGGTGGCAGTGAGGGCTGAACCCCCTTCCTGTGCTTTGGGGATGTTTCTGGTCTCTAACCAAGGGTGACATGCAGGGCTTTTGTCCTCCACATCCCTTCCCTCCAGGTTCAGTCGAAATGACTTACTCCCTCTGTAGCTTGATGGCCCCGCTTACCTCTCGGGGCTGTCACAGTGGGCATTTAATTGGGGACTTGGATGCCCAGAGCACGTTCCGTGGAACCAGAGCCAAGTGTGGGGATTAAGTAGAGCTAAATGGGGCCGTTCCGTGTGGGTCTTCTCAGAGCCTTTCATGTGCTCAGAGCTTTCCAGAACTTATGTGCCCCCCTTGACATTTTTTCCCCTCTGAAGCATTTCTGGGGGTCTAGGGGGGTCCTGGAATACATAAAGGAAACACTGCCTTAAACCAAAGGGGAAACTTGAATGGTGGAATTTCAGGCAGAGACTTCTGGCCAAGCATCAAAGATTTCCTGCTTCTCCCCCTCCTCTTCTTCCCAGGACCTGGGCACTGAGAACAAGGCTGGTGTCCCACGGCTCCCTCTGGGGTGGCCCAGTGGGGTTGCAAACTCTGGGCAACCCAGCCAAATTAGGAGCTCAGGATGAGGCTGGATGGGGTCAGTCCAGGCGGGACTGGGGGCTGGGCTTGTGGGGCTGACCGGGCTCCTGGGGGCGTGGAGAGGCAGGATTCCTGAACCCGGATAATGTCTCTTGATGTCTGAGGGTTCTCGAGGTGGGCGTGTCTTCTGGGAAGGCCAGAGAATCCCCTGGGATGAAGCCCAGAGATTAGCTCAGGAGAGAAACATCTGATTCCCCGCGGACCCCTGAGTCCAGGGTCACAGTGGGAGGCCGCAGATTGGCCCTGCTCTTCCTAAAGTAAACACGCACTGCTGGCCAGGCCCCCTCGGTCCAGCTGCCAGGCCTCTGCCCAGCCTCCGTCAGCGGCCCCTCCAGCATGGCAGCCCCTGGCCTTTCACCCTCTACCTCCGTCTGCCCACACGCTCTGGCCTCTCCCAGCATCTCTGGCTGTGGGGACCCCAGGCACTCGGTCACCCCAGGCCTTGCCCCCATGTGGCCCTGATGGGCACGGTCTAGAATGGCACAGGGAAGTGGAGGCAGATGCAAAGCTGGCTGCCCCTGGGCTGTTACTATTACTGTTGTTGTTGTTATTGCCAATGAGACAGGGATGCTGGGACATAGTTGAGAACGCAGAGAGAATACATCATCTCTGGGACATCTTGACCTTGGGGCCCTTGACAGGGCTCCGAGGGTCCGCCCCCTACCTCTGTCTCTGCCTCCCCTCCCTCTGGCTTCTCAAGCTGCACCTGCAGCTGCCGTGGGGAGGAACTTCTCTAGCTATACTAAGGATGGTTTCCTGCCTCAGCTTCCTGCACCGAGACTAGCTTAGCTATTCCCACCTGGTCTCGGGGCCCAGGACAAGCCCCCACCTTGCTGCCTTGCCCTGATTCTCCACGGGGGAGCATGTCTTCGAGTCTGCAAGGCAGGGCTGGTGGGTTAGGGGAGACAGCGAGGGGTGGAGACAGTGCCCCCAGTGGAGGGCATCGCATGTATAAAAGTGTGTGAGGGTTGGTTAGAGGGAAGACCAGGGGCCCAGGCTGGCTGGAGCAGAGTGCTGAGATGTTTAGGTTCAATGGAGTAGTAAGAGAGAGCCATGCAGGCGCTTTTAAATTGTTTAAACTTATGGTAAAATAACATAACATAAAATTTACCACTAACTTTTTTTTTTTTTTTTTTTGTGGTACGCGGGCCTCTCACTGTTGTGGCCTCTCCCGTTGCGGAGCACAGGCTCCGGACGCACAGGCTCAGCGGCCATGGCTCACAGGCCCAGCCGCTCCGCGGCATGTGGGATCTTCCCGGACTGGGGCACGAACCCGTGTCCCCTGCATCGGCAGGCGGACTCTCAACCACTGTGCCACCAGGGAAGCCCCACCACTAACTATTTTTAAAGTGTGCAATTCAGTGGTGTTACGTACATTCTCAGTGTTGAGCATCCATCACCTCCATCCATCTCTGGAACTTTCTCATCTTCCCAAACTGAAACTCTGTCCCCATGAAACACTCACTCCCCAGCCCCTCCCCCAGCCCCTGGCGCCCACCATCCCACTTTCTATCTTTGTGAATTGGACTCCTCTAGGGATCTCTTGTAAATGGGGCCATATGATATTTGTCCTTTCATGTCTGGGTTCTTCCACTTTACATGTTTTTCAAGGTTCATCCATGATGTAGTATGTGTCAGAATTTCATTCTCTTTGGAGGCTGAATAATATTCCATTATATGGATGGACCACATTTTATTTATTGGGTCATCCATTGATGGACACTTGGGTTGTTTCCAACTTGTGGCTACTGTGAATAAAGCTGCTATGAACACTCATGTACAGATATTTGTTTGAGTTCCTGCTTTCTATTCCTTTGGGTATATACCTGGGAGTAGAATTGCTGGGTCCTATGGCAACTCTCAGTTTTATTTTTTGAAGAACCGCCAAACTGTTTTCCACTTTACATTCCCACCAGTAACACAAGAGGGTTTCAATTTCTCCACATTCTCACCAATACTTGTTATTTTCTGTTTCGTTTTGTTTTTGTTTTAAATTGCCATCCTAGGGCTTCCCTGGTGGCGCAGTGGTTAAGAATCTGCCTGCCAATGCAGGGGATGCGGGTTCGAGCCCTGGTCCGGGAAGATCCAACATGCCGCGGAGCAACTAAGCCCGTGCATCACAACTACTGAGCCTGCACTCTAGAGCCCGCGAGCCACAACTACTGAGCCCGCTAGCCACAACTACTGAAGCCTGCACGCCTAGAGCCCATGCTCCGCAGCAAGAGAAGCCACCGCAACAAGAAGCCCGCGCACCACAACGAAGAGTAGCCCCTGCTCGCCGCAACTAGAGAAAGCCCGCGCAGCAGCGAAGACCCAATGCAGCCAAAAATAAAAATAAATAAAATAAATAAATTTATAAATAAATAAATTGCCAACCTAGTAGATGTGAAGTAGTATCCCACTGTGGTTTTGATTTGCATTTCCCTAATGACTAATGCTATCACACATCTTTTCATGTGCTTATTGGCCATTTGTGTACCTTCTTTGGAGAAATGTTTGTTCAAGTTCTTTGACCAGTTTTGAACTTTTATTGTTGTTGCCAAGTTGTAAGAGTTCATTATATATTTTGGATATTAATCCCTTATCAGGTATATGATTTGCAAATATTTTCTCACATTCTGTACGTTGTCTTTCTGCTTTATTAGTAGTGTTTTTTAAAAATTTATTTATTTTATTTTTGGCTGTGTTGGGTCTTCGTTGCTGTGCGTGGGCTTTTTCTAGTTGTGGCAAGCGGGGGCTACTCTTCGCTGCGGTGTGAGGGTTTCTCATTGCGGTGGCTTCTCTTGTTGCGGAGCATAGGCTTCAGTAGTTGTGGCTCGCGGGCTCTAGAGTGCAGGCTCAGTAGTTGTGGCACACGGGCTTAGTTGCTCCGCGGCATGTGGGTTCTTCCCGGACCAGGGCTCGAACCCGTGTCCCCTGCATTGGCAGGCGGATTCTTAACCACTGCACCACCAGGGAAGCCCTAATAGTGTTTTTTGATGCAAAAAAGTTCTCAATTTTGATGAAGTTCAATGAATCTATTTTGCCTTTTGTTGCCTGCGCTTTTAATGTCATATACATGAAATTGTTGCCAAATTCAACATCATGAAGATTTCTCAAACTTTTATGAAGATTTCCCCTAATGTTTTCTTCTAAAGGTTTTATAGTTTTAACTCTTAAGTTTAGGTCTTTAAATCCCACGGAAGGTTCTTGAACACAGAAAGTTCAGGGAAGTCCTGCCAAACAGTACCTTGAGACTTCAGAGCACAGGTCATGTGGGAACCAGACTGGGGGTTTGGCCAACCCCAAGGCACAGCGTGAGTCAGATATGGATCCCAGGTCGTATTAGTAGAAATATCTTGTGGAGAACTTAGGAGGTGATGTTACTAGAGATCAAAGTCAAGAGATGCCTGGGTGGGTGGGGGGAACTGGGTGTGGTTGACATGTTGGCAGCCTGTGAAACCACAAGCAGGATGGCCCAGGTAGTAGGGGTGAAGAGTTAAGGGAGGAGATAGATAGAGCAGGAGCCATCAGAGATGGAGATGGGGGAGGCAGGCTGGAGAGGTTGTGTAAGAGAGAGCTGTGAATCTCAAGCAGGAGAGAGTGCTCACCAGCATCCAAGGGACTCAGCAACAAGAAGCGCAAGGAGAATGAACAGGGCATCGTTGGGGAGCTAGCCATTTGCCTGGTACTCAGCCAGTCAAGGGAGCAGGGTCCCATCAGGGGGAGAGTTCGAGGCTGGATGAGAGGATGGGAAGGAGGAAGTGGATCTGCAGAGTATAGACAACCTTTCCTTTCCTATTCAGCTATTTTTACCGCAGAGTGTGTCTTTTCTACTGGCTCCTTCCCCGCTTTCATGAAAAAAATAAGGTATAATTTACATACAGTAAAATCCAATTTTAGTATACAATTCTGATTCTTGACAAATGCATACAGTTATGCAACCACCACGTCAATCAAGATACAGAATATGCCCCCATCCCCAGCCTCTGGCAACCACTGATCTGTTCTCCGTTACTACAGTTTGCCTTTTCCAGAATATTGTACACATGGAGTCATATAATATGTAGGCTTTTGTGACTGGCTTCTTTCACTAAGCATAATGTTTTCGATGTTCATGTGTAGTATGTATCAGTATTTTAATTGTTTTTATGGTTGAATAATATTCCATTGTATGTATATATGTATATATATATGTATGTATTTTTAAAAAATCTATTCATCCACTGATGGGGATTGGGATGTTTCTGCCTTTGGCTATTGTGAATAATGCTGCTATGAACATTCCTGGGCAAATATTTGCTTTAATACCTGTGTTCAATTCTTTTTGGTATAATTTCCGGGTCATATGGAAACTCTATGTTTAATATTTTGAGGAGCTGCCAAACTGTTTTCCAAGAGGCTGAACCATTTTACATTCCCGATGGCAGTGTATGAGGGTTACGATGTCTCCACATTCTTGCCAACGCTTGTATTTATTCGACTTTTTTTTTTTTTTTTTTTTTTTTTTTTTTTTTTGCGGTACGCGGGCCTCTCACTGTTGCGGCCTCCCCCGTTGCGGAGCACAGGCTCCGGACGCGCAGGCTCCGGACGTGCAGGCTCAGCGGCCATGGCTCACGGGCCCAGCCGCTCCGCGGCATATGGGATCCTCCCAGACCGGGGCACGAACCCGTATCCCCTGCATCGGCAGGCGGACTCTTAACCACTGCGCCACCAGGGAGGCCCCTATTCGACTTTTTGATTCTAGCCATCCCACTGGGTGTGAAGTGATATATCACTGTGGTTTTGATTTGCAATTCCTTAATGACTAGGGACATTGAGCATCTATTTATGTTGGCTGTTTGTATATTTTCTTTGGAGAAATGTCTGTTCAGGTCATTTGCCCATTTTCAAACTGATGGATGTGCTTAAAACCAATATTCTGGCTCTTCCTTTGGCCACTCCGAACCAGCCCTCACCAAATTCCCACTCCTGTGTCTTCCCATGGCCCCATCTCCATCCCTGAGTCTCCTCCAGCACCTGGGGGACCAACAGGCCATCTCGACCTATGAAAGCTTCCTCATATTCCCCTTACACTTGCAGGACTAAGAAAGACCCTCAGGGACCCTTCCCCAGCACAGGTCTGCACCAGGGTTGCCTTGTTGGGCCCACTTTAATAGAAAAATGACCTGTAGCTGCTGTGGGAAGACAAATTTTCTCAACATTATAAAAATTTTCATACATACAGAAGAATGGAAAGAATTGTACACTGGCTGCCCACCCTTAGATTTGACAATTAACATCGTGCTATATTTGCTTTATCAGATATGCCTCCCTCCCTCCCCCTCTCTCTCCATCCATCAATCCACGTTATTTTTAGGATGCAGCGATCAGCACCCATTACCCCTAAACACTTCAGCATGGACATCACTACCTAAGAGTTCAATATCTTATGTTTCTTTGCTATTGGGGAAGGGGGTGAAACAGGCAAGAGACAGACAAGTCTTCTGTGTACATCCCCTGACTTTGGAGAAATGCAGACACCCGTGTAATCCAACCTCGATCAAGATATAGAACATCACTGTCATCCCCAGAAAGTGGAAGGTAGTCAATTTTAAGTTTTCTGCCTTGGTAGATATTAAAGTACCTTTCATCACCAGCCCCCCAAACAGGGTCATACAAACTTCCTATTTCTCTCCTACAAATAGATGTTTCGATCCCAACCCTGAATCATACATCTCATTCCAATTCCCTGTTGATAGACATTCAGGTTAGCTCATGCTTTCTAGAAACTTGTCCATGATGGGGTGATGCGGTGGGAAGAGGCAGGGCAAGAAAGGGATTCTTAGGACGATGGAGAATCTCTGAGGCTAAGGGGGAAGAGTCAGTGGAGAGGAAGAAGGGAAGGCTGAGGAGCAAGGTCCTTGATGGCAAAATTTGTTCCAGCCTCAGGGCCTTTGCACCTGCAGGGCCCCTTGCCTGGTGTGTTCTCTCCTGGCTTTTTATCTATCTATCTATCTATCTATCTGTTTGTTTATTTATTTATTTATGGCTGTGTTGGGTCTCCGTTTCTGTGCGTGGGCCCTCTCCAGCTGCGGCGAGCGGGGGCCACTCTTCATCGTGGTGCGCGGGCCTCTCACCGTCGCGGACCCTCCCATGGCAGAGCACAAGCTCCAGACGCGCAGGCTCAGCAGTTGTGGCTCACGGGCCCAGCCGCTCCGCGGCATGCGGGATCCTCCCAGACCAGGGCTCGAACCCGTGTCCCTCGCATTGGCAGGCAGACTCTCAACCACTGCGCCACCAGGGAAGCCCCTCCCCTGGCTTTCTGAGCTGTGAGCTCTACCGTCCTTCAGATCTGAGCTCAAATGCCACCTCCACAGAGAAGACGACATCCCAGCTACAACCACTTGTCTTTTCTCGCGCTGTTCCCTGTTTATTTCTTTGGTGGCCCTTACCTCAATCTGTCATTATGATTTTTGTCTCTTCCTTGCCCAGCGAGCTCCCCTCCCTCCCCTAGAGTATTAGCTTCAAGAGGGCAGAGACTATGGTTGCTTCTTCGTCCCCATCCCCGTGTCCCCAACACTGGGTCTAAACACAATAAGAATTCAACACATGTTCATTCAAGGAATGAATGGCTCCGGGGGTTGGGGCGTGGGGACCAGTGGAGGCATCTAGGCTCTCCGTACAAGGTCTCTAAAAAGTCAGAGGTAGGTTTAGGGGTCCCTGATCTGAGCCCAGCAGGCTGGGGCTCCTCTGGTTTAAACCAGGTTCTCTAGATGGATCGGCAGGCTCAGCTCTGCACCACTCCCGCTACTTCTGCCCAGATGGATGGGCAGGAAGGGCAGTCGAGGGCTTGACTTGCTTCAAAGCCCCCCTCTGACCCCGCAGGACCCAGTGAGGCTCAGGGGCGCGTATTGTGCGTGGAGAGGCGGCGGCGACTCGGGGTCCACACCTCCCCTTCTTCCTGGGCAGCATCTTGCAGGCCGAGGCCCAAGGGCACCTGAGCTGGTAGACAAGGCCCACGCGCCCTTCCGGCTGCACCAGGTCCTGCACTCGGGGCGGCTAGGTGCTCTCAGACTGCACAACGTGAGCTCCACCCCTTCCCCGTCGAGTACCAGCGCAGCGGCACCCGGAACGCGGACGGATGCCTGCACTCTGCGCAGGCCGTGGGGCGCCATGCGTGCAGGGCAGGACGCGGGGCAGGTGCGGGCGTGGCCTGGGAGGGTCCGGGAGCGGCTGAAAGGCAGAAGAGGCTCTGGGGGCTGAAGGGACCATGATAGCTAGGACGAGCCGGGCGTCTTCGCCAGCCGGCGCGTGGCCAAGTGCATCGCACCCCGAAGCTGTAGGTGACTAGGCGGGACTAGAGGGCGGGGCCTAGGCTGGAGTGGGGAGGGGCCATTGGGGGTGAGGGGGCCACAGTTCGCCCTTCTTGGAGGCTAGAGGGGTGGGAGGGGCTGGCTGGGGTGGGGGCCTGGAAGGAGACCTAGGAGGCGAGGTCTTCAAGGTGGAAGGTCTTGCAAAGCCTCAGTGATGCCTTGGTGCTGACTGTGCACCTGTCCTGGAAGGCAACGTTGCCCTTGAGGCCGGGAGAGGGCAGGGCTTGGGCTGAGGGAGGAGCCTGAGGGGACCCCGGGGTCCAAGGAGGACGGGAGGAAAGGACGGGGCGGGCGATAGGGAAGGCTGGGCTCTTCGGCAGGCTGCCCTGTGCCACGGTGGGCGGCTACCTGCCTCAGACCTGGAAGCTGGAGAAGCACGGGGAGCCGGACTCGGATGAGGGCCTGGGTTGATGGGAGAAGGGACATAAAGACAGTGGGGTCTCAACAGCCTGCACTACGTGTCCTAGGTGCGCCAGGGTGAGGGTGCTATGGGGACAGGGCGATTGAGAAGGCACAGAAGATGGGAAGGGGGGTTGTGTGGCCGTGCCCTTGGCCACACTAGCAACTCTCCTGGGTCTTCCCTCCCCAGGGAGAGGCGCTGGACCTGGCCACCATCAGCCCGGATCCCAGGTGGGTGGCCCGGAGCCGCTCACGCACGGACGCCCTGGTACAACAGCAGCCTGATGCCCTAGGAGGCTGAGCTCAAGTTCTCCAGGGTGCAGACCGAGGGCTCTTCCCTGCCTGGGGTGTTGGGGCGAGGGGCTTGAGGAGGTGAGCGCTGGGGGTCAGGAGTCTGGGGGCGGAGGGTGGGCCTGAGTGAGGGGGTGTGCTTGTGGGAAAGCCAGCCGCAAATGCGCCTGGAGGTAAGCGGCATGCATTTATGAATGTGTTAGCCATTGTGTGCGTTTGCGGCTGTGCACAGGAATGTGTTTAAGGAAAAGAAGCGCAGTGACTAGGAAGCCTGGGAATTCAACTGTCTGGGTTCGAGTCCAGCTTCTAAGGACTGTGGGCCTTGGGTACGTGGCCCAATTTCTCCCTATCTCCATGTCCTCTTTCATCGGAGATTATTTACTCTGCAAATACTTGCCGAACACCCACTGTGCACTGGGCACTGTTCTAGGCACTTCGGGCACAGCGGTGAACAAAACAGACACAAATCCCTGCTCTGGTGGGTCATGCTGACAATAAAGATGAGGAAATAAAAGTATGCAACGTGGTAGATGGTGTTAAGTGCTGTGTATGTGCATGTGGGGAGGGGGGTGACATTTGTGGGTAAAGAATGGAAGGAGGCGAGGTGAGAGCTGTGCAGTGCTTCAGTGGGGAGAGCCTCTTTGGCAAAGGGAGGAGCATATGCAAAGGCCCTGGGGCAGGCATTTACTTGGGGAGTTCATGTGGCTGGAACAGAATGAGCGAGGGGGAGAGAGAGAGGAGGTCAGGGCAGGGAGGGGATGGGCCAGGTCATGCAAGGCTCTATGGGCAAGGATGGGGGTGGCTTGCGCTTTCACCCTGGGAGGGTGTTGAAGCAATTCCCCTGCCTGCTATGGGAATGAGGACAGCATTGACCCCAAGGAGTTGTTATAAGAATTATATGAATTACTGTGTGTAAAGTGATAGTACCCTGTCTGATGCATACTGCACATGCATGAAATATTGGGCTATTATTATATGTGGTGGACATGTGTGTCTCGGGGTGTGTCCATGCTGCAGCTGAGCGGTGGCTCTTAGTGAGTTTGTTGTTGTGAAAGAATCTCTCTAAAGCTATTTAAAAAACCCTGCTGGGTGTTTGAAAGCCCTGCTGGGGTTATTGCTCTCTGGCTGGGACAGGCTCTTTTGTATAACAGCTGTTATCCAGATGTCAGCTGGGGTTACTCAGGCCTCGGAGCTTTGGCGCCTGCCTCACTCCCACGACCCGCGGGAAGCCCAGCGCCCTCCCCGAGATGTCTGCAAATTCCCAGGGCCTGTGTTCTCATGCTTGCTTCTTGGCCTGAGTTCCTGCCCGCTGAACCCTCGCTCTTACCCACCTTCCTGGGGCCAACTCTTTGGGGAAACCAGTTCTGTTTTCTTGATTTCCCCCAGACCACCCACGCGTGAACTCTGCATACTTACCTGATTGCCTGCGGGTGCCCCCCCACCCCCCAAGATGCGGTGCTCTCTCTAAGGTTCTGCCATCCCAAAGGCTTTCGCGTTGTTTGAGTTTCCGTAAGATGTTGCTTGACAAAAATTCCACCGCCCAAAGGAAAAGTTTGCACACTTGCACCACATAGCAAACTTTATGACCAGCTTAGCGTGAACTGGGCTGTCATGCGAAGGGGGATCTCGCTCGGGACACCTGAGGCCAGTGATGTGAACAGCTGTAGGTGCTTTTGACGTCAGGCTGGCGTGCAGATTTGGAGGCAAGTAGGAGGACCTGTTGGCCGTGGGAAGTCAAGGCAGGGGCAGATAGGAGCTGGCACAGAACGGAGAGGAGGCTGGGGGTGAGCAGTTGTGAGAGACAGCGACTCATTCTGGGGAAACATCAAGCCACCAGAAACAGTTACAATGAGTCAGACTCCTGGAAAATTAGGCAAGGGCTGCTTCAGACAGAATTCGCTGTAGACTATTTTGGCAGTTCCTGTAATCATCCCTAACTGCTTTCTCAGGGTGTGAATAGGTAGGGCTCAGAGGTTAAAGCTATAGCAACAGAACCTTGCGTGGGGCAGGGTGAAAGCACGCCCCCCACCCCGGGCAGGTCGTGACTCGGGGACAAGCCCATAACTGGTCTAGTTCCAAGATAAGGGCACAGGGTGTGTTAGAAAGAGGCATTCCATTCAAGCTTGGAATTAAGACCAGGGTCATGCTTAACCCTGACCACAGTTCAGTACTGCTGTGTTATGGACCCCATTGTCCCTGAGACTGTTCTCTGTAAGGCTTGCATGGTTTCTGCACAATTGCAATTATAGCATTTGGTATCAACTTGAATAGGAACTTGATTCCTGGAATAGGTCTTCTGGAGGATATTATACAATGTTTCTTAATCTTTTCTGGATCATAGACTCATTTGGGAATTAACTGAATTTAAAGACCACCTCCAATCCATTGCCCCCAACTCCCCCCCTCCAAATATATTTACCCCCAAGATTTTTTTGGACAGTTATATGGTATCATAGTTGATCATTCCAGGTTAGAAACCTTTGGTTTTAGTTCAGCTCTCTTATTTTACATGAGATGAAACTGAGGCATAAGAGTGTAGCGCCTTGCTCAGGGTTACACAGATAATCAGTGATAGAGCAGGGTGTCAGTCCAATGTAGTAATTAATTGTAGAGTCAGCCTGGATGCAAACCCCGGCTTCATCCCTCACAAGCAAAAGATGTAATCTCCTCATGCCTAGGTTTCCTCATCTGCAAAATCAAGATAATGATTGCAAGATAAAAGTTTTTTTTTTTTTTTTTTAAGTAGAAACACAAATTGATTCCTTAGCCTGTACTTCTAGCTTAAGTGGAAGTTTGAGCCAGATGAAGAATTCCTGCCACCTAGTGGATGGCAGGATGAATAAATTATAGGATGAATAAACTAGAATTTCTGACACTGAAACTTACACATTGACCACACCAATGTCTTTGTGTAGTTATTGTTAAGAGAGTTAGTGGCTGCACATTAGAGAGCTTGTGTGTCTCCTTTCAAAGAGACTGTGTTTCAACATTGTAGCGGTTAGCTTTTGCTGTGTAACAAACTACGCTAACATGTAATGGCTTAAAAGATGGTCATTTATTAACACTTGATTCTGTGGGTTGGAGATTTGGGCTGAGTTAAGCTGAGTGATACTTCTGTTGGTCTTGCTTGGGGTCACTCATGGGACTGCAATTAGCTGGTGGGTTGGCTGGGGCCAAATGCCAGATGATCATGGAGGGCTCCATGCGTGTGTCTGGTAGTCACAGGCTTTTGGCTAAGGTGCCTTGGTTCTCCTCCATGTGGTCTCTCCAGCAGGTTAGCTTGAACTCATTTCCACAGTAGCTGCAGATTTGGCAGGAAAAGCAGAGAGCCTGCTAGCACTTTTGCTCCCCCTTGTGTCATGTTTGCTAAAGTTTCATGGGCCAAAAACAAACCACATGGTCAAATACAGATTGAGGAGGAAGAGAAACAGAATCCATATCTTCTTGATGGGGGAGCTACCAAATATTGTGGCTATTTTCCCCCTTCAATACCCTACACACGTTTGCTGGTGAGTGACTGGGCATTGAGTTGTCAGTTTAAAACTTAAAGGTTTTGATGCTAAGAAATGTTTTCACTTCTCAAAAGAAGTGAACTTATGGTTAGAGACCATAACCTCCAGGCTAGCCCACCAGTCTAGTTATGGAAATTGACCACTTCCTTATGGGACATTTCTCTTCCTTACCTGTCTGTACTCCCCCCGTCACTTCCCATCTATCCCATCACTTTCACCTGCCTTATGGGCTAAGTAGACTACTGTGGGCTAGCTTGGGAACTATATAGCTTTTCCCTGCATTGTTTTCAGTAGAATGTGCTGTTTTAGGAATGGAGGGATGGTCATGGCCACCCTCTTGTCCCCTGCCATGGTGATCTAGGGACTGTTCCTCTGTTCCTTGGCTTAAGAAAGGGCCCACTGGCAAGGTGGGCTCACATGTGTCTTATCCACCACTTGCCTTAGAACAGTGCCTGGCGCATGGCTGACACTTGATGAATGTCTGCAGGCAGGACCCAAGCCTCATCCGAGAGTTTTCACTTCTGAGGGTGTCCACTCTCGCATCATCCCAGTGGCTATTTCCTGTTGCCCGCCATCCTCCAGCCCTTCTGTAACTGTGTGTGACCCCTTAGCAACTGTTGGTCAGCTGTCCACCATGTCCACAGGCTCCCGCAGGACAAGATGTCCACCCCCCTCCATTGGACATCTTCACTTAATGCTAGACTCCACACTTGCACCAATGGCTCAAAACCAAACTATTTAAAAATATATATCTTTATTTATTTGGCTGTGCCATGTCTTAGTTACAGCATGCGGGATTTTTTTTTTTTTTTTTTTCAGTTGTGGCATGCAGGATCTAGTTCCCTGATCAGGGATGGAATTTGGGCCCCCTGCATTGGGAGAGCGGAGTTTTAACCACTGGACCACCAGGGAAGTCCCCATACCAAACTATTTTGTGAGCTATGTCAACTAGTTTCACTGTGGGCTGTAAGTATGCAAGTGTTTGACTAAGTTGGTTTGTATGTGTTTTCTCTGCACTAGGATGCCACCTTTGAGGGGTTTCATTCACAGCAGAAACACAGTCGATTTGTCTATTTATTTTGACTACTTTCCAGCAGAGGGCAGTCAAGGGTCTCATTCTGTCAAAGTCAGTCCATTGTGATGACTTTGAAGTCTACTGTGATGACAAGGTGACTTGTTCTAATTTGCATACAGGTACAATTTGCTAGCCACAGACCTGTACTTACCTGTGTGGGGTCTATGTGCATATAATGCCTGCCTAACCCAAAGTTGTGCACGTCCTAATCCCCAGAACCTGGAGTATGTTCCCTACATATTCATGGCAAAAGAGATTCTGCAGATGTGATGAAGGTTACTGATTTTGAGAAGCGGAGGTGGTCCTGGATTATCCGGGTGGGCTCATGCTAATCACATGGACCCTTAAAATCAGAGAACCCTTTCTAGCTGGGTCAGAAGTGAGATGGCAGAAGAGGAGGGGAGATATGAAGGGTGTGAGGGACTTGATCTGCTGCTTCAGGATTTGAAGATTGGGGGGGGGCACAAGCCAAGGAATGCAGGTGCCTCTAGAAGCTGGGAGTGGCTCTCAGCTGACAGTCAGCAAGGAAATGGAGAACTCAGTCCTACAACCGCAAGGAAGTAAAATCTGCCAATAACCCAAATAAGCAAGGAAACAGATCCTCCCCAGGAACCTCCAGAAAGGAATACAGCCTGTGGACACCTTTTTATCCTGGTGAGCCCTGGGTGGGGTTTCTGACCTCTGGACTTGTAAGATAATAAACCTGTGTTGTTTAAGCTGCAAAGTTTGTAGTAATTTGTTATGGCAGTTAGAGGAAATGAATACAGTGTGGTAATGACTCTCTCCCTTTCCCCAACAGAATGGTTTCAAGCCCACCTGTTGAAGGCAGTGTGTCCCTCTGTGAGTGGCTGAGGATCCACCATGGATGGCCGGGCATCTGGCTGTGGATGGTGAGTGACGACCATGGACAACTGAGTGTTTGCCTGTGAACACTGTCATTCCTTTGTCCTCTGTTTCCTCCCACCCGTTACCTGGGGTTGTGGAGACTGGGTGGGATCTGCCTTGCCCCCACCCCCATCCCTGCTGCTTCTCCATGAAGCTTTGGTGTGTGGATCCCAGGTGTGTTTGGGAAACTGAGGCCCAGAAGGGGGGGGACACCACGGGAGGGGGTACAGGTGGCTGCAGTGGTGACACCCGTCCCTTGCTCCTCCACTCCTAGACTCAGGCCCCAGAAAGAGCAGGGCTTGTATAAGTGGTCCCTGATCTGTGGGAAAACCTCATCAGCCAGGTGGGCTCATACTGCTTTTCTGAGGGGCTGAGTTTGATGCTCTCCCATCATCCCTGTGCTTGGAGGGTCGGGAAGATGCTGTGCTGCAGGGCTCAGCGTCCCGTGGAAGAAGGGTGACCCTGCCCTGATTCCACCACCCCCAGCATGGTAGAAGCTTGCCCAGTGTTGGTGCCTTGGCAACTTCAGGTGAGTTTGGGGGGCCGTAGAGTGCACGGGGCAGAAGAACTTGCCCCTTACAACTCTTCCTGTCCTTCTTGCTTGCTCTGGGTCTGCTCCTCTCACACCCCCCGCCCATCTGTCCGCATGGGTCAGGTGGACACCTCAGAGGTGGGGGAGCTTGGGGGTGGAGCCACATGGGTGGGAGAAGAATCCTGACCCCAGGGGGGACTGGGATGGAGGGGAGGAGTCTTCTGTGGGGCTGAAGAGGGTCCCCTCCCAGTACCGTTCCTGTGGAATCCTCAAAAGAATGTGGGTCTCCTTCTCTATATATGTATAACAAATCACTTTGCTGTATACCTGAAACTAACACAATATTGTAAATCAGCTATATTTCAATAAAAATTTTAAAAAAAGAATGTGGGTCTCATGGGAGCAGCAGGGGACCCCCAGCTGAGACCCTGCTGACCTCATTACCTTTAGCCTCAGAGATGGATGGATGCCCTCAGCTCAGATAGAGACCCCACTCCTGAGCCAGGTGAACTGGTGGGGAGGGGTGGAGCTTGTGCCAGGCTGGGAACAGGGTCCCTGGGCATCAGACCTGAAGGGAGGAGATTGGGGCCAGGCCAGGCCCAGAGTGGTTGACATGTTTTGCCTCTGTGTGTGTGCCATGTCTGCAGATGGACACACAGGTGCGCGCCTGCCTGTGTACACACACATCTGGGTAAATGGCACCTGGCCAAGGACCCCTGGCCATCCATGGTGGACCCAGTCACTTTCCAAGCCCACCATGTGGGTAAGCTCATTGATTACGATGATTATCTCCACTTTCCAGATGGAAAAGGTGAGGCGCCAGGAGGACAAGAAACTTGCTTTAGATCCCATCTGCTGGGCAGGGGTGGAGTTGGGATTTGATCCCAGGCAGCTGGGTCTGCTCTAGACATTGGGGACACAGAGGGGACCCATCTTTGCCCTGCAGGGGATGTCATTGTAATGGCAGAGACAGACACTACACAAGTCAATCAGTCAGTAACAAGATGGGAGGTAGTGATAAGTACCCTGAATTTACACAAAGCAAGAAACAGAGAGTGAATTGGGGAGGGGGTGTGGTCATTCAGCCTTGGGGCAGAGGAGGCCTTTCTGAGGAGGTGACTTTGAGGAGAGACCTGAGGAGGTGATGGGGGGAGGTGTGTGACATCTGGAGGAAGAGTGTTCTAGGCAGAGGGAACAGCCTGTGCAAAGGCCCTGGGGCAGGACTGTGCCTGGTGTGTTGGAGGAACAGTGAGGAGGCCTGTGTGGCTGGATCATAGAGAGTGAGGTGGAGAGAGGGAGGAGGGGAGGGCAGAGAGGGGATGGGGCAGGTGGTACAGGGCCTCGTGGGCCTTGGGGAAGACTTGGTCTTTTAATCTTGAGGGAAGTGAGAGGTAGGAGAGGGGGCGGGGCCTGACTCAGGTGCTCACAGGCACCCTCTGGTGGCTGCTGCAGGGAGGACGGACTGTGGGGGCGAGGGCAGGAGCCGAGGGTTGGACCTGACTCAGGTGCTCACAGGTGCCCTCTGGTGGCTCTTTTGGGGAGGACAGACTGGGGAACGAGGGAGGGATCCCGGGGACTAGGGTGGAGGTGACTGTGTCGGTCTAGGTGAGCGATGATGGGACTGGACCAGGTGGAGGCAGCATGGGTGGGAACAAGTGGGTTGATTCTGGCTAGATTTTGAAGCAGAGCTGCCAGGACTGGGTGTGGGGTGTAGAAAGAGGAGCTGAGGGCCACTCCAGAGCTTCTGGTGAGTAAATGTAAGAACAGATTCGTCTTGGACTGAGCTGGCTAAAACAACCGGGGTCATATTACGTTTGAGATGTTCGTGAGACCCGCACAGAGGCCAGTGAGGATGCAACCAGAGGTATCGACATGGGAATTGTGGCACAGGGGTGATTTTTTTTTTTTAAGTTTCAGCTTGGCTTGAATAATTCCTTGGCCAAATTTCTCTCATTCCTTTAAATGTGCAAATGTTTCAAAGCTGTAAAAAGTGTCTAGATAGCCAATGCATTTAGTTTTTTTTAAGCACTGAAGATAACTTCTGCCAATAATTGTTAACAATGAAATAGTCATAACAGTTAAGTGTTTCTTGAGCAGTCCAATTTTAGTTGGGACAAAACAAAAGGGAAGAACTTTTGTCCGGGAAAAAGTCCGGGAAGATCCCACGTGCCCTGGAGCAACTAAGCCCGTGAGCCACAACTACTGAAGCCCGCGCGCCTAGAGCCCGTGCTCCGCAACAAGAGAAGCCACAGCAATAAGAAGCCTGCGCACTGCAATGAAAAGCAGCCCCTGCTCGCCGCAACTGGAAAACGCCCGTGCTCAGCAACAAAGACCCAACGCAGCCAAAAAAAAAATTTTATTAAAAAAAAAAGGGAAGAGAGTGTATACCAAATATTTAGTGATAGCGGAAAAGATCCTCACCCCAGACACGAAATAGTTTAAATATCAGAATGTGGTCCCTCTCTTATTGTCATTGGTAATGAAAGAAGTTCCTGAAATTGCATATTTATTTTGTAAAGTCTAGGGCTAAAACACAATGAATTTTTAAGTTGCATCCATAGCAATTGATCCTAAGATAGCATCTTGTCAATCAGAGTAAGGGCTAACACAGAGTATATGCTATTCAGAAATCTTATCTTTTTCTCCAAAAGAGACCTGGCATTGTGTTGTGTTTCCCAGTATTTTAGTTGGGTTTCTTCACACTAGGCAAGTAGGTGATTCTGGGAGTAAGATATTTTTTTATTTAAATGTTTTGTTCGTTTGTTTTTGGATGGATGGTTCAGTGTTTATTTAACCAATCAGCTGTTGTTACACATTTACATTTGCTTTTCCCTGAGGTTAGTCCTTACTCCTTCCCCTGCCCCCCATAGCTTTATTGAGATATAATTGATATATAACATTGGGTGGGTTTAAGGTGTACAACGTGTTGATTTGATACACTTATATATTGCAAAATGATGACCACCATGGTGTTAGCTAACCCCTCCGTCCTGTCACATAGTTACCATTTCTTTTTTGTGGTGAGAACATTGAAGATTTACTCTCTGAGCAAATTCCAAGTATATAATACCGTATTGTTAACTCTAGTCCCCATGCTGTCCAATAGATCTCCAGAAAGTGTTCACTTTCTAACTGGAGGTTTGTACCCTCTGACCGATGGCACACAAATGATATTTAAAACCATGCGGTGGGTGAAATCAACTGTAATTTTCCCGTTTTGTTTTTCTCCTTAGCACTCATCACCGGCTCATGTAAGACATAATTTCCATATTTATCTTGTTTATTTCCCGTCCCATCTTCGAAGAGATTTTTGCCTGTTTTTTTTTTTTATTGTTTGTGTTCCCAGATTTCAAGACAGTGCCTGCACCCATTCTGTCCTCCCTGGTGGGGGGGATAGAGGAAGACCTGGGGAAGATAGGTCTTCTCAGACTTTCACAGGCTGTGTAGCCTGGTCCCATGCTGGTATCTTGGGGTCCCTATGGAGCTGGAGGGGGGTGTTGCTTATGTTGAGGAATCCCCTTCCTCTGGCCACTGAAGGAAGAAAACTCCAGGAATCCCCAGGCAGCAAGTCCTAAATGGCCAAAATAGACTCAGCCTCTCTCTTGTCTGCACTGCTTCATCTGTCCCTGGGGCAGGGGGCTGAGGGTGGGAGCTGGGAAAGGGTGTGTGTGTCACTCGGGGGCGGGGGGTGTCGATGGAAGAAATGCCCAAAAATGACCCCTGGGAGGGTGAGGCTGGTTTCCCCACGTCTTTGCTCTGGAATCAACTTGATGTAGCATTTGGGGGCTTGGAGCAGTGTGGGGAAGCTGAGGCAAGGTGGTGATTCTCTGTGCATCCAGCACAGAACCCAACAGTCCAGGTGAAGTGGAGTTAGGACCTTGCATTTCTTTTCTGACCATGGTCCCCCATCATCAGCTGTGACTGGCTCCAGCCCCAGCTCCCAGCCACTACCTCATCTTTCTGGGTACAGCGATTGTCTCAGGAGTAGGCATGTAGACCATTTAGAGCCAATGAGAGGCAGGGAGACTTAGTGGGGATTCTGGGGAGGCATATTTTCCTTTCATTGGGGCAACCGGAAGAGACCCCCAATGTGGCCCTAGGTGGTGTGGTTTGAGGACGGGAGAAACTGCAGTAGCAGTTTTGTGGACCACCGGGTTGGGACTGGGGCTTTAGCTGCTGTGTGGAGCCATAATATAAAGCCTAGGCAGCCTGTGATGGCAGAAGGAACACTTGGTGATATCATGTGAGCACCTGGATCAAACCTCACCTGCAGCTGTCAGGCTCTCAGTTATGTGAGCCCATATTTATTGTGACAAGGAATATAATGATAGGTGACATTATGTAGCCCTTACTACCCGCCAGACCCTTAGTCTAACCACTTTTCATGTATTAACATATTTAATTCTCCTTCTGTGGTAGGTATTATTATTATCCCCTTTGCACAGTTGAGGAAACTGAGGCACAGAGAGGTAAAGCAATTTGTCAGTGGCCACACTGCTGGGGTGGGCAGACCCAGGATGCCTAGACCCCTCATCCTGTGTAAGATCCTTCCTCCTGCTTCTGCTGTTTACACCCAAAAGAGCCCTAATTCCTTGTGGTGCCAGATGCTGCACAACAGAAGGGAGAAAATTAGAGTCACTCCTCCATTGCCTAGAACCTTTAGTGGTTCCCTAAGGCCCTTCAGGATGCAGCCCCTGCTGTCATCTCCCACCTTATCTCTCACTATAGTCCCCACCTCACTCGGCTCCAGCCCCACGGACCTCCTCTCTATTCCTCCAACTCATCAAACTTATTTCTGCCTCAGCGTCTTTGCCACTGTCATTCCCTTTTACTAAAATGCCCTTCCTCTACTTCTCCTGGTTAACCTTCCATGTTCCCAGGGAAATGGTCCTTGACCACTCTCCTCTTGACCCCAGTCCACTCTGATACGTCAAGAACACACATCCTACAGGGAGTCGGCCTGGGTTCAAATCCAGTTCCATTACTTCCTTGCTGTGTGGGCCATGAGCTTGATCCCTATGCCTTAGTCTCCTCATCTGTAAAATGGGGTAATAATAGTACCTGCTTCACAGGTTTGGGGAAGGATTAAAAGAGGTTATGATGTGTAAAGTGATTAGAACAGTGCTGACACTTAGTAGTCACTCAATAATAATAACTTTATGACCATTTGATTTTATTATGCTTATTAAAACAGCAAAGTATTGCAAATCATGAGTTACAATATTTTTTTTTGTTGGCAAGTGTAAATATTAGCTCATCCATGAACTATAGTGCTGAATTTGAATAATATCTTTTTTAAACTTTTTTTTACTTATTTAATTTTATTTTTTCAGCTTTATTGAGGTATAACTGACAAATAAAATTGTGAGATATAAAGCATATGAAACCTGGGAATTCCCTGGTGGTCCAGTGGTTAGGACTCTGAACTTCCATCGCAGGGGGCAAGGGTTCGATCCCTGGTGGGAGAACTAAGATCCTACAAGCCATGCAGTGCGGCAAACAAACAAAAACAAAAACAAACAAACAAAAAAGTGCATAAAACCTTCTTTTTATATTGTTCCTTGTTTTAACACTAAAGAATGAATCAAGAAAATAAAATGGTACATCAATGGTACGATTTTGTGGCTTCCCAAATTGTAGTGTTTGCAGATATTTCAGTTTTATTAAAATTCACATAGTTACCAGACAATTATTTACGTAAAATATTAATTAACTTTTCACTGCCTGCATTTCTTTTACGGCCATTATTATTATTTGGTTCATTACATGATTATTGCTTAAAGTGAATTTATTTTATAGGAAGGAGGAATTTAAAAATATTTTAAATAAGGGCTTCCCTGGTGGCGCAGTGGTTGAGAATCTGCCTGCCAATGCAGGGGACACGGGTTCGAGCCCTGGTCTGGGAAAATCCCACATGCCATGGAGCAGCTAGGCCCGTGAGCCACAACTACTGAGCCTGCGCTTCTGGAGCCTGTGCTCCTCAACAAGAGAGGCCGCAATAGTGAGAGGCCCGCGCATCGCGATGAAGAGTGGCCCCCGCTTGCCACAACCAGAGAAAGCCCTCGCACAGAAACGAAGACCCAACACAGCCCAAAATAAATAAATAAATTTTAAAAATATATTTTTTAAGTAAACTAGATAAACAACAAGGACCTACTGTATAGCACAGGGAACTCTACTCAATATTTTGTAATAACCTATATGGGAAAAGATTCTGAAAAAGAATATATATATGTATGTAACTATAACTGGATTACTTTGCTGTACACCTGAAACAAACACAACTTTGTAAATCAACTATACTTCAATAAAAATAAATAAATAAATCAAAACCCAAATCATCAGGTATGTATCTGGCTTATAAAATTATAACAATATTCATAACTTTGAAAAAAATATTTTAATACACCGGGAAGGCCGCTGGGCTTGCAATAAATGTCTGTTGAAGGAACCCATGAAGGAGGGTGCAGTTCCACACGGAACCCACCAGGGGCCGCTGTTTCCAAATCAAGGCCCGCTCAATCCCACCTCGGAGTGATTCTTCGTCAAAGCAAGCCAGGTTTTGGGCACCGACAGAGGATGCGCAGCGTGCCTCAGGCTCTTCCCCACCTCCAGGTCCCCGTCCCGCCCCTGCAGTCTGTTCACCCGCCTCCCCGGGTTATGTGTGGGATTTTTCCTGCAAGCAGCTCTGCCCACGTCCCTCCTCCTTCCAGGGTTCCCTGAATGTATAAATGCTGATCCTTACCTTTGAGCCTTTGCATTGCTGTTTCCTCTGCCTGGAATGCCTTCCATTCCCGTTTACCGGTGTCCACTCAAAAAACCCGTACTGTAAAGATTCAGACCCACTTTCTCCTGGTGTTCTGTGCCTCAGTCTCCTCTGATGGGAAGGCTGTGCAGAGAAGGTATGTTCAGAGTGAGGGATCAGAAGATCTGCAAGGCAGTGGGGAACCACAGAAGGTGTTTGAGCGGGAGAGAAAAGGCCCTCTTTCTTTTGCCCCTGGACCTATCTAGAAGAGTCCTGAGGGGCTGGAATGAGACGCTGTAGCTTTGGCCAGCCCAGACCCTCTCCTCTTTGGGTCCCCAGTGGCTAGATCAGTGGGTCTTCCTCCCCGTGTGCCCTCCTCGTGGGGCTGTTAGCTCCCCCCGTGACCCCCTGAGCCTGAGCCAGCCCACAGCACCTGCTCCCTGGGTAGACACCAGGTGGGAGGTGGGACATGCAGCCCTGCAGGGAAAGCCACGAACTACAGGCGGGGGCCAGGGTGTCACCTCTACAGAAGTGCTGGTGACTGACTCCACCACGGAGGAGTCTGAGGCCTCATGTGGCTGATGTGGATCTCGCAGGACTCGCTGGGGGTACAGCCACCCAGAGGTGAGCCTTGCAGGCAGGTAGAGGTCCAGCCAGGCTGGTCAACATCCAGGGGGCGGGGGGCCTCGGGAACCCCACACCCAGTCCACCTCCCCCAGCCCATCTCAGCCCCTCTCCTGACAGTGTCCCTTCCCTCTCGCACTGTCTCTGAGTCTTTCCTGCCTCTTACAGTTCTCCCACCCTGGTGCTAGCTCTATCTGTGTCTCTCTCCCTGTCTTAGATCTCTGTCTCTGGGACTCTGGCTCTGAGGGTCTGCGGCTCTTGGGGTTTCTCTCTGTGTGACCCTGACCTGTGTGTCTCTCTGTTTGCCACCGTCCCTCCTGCCCCATCCGATCCCCACACGCTGGCTGGTGGGGGAGGGGAAGAACAGGCTTCTCCACCTTCCGAGGGTCCCCTTCCTCTCCCTTCTTAGTTTCTGCCTCCTTTGACAATGCTGCCCTGAGGGGGAGCAAAGGGGAGGGTATTGCCCTGGGGAAGGGGCCAGGTGGGCTGCCTGGTGGAGGTGGCATCCAGGGCCAGGCCCCATGGAGTCAGGTGTGGGAGCATCAGCCTTCAGATCCCGATACTGACATTCATTTCGGGGGCCCTCCTGCGGCTGCCTTCTCCCCGAGCCCACTCTTCTCCTCACTGCTTGCCCTTTCTGCCATCACGGGGCTCCCGACCTCCTGCCGTGTGTCTCTGCTCCTTCCGTGGGGGTTGCCCCATGTGGGGGGACAGGGGAGGCTCTATCTTGCGCTTCTGCCAGGCAGCTGGACCCCAGCCTGCCAGGCATGGAGGATCTGAGCCTCCTCTTGTTTTCAGGGTTGTTCTGGTTTGGGCTGGAGAGAGGGCAAGGTAGAGCCTGAGTGACTCGTCTGGCTAGGGGTGGGGAGCTTAAGGTCCTGGAGATGAATTTTTTCCATGGGAGTTGCAGGAGGTGAATTTCCATTGAGCTGACATTCATGGGCAGGCAACATGAGGCTGCCATTGGATCAGACCCCGTGAGCCCTGGAGGCCTCCCTGAAGTTCTTGGAGTTGATGAACAACACCCATAACCTTTTGTGACTAAGCATGTACCTGGGTTACTTACCAATCCAGGCACCAACCTTGTACCCATTTGACAGGTGAAAAGACTGAGGCTTGGAGAAGACCAGGCATTTGTCTAAGGTCACGTAATATGTCCTTGGCACAGCAGGGATTGAACTCCTGTCCTGGCTCCTGACACCCCTCCCCTGCCCACCCCGCCCTCTTCCTGCCCATCAAGCCTGTTCCTGGCTCTGGGAACTCCAGCTGGGCTTGCGGGCTGGGCACAGAGGTACCAATGGCTTCCAGCCACTCTCTGTGCTCTGGAAGTGGGGGAAGGGGAGGGCCGGCGGCAGACCCAGAGTGCCTTGCATTTTTCCCCTTGAAATCTGAGTTCCCAAACAGGGTTCTCAGTTTTAGAGGTCGGTTTCACTGGGGTTTTATGAGGTAGGGGTTCGCTCAGAGTGAGAGTGCAGGGCCCCGAGGCTCACGTGGGCGCCTTGAACCCGATGAGAGTGTAGCCTCTTGTGCCTCTGAGGCTCTTCCATGGAATGGGCTGGGCTGCGCTAGACAGCCTCTGTGGGTCCCCTGTTTTCCCTGGGCTTGGGCTGCCTTCTGAGTCAGAGGAGAACCACGTGGAACAGCTTGGGGAGGAAGGCACCTGCTTCACCCCAGGCCCCCTGAGTCTGGGCAGGGAAGGATGGAGAAATCAGAGAGAGAGAGAGTGAAAGAAGTGGTTTTTGACTGCCCCCACCACTTGCATACCTCCTGTGATGGGCAGCTCATCAACTATCAAGGCAGCCTCTGCTGGGTTTGTGAGCTGGAATTTTTATAAAATTCTTTCAGATGCTGGCCCCCAACTGCACCTCCACCCCCCTCTCTGTGGTCCTTGCTCCGCCTTCTGGGACCACACAGAGCACACCGCTTCTCCAAATATTTCACTCCTCCTGTATTTATTGAGCACCTATTCTGGAGACCTATGGACATGGTGAGGCAGACCCAGAGTGATCACTGTGGTGGTGATGGTGAAAACCCCTGGGCACAGGGAGCCCAGAAGAGGCCTCTGGCCTAGCTAAGAGGGTTCAGTCTGGTGGGCTTCCTGTAGGAGGTAACATCTAGGCTAAGTTCTGAAGGATGAATAAGATTTGGCTGGGTAATTGGTGTGGGAAGAGGAAGAATGTTTCAGGCAGAAGGAACAGTATGTGGAGGTGAGAGAATATCTTTTCAGTAAATGAAAGAGGTTCTAAGTGGCTGGAATTGTGTATCTGAGGAAGCATATAGGGGCTGCTGAGGACAGGTGCTTGAAGCAGTGACCTAGATGGGAAGGACGGGACACCTTTACTCCACAAACAGGTATGAGTCCAACTTTGATTCATATTGTCTAATTGTTTTGCCAGGAAGCAATTTACGCCTCCACCTTCTAGTTATAGAAGTGCCCATCTCACCACAACCTTTTTAGTACTGGGTTTTATCATTTTTTAAATCGTTGCCAATTTCAGCTAGAAAAAACCAGTATCTCACTGTGTAAATGAAAACAAGTGAGTATTTCTCTTATAACGGATGGGGGCAAACAATTTTTCCACATGTCCGTGGCCCACATGAATGCCACCTCTTGTCTTGTCTGTAACTGTTAAGAAGTCTTACACCCACTGAAGAGTCTGTGTTCATTTTTAGTTCCCCACTCAGCACAGAGCAAGGGGAAAGCTTGTGAGCTCACACATGGGTGGGGAATTTGTGAGGCAGCCTACCCTCTCTTCTTTGGTTCGTCTTTTTTTCCCTCACCTTTATTTTTCCTTTCAAAGTTTTAAATTTATCTCTCCTTTGTTGGTGGCTGAGACTCCAATGACTGTAGTTTGTCCTCATCTGAGGTATCTTTGGGCTCAAAGAAGGGGTTTGCTAAGCCCCAGGAAGGTGTTCTGTGTGAGACCACCTGCACATGCCAGGTGTCTTGTACACACAACTTACTATTTAATTCTCAAAACATCTGCGTTTGATGGGGACCCTTGAACCCATTTTATAGATGAGGAATCTGAGGCTCAGAGACCACCATCAGCATCCCATGGCCAATATTGGCTAGTCCTCTTAGTTTCACTCAGTCATTTCCTCTTCTGACATTAAGATTCTGTTTAATTAAGTTCTAATTTCGGAGGAGAGGGCTGTCCATTTCTCCATACCTCTTGTCCAACCCTGCCCAGTCAGGGGATGGAAGCCCAGTTTCTCATTAGGGAGGAACTTTGGAGTCCAGCTCAGCAGCAACCTTATTATACGGGGAAAGGAAAGAAAAACAGAAAAGAGAGAGGGGGAAGCCACAGAACACCCTTGGAGAGCCACAGATGGCTTCAAGGCTCAGGTCCTAAGCTAGATTTTACTTCTGGACTTTTAAAAACTGAGCTTGGAGTACTAGTTCCACCTCAGCCACTAAAATTCCATGTGAACTTGGTAAGTCTGTCCCCAGACCTGGATCTCAGTTTCTGCTTCTACTAGTCAACCCATCTCTTGAGCTTTTTCTTAGTAACTATATTTTTCATATCTGAGCAATCAGTTCTTTTTTAATATCTATGTGTTTTGTTTCATAACCTCCTGTTCTTGTTTTATGGCTGCTATCCCCTCCTTTATCTTTTTGAATCACTTAATCTATTCATTGTAAAACTCTTTGAAGATTGTACTAATTATCTCTATTTCCACAGATGTAAATTCTTCCATTTGGGAAGTTTGTGGCAACTTCATGAAGTGATTGTAAATTCCTCATCTCTTTAGGGTATTTTCCCCTGTCTTCTGAGAACGTGTGTCCTTGATGATATATATTAAGGGGCCCTACCTTTCCATGGGTGGGGGCATCCTTGTCACTGGGCACCTCTGCTTTGGTCTCTGGTTCAAGTTGGCACTTCCCTGTCATTTCCAAGTGTCTGGGGGTGGAACGGGGGAGGTCTCAGCATGTAGTTCATTTGCCATCTTGAACGGAAGTCCAATCTCATCATCCATAAACTGATACCATTGTGTTGGGTGGTCTCTGAGGGTTCTATGGGTATTTTAAACACAGATAACCACTGGGGTCTGGCAGCAGAAACCTAGTGGGAGAGGGTTCTAGCACCACCACCAAATAAAAAGTAGCCATGTGGCTCATTTTGTACTATTATTGTGTACTGGGTCCTTCTATTTATTTATTTATTTAGGTTGCGTTGGGTCTTCGTTGCTGAGTACAGGCTTTCTCTAGTTGCAGCGAGTGGGGGCTACTCTTCGTTGTGGTGTGCGGGCTTCTTATTGCGGCGGCTTCTCGTTGTGGATCATGGGCTCTAGGCACGTGGGCTTCAGTAGTTGCAGTACGCGGGCCCTAGAGTGTGCAGGCTTCAGTAGTTGTGGCTCGTGGGCTCTAGAGTGCAGGCTCAGTAGTTGTGGCACACGGGCTTAGTTGCTCTGTGGCATGTGGGATCTTCCTGGCCCAGTGATCCAACCCATGTCCCCTGCATTGGCAGGCAGATTCTTAACCACTGCACCACCAGGGAAGTCCTGTACTGGCTCTTAACACATATGATCTCATTCTTTACAGAACTAGTGAAGTAGGTACTGTTATTACCCTCATTTTAGATGAGGGATTGGAGGCTCAGAGGAGTGATGGGACTCGCCCACACACATTCATTTGGGAAGGAGAATCTGAGCCCAGTTAGAGGTGGCTTACCTCTTTACTCTGTCCATCCTGTACATCATCCTGACAGCCCATGTGTTCATCTCAGCCCTGCCCCACTGTTAGCTATTCGGCTTCTGGACCCCTTTTCCCTCTGTGGACACTGACGTCTATTCTTCAGAGGTGCTAAATGAACTCAAAACTGTGTTCTCAGTGGAAGAAGTGGGGAAAAGCCAGAAAGGTTTAGCTGGTGTGTTAAATAAAGTGTGGGCTCTAGGGTCTGTTGCACTTGGATTCTGGCTGTGTTGACTTAGGCAGGTCAGTTGACCTTTCATCTGTTTTTTCATCTGTCAAATGAGGATAATGACTGAACATTTCTCTTTGAGTGGTGGTGAGTACAGAGTGAGACTTTGCATGTGCCTGGAACATAGCAGGTGCTCAGTAAACATTACCGCTGTCCTTAGAGACTGGAATAGGAATGGAGGGATATGATCATTGAGCTGTCAAATCCTCAAAGCATCTTAGGGACCAGAGAGAGGAGAAGTTTTTCATGGACTCACAGAGAGAATGGGAAAAGTCTAGTGAAGGTGGATTTTGCTCCATTCCAGGAAGACCATCTTCTCCTTCTCCTTCTCCTCCTCCTCCTCCTCCTCCTCCTCCTCCTTCTTCTTCTTCTTCTTCTTCTTCTTCTTCTTCTTCTTCTTCTTCTTCTTCTTCTTCTTCTTCTTCTTCTTCTTCTTCTTCTTCTTCAACATTTTACTGAAGTATAGTTGATTTATAATGTGTTTAATTTCTGCTGTACAGCCAAATGACTTAGTTACATATATATATACATATATATATATAATTCTTTTTCATATTTCTTTTCCATTATGGTTTTTCACAGGATATTGAATATAGTTCCCTGTGCTATAGAGTAGGATCTTGTTTTTTATCCATCCTATATATATAATAGTTTGCATCTGTTCATCCCAAACTCCCAACTCTTCCCTCCCCCACCCCCCTTGGCAACCACAAGTCTGTTCTCTATGTCTGTGAGTCTGTTTCTGTTTCATAGATAGGTCCATTTGTATCATATCTTAGATTCTGCATATAAGTGATAGCATATGGTATTTGTCAGGAAGACCTTCTTGACCATGAGAGGTCCCCAAGCCTCATAGCTGCTGGCTTTAGTGAATGAGTTCCGCATCACTCAGGGGAACCAAGAAGAGCTTTGATTACCACCAGTCAGCGAGGCAGCAGAGGCTGATGGGGTGGAGTTGTGCTGGGCCATCTCTGAGGGAGACCCTTTTCTGGTTTCCTCATCCCCCACCGGCTGCTTCACAAGGAGTGTCCCCTGTCTCGCCCACCCTCCACTGCTGCCACGACCACAGGAAGGCCCAGCCCAGCACTTGCAGCATCTTCTCTAAATAAACTCAGGCAGCTGAGCTATCTACCTACCCATCTCCCTCTGGGTTCCTGTGGAGGTGTTGGGGTGGTGGTTAGGGGCGACTCAGGCTGAGCCACAGAGAGGAGGGACTTGGGCAGGGAGCTGCACAGTGAGGCTGAGCCCTTGTCTGCCTCATGGGCTTGGCATGAGAGCCTCATGTTCCTGCCCTGGCTGACCTCTAGCCCATGCACTGCCTTCCTCCCTGGGCATCTGCTGGCTTTGACTTGGCCTTAGAGGACCCCTGGGCTGTGTCCTCCTCCATTTCCAGTCCAGCTGGCCCTTGGGATGTGCCTCTGACACCCATCAACTCCTGGCTTTGTGAGGGGAGGGAGGCTGTTTGATTTTCCTCTGCTGTCCCAGTAACCACCTTAGAACCTGACACAGGGTTGTATGTGTGAATGAATAAATATGCATCCCAAGGTATTTTGTGAAGTCAATATTTTGTGGCCAAATACATTTGAGATCTTCCAAGTCAAACACAAGTTAAACTTTTTTTGCAGGACTTTGCAGAGCCTTTAATGATTCTCATATCTTTGTGATTTTCATATAAGGAACAAGGAATGCAATATTTCTCAAATGCATTTGTATCTTTTTTTGGGGGGTGCAGAATACTGTTGCTACCAGGGCTCTTGAGAATATACTTTGGGAAATGTGGACCTAGGATCATGGTCAGAATTCCTAGGAGTGTTGTTATATGACTGGTTATGCCTCTACCCTTTTTCAAACATGACCTGCATTAGCTTATGCAGACACAGACACTAAAGCCAAGAGCTGTTAGCACAAAATAAGACTAAATTCAAACAATAATATTGGAGAAGAAAAACTGCACTCCCAATTCAAGAAAGCTACCAGAGTTCATCTCAAAACAGAGTGCCGAGTTCCCTGGTGGCCAAAGCAAACAGGGTGATGAGGTGGGTTTCATAGTTTTAGGAGGAGAAGGGCCAAACATTCTCTATGTATGAACAAGGTTCGGTTTTCTTTCGTCTATGTGTCTACTCACTCATTCAACAAATGTTTATTTACCAACTACTATCTATGAGCCCAATGCCAGGCACAGGGATACAATGGTAGACAAAAAAAAGACACATACCTGCCCTCATGGAGGTTAGTCAATGGTTTTTCAGAACAAAGATGCCAGCCCTCAAAGTCCACTTTTCTCTGGAGCCCATTCTGAGTTCTCAGGCAGAAGCCTCACACCTTGCTCTAGTTTTTCTTTATTTTTAAAAAATATTTATTTACTTATTTGGTTGCACTGGATCTTAGTTGCAGCAGGTGGGCTTCTTAGTTGTGGCATTCAAACTCTTAGTTGCGGTATGCATGTGGGATCTAGTTCCCCGACCAGGGATTGAACCCAGGTCCGCTGCATTGGGAGCACTGAGTCTTATCCACTGTGCCA
The DNA here is from genome assembly GCF_025265405.1 of Mesoplodon densirostris. Lineage (NCBI taxonomy): Eukaryota > Metazoa > Chordata > Mammalia > Artiodactyla > Ziphiidae > Mesoplodon > Mesoplodon densirostris. The sequence goes on along the minus strand of NC_082663.1, from coordinate 146,743,447 downwards.
CCAGGGAAGTCCTGCTCTGGTTTTTCTCTCCACCTGTTTTGCATCAGAATCACAGAAGGTGATGACATCCTAGGTTCAGGGAACCAAGAGGTTGGTAGAATCAGACCTTTGTGTGAGGATTTTCAGGAAAACCAATGTGGGAAAATGGGCTGTGGCAAAGGAGGTGGTCCCCCATCCTTGGGGGGTGGGTATCCCTGGGACCCTGGGCATCTTTTCTGAGCTCCAGCCTAGGAGTTGAGAATCTAATGACTTTGCTTCTTTTATCTGTTCCTATTCTTAATATTCTGGTTCTTCAACACTTTGCATGTGGGAAGTTCTTGTCAATTGCTTTTTGTTGGTTGAATGGATGGATGGACTTGGAGGGATATATAGATGAATGAATGGATTTATGGAAAGTTGATTGGCACATAGAAAGGATCTGTTGGTTGAATGGAAGAATAGAAGGTGGATGAGTGAAGGGACCAATGAATGAATATGTGGATGGAAAGATGCCTGGGCACTTAGTAAAGGTACAGTATTATTATCATTAAAATATTCTCAGTGTGGTAAAATACACATAACGTAAAATTTACCATCTTAACCATTTTTAAGTATACAGTTCAGTGGTATTAAATACATTCTCATGACATGTATTGTGCAACCATCACCACCATCCACCTTCATAACTCTTCTCATCTTCGAAAACTGAAATTCTGTATCCATGAAATGCTAACTCCCCATTCCCCTCCCCAGTCCCTGGCAACCACCATTATACTTTCTGTCTTTATGGCTTTGACTACTCTTTTAAGTACCTCCTATAAATGAAATCATACAGTATTTGTCCTTTTGTCACTGGCTTATTTCATTGCTCAATGAAATAATGTCTTTAAGTTTCATCCACATTGTAGCATGTGTCAGAATTTCCTTCTTTTTTAAGGCTGAATAATATTCTACTGTATGGATGGACCACATTTTGCCTATCCATTCATCTGTTGATGGACACTTGGGTTGCTTCCACCTTTTGGCTACTGTGAATGATGCTGCTACGAACATGGGTGTACAGATATTTCTTTGAGACCATGCTTTCAATTCTGTTGGGTATATATCCAGAGTGGAATTGCTGGATCATATGGTAATCCTATTTTTAATTTTTTTGAGGAACCATCATACTGTTTTCCACAATGGCTACACCATTCTTTACATTCCCACAAACAGTTCATAACGGTTCCAGTTTCTCCACATCTTGGCCAACCCTTGTTATTTTCTATTGTTTTGATAGTAGCCATCCAAAGAGGTGTGAGGCGGTATCTCATTGTGGTTTTGATTTATATTTCCCTAATTATTAGTGACACTGAACATCTTTTCATGTGCTTTTTGGCCATTTATATAGCTTCTTTGGAGAAATGTTTACTCAGGTCTTTTGCTCATTCTTGAATTGGGTTGTTTGGTTTTTTTTGTTGTTGAGTTTTAAGAGATTTCTATGTATTCTGGATATTAGTCCCTATGTAATCTGGGTATTATATCAGATATGTAATTTGCAAATATTTTCTCTCATTCTGTGGGTTGCCTTTTTACTCTGTAGATAGTGTCTTTTGATGCACAAAATTAAAAAAACTTTCATAAGGTTCAATTTGTCTATTTTTTCTTCCTTTTCTTTTCTTTTTTTAGGCCATGCTGCACTGCTTGTGGAATCTTAGTTCCTTGACCAGGGATTGAACCCAGGTCCACAGCAGTGAAAGTGCCAAGTCCTAACCACTGGACCGCCAGGGAATAATTCCCTGTCTATTTTTTCTTTTACCTGTAGGCACAATATTATTTTTAAAATGAAGCTATCAGTGAATGAATGGACAGTTAGATGGATGAGTGAGTGGGTGGGAGATGGACAGAGGATTGTACAATCGGGTGGGGGATGGATGGGTGTTTGAAGGAGTGGATGGATGGATAAATAGATGGTGGATGGGTGGATTAATGGATAAATGGATGGAATGTGAGTTGGTTAGGTAGGTGGGTAGAGGGACGGACAGATGAGTGAGTGGGTGGGTGAATAGAAGACCTTATGAATATATAGGTAGGGTGGCTGGGCAGGTGCAAAATTCTGGCCACAGATGGAGGACATCTTGGTGTACAACCTTGGCTCTTTTCAGATGAGTAGTAGCTTATCTTCTGACCCCACCTTGGCTCAGTTTAACTCCATGGGCACACATTCTCTTTTTATAGGTTCAGCTTTCCTCCTATGTCTCTCTGGGTCTCCAAGAATCTTACCCTGGAGCTCAGATTGAACTGAGCCCTTGGCTTGTCTTCTGACCTTCTCAGTGGTAAGAACTCCTGGAAAGGAGCCTGCATCCTCCTGAGGATATGGTACCCAAGCAGCTCTCCATGACGACTGTGGTCTGTTTTTAAGCCTCATCCCAGTCAACCAACCTCTCTCTGCAGCCTCACCCACTTCTCCATCAGGCACTAAAGCATCCCACCAGGTCCTCACTCTCCCTGCTACACCCCTTTCTGCTTCCAGCCTGGTCTCCAGCCCAATTCCCACTCCACCCGCGCCCCTCCCCCTGGGGATGGTGGAGACACAGGATAAATTAGAGGGAGGAATCACCCAGGTCAACCTCCTGCCTCCAGTCCAAGAAGTTTTTTCTCTTCCCCAGGGTCCGCAGGCAGCCATGGATGTGGGTCTCTTGGTCCCGCCAGATGTACCCCAGGGTTGTGGCAAAACCCTGAGGGGACCATGGGTCCGGGGTACGGCCGTGCGTCGGCCGCGGGAGTTCATGCCAGAAGAGAAGAAGAATACAGTTTACTGGGAGAAACGGAGGAAGAACAACGAAGCGGCCAAGAGATCCCGGGAGAAGCGACGTCTCCATGACGCGGCCCTAGAGGGCAGGCTGAACGCATTGCTCGAGGAGAACGCTCTGCTCAGGGCTGAGCTCCGGGCTCTCAAACATCGCTTTGGCCTCCTGCGCCCCACTGGTGGTACCTGGACCCTGCCCACTCTGTTATGGGAGTCCCCCTGGGCTGGAGACCCCCAACCTAGGGCTGAGCATCTCCCCTCTCTACCTGGCTCCCATGGCTGCCTCTTGAGACCGTGTTCCTTGGACGCTGGGGTTTCAGGATGCTGGGGCTGCCTGGTGGCTCCCAGGTGGACTGGCCTGGCCACTTCCCCCAGGTCCCTCCAGGACCCTGGACCCCCTACCCCCGAGAGAATGGACATGGCCTTGCAGAGTGCTCATCCAGCCGCCTTCTTCAGCTGTCACCCCCTGGATAGACATGAGGGGCCCAGACCAGAGCTCAGGCCCTGCTGGGGGCTGTGGTCACCTATACCCACTGGTTGCTGGGCCTCAGGGTGCTCAGATGTGTTGCTGACACCCAGTGTTGATCCCATGGGGTTGCCTCCTAGGGTGGCCTTCCCGGTCCCTGGGAATGATCCAGAGGATCTGGCTCAGCCCTCCCTGCCCCACAAATTGTGTATCAAGTCCCAAGCCTCAGGCAGAGTACCTTGGGGCTGGGAGGGTGGCTGGGCCCCCATCTGAAAGCTTCTCCTGGGCAAGGCCAGGCCTGCAAGGGTGCAGTGGGGACTGATTGTGGGTTTGTCTGGGGATATGAGTGGTTTGGCCTTGACCCAGCTCCCAAGACTGGGAAAGGCCTGTGGGAGGCAGTGGGTGCCCTGGCTGGGGGGAGGGTCCACTTCTTAGTGTCCAGACCAGACCTTTAAGAGGAGAGGCTGGGGTACCTTGGATCATACCATGGCTCCTATCCTGCCTAAAATATTTGTTTTGGGTAGTCACTTTTTCTTCCTTCTTCCATTCATCCATTCATCCACCCACTCATCCATCTATCCACCCACCCATCTACTCATTTGTCCATCCATCCATCCATCCATCCATCCATCCATCCATCCATCTATCCTTCCTCCCATCTATCTATTCACCCATCTAACCACTTAGCCATCTAACCACATCAACTCACCCAACCATTCTCCCTTCCTTCCTTCCTTCCTTCGTTCCTCCATTCATTCATTTGTTCGTTTGTTCATTTGTTCGTTCGTTCGTTCATTTTTTCATTCGTTCGTTCTTTCCTTCCTTCAATCTATCGATCCATCCTCCCAACCACTTTGCTATGAATCTACACACCTATCCATTCATCCATTTATCTATCTACCCATATGTCTATCCATTTGTCAATTCTTTTATTCATTTAATCACTCATTCATGTGTTCATTCATTCATTCATTCTCTCACTCATTTATTTACAATTCATAGTGTCCAACTTACTAACAAGCATGAGGACACCTTCCTGGCTTTGGGGTTCCTGTTCTAGGGGGGATGATGGGGGGCTGGGAACAGTCATACTGAGGGCCATACTGAAGGAGGAGGTACTGTTTCAAGATGTCTGACCCCTCATTTCTTAGGGTCCCCTTGGGGTGCTTGCTTACCACCCAGTTTGGGAATCAGACTTATCCAGTTTAGATGGCTTTCTCTGTGTGTTGGGTCAGGGCCTTGAGCCACTGGAACTGGCCAGCAATATCTGAAGGGGGGTCAGTTTCCTCTCTGTCCCCAGTTGCTTGTGCCCCTGAAGACACCTCAGCCCCAGCATACACAGTCCCAGTTGGATGGGAGAAAAGACCACTCTCCAGGTACCCTGGAGCCCCCAGAGCTCACCAAAACCCTTTCCCTCATCAGTCCTCACTCAGAATCCTCCTTTTAAAAAAAAAAAATCATTTCAGAGCATTTGTTAGATTCTGGTTAAAAAAATATCCGAGCTCCAATTGTGGGGAGAGCTGGGGGGTGGGTGGGGTATGCCTCTGGGCTGGTGCAGTCGCTGAGCACTGGAGGCCCCTGGTCAGCCAAGTCATTGGGCCATGGGTGCACCCTCCCCCTTCCGCCCTTACCAGGTTTGGAGGCTGGGCTAGTTCTCAGCCAGCCCAGGTTTATCATGGTCGCAGCACAGAGCACCCTGCATATCACGGCCTGGCCCTCCTCTGCCTGTTCACCCCTTGTTCTGGTCCCTCACCCATTCTCGGCCCTCCAGTGGGAGCAGAGAACAAGGACCCAGCCAAGTCTCCCATCCTGCTTGTCACAGCTGCAGCAATGAGCCATGGGGGCCTTGGTGGGCACCTGCCCTTCTGAGCACCTGCACTGCCAGCTCAGCTGCACCCCTGAGCGAGGGTGGGGGGGCGCCCAATGCCCTGCCTTCCCCCCCACCTTTGGGCTGGGATTGGAGACTTACATCTCCCAAGAATGTCCTGGGGAGGCAGGAAGGAGGGCTGCCTAGATGAGGCAACTCTGGCCTGTCCCTCCTCAGCCAGCGCCCACAGCTGGGAGGGGGGTAGACTGGGGTTTCAGAGGAGCCAGTTCTCAACACAAAGATGCCACACACGGACTTCTCCGGTGGTCCAGTGGGAAAGAATGCACCTTCTAATTCAGGGGACGAAGGTCCGATCCTTGGTCGGGGAACTAAGATCCCACATGCTGCGGGGTAACCAAGCCCAGGGGCCAAAACTACTGAGCCCGCCCGCCTCAACTAGAGATCCTGTGTGCCACAAAACTACAGAGCACACGTGCTCTGGAGCCTGTGTGCCACAACTACAGAGAGAAAAACCCACACACCACAACTAGAGAGAAGCCTGTGCGTCGCAATGAAGATCCCACGTGCCGCAACTAAGACCAACCCCCCCACAAAAAAAGATGTCACACAGTTGTGGCTGATCCTTCATAGAGGATTTTAATGCAGCCCCGGCCCTGGAAATATTAAAAAATGCTAACAAGGAGAGGGAAGGACGAAGTGGGGGCATAGCATCCTGCTGCTGGGAGATGTGGGTAACTTAGTGCTTCCTCTTGGTGATTCCACCCACCAGATGTGTCTAAAGTGTCTGGGCCCAGCTTACTCACACCTCATGGACTTGGGGGTGGGGGTTGGCTGCCCTTGGGTGACTCAGACCCCTTTTAACCTTCCTGCTCCAGTTGGAAAAGCCTGGAGAAGGATCTGCCTAAAACAGATCATAGAATTTTGACATCAGGAGGGGCTCCAAGAATCTAGTGATGAGTGGCCATCCAGTCTCTACTTGAATTCCTCTAAGGATGGAGAACTCACTTCCTCCAAAACCCCATCACCATTCCTTCTCTAGAGTCAGAACCCACTTCTTGCAAACTTCTACCTCTGATCCTATTCTTACCAAGGGGGAGCCACTCAGACCCCCTACCCTCTACCTGGAGGTGGCTGGTGGAGCCTCCTGTTCCTCTTCTCCAAAGTAGAGACCATCACACCTACCTCAGATGGTTTGAGAAGATTAAATCTCATTTACTGTGTGCATAGCATTTCATACACACGTGCTTGACAAATATTAACTCCTCTCTCCTTTTCCTTTTTAGAAAGCACTCATGCTCCCAGCCCCAGAGTAGTGCTGTCTTCAGGGGAAATGTCCTCTCATTCTTCAAAATTGTTTCCCTTCACTCTGGCCTGGCTCTTATTATTTTTTTGTCAATGCTGTTTATATATCATTGCTCTTGGAACTGAACACGAATCATTTCTGCATTCATCACATACATATATTTTTTCAACAAATATTTTTTGGAGCTCCTACTGTGCGTAAAACAGGAACTGGATGAGGGAAAAAGTACTCCACACTGAGGAATTTGCAAGTGGAAACCTGCACAAATGTCTAGAATGTTCACCGAAGACATGTTGATTACTTTCCTCCTGTGCTGGGCTCTGGGACCACAGGTGTGCCCTCTGCCCTCTGAGAGCCAGTGGGCATCTGGCAACCTTCTGTGTAGCTGCCTGGGAGCTGCTGCTATAAGAACTATCCAGTGCCACGTTCCACCCTGGGGCATCCATGGGTCCCTTGGGTCATGTCTGTCACACCATGATTGACTCGGGGACTGGATTTTAGGACCCTGTGCAACCACATGTTATGTTTCCTCTTCCACCCATCCTTGAAGGCTGGGGAGATTTCTTTGGCCATCAATGCATGAAATTCCCTTCCTGCTTTGGGTGTGTCTGGCTCACGTTGAGATTGCAACGGACGTTGAATGAATGAAAGTTTCTGCCTACCGAGTTGGTGATTGCTGGGGGCAGAGATGAAATGAGTTGAAGATGCTGATGAGGCCATGTTTATCTGTCTTGTCTGCAGAGGTTCACAGACACATCCTGGCTGAACCCTGTGCTACCTGGATCCTTGACACTGAAGTCATGATCCATGGACTAGCAGCATCAGCATCACCTGGGAGCTTGTTAAAATGCAGACTCTTAGGCCCTTCCTGAATAGGTAAATCAGAACCTGCATTTTAATAAGATGTCCAGAAGATCCACATGCACATTGAAGTTTGAAAAGCATGGATCCAGAGTAGGGGTTGGCAAACTCTTCCTGTACAGAGGGGCCACAGAGTTAATATTTTTGACTTTGTGGGATGGCCACTGTTGCAGCTACTCCATCTTTTCATTGCAGCATGAAAGCAGCTGTAGACAATATGTAAATAAGTGGGGATAGCTGTGTTCCAATAAAACTTTATTTCTCAAAACAGGTATAGCCAGATTTGGCCCATGGGCCATAGTTTGCTGTTGGTGTACACCCAGGAGGGAAATTGCAGATCCTCAGAGTGTTTGTCTTCAACCTGGATTTTGCCAAAGTGTTCCACCTAGTGGTATTACCAACCTACAATTTCTTGCATGTAAAGGAAGTTCATGTTCTGCCAACACATGGCTTTTATGGACTGTTTGATTTTTGCCAATCTGGTGAGTGTAAAATCAATTTAACCTGCATTTCTCTGTTGAACATTTTTGCCAAAATCTGTTGGCCACTTGGGTTTCCTCTTCTGTGAACTGCCTGTTCTGCTGGGATATTTAATTTTCCTGTTGATTTCTCAGAGCTCTTTATATATTCCAGATATACATCCTTTGTCACATATGAACATCTCAGCATTCTCACCTGACTTGTCTTTTCACTTTATTTCTGCTGTGTTTTGTTGAACAACAGTTTTTAAATCAGATGTTGCCAAATGTATCCATCTTTTGTATTATGGTTTGTACATTTTTTTCTTAAGAATCCTTCCATGCCTCAAGGTCATAAAGATAATCTCCTAAATGTTCTCATAACTGTTTTAGAGTTTTGCTTAGTCCATCTCTTTGTGTGTATCTCTCTCTCTCACCTTGTAGCATGAAGTGCCATTACTCAAACTTCTTTGATCAAAAGAATCACCCACAGGTGCTTGTTTAATTACAGACCTTTTGAATTCAAACTTTCCAGGAGACAGGCCTTGGAATCTTTTATACTAGCACCTAGGTGACTCTTATAATCAGACCAGTTTGGGAAAAGCTGGCTTAGTGGTTAGCAGATGGGTTGGGGAGCTGGGCGGGATCAGCTGTAATCTGTAAATGGGGATTCTGAATGTGCTCACCCTGCAGGGACATCTTGTGAAGATTAATTGAGAAGTACATAAATGGCTTGGCATGTGCCTTTCCCTGGGAACTGGATTGTTTCATCCTCATAGAGAATATAACTAATCCTGTTTCCATTTTTGTTTTGGCCACCTGGGGGCTTGGGGCTAAACTTATGGCTCAGTCATAATAACTGTTCATTCACTCATTTAAAAAATTCCTTTACTCATTTAGAAAATATTTATTGATCACATACCATGTTCCAGGCACTGGAGAAAGAGCAATGAACAAAACAGATATGGTTCCTGCCTCTGTGGTGCTGGCAGCCTAGTGAGGGAGGCAGATAAAAAAATAAACAAGAAAAACGTATAGTAGGATCACTGGTGATAAGTGTCATGGAGAACAAAGAGGTAGGGGGCTTGGGAGAGGTAGTTTTGGGTGAGTTATAAAAATTGAAATCGAGAGGTCAGGTAGGTCCTTGTTGAGAAGGTAGCACTTTAGCAGAGACTTGAGGGAGCTATACATGTGCTGGGGGAAGAGCCCTCCTTAGGCAAAAAGAACTCTCTGTGCCAAAGTCCTGAGAAATGATGATGCCTGCTGAGTTGGAGAAACGTAGAGGAAGCTCATGTGGCTGGGGCCATGATGGAGGGGGGAGAGTGGGAGGAGGTGGGGACAGGGAGGTGATGAGGGGCAGGTCACGCAGGGCCTGTGGGTCGAGGTGAGAACTCTGGCTTCCTCTCTGAGTGAGACAGGGGTGCCGGGGAGTTTCTGAGCATATTTCTGCTGTAACTGTCCTTCCTCCCCACCCCACTCCATCCTGTGGTGTGTGAGGCTGAGTAAAAATAAATAAAGCCACCCCACAAGCACAAGAGAGCTGGCTCATTGTCTTGAGAAAGGGGGTGACTGACCACAGTGTTACTGTGACTAATCTTCCCACAGGTGGCCACACGTCCCCTGCCCTCAGAGCCAGGGTGCTTATCCTATCCCTGTTTTTAACCCTTTCTGTGATATGAGGGGTGAAGCAGGTAAAGCTGCTCCATGAGGCAGATTCATGGAAGGTAAATGCACATGTTCTTCTTTTCTTCTTTATAAAACTGCCTTCCAAAAAACCCCATTTTGGACAAGTGTGGGAGGGAGGGCTGTCAGGTATGTGTGTATGATGCCAGAAAGTTGCAGGGCATGCCAAGGCTTGGGGGAGGTCAGAGGGGGCCCGTCTGTTGTGTTCCCTGAAGGAGCCCGAGTATCTGGGACAGGATCTGTCAAAGAGCAGGTGTGTGATAAATACTGTCGAATTGAATCTGAGGATTGACAAGGAAGTTGAGGCCACATCATGGCACAGAGAGAGACAAGGAAGGACAGTGTCACGTGGGTCATTCATTCAGTCACTGACAACTTTTCAGAGAAGATGAAACCAATCCTTGCCCTTTGGAGCCTGTGTCTTTGAGGAGAGGGACAGCCTTTGAGTGAACAAATAGATGGTCAAGATTATGTCAGATGCTGCTGAGGGCTGTGGGCTGAGGCATTTGGGGGTGGGGGAGGTCAGGGAAGGTCCCTCAGGGGAGGTGACATTTGAACCAAGATCTGGAAAACATGAGTGAGAGAAGCCAGTCACCAAAGGACACATGTTGTATGATTCCATTTATACAAAATATTCAAAATAGACAAATCCACAGAGACAGAAAGCAGGTTGGTGGCTGGTTGCCAGGGGCTGGGGGTAGTCAGGAGTGACTACTTAATGGACACAGGGATTCCTTTTGAGCAGATGAAAATGTTTTGGAACTAGAGAGAGGTGGTGGTTGCATAACCTTGTGAATGCACTAAATACCCCTGAACTGTTCACTTTAAAATGTTAATTTTCACCACCTAGAGCGGTGGGATAGGGAGGGTGGGAGGGAGATGCAAAAGGGAGGAGATATGGGGATATATGTATACGTATAGCTGATTCACTTTGTTATACAGCAGAAACTAACACACCGTAAAACAATTATACTCCAATAAAGATGTTGAAAAAAAAGAATAAAATGGAATAATCCTGACACACACACAAAATGTTAATTTTCATCTCAATTTTAAAAAATGCCATTGAGTCTGCCATGCACAGAGGAGAGATGGGCCCCTGAGAGATGGAAAAGAAGAGATTGACCAGGGAACTGGGCACAGAGTGCAGAGGGGATGTGGAAGGACACGGCCCCCTGTCGGGTCCAAGCCTGGACACACTACCCCTCAGGGAGATGGGGGAGGGGCTGATCTAGGGTGGCTTTGGCCTGAAGCAGCTTGAAGCAGGATTTCGGTCCCCCAGCCAGATATTGATGTCAGGCCGAGGCAGTGAGAGGGCTGAATCCTAACCACTAGACCACCAGGGACCAGTGGCCAGTGACAAGGCCCTGGCCCATCAGCTGTGTAGAAGTAAATTTCCACAAAGGGACAGAAAGTGGTGAAACAAGTAAAGTGTTTATTAGGAGGAAAAAGAGTATGTGTGGATAGACACATGTGCGGACTCAGAGAAAGAGTTGTGCCCTCATGGTAGTTTGAGTCACTCATATGGGGCATTTCTTCCGGGTCTCCTTTGGCCAGTCCTCTTGCTTTGCCTGGCTCTGAGTCCGAATTTGGTTTATCTCAGGATCCTCCCATGTGTGAGAGTGCATCTCTTAGCCAAGATGGGTTCTAGCGAAGAGGCCTATGGGTACATTGACATCAGTCCCTTTTTGACCTCCAAGGAGCCTTTCTGCACATGTACAGTCAGGAAGGTCTCCTTGACCTCAAGACTGAGAAATATGTGGTCTCTGTCTTTTCTCTGGGCAGGGCCCAGCCTCCTCTCTGGCTCCTGCTATTTTGGAGTATCTGTCCACAGGGGACAAACTCCAGCTGCTCAGTCTGTGGCCCATCTATCTCCTGCTTCAGGGGAACTCCACCAGGCCCCCACTTTGTGGTATGCCTGGGTGACTGGGGGTGAAACGCCTGGGTCTGCCTGAGTTGACTTGTGCACGCGCGTGCACACACACACACTCTGGCCTGGGTGTGCACGTGTGATGTGACAAATGCATGCACATGTGTGTGCTAGGGTCTCTGTAGGGACATGAAGCACACACTTGCACACATATACTAGAGCCTGGTGTGCAGGGAGCCCCTCGAGTCTCTGCATACCTGGCCCCCTAAGTCCTCTTGGGGGGGCTGAGGCTCAAAGAGGTGGGGGGATGGAGGAGAGCGGAGCCCTCTCCCATAAGGTGCGAGCTGGGCCCCCTCGCCACCCACTGTCTCCCACCCCCTCTCTGCCTGTAGCTCCGCAGGTTCTGGGGGCATCCCCAACTTCCCCTCCTCCCATCATACTGTAAATTCTGAGAAATCCTGTCTGCGGCTTGGCCTGGCCCCTCCCCTGCCCTCTAACAGGGCTGTCCTGGCCACTGTCTTCCTGTCTTGGGGCCTGGGTGTGAGGCTCGAAGTGAAGGAGGGTTCTGCACTGCTTCTGGGGCCTTCGCATCACCTCCCTGGGCCTCAGTTTCCCCTTCTGTAGAGTGGAGATAATAATAGTTCTAACCTCAGAGGGAGAAGAAGAGGAGATAACGCGCCCTGGGTGGTTAGTGCAGCAGCGTCTGGTAGGTAGGAAGGGCTGATACTTGCTAGCAGTTATTATTCTCCACTTCCCGCACCTTGCTCTCCCGCGGCTTCCACACCACTACCTTTGCTGTTCCCCTACCCAGCATGTCCTCACTCCTGTCCCCCTAGTCAAACCCAGAAATCATTCAAATTTCAGATCCTCAGGAAATAGGGGACAGCAGCGAGACCAGCTGGATCTGGGAAACAGGGAACCTGGGTTCGAATCCGGACTCTGCCAGGGGCACGCTAGATGGCCTCAGGTTCCCTTGTCGGGTTCTGATGCTCTGTGGTTCTAAGCCTTCCTGATGAATGATCTACGTGGGGACCGTGACCTTGTACCCCGCCCTGCCCCAAGCTTATCTGTCCTCTCCCGATGCTGAGCCATCTTCCTGGGCTCTTCTTGCCACAAACAATGAAACTTTCGGAGTATATCATGCTGGAGGCTTGGGGACCTTCAGAGACCTGCCTCTAATTCTCATGCTTCTGTCCGCTCGCCCCCCAAAATGCAGCTTAAATCCACACACTTCTCAGCTTGACCTACAGCTTGAGCATCTTCACAGTTTCCCTGGATCCACTTGGTTGCCCCGACGGCACCATGGTCCCTGTTCTATTGGCCCTAGGAAGAAGAAAATTCCAAAGTCCTTCCTGCAGCTGTCAATAAAAAACAAATCTGGACTTAGTAAGGAGAGCCTTTATTCAAAAGGATTATCGCAAGGGGAGAGGAAAGGGACTATGCCCCAGGGAGGACGCTCTAACTGTGAGGTCTGCAAGCCTCCCAAGAGTGAGGCAAGAGGGTTTTCTTTTCATAAAGTGGAACGAACAAGCCAGAGAGGACCAGGTGTGGGGGAGTGGATGAGAGGATGGCAGGATGAGATATCAGATCAGAGGATGGTTTACTTCGGGACCATCCTGTTCTCAGGAGGGGTTGTCTGCTGGCTTGTGTGAGGGAGGGGTCTAAATTTAGGGGCCCAAAGGAAGGAGAGAAGCTTAACCAAAGTTTTGTTAGCAAGCTTTTCTAATTGGTCAGTGGGGACATGCAGTTCAGCTAACAACTTATGAGGCAAAGAATGGGAATTTTGGAGGGTTTGCATTTGGCCTTGTCATAGGTACACAAGGAAATCTGTTCTGGGTTTATTCAGAGATAGAACCAATAGAATGGATCTATCTATCTATCTATCCATCCATCCATCTGCAGTTCTCTCTCTTTCTGTATCTGCCATATATATCAATATCTATGTATCTATGTATCTATGTATCTATCTACCTATCTATCATCTATACCTACATAGCTATAGATATGTAGGTTATATAATATAGATATCTATAGATCTTAGAGATACATAGAGATCTACCTATATCATAATATAGATATCTATTGAATATACATGTCTATACATTTATATATTTATACATTCTATATATCCATAATATCTATACATCAAATATCTATACTATATATAGATACCCATATTCATCTATTTAGATTATCTATCTAGATATCCATCTATCTATATTGATATCTATCTGTAGATCTGTCTATTGATCTAGATATATGTCTATAGCCTGGTATATATATTTATTATAAGGAGTTGGCTAATGTGATTATGGAGGCTAGCAAGTCCCAAGAGCTACAGGTTCAGGACTCTGGAAGAACTGATTGTTCAGTTCAAGTCCAAAGACCAGAAAATAGATGAGCCAGTCAGGACTGTCAGGCAGGTGGAATTCTCTCTTAGTAAGAGGACGGTCAGTTTTCTGTTCTAGTCAGCCTTCAACTGATTGGGCAAAGACCAGAAAACAGATGAGCCAGTCAGGACTGTCAGGCAGGTGGAATTCTCTCTTAGTAAGAGGACGGTCAGTTTTCTGTTCTAGTCAGCCTTCAACTGATTGGGCGAGGCCCACCCACATCAGGGAGGGCAATCTGCTTTACTCAGTCTACTGATTTAAATGTTAACTCATCTACAAACACCCTCACAGACACACCCAAAATAATGTTTGTCCAAATATCTGGGCTCCCTGTGGCCCAGTCAAGTTGAGATATAAAAGAGTAGGCAACTGTGAGACTCATCTAAGTCATATGAGAGGGTGGTTCCTTATAGTAAGCAGTTTTCTGGAACATGAAGGGTGAAGAGGGGGAATTCTTAATCTTCAACGTTTTCCAAGATCACAGAGCTTGGGTAAAATTTAATATTGTCGTGGCCCACAAGGGCCTGCATGGCCTGCCCTCACTCCCTCCCTCTTTCCCCCCACTCACTCCATTGTGTTCTCCAAACACACCAAGTGGGTCCTACTTCCAGGCCTTTACCCTTGCAGTTCCCTCAGCCTGGAATACTCTTCCCTCATCTTCTTGGGTCCTTCCTGTCTGATCACCCATCACATCACCCTGTTTTAATTTTCTTCAGGGCATATTGTTTTTATTGGAGTATAGTTGATTTACAATGTTGTGTTAGTTTCAGGTGTACAGAAAAGTGAATCAGTTATACATATACATATATCCACCTTTTTCCAGATTCTTTTCCCATATAGGTGATTACAGAATACTGAGTAGAGTTCCCTATGCTATACAGTAGGTCCTTATTAGTTATCTATTTAATATATAGTATTGTGTATTTTTACCATCTAAAATTCTTATTTCTTTTTGTGTTTATTATCTGTTCCTTCTACTGGGCAGAAAGCAATCAAACTGTCAAGTAAGTGTTGGTTGAGGACCTACTATGTGTCAGTTTCCAGACCTCCTGGAATTCACAGTTCACTGGGGGAGGCTGACCTGGGCTGAGTCACATGCACAGACATAATGTACAATCCTGATAAATGTTAAGTTGGACTGATGCCTGGTGCTGGTGGACCTGACCCACCTGGGCAGTCATAAAGGGCTTCCCAGAGCTGAGATTTGAAGCAGGGATATAGGCATTAACTAGGGAAAGACAGGAGAAAAGAAAGTGTTCCAGGTGGAGGGAACTGCTTGTGCAAAGGCTCTGAGGCAGGAGGGAAAGCGCTGAGTTCCAGGGAATGAAAGAAGCATTTGGGAATGGAATGCAGAATGCAATGGGGAGCCATGGGGGGTTAGCAGGGCTTTGGTCCAGGCTTCACTGGGGTTCTGGGAAAATTATTTAGCCCCAGGGCCATGGGGAGCCATGGAGGGATATTGAGCAGGAGAGAAGTGTGATCAGATTTGCTTCTTGCAAAAGAGATTCATGGGTTTCTAAGGGGGGGCAGTCAGAATGGAGGAGAAGGAAGGGATGCTGGGTGCCCATCGTGAGGAAGGGGGTGGCAACCCAGGTTGGGGGAGGCGTGGACTGGTGAGAAGGGGATGGAAGATAGTGAGGCCCTGGAGCTGACTTGCCCCCTGAGGGGTAATTGCCAACTAGGTGGGCTGGGCTTTTCCACCCATTGCTTGGTGGCTTGGTTAGCTGTGAGTGGGGTTCCTGGAAAATCCATTAGCCCCTGACCTTGAACCCTGTCACCTGGCCCAGTACCCCCTCCTCCACCTTTCTTCCCCACATCTGGAAGCCTCATCTGTCCATACAAAGTTTCAAGAGGCCCCAGGTGAAAGCTGGGGTAAGGGTGTGTGTGTATGTGTGTGTGTGATTGTGTGTGTGATTGTGTGAACAATCCTGCTAAAACCAGAATTCCCTGTCTGTGAGAGTTAAACTTCCCTGTTGGGTTTAACTTCACTGTGCTGGGGTGGGTTGGGGTGGGGTGTTGGCTGAGTCCTTCTTGCTCCTGGGGCAGTGACCTGGCTGGGGGATGCGACCAGCAGCTGCAGGTACCCAACTGGGGGTGTGGGTGGTGGTGTCGGTGATTTCCTGGAAGGAAGCAGGCCCTGCGGCCAAGGTCTAGAGGAGTCTGATCTTCGTGTGTCTCTTCCTGGGCCAGTCTCACGAAAACCATCTGAGGTCCTCACCACCTCCTAGAGTCTTTGTCCACGCAGCTGGGATTAGGGTGAGGCGAGTGAGGCATTCTCATGAGCAAATTTAAGGGGGCTCCCAACATCTCAGTAATCAAAGTGAATAAACTTTGAAATATATTTCTTATATAACATTGTGTAAATTTAAGGTGTACAACACGCTAATTTGACACATTTATATATTGTAACATGATTGTCACTGTAGTGATAGTTACAGCTCTGTCGCGGTCCATTATAATCATTTGTCTTTAGTGGTCGGAATAATTAAGTTCCAGTTTCAGAAAATCTGATGATGATAATACAATATTGTTATCTATATTCACTTTACTGTGCATTAGATCTCTAGGGCTTATAAAGGAAAGAATATTTCAGTGCAATGCTTTTAATCGAGATTATCTCCCATACCGTACAATTCACCCTTTGAAAGTGTACAATTCCGAGGTAGTTAGTACATTCACAGGGTTGTGTAACTATCACCCCTGTCTACTCCAGAACAGTTTCATCACCCCAGAAAGAAAGCCTATACCCACAGGCATCACTCTGTGCTCCCCCTACCCCCAGCTCCTTGCATCAATGCAATATGTAAAAAAAATAAAAATTAATGCAAAAAATTCCATGATAAACAAGTGGTCAAATTTTAAAAGGAAGCCAAGCTCTGATGCTGTACTTTTTGGCCGTGCAATATTCACCCCACCTTAATCTCCAATTGGTCTGTGATTTACCTGGTGGGATGACCCCACCTCCTCCAAAGACGTCCTCTGCTGGGTCCCCCAAAGGACAGGCAGTCTGGACTAAGGTCACTTGGTGGATTCTCTCTCTGGTCAAACTCTTGGAGGAGGGTCTCCAGACTCTTGGTGGCCAGTGGGCTGGCTGGACGACATGGAGTCTGTCTTTGGCACACTCTAGTTGAAACAGCAGCCTCATCACCATGTATTAAGCACTTGCTGTGTACTGAGTGTGTTAAGTCCATTTTATGCATTGCTCAAAATGGTTTGAAGGAATTATTTCTATGGAGGCATTTGTATTGTAAAACATTCAAACAATGCATTAATATACAGAGTAAATGCAAAAACTCCCCTGTCCCTCCTCACAGCCCCAAAGACAATGGCAGTTTGCCATGTATCCTTCCATACTTCCCAGAGCACCTGTGTGATCTGACTTAATCCTTATAAAGCCTCCCTGCAGTGAGCACTGATGTCACCCTCACTTTACAGGTCCGTTGAGTGAGACTCAGAGAGGTCTGATTACTTGTCCAAGGTTGTACAGCATGTGAAGAGATGATGCTAGAATCCTGGTCTCTATGACTCCAGTGTCAGGAGGAAGAGAGGAAGAGGGGTCTCTATGTAGGAGGATTCCTCTTAGCTCAGCCAAAGTCACAGCTTATTCATTAAGTCATTCAACAAACGTTTATTGGGCATGACTGTGCGCTGGGTACATGATACACATGGGACCTCTGCCCTCCCAAAACTCAAGGCCGAGGTGGAGACACCATCCAGTGACAAGGAATCAAACAAATCAGAGGATCACAGCTAGGGAGAGAGAAAGAAAACAAAGCTACCTGGGTGGACACCAGAGGAACCTAAAATAAATCTCCATATTAAAAAAAATATATTCAAAGGGACACACAGTTTTGAGGGCATTAGCCCCCTGTGGCCCCCTTCGCCTGGCAAAGCAATAAAGCTGTTCTTTTCTACTTCACCCCCCAAAAACATATTTACCTGTTTCAAAATTTTAATACAGTAAGTCCCCTACGTATGAAGGAACTTTCAAAGATGCAAAAGTGCGTTCTCATGTCCAATCACGTAAGTTAGTTCACGTGTCTGGCGTACATTGTCATGTGTGTTCATCCTCTACAAGTGGTTGTGCTTTTGTGTACTTTACTATACAGTACTGTATCTTTATTTCAAGCCCAGGATGTCTGGAAGCAAGCGTAAATGTAGTGGTGATGTAGCTGGTACTATTGTACTTTTCAAGGTACTATACTGTAAGATTAAAAATGTTTCCTTTATTTTTTGTTTGTTTGTTTTTTATGTATTATTTGTGTGAAAAGTATTATAAACCTTTTACAGTATGGTACTATATAGCCGATTGTGTTAGTTGGGTACTTAGGCTAACTTTGTTGGACTTACAACAAATCTGACTTACGGATGTGCTCTTGGAACGGAACTTGTCTGTATGTAGGGGACTTACTGTACTTCACAAGGGCAGGCAGTGAGCAATCTCCTCCCCACTTTGCAAAGGCTCCCTGTTCACCTCCCCAAGAGCATCAACCCTCAGTGGAGATGATATTGTCCCCAAAGGAGTGAAAATTGGTTTGGGGGTGTGTGCAAAACTATCTGTTTATGTATAAAGCACAGGTATATACAGACTATATATGTATAGATATAGTATAGATACATAGTACCTCTGTTGTGTTAAACTTTTGTGAGGGACAATTAAGAAAAACATGTCTAAAAATGATTGTTCCTTGAAGTGTAATAATGAAATAAAACTTGAGAAAATCTGGTCTAGCAGCAGCCACCACTCAGATTTCTTGTGAGATCATCTAGAGATATTCTAGGCATTTCCAAGCAAGTATCTACATATCCCTTTAATCCTTTTTTTTTTAACATAAATTGTAACATACCATTCTGGGCCTTCTTTTTGCTCACTTAAAATATATGTTGGCTTGCAGTCTATGTCAGTGAACAGAGCTTGCAGCAGTTCCCAGTTCCCATGGATGGTCACGTAACGTTGGCAACACATAATGTTTTTTCCTATGTTTTGCCACAATAAAGTGCTGCAGTGTACAGTGGATAACCACATTGATGTCATTTCACATACGAGCGAGTGTATCTGAAGGAGAAATTCCTGGAAGTGTGATAGCTGGCTTGGAAGGTGTGTGCATTTGTCATTTAGGTAGATATTCCCATTTGTTCTGCATAAGGGTTTGTACCAGTTTCCTTCTTCATCATCAGAATAAGAGAGTGCCAGTTTCCTCAGAGCCTCACCAACTATAACCAAGGAGTTATCAAACCTTTTGATCTCTGCCAATCTGATGGGTTAAACATGGTCTTGCAGTGTAGTTTTAATGTTCATTTCCCTTATGAGATTGAGAATCTTCTCTTGTGACTAAGAACCATTTGTGTTTCTTTCTCAGTGAGCTCAAAGTTCATATTCTTTGTTAACTTTTCCATGGACTGTTGTAATATTTTTCTTATTGATTGTTTCCAAGAGCTCTTTATATATTATGGACACTGTCCCTTTGTGTTATGAATTATAGTTTACTCCATTTGTCATTTGTCTTTCAAAAATTATTTATAATTTATTTAATTTATTTTTTGAATTGTCATTTGTCTTAACATTGTTCAGGGTGAGGAGATAAAGTAATTGAGTTATGCTTACCCTTCTCTTTGATACCCTAATTTAAATACTATGATGTAAAGTGAACAATATTTAAATACTATGCTATAAAGTCAATACATCTTATGTTACATGATATGGAGGTAAAAGAAGGAAGAAAACAAAAATATTTGGTTTATATATATATATATATATATATATATATATATATATACATACATATACATACATATGAATGTACTATACACACATATTCGTAACAAAACAAGAGAGAAATACTCATGACAGTTACAGTCCTCATTTCTGTAATTGGCCACATAGTTGTAGCTGGCATTATAACTACCTTCCGAACCACACTTGGTAAAATCTCTCTTAGTCTCCTGGGGTTACCATAACAAAATAGATTACAGACTAGGTGGCTTATACAACAGACATTTATTTTCTCACAATTCTGGAGGCTAGAAATTCAAGTTCAAGGTGTTGGCAGGGCTGGTTTCTTCTGAGGCCTCTCTCCTCGGCCTGTAGATGGCTGTCTTCTTGTTGTGTCCTCACATGGTCTTCCCTCTGTGTGTGTTGTCATAATTTCCCCTTTTTATAAGGACACTCGTCATATTAGATTAGGGCCCAATCTCCAGCATAGGAATTCTGGGGGGGGACACATGCAGCCCGTAACAGTATGTCTGAGGAACAGAAAGGCAACTCGTGTGTTGGGGGTGAAGGTGGTGGGAGGGAAAGTCAAGGAGAAGTCTGGAGAGGTTGGCAGAGGATTCAGAGCTACCATAAGAACTTGGGCTTTGTTTTCCACCAGAGGATTCTAAGTTATGCTTTGCAGAAATCCTCTGCAAGTGCCTTCCAGAGGGTGAGAGAGGTGACCAGGGCACCAGGGAGGAGGCTCCCACGATCCTCCAGGTGAGCAATGAAGAGGCCTGGGCTGGGGTGGGAAGGAAGTGAGTGCTTTTGAGGCCATAAGAAGGAAAGGACTTGTGGGTCAGTGTGTGGAACAGATATCAGGCAGTTGGAAGTTGATGGAAGAAGTGACCTGGTCAGACCTTCTGAGGAGGGTCTGGGAGGCTGAGACCCCATTTCTTGTTCACTGTGGTTTCCTGAGACCCCATTTCTTGTTCACTGTGGTTTCCTTAGATTTGAGCACGGTGCCGGGCATGTAGTGGGTGGCCAATGAATGTTTGTGGAATGGGTGCGTGAATGACTTAAAGCCAGAAATGGAAAAAGTTGAGGATGTTGGGTTTGGGAGAGAGTAGAGTCCAGGGGTGTGTGTGGGCCTGAGTGGGGGTCTCAGGGTCTCTGGTGCTCTCAGTGCTCTGGATGGGGGGTGGTAAACAGACTGCAGAGGTTTACCTAAGACTCCTGGGATGACTTGAGATTTTTTTTTAAATTAATTAATTTATTTATTTTTGGCTGTGTTGGGTCTTCGTTGTTGTGTGCAGGCTTTCTCTAGTTGTGGTGAGCGGGGGCTACTCTTCATTGCGGTGCGCGGGTTTCTCATTGCAGTGGCTTCTTTTGTTGCGGAACATGGGCTCTAGGTGAGCAGGCTCAGTAGTTGTGGCGCACGGGCTTAGTTGCTCCATGGCATATAGGATCTTCCTGGACCAGAGATCAAACCCATGTCCCCTGCATTGGCAGGCAGATTCTTAACCACTGTGTCCCCAGGAAAGTCCATGAGTTGAGATTTCTAACACAGACTTGAAGTAGTGAGCTCCCCATCCCTGGGAGTGTGCAAACGGTGGAGGCACATTTCCAGAGGGTTGTAGAGGAAACCTCTATCCCAGGGAAGGTTTGGAGCTGAGGGAAACTTAGTTTGGTCTAAATGAGTGTCCTTTGGGTTTCCCAGCAGCCCAAGGGTGGCAGGGGTTTCTGCATCCTCCTCAGTTCTTGTGGCTTCTGAGACTCAGCCTGTCCCACATCCTTCTCTGTGTCTGTGTGGCTGGCAGTGCCCTGACATCATGGCATCGTGGTTCTAAATTCGGCTCTGCCCTTAAGGCCTTGTGCTTGGAGGTGCTGCCCCCTGGTGGGAAGAATGAGCAGTTCCCCTCACCACTTCATAACCTCCTGGGAGTTCTTGCTGATTCTACCTGTTGAGGCTGCCTGCAGGAGGAAAGGCAAGGGAGGGGGTCCTTGCATGTTTGTGATATGGGGATCTGAGCCTGTCTGTGAGGCTGTCCTCTCAACTGAGGACCACCCACTGGCCTGTGAGGGGGCTGGAGCCACTGCCCAGGACACAGTGGTACAGGGTGGGTGGGGATGACCAGGGCCTTCACTCCCTCCTGTTGCCTGATGGCAGATGCGGGAGATAAGTAGGGTGGGCTCACACGCTCCATGAATATAGGAGTTTCCACTCTGGAAAATTCCTGCATAAGAACTAGTGCTGGCTGGTGAGTCAGAGAGAAAAACACATCAAGTGAGCAAATAAAAACCAAAAACAAAGAGACACACAGAAAGACTCAGGGAGAGACAAAGACAGCCTGTGAGTGAAGCTCAATAAGCATTGACTGTTTGAATGAATGAATGATCCCTTGGACCCAGCATGAACGTGGATAAGTTCTGGCAGCTCAGGCTTATTTTGTTGCTACATTGGGAGGATGTGTCCAGGCTGCTGGCCAGGGGTCCTGACATTAATTGGGCTGGGCTAGACAGCATAAAGGCAAAGGGTCCTGCCTCCAGCAGGGGCCTCAGTGGCTGAGGATAAGGGCAGAGCAGGGAGAGGGGACTGAGGGTACCCTGTGGGGAGAATGTCCAGCCCCTCCACCCTGCAGGTGGGGTAGTAGAGGCCTCATAGGACATTCTCAGGGCAGGTCCCAGAGAAAGCCCCTGGGGTGGCATAGTAGGAATACGCCGAGAGAGGTCTGGGGAGATGGGGTGAACTTGGAATGAAACACTAGTGGAATGGAAGGTGGTGGGGATGGACAGCCCAGGATGACTGGCCCTGGAGACTTGTGTGGGGTTGGCAGGAGGGAGCCAGTGTCTAGGAGGACCCCCAACCTGGGGTATCTGCCTCAGGGTCACATTGCCCTGGGCAGTCCTTGTAAATGTCACTGGCTCTTGGTGTCTCAGCTAATGGGACGGATGGGACCTTGTGGCTGGTCCTGGGGGTGAGTTCCGGGAGCCTGAGAACACCAGGATAGGGTGTCCTGGGGTTCACCAGAGGGCAACCCTGGGAAAATGTCTTTGGGGAGGGAGTTGGGGGATTCAGAACACAGGTGCATTACTGGGGTCATCACATGATGATCCTGGGGTCCCTAGCCTTCCTGGGAGGATATTCCAGGAGCTGAGGAATGGGGTCAGGAGATGCACTGAGAAACCACGTGGGAGTATTTCTGGGGGAGTTACAGAGCGGGGAGGGGGGTGGGCTGAGAGCAGAGGGGGCCATCCTGGGGGTTTTGGGGGTCTCAGAACTTGGCGTTCTTTGGGGGTAAAGATGGGGGATGGGTTGTGGGAGCATCTGGATGGAAGGAGTTTGGGGAAACAAATCATGTGGGGAGGTCAGAGCTTTGGAGGAGGGTGGAACTTGGGGGATGGACTTTGAACACTGGGGGATCCTTTAGTGTGCTGTTGTAGGGGAGACCCTTGAGGGTCAGAATTTGGATCTTTGTGGTGGTGTGGGGATGCAGCACTTGTGGGGGGACGTTCAGAACATCAGAGTGTCAGAGAACTTTGGATAATCAGACCCGGGAAACCAAAGAGTGGGTGGATTTGGGGTGCTGAGAACGAGGGATAGCTTTGGAGTGGGCTTGGGAAGGAGATCCCAACCTGAGTGTGGTGGGAGATTGGGATTGTGGGAGATGGGTTTGACAGGGTTAGCACATGGTGGTGTGTGTGTGTGTGTAGAGGGGTTGATCGTGGGGGACGGAGGGTCAGGGAGTCAGAACTGGGGTGTCTCAGGGGATGGCTCCTGGGAGGTGAGTCAAGGCAGGGCAGAACCAGGGATGTCTTGGGAGGTAGCCCACCAGGGCGGGTGGGTCTGTGGGGTCAGAGCCAGGCGCATCTGGGTGGGTCCAGCAGTGGACTGGGCCCGGCCTTGGGGGAAGGCAGGACGGAGCCGGCTGGGTAGCAGAAACTTTACTGCCCATAACACGTCCCAACCCCGCACCGTCCACACCCACCCCTGGCCGTGTCAGCAACACTTGCGGTACACGATGTGGGGCCCCTGCTCTTCGTACTGCTCCCGCAGGACCCAGCAGAGCTTGAAGGCACGCAGTGAGGCGAGGATGGAGCCGCCAATCCACACGGAGAAATTCCTGGTGGGCTGGGCCGCCACTACCACGTGGGCCTCTGGGGGCAGACCGCGCAGCAGCTCAGCGCGGAAGCGACCCTCAAACCCGGTGAAGAGTGAAGAGCCCCCGCAGAGCAGCACGTTCTGGGCCACATCGGTCCGCACCTCCAGCGGCACCTTGTGAAGACTGTGTTTCGCCATGGTGGGGACGCCCACGGGCGACAGCCCTGGGATCTCGGGGGTGCTGAACAGCAGCTCAGGGCACCGGAACAGCTCTTTGCCCAGAGTGACCATCCGCCCGTCAGGCAGCTTCAAGGTCCGGCGGCATTCCCCCTCGGGCCGGGCCTGTGCCTTCAGGAAGTCGGAGGCCACATAGCAGTAGCGGCGCTTGATGTTCTCCACCGTGTCCAGGTCCTCCTGCCCCAGGGGCGAGACGGAGCCGAGCAGCATCTCCGCCAGGAAAGCGGTCAGGTGGGTGCCCGCCAGGTCCAGGCGCTCTGTGGCGTGAGGCAGGTTGTAGCCCTGGAAGACGGGCACCGTGTAGGTGACCCCGTGGCCCGTGTCCACCACCAGCCCGCTGACCCGCCCGTGCGCGTAGGCGGACAGCACTGACTGGGAAGCCACATACATGGCGGGGGAGCTCAGCGACTCGAAACCCACCTCCACCAGCTTCTCGCGTTGGTGGTGGGGCTGAAGGGCGGATCGGAGAACAGCAGCGGGTTGTCCCGGGGGTCCACGCGGAGGTCGTGTTCCAGCATGTGGCGCCAGATCAGCTCGGCTGCGTCCCAGTCCACCACGATGCCATTCCGCACGGGCTGCGTCAGCATCAGCTCAGGGCGAATGCGGGCTGCTTCGCCCATGAACGCCTCCAGCACCGGTGTCCTGCTGGTGGTCGGCTTCTTGGGCTGGCAGCCGACGACGGTGGCCATGGTGTAGGTGGGCCGGGCCTGCCCCGCGAAGCCCACCTTACAGGTGCCTGTGCCCATGTCGATGACCACCGCCCAGGTCTTTGGGGGCAACCTGTCGCCCACTATGCTGGGGGATTCCTGCGGCATGGTATTGTTTGCCAGGATTGAGCAAGGGTTCAGGCTAGGCTTGGGGGCCTCTGAGGAGGTCTGGGGCCCCGGGGGGTTGCCTCGATTTGGATCCATGGCTGTAAGTGGTCGCGTGGGTTGCTTGGCAAGGCAGACCACTTTCCTCTGGGGTGACGGGGGTGGGGAGAGAAAAGGCTGAGGCCAGGCGTGGGGCAAGCACAGGCGGAGAGACGGAGAGGGGGCGGGACTGCTGGTCTATGACATCATTTTGCCGCTCACAATGCAGGAGTGGGGTGGTGGGGTGTAAAGGTGGGCCCTTCCTTGCTCCAGAAAGCTCCCAGAGTATTTAATCTGGGTTCCCCTCCGCCCTCCTCCCACACCCAGTGCCAAATCTGGAGAAGGAGCAGGATAGAAGACTCCCAAAGAAGGACCTCTGACCCAGTTCCCTGATCCAGAACCCAGCAAGACCCAGGAATCCTTCTCTTGGTGCCTTGTCTTGAAGTTATTTATAGTGTGGTATCTGAGAGCTGGTCACAGGCCTCCTTAGAATATTAAAATATGAATCCTTCAAATATTAATTAGAAAGTAGTTGGCTTTAGAGTGGCTTTCTGGTTTCCCAGAGGAAACAGAAGCCAGCTCGGGGTGGGGGGCAAGGAGAGGCACAGACACCCCTCTACTAGATTCTTTGACACAGTGGTGTCCTGCTTCCCAGAACAGCCTTCTCATTCCATTCCTGCAGGGCAGGAATTTGCTCTTCAAATATCAGCAGGACACCACTGCCTCCTGTAAGTCTTCCTTGATTTCTCCTCCCTCTCTCTACTACCTGGTGGTGGTAGGAGGTGTCTGCCTTCACTCCAGGGACTTTATCTGCTTCCTCCTGGTGGAAGGGGGTGTCCATGGGATACAAAAGGGGGATTTCAGGGTAGATAAAAGGGGGATGCATTTGAGAGAAAGACACTGTTTCGACAAAGGACAGCAGGCTCCACAATGGATCAGGAGTTGCTTCAAAAACTGTTTTTGTGGTGATAGGTATGACCTGTTAGTTAAAACAAATAAACAAATAAAAATCTGTGTGTGTGTGTTTGTGTGGAGTGCTAGAAATTACTGAGACTAGTGCTGAATGAGTCACAGGGATATCAAAGTGAGAGAGGCTTTACTTCCTAGTTGTGTTGAGATTTATATCCTGACCAAAGAGTGATGTTGAGTTTTTATTAAATTAATTATTTTTTGTGTGATCTAATACATGTTTTTGGAAAAGTTCATTTACTCAGCTATTTATTGGGTGTCCAGGCAGTCCCCCTGCTTCCAGGTTTATTGAGATGTAATTGACATATAACACTGTGTAAGTTTAAGGTGTACAGTGTGATGATTTGATACACTTATATATTGCAAAATGAATACCGCTGTAGCATTAGTTAACACCTCCATTACCTCACATAATAACCATTTCTTTTTTTGTGGTGAGAACATTGAAGATCTACTCTCTTAGCAACTTTTAAGTATATAATATAGTATTGTTAACTGTAATCACCATGTTTTACATTAGATCTGCAGAAATTATTCATCTTCTAACTTGAAGTTTGTACCTTTTGACCAACATCTTCCCATTCCTCCCACTCTCCAACCCCTGGTTACCACCATTATACTCTCTGTTTCTATGGCTTCAGCTTTTCTAGATTCCACATTTAAGTGAGATCATACAGTATTTGTCTGTCTCTGACTTATTTCACTGAGCGTAATGCCCTCAAAGTCCATCTATGTTGTCACAAATGGCGTTATTTCCTTCTTTTTTCATGGCTGAATAATATTCATCTATCAATCTCTCTGTATATCTACGTACCACATCTTCTTTATCCATTCATCTGTTGATGAACACTTAGGTTTGTTTCCATACCTTGGCTATTGTGAATAATGCTGCAATGAATATGGGGGTGCAGATATCTCTTCTAAATCCTGTTTCTTTTTATTGAGGTATAGTTGATTTATAATACTATATTAGTTTCAGGTGTACAACACAGTGATTCAAAATTTTTATAGATTATACTCCATTTATAGTTATTATAAAATATTGGCTATATTCCCTGTGCTGCACAAAATATCCTTGTAGCTTACCTATTTTATACATAGCAGTTTGTACCTCTTAATCCTCTGCGCCTATCTTGTGCCTCTGCACTTTCCTTTCCCCACTGGTAACCACCAGTTTGTTCTCTATGTCTGTGAGTCTGTTTCTTTTTTGTTATATTCACTAGCTAGTTTTATTTTTAAGATTCCACATATAAGTGATATCATACAGTATGTGTCTTTGTCTGACTTATTTCACTAAGTATAATACCCTCCAGGTCCATCTACTTTGTTGTAAATGGCACAATTTCATTCTTTTTTATGGCTTAGTGAGATTCCATTATATATATATATATATATATATGCATGCCATGTCTTCTTTACCCATTCGTCTGTTGATGGAAGCTTAGGTTGCTTCCATACTTTGGCAATTGTAAATAATGCTGCTATGAACATTGGGGTGCATGTATCTTTTCAAATTATTGTTTTTGTTTTCTTTGGATATATACTCAGCAGTGGGATTACTGGATCGTATGGTAGTTAGTTCTATTTTTAATTTTTTGAGGAACCTCCATACTGTCTTCCATAGAGGCTACACAAATTTACATTCCCACCAACAGAACAAGGATTCTTTTTCCTCCGCATCCTCAATGCTTGTTACCTCTTTTTTTAAAATTAATTAATTAATTTGTGGCTGCGTTGGGTCTTCGTTGCTGCATGCGGGCTTTCTCTAGTTGCGGCTAGCGGGGGCTATTCTTTGTTGCGGTGTGTGGGCATCTCATTGCCGTGGCTTCTCTTGTTGCGGAACATGGACTCTAGGCTCATGGGCTTCAGTAGTTGTGGCACGTGGTCTCAGTAGTTGTGGCGCACGGGCTTAGTTGCTCCGTGGCATGTGGGATCTTCCTGGACCAGGGCTCAAACCCATGTCCCCTGCATTGGCAGGTGGATTCTTAACCACTGAGCCACCAGGGAAGTCCCTGTTTTCTCTTTTTGATGCTAGTCATTCTAACAGGTATGAGGTGATGTCTCGTGGCTTTGATTTGCATTTCTCTGATAATTAGTAATGTTGAGCACATTTTCATATACCTGTTTGCCACTTGTATATCTTTTTTGGGAAAATGTCTATTCAATTCCTCTGCTCCCATTTTTAAATTGGATTGTTTGTTTTTTGTTATTAAGTTGTATGAGTTCTTTATTTTGGATCCAGCCAGTTTTTGGACTGTTCACAACAACCAGAAATATACTAAAGGACAGCACCTTATTTATCATTTTCAAACTTGGTTTTCAGTTTCACGTTTTAAATCTAAAAAGGCAGAAAAACACAGCCTGAGGTGAAATCACCCCTAATTTCATCTCTTAAAACTTATATAAAGAAAAAAGTTAAGGATTCTGCCTCTGATCTTTCAATGCCTCTGCTCAGAGGTGCCCCAAGTAACATATTGGTGCACAGCCTTTGTTTTCAAGTGTTTTTAAACTAAAGGATAAAAATAGGCATTTTGGCTGGAAGAGTTTTCCCCCCTCATGTTTTTTATAAAAAGAGCCATAGTACTATGGAATCACTTTTTTTTCTTTATCCTTCAGAGGGTTTATTGAAATCACACTTTAAAAAATATTTTAAAGAAAAGTTTAACCCAGCAATCCCACTACTGGGCATATACCCTGAGAAAACCATAATTCAAAAAGAGTCATGTACCACAATGTTCATTGCAGCTCTATTCACAATAGCCAGGACATGGAAGCAGCCTAAGTGTCCATCGACAGATGAATTGATAAAAAAGATGTGGCACATGTATACAGTGGAATATTACTCATCCATATAAAGAAATGAAATTGAGTTATTTGTAGCATGGTGGATGGACCTAGAGTCTGTCATACAGAGTGAAGTAAGTCAGAAAGAGAAAAACAAATACCGTATGCTAACATATATATGGAATCTAAAAACAAAAAAAGGTTCCGAAGAACCTAGGGCCAGGACAGGAATAAAGACGCAGACGTAGAGAATGGACTTGAGGATACGGGGAGGGGGAAGGGTAAGCTGTGACAAAGCGAGAGAGTGGCATGGACATATATACACTACCAAATGTAAAATAGATAGCTAGTGGGAAGCAGCTGCATAGCACAGGGAGATCAGCTTTGCGCTTTGTGACCACCTAGAGAGGTGGGATAGGGAGGGTGGGAGGGAGACGCAAGAGGGAGGGGATATGGGGATATATGTAAACATATAGCTGATTCACTTTGTTATACAGCAGAAACTAACACACTATTGTAAAGCAATTATACTCCAATAAAGATGTTAAAAAATAGAAAAGTTTAATAGTGGTAAAATAAACATAACATAAAATTTACCACCTTAGGGACTTCCCTGGTGGCGCAGTGGTTAAGAATCTGCCTGCCAATGCAGGGAACAGGGTTTCAAGCCCTGGTCTGGAAAGATCCCACGTGCTGCGGAGCAACTAAGCCCGTGCACCACAACTACTGAGCCTGGGCTCTAGAGCCTGTGAGCCACAACTACTGAGCCCACGTGCCACAACTACTGAAGCCCGTGTGCCTAGAGCCCATGCTCTGCAACAAGAGAAGCCACCGCAATGAGAAGCCCACGCATCACAACGAAGGGTAGTCCCCACTCACTGCAACTAGAGAAAGCCCGTGCACAGCAATGAAGACCCAATGCAGCCAAAAAATAAAATAAATTTAAGAAAAATTCACCACTTTAGCCATTTTTTAGTGTACAATTCAGTAGTGTTAAGTACATTCACATCCTTATGCATCCGATCTCCTAAATTCTTTTCTGTCTTGCAAAAGTCAAACTCTAAACCCATTAAACAACCACTTCCCCTTCCCCCTCCCTCTAGCCCCTGGCACCCACCCTTCTACTTTTTGTCTGTATGAATGTGACTCTTCTGGGGACTTTATATGAGTGGAATCATACAGTATTTGTCATTTTGTGTCTGATTTATTTCACTTAGCATGTTTTCAAGGTTCATCCACGTTGTAGTGTGTGTCAGAATTTCCTTCCTTTTAAAGGCTGATTAATATTTCGTTATATGTATATACTTCGTTTTGTTTTTCCATTCATCCATCCATGGACACTTGGGTTGCTTCCACCTCTTGGATAACGTGCATAATGCTGCTATGAAAGTGGGTTATGAGTCTGTAATACCAAATAGCGGCTCCCTGTGCACCGATGCCGAATAAAAATACGGAGACAGAGATTTGGAAGATAAGAAATAAAGAGGCTTTTTATTTTCTTTGCCAGGCAAAGGGAAGACACAGTAGGCTAGCGCCTCAAGAACTGTGTCCCCTTGTCCTGGGGAATTACAGGGCATCTTTTTTTTTTTTTGCGGTACGCGGGCCTCTCACTGTTGTGGCCTCTCCCGTTGCGGAGCACAGGCTCCAGACGCGCAGGCTCAGCGGCCATGGCTCACGGGCCCAGCCGCTCCGCGGCATGTGGGATCTTCCCGGACCAAGGCACGAACCTGTGTCCCCTGCATCGGCAGGCGGACTCTCAACCACTGTGCCACCAGGGAAGCCCTACAGGGGATCTTATAGGTGGAACTCACAGTCCAGGGTAAGTGATAAGGATAAAAGTGGTGAAGGTCTTGCATTCTTCTTATTCTTGCAATATTTTAAAACAGTCACTGCTGGTGTCAGGGGGCCTGGTAATGGGGTTCAGCAGCCTGGTAGTTGGGTCCGTTCATCTCTGGGTTATCGGTCTGTGACCTCCTTTCTGAAATGCAAACAGCTACAAGGGGTGATTTGCACCAGAGATTATAGGGAGAGTAAAGAGTATACCAGGTGTAGGATGTAAATTACCTAAATTACACAGGATTATGGGTGACAGGTTAGCTTTGTGAAGGACAAATCTAACTATAGACACTACAGATTAGTAACAGTTAAAATAAAACTAGGAGCGATTAACTCTTTCAGGCCAGGTTATGTTTCCTCTTTAGCCTGTTCACTGTTCCCTTTATTTTCCTTGTTCTCAGGAGAGGGAAAACTTCATTTCTATTTTTTTGCTGCAATTTTCGAGACACCATCATACTGTTTTCCATAGTGGCTGTTACCAAACTAAACTTGGGTCCACTTACCCGCAACCACCACTCAACTAATGTTTTATCGAAGACTTCAATCACCTACCCTCTCTGATTTTCTAAAAAATAATTCTTCCAGGATAGAATTCTCCTAAACTAATGTTGCCTTGTTTGGCAGTAATGTCTCCTCCTGAATTCCGATTGCCTCAGATTGGGTCACTGGGAAGAGTCACTGAGATAGACAGTTGGGTGTAGAAAGTTTATTAGGAATAATCCCAAGGTGCACCTGTGTGGATGTGAGAAAGCTGGATTGGGCAGAAGGAGAGGATAAATTCAATATAGTTATAACTGAGTCTCAGCAGATCCTTCAGTGTGGTTCCAGACTGAGACCACATATCCAGGCCTTTGTATCCCCATATCTGCCTGTCATTGGTCTCTAGCTGTCCCCTGAGATAGGTGTAATCTGGAATGGGGCAGTTCCCCTGGCTGTGGATATTTCTTAAGAAGCACACAGCTGTCAGGTGTCAGAAGTCAATATTCCCAGCAGCTGGGGAATGGAAACAATGGCCCTAGGCAGGAATCTGGATTGCGGCTCACAGCATCCCCTGCACTACCCCTTTCCCTCTTCCTCCTCCTGTCACAGTTCATCATCTCACAACCCGAGGATTTCCCTGGGCTATATTTTAAACTTTCATGGGATATGTAACCCTAGCTTCTACATTTCCTTTTGATCAGATGAAGGAAAATGGTATTGGTGAAAATCCAAACTTTTCTCCTCAGAATTAAAAACCCACTCACCTGTGGGCTTCTGTAGAGCCCCAGAACTGTTCCAATATCAGCTGAAAATGCCAACGTGGTTCCTGTAACAATGGCCACAGATTGTCTCTGTCTCTGGCAGTTGTAGTTAGGGAGAGTCTCTTAGGTTGCTTCCATGTCCTGGCTATTGTAAATAGAGCTGCAATGAACATTTTGGTACATGACTCTTTTTGAATTATGGTTTTCTCTGGGTATATGCCCAGTAGTGGGATTGCTGGGTCATATGGTAGTTCTATTTTTAGTTTTTTAAGGAACCTCCATACTGTTCTCCATAGTGGCTGTATCAATTTACATTCCCACCAACAGTGCAAGAGTGTTCCCTTTTCTCCACACCCTCTCCAGCATTTATTGTTTCTAGATTTTTTGATGATGGCCATTCTGACTGGTGTGAGATGATATCTCATTGTAGTTTTGATTTGCATTTCTCTAATGATTAATGATGTTGAGCATTCTTTCATGTGTTTGTTGGCAGTCTGTATATCTTCTGTGGAGAAATGTCTATTTAGGTCTTCTGCCCATTTTTGGATTGGGTTGTTTGTTTTTTTGTTATTGAGCTGCATATAAATCTTGGAGATTAATCCTTTGTCAATTGCTTCATTTGCAAATATTTTCTCCCATTCTGAGGGTTGTCTTTTGGTCTTGTTTATGGTTTCCTTTGCTGTGCAAAAGCTTTCAAGTTTCATTAGGTCCCATTTGTTTATTTTTGTTTTTATTTCCATTTCTCTAGGAGGTGGGTCCAAAAGGATCTTGCTGTGATTTATGTCATAGAGTGCTCTGCCTATGTTTTCCTCTAAGAGTTTGATAGTGTCTGGCCTTACATTTAGGTCTTTAATCCATTTTGAGTTTATTTTTGTGTATGGTGTTAGGGAGTGTTCTAATTTCATATAGTTTTCTGAGTACAGGTCTTTTGCCTCTTTAGGTAGGTTAATTCCTAGGTATTTTATTCTTTTTGTTGCAATGGTAGATGGGATTATTTCCTTAATTTCTCTTTCTGATCTTTCATTGTTAGTTTATAGGAATGAAAGAGATTTCTGTGTATTAATCTTGTATCCTGAAACTTTACCAAATACATTGATTAGTTTTGGTAGTTTTCTGGTGGCATCTTTAGGATTTTTCTATGTATAGTATTACATCATCTGCCAACAGTGACAATTTGATTTCTTTTTTTCCAATTTGAATTCTTTTATTTCATTTTCTTCTCTGACATGGCTAGGACTTCCAAAACTATGTTGAATAATAGTGGCAAGAGTGGACATCCTTGTCTTATTTTTGATCTTTGAGGAAATGCTTTCAGTTTTTCACCATTGAGAATAATGTTGGCTGTGGATTTGTCATTTATGGCTTTTATTATGTTGAGGTAGGTTCCCTGTATGCCCTCTTTCTGGAGAGTTTTTGTTATCATAAATGGGTGTTGAATTTTGTCAAAAGCTCTTTTCTGCATCTACTGAGATGATCATATGGTTTTTATTCTTCAACTTGTTAATATGGTGTATCACATTGATTGATTTGCATATATTGAAGAATCTTTGCATCCCTGGGATAAATCCCACTTGTTCATGGTGTATGATCTTTTTAATGTGTTGTTGGATTCAATTAGATAGTATTTTGTTGAGGATTTTTGTGTCTGCATTCATCAGTGATATTGGTCTATAATTTTCTTTTTCAGTGATATCTTTGTCTGGTTTTGGTATCAGGGTGATGGTGGCCTTGTAGAATCAGTTTGGGAGTGTTCCTTCCTCTGCAAATTTTTGGAAGACTTCCAGAAGGATAGGTACTGACTCTTCTCTAAAAGTTTGATAGAATTCACCTGTGAAACCATCTGGCCCTGGATTATTGTTTGCTGGAAGATTTTTTTTTCTCTCTCTTTTTTTAAATTAGTTTCTGCTTTATAACAAAGTGAATCAGTCATACATATACATCTGTTCCCACATCCCTTCCCTCTTGCATCTCCCTCCCTTCCACTCTCCCTATCCCACCCCTCCAGGCGGTCACAGAGCACCGAGCTGATCTCCCTGTGCTATGCGGCTGCTTCCCACTATCTATCTACCTTACGTTTGGTAGTGTATATATGTCCATGCCTCTCTCTCTCTTTGTCACAGCTTACCTTTCCCCCTCCCCATATCCTCAAGTCCATTCTCAAGTAGGTCTGTGTCTTTATTCCTGTTTTACCCATAGGTTCTTCATGACATTTTTTTCTTAAATTCCATATATACGTGTTAGCATACGGTATTTGTCTTTCTCTTTCTGACTTACTTCACTCTGTATGACAGACTCTAGGTCTATCCACCTCATTACAAATATCTCAGTTTCGTTTCTTTTTATGGCTGAGTAATATTCCATTGTATATATGTGCCACATCTTCTTTATCCATTCATCCGATGATGGACACTTAGGTTGTTTCCGTCTCCGGGCTATTGTGAATAGAGCTGCAATGAACATTTTGGAGAGGGTGTGGAGAAAAGGAAACACTCTTGCACTGCTGGTGGGAATGTGAATTGGTACAGCCACTATGGAGAACAGTATGGAGGTTCCTTAAAAAACTAAAAATAGAACTACCATATGACCCAGCAATCCCACTACTAGGCATATACCCTGAGAAAACCATAATTCAAAAAGAGACATGTACTAAAATGTTCATTGCTGGAAGATTTTAAATCACAGTTTCAATTTCATTACTTGTGATTGGTCTGTTCATATTTTCTGTTTCTTCCTGATTCAGTCTTGGAAGGTCATACATTTCTAAGAATTTGTCCATTTCTTCTACGGTGTTCATTTTTGGGGCATATAGTTGCTGGTAGTATTCTCTTATGATCCTTTGTAGTTCTGTGGTGTCAGTTATAACTTATCCTTTTTCATCTCTAATTTAATTGACTTGAGCCCTCTCCCTTTTTATCTCGATGAGTTTGGCTAAAGGTTTATCAATTTTGTTTATCTTCTCAGAGAACCAGTTTTTAGTTTCATTGATCTTTGCTATTGTTTTCTTTGTTTCTATTTCATTTATTTCTGCTCCCATATTTATGCTTTCTTTCCTTCTACTAACTTTGGGTTTTGTTTGTTCTTTTTTCTGTAGTTGCTTTAGGTGTAAGGTTAGGTTGTTTGAGATTTTTCTTGTTTCTTGAGGTGGGATTGTATTGCTGTAAAATTCCCTCTTAGTACTGCTTTTGCTGCATCCCATAGGTTTTGGATCATCCTGTTTTTGTTGACATTTGTTTCTAGGTATTTTTTGATTTCCTCTTTGATTTCTTCAGTGATCTCTTGGTTATTTAGTAGTATATTGTTGAGCCTCCATGTATTTGTGTTTTTTACATTTTTTTCTGTTATTTATTTCTAATCACATAGCGTTGCAGTCGGAAAAGATGCTTCATACGATTTCAATTTTCTTAAATTAACTGAGGCTTGATTTGTGACCCAAGATGTGATCTATGCTGGAGAATATTCCATGTGCACTTGAGAAGAAAGTGTTTTCTGCTACTTTTGGATGGAATGTCCTGTAAATATCAATTAAGTCTATTTGGTCTAATGTGTCATGTAAGGCTTGTGTTTCCTTATTAATTTTCTGTCTGGATGATGTGTCCTTTGGTGTAAGTGGAGTGTTAAAGTCCCCCACTATTTTTGTGTTACTATCGATTTCTCCTTTTATGGCTGTTAGCTTTTGCATTATGTACTGAGGTGCTCCTATGTTGGGTGCATAACTATTTATATTTGTTATATCTTTTTCTTGGATTGATCCCTTCATCATTATGTAGTGTCCTTCCTTGTCCTTGTATTAGTCTTTATTGTAAAGTCTATTTTGTCTGATATGAAAATTGCTGCTCCAGCTTTCTTTTGATATCCATTTGCATGGAATATATTTTTCCATCCTCTCACTTTCAGTCTGTATGTGTCCCTAGGTCTGAAATGGGTCTCTTGTAGACAGCATATATATGGGTCTTGTTTTTGTATCCATTCAACCAGTCTGTGTCTTTTGGTTAGAGCATTTAAGCCATTTAAATTTAAGGTAATTATTGATATGTATGTTCCTATTACCATTTTCTTAATTGTTTTGGCTTTGTTTTTGTGGGTCTTTTTCTTCTTTTGTGTTTCCCACCTGAGAATTTCCTTTAGCATTTGTCATAAAGCTGGTTTGGTGGTGCTGAATTCTCTTTGCTATTATTTCTTGTCTGTAAAGCTTTTGATTTCTCCATCTAATCTGAAGAGCTCCTTGCTGGGTAATCTTGGTTGTAGGTTTTTTCCTTTCATCACTTTAAATATAGCGGCTATTCCAAGATTAGAGTTCATTTGTGTATCCCATGTATACTGGGAAGGCTTAGGTTTGCCCCCAAACTCCCAGACATCCAAAATGTTGTTGGGTAAACCACCGCATTTGGTAACTTCTTGATATCTTAAATTTGTATCTCCTGCTGATATAACTGTAGCTGACTTTGGAGCCTCTTGTATTTTCTTTTCAACTGATTTATTCATTCCTTACCATGCCCTCTGGTGCTCTCCAAATGAGAAGTCATAAGCAATTTTCAGTTCTTGACACACTCCCATGCACACACAAATAGTTTCTCATCATTTTTGTATTTGGAAAAGGAATAATCTCTTGGCTTAAATTTCAGTCTCTATTTCTTCAACATTTTAGCTGTGAAATATACTTCTTCATGACCTGTACTAATCTTATAACCACTTGCTTTCTTCTTTAGGTAGGTGTAACATGGGGGAAATAATTTCCTGTAGAAATATCCCATCTGGGTTGTGCAAAGCTCAATAGGAACACACCCCTTGAACCCTCTCTAGCAGATTGTTTACATCCAATCCATCAATATTCCAGGTAATGAAAGAGAACAGGCTGCCATCTTCTTGTGAGGCATTTTCAGATATGCTGGTTTTAGAGCTAATGGAATCACTTGTTTCTTCCTTGGCTAGGTCAACGCAGTACTCAGGCTCAGAGGGGGCTCTCCTCCACAGCTGGCTGGACGTAGGGGTTCAGTGCTCTTTCCATCTCCCAGTTGTTCTCAGCCAGGTAGCACTGATCCAGGGTGGTTCACAACTCAGGAGAGAGGCAAACTCCACATACAGTGGTCTCCCCTTCTTCACTTCAGTGTCTCCCTCTTTCCGCTCCACCTCCGGTCCACCCTCCAGGCTGCTTTTCCACTCCATGGGCTCCCCACTTGGCCCTCGCCCCCTGACCCAGGCCAGGGGGTAGGTGCCCCCCAAACTTTTATAGATACACGAATTTGTTTCTGGAGCACTTTTTTCCCCCCAAATAACAAACTTGAAAGAGGTTTGATACATTCCTTCAGATCTTTCCCCATGGTTCTTTTTTTTCCCCAGAAATGTTCTTCGTTTTCCTTTCAAACATTCTCTTACCTGTGAATTTGAGAATCAACATCACTACTTTCTAAAATTATGATATGGCTTTAACTTTATTACTTCGGTTTAAGTACTTTGGGTGGAAATGAGCTCTTTACAATATTATAACCATTAATAAATAGGGTACATAATCTACTTAATCAGGGATATTTTTTCCTTTCTTTGCTTAATCATGTTTTGTATCACTTTTTCCATTACATTTGTTTTAGAATGCATTGATTTGTTATTATATTTATTATTACCTTCCTTTTGAGGGCTCTGAGTTTATATTCCTACTCTTTTTTACATGTCTTCTTTTCTAATGTAAGCATTTAGTGCGATGAATTTCCCTCTCAGCACTGTTTTATTTGCATCCCACAAATTTTCTTATGCTGTATATTCATGTTCTTTACTTTTAACCTGGTTTTCAAATTTTTTTTAGATTTTCATTTGAATGTTACGTTTTTCAAACAATGTGTTGATTAATTTCTAATTTTTTGGAAATTTTCTTGTTATATTTACATTATTTATATAAGGTTGTTTCCATTATGGTCAGAGAATACTCGGTATGATTTCAATTTTTAAGCATTTGTGAAGTTTGTTTTATGACCCAGAATATGTTCTATTTTTGAGGATGTTCCATGAGTGCATAGTAATAATGTTTATTCTGCTGTTGTTGACTGGAGTGTCCAATAAATGTCAAATTAGTGTGCTATAAATAAATTGATTATTGGTGTTGGAAGGCCTTGTTCAATTTTTCTAATCGTAACTGACTTTTTTTTAGTAGTATTGTCAATTTCTGAAGAGAGTATTGAAACACCCAATGGTTTTTTGTTGTTGTTGCTTCTTTGAGGAACGTGGGCCTCTCACTGTTGTGGCCTCTCCCATTGCGGAGCACAGGCTCCGGACACGCAGGCTCAGTGGCCATGGCTCACGGGCCCAGCCGCTCCGCGGCATGTGCAATCTTCCCAGACCGGGGCACAAACCCATGTCCCCTGCATCAGCAGGCGGACTCTCAACCACTGCGCCACCAGAGAAGCCCAGGTCATATTTTTTTAATGAATTAAAAAAATTTTTTTTGGCCACACTGCGTGGCATGGGGGATCTTAGTTCCCGGACCAGGGATCAAACCCGCACCCCCTGTAGGGGAAGCTCAGAGTCTTAAACACTGGACAGCCAGGGAAGTCCCCAGGTCATCTTTTTTTTTTTTTTTAATGCATTTTGAACTAGGTTGCAGACAGCAGTAGATTTCACCCCTAAACGTTTCAGCACACGTATTAATTAGACTTCAAAATTTGACTGGGGCTGGAAGATCTTCCAAGGCGGCTCATTAAATGGCCAGCAATTTGGTGCTGACAAACTGGTTCCTCTCCACGTGGACTTCTCCACGGGGCTGCTCATGGCATGGCAGTATCCTCATGGCATGGCAAATGGCTTCCCTTAGAGAGGGAGCAATCTAAGAGACCAAGGAGGAAGCTTCAGTGTGTTTTATGATGTAGCCTCAGATGTCAAAGCCGTTTTTACAGCATTGTATTGATCCCGTGGGTCACATCTAAATGTGGGAGGAGACTGCACAGGGCATGAATAACAGGTGTTTAGGATCATTGGTGACCATTTTGGAGGCTAGCCAACACACCCTTTTCTCCAGGCCACATCTCCACATCAGCCCAGAATTTCTTTTATTCTGCTTAAGTTTGCCCCTGAGTGACTGGTTTGATTGTAGCTGTTCAGGGCCTCCGGAATTCATGGCTGGGATTGGGACAACTTGGAAGGTCTCCTTTTCCCCTTTATTTTACTCCTCTCCCCTCTCCATCCTTCTCTGCCTTACTCCAGCTCCAGCCTTCCTTTTCCACGAGTCCTCTTTGAGCAGTAGAAGATGTTCTGAGGGCCAGCTGGGAATGCAGCAGATCAGAATGGTCTTCTGGGGCAGGAAATGTTGGGGGAAGGTTTGCTTCCTGAGCTTCTGTCACCTCCTGTGTAATGGGAGCTTGGAGCATCAGTTGGCTTGTCAGAACTGCTGTTGTGTTCCTTATTCTGAGACTGGGGTCCTCAACATTTCTTAGGGCAGGGGACACTTGCGTTGATTGGGCTCTACCCACTACAGTTGGGGACAGAAATATCTGCATTGCAAGAGGAGGCTGAAGATTTGACAGCTGGGGCTCAAAATATGCCTTGTGTTTGGGATAAAGGAGGGATTACGGAAAGGGCAGGCATCTCTCCTGTTGGGAGGAACTTGAGAGACTTGCATCCTGGGGTCCTGTCCTCATTTGTCTTGAAAATGTTGCTTACTGATGCTTCTATCAACTCTTATTTTGCGATAATGAGAAGAGAGGTACTTTTCTGGGGATCTATTTGACATTCCTTTTTTTTTTTTTTTTTTTGGCTGCACCACACGGCATGCAGGATCTTAGTTCCCCAACCAGGGATCGAACCTGCGTCCCCTGCAGTGGAAGCACGGAGTCTTAACCACTGGACCACCAGGGAAGTCCTGACACTCATGTTGGAGTACCTGGTGGGTTGCCTGTTGAGACTCTGGTCATTACTGTTCTTGGGGGACACAAGGGATACTCTTTGCTGGGGATACTTTT
The DNA here is from genome assembly GCF_025265405.1 of Mesoplodon densirostris. Taxonomy (NCBI): domain Eukaryota; kingdom Metazoa; phylum Chordata; class Mammalia; order Artiodactyla; family Ziphiidae; genus Mesoplodon; species Mesoplodon densirostris. The sequence goes on along the minus strand of NC_082663.1, from coordinate 146,704,166 downwards.
ACATCCAGTGTTGGGGAACCAAGGGAGGCAAGCTGGGGTTTGTGTTGGGTGAGAATGGTGTGGCATTTTTTGGGTGTCCTTTCTTCTTTAATGTGTAGGGAGTTGTAAATTGCTCTTTGGGGTTTCCATCATCTGTAACCTTGAAGACATGCGGGGGGCGGGATTGCTTGCTGAACGTTCCACCATGGAACCGTTACGATGTTGGAGTAACTGGGTGGTATGAAGCGAGGGTTCTTGTTTCTCTGGTGCTGAGAGATTCACTGCTGTCTGGTGCACTCATTTTTCAAGCATTGGTGTGACAGGGAGGGGTTCACTGGATGGAGATCCCATTGTCTCTAACTTTGGAAGAGAATTGGAGTGACAATTGCATGGGATTCCATTTATCTCTAGTCAGGGGACTGGGGGGTCTTTTACCTAGAATGGAGGGGGTGACTAGAAGGGTCACTTCCTGGGCCTCCCCTTGTCTATATTGTTTGTATAGTTGGGGTCGGTCTTTGAGCTGGGGTTGAGAAGCGGCTGAGGGACTCACTTATGGGGCTGCTGTCATGTTTAGTATTGAAGTGAGTGGGGGGGGTGCTTGCTGGAGTTCCCACCATGTCTAGCTTTGGGATGATGCAGGTCTTGTTTGCTTGGACTCCATCATTTGTGTTTGGATGACAGTTGTTGTCTGAGGTCCTGATGCCTCCTGTCGGGGGTGAAGGGACAGGTGGTCACTTCATAGGGCTTCTGTGGGCTCTACTGTTGGATGCAGGCTGTGAGCATCACCTGCTGGAGCTCCCATCTTGGGGGTGGACTGGGGGGTTGCTTGCAGTGGTTTCCATCATCTCTAGTGGGGTATCGGTTTAATGTGTTTTTAAAGCATCTTTCTTTGACAGTGAGAAATTAGCTCTCATTTTCTACTGTATATTTACTTAGTTGTTCAACACTAGTATACATACAAAGTAGTTTCAGAAGTGCTAATGTGTCATCTGAAAAACAATTTTTTTAAACTAGAGTACAGAATTTCTGGACAGTTCTTTTTGTATTTAAACTTACAGTATCCAATCAAAACAGTCTTCTAAAGTAAATTTGGTTTCCTTTTTGCCCCCTTCGTTGTGGTTATGTTATTCATTTGTCATACAGTTAGGTTCATTTGTTATAGTTTGCATTCCCTCCACTATCTGGGGGATTATTTTTTCTTTTTAAACCCACAATAATATTCACTCTCTGTGGTGGTTGGTACAGTTCTGTAGATTTTGGCAAATGCTAGAGTTATGGATCAATCAACACAGTCACGACTGAACATGATACACACGTGAACATCAACACATTTGTGACAGAACAATTTCATCACTCTCAAATCCCTTTGTTCTGCCCCTTTGTGGTCACCCCCCTCTCTTACTCCTTGCCCCTAGAAACCACTGATTTGTCCTTCCCTAAAGTTTTGCCTTTTCCAGAATGTCATACAATGGAATTATACAATAAATGTCTCTTTGTCTCTGGCTCCTTTCACTTGGCACAAATCTGATTTATATTTAGGTATATTACATACAGTACAATGTAGAGACCTTAAGTGTACAGTTCAGTGTGTTTTGACAAATGCACATACCTATGCTCCTACTAAGATACAGAACACTCTCCTCACCCCATAAAGTCCCTTCATGTCTCTTCAGTCAATCCCTGCCCCTCCCTCACAACCTGAGCTTAGATGCAACCACTATTCTGGTTATTTTCCTATCACAGATTTTTTGCTTGTTCTTGAAATTCATACAAATATAACTGTACAATATTTACGCTTTTGAGTGTGGCTTATTTTGCTCAGTATAATCCCACAGTGAATTTTAATTAATTCATAATAAAAGATGAAATAAATATACAATGTTTCCTATATACCAGGAAGTCTCTTAAGTGCTTTACATGTATTGATTGAAACCTTGGTATATGTCTAAAAAGTAGGCACTCTTATTGTTTCCATTTTACAGATGAAAGAACTTTGGCATGAAAAGTCTGTCACTTGCCTAAGGTAACTATCTCTAAAGTAGAGAACCAGGATTTAGCAGGAGACTGAACTGTGATAACTTAAAAATGGAGACTTCCCTTGATCCCATGGGGGAGTTCCGGAGCTGGGGCTGACCCTCAGGGGTGTCTCAAATTGAGGCAAAGTAATTGTACCTTTGTACCCCCCCAAATGAACCAGTCATTGGAAGTGGACTGGCCCCTGGACAGTTGCCATAATCTTAGGTGTGGCACTTTTCTTTGGCCCAAGGGAATTCCCAGAGAGGCTGTCAGCATGATCCATTAGCAGCCAACACTTCCACCAGCTGGGTAAGTGACTTAGTCCTAAAAGAAGAAACTGGGAAATATACTGGTCTCCATTATGGTCCTCCAATTATGCTACTCAGATGGACTTGCTTCTTACAGTGAATGCACATAGGATTCTGGTTGCTCTTGTTGCCTGGAGAAATTTACAAGGGAAAGATAAATGGGACAAACTACAGACAACTGTCCACAGCAGCTATTCTCAGCTGTTCTAAGCATCAGCTGCAACTGACACTTATCATCACGTTCCTCTACTACCTTACCCTACCCTACGTTCCTTTCACCCTTGACTAGCATCTCCGCTGGTCTAGGTGGCTTACCTGGCGGGATGATCCAGATCCTCATCGAGGAGACTGAACACCTGGTCACCATACCTTTCTCAGGATAGAGCTGCTACACTTGTTCAACAACAAAATTGGGAAAAGAATATCAAGAGACATCTCATTGGATTACCTGAATTCTGAATGTTTTCTTCTTTGCCCTCACCGTATAATAGAAAACCCACATCTTCTGGGTGACAGGACTAATTACCCATGCCAAAAGCCATGGTGACGTCTTTCCTTGTGTGCTGGCCTCCTAGCAGCCATAAAGTTCAATGGGGCTCTTTGTCTCCCAGTGGAAGTGTTCGCCTTCTGGGAACCAGGACCTTTAGGTTATTTTTTGCACTTTCCTCCCAAGAACCCCATATCCATCTTGAAGAACACTTGTGGAGGAGACTATTTTAGACCACAGATGGGAGTATATCAGCACTTTGACAGCACCCAGGATGCTAGAGTAGTTGATGGAATTCCTGGGTAGGGACATGAAGTTTCCACCCAGGTGACTGTTAAGAGTAGATTCTAAGAAGCAAAAGGGGTGAGCAGTTCTGGTTTTCTTCCCCCGCAGAGAACCCACTTACTCTACCTTGCTGCACCTTAGGTTAGTCAGTATGAACTGTATCAATGAGCTTTCTTGCCTTATGGCTTCTGGTTGGGTTTAGTCAATGGGGAGCCTGGGCATGAAACAGGAGGATGAAAGAGACTGAAGTCTGGCACTGGCTATTTCTTGCAGAACCTGGGTCTGGACACCCCTGTCATCCTCTCAGCTCCTGGAATACAATTCTCTCCTCTCTTATCGCTGGATTTCAGTAATCATTCCCTCCCCTTGCCCCTTCAGGCTTAGGGGTGTTAGAGCACTGCCTTTAACAGCTACTGGATACCAACCACCTTTTGTGGTCTTTCTATTGATACATCCTTCCTACACTACTCTGTAAGTAGCCCTTTTATGAAAACTCTACTTGAACTGCCCTAGTCTGAACGTCTCAGCTGTTTCCTGTTGGGGATCTAAGAGGCCAACTCATTGAAAGTATAAGGGAAAGTCCTAACAATAACCCATGAAACCCAACAAGAGCAGGATCCTCCAAATCTTTTCTGCCACTCCATCTTCTCCCACCCCCTCACCATCCCCAGCTTGTTCTACTCCATTCACACTGGCCTCCGTGGTGTGGGCCTCAGCATACGCCAAGACCGCTCTTGCCACACAAATTCATGTGACTCACTGTTCCAACTCATTAAGATCTCTATGCAAGTGCACCTTAACTAAGAGATGTTTCCTTCCGATTCTACATAAAATAGCAGGATCCCAATCCCCTTTAACTATCTTACACTGCTTTAGTTTTCTACATCACACTTATAACAACATATTTCTTGATTTTTCTGTAGGGAAAACCATTAGGATGTATTTTAATGGCAAAACTTGAGTTTCATTCATTGCTATAGACACCAGTGTCTCAAACAGTGCTTGGCATATAGAATACACTCAATAAATAGGCTAGTGGTTAAGAGCACAGACTGTCTGGATTCAAATATGGGCTCTACCATTTACTAGCCAGTGAACTTAGGCAAGTAATGTAAGTGTACCATGACAGTATTCTCATCTGCAAAATGGGATATTAATAGTACACCTTTCTTAAGCTTATACTGAGTACTAAGTTAATATCCATAAGGCATTTAGAAGAGTGCGTGGCCTTTGGGAAGAGCTATATAAATGTTCAACCATTTATTATTGTATTGAAATACTCTGCTATGAAAAAATATGGCCCCTACATAAAAAAGAACAATTCACAAAACAATACCTAACCATTTATGTACCTATTTACATCAAAATATGTAAAGAAAAAAATGACAATTACCAAGAAGAATTTGTCAATCCATAACAATAGTGGAAGACTTTAATTCACATCTATCACTAAATAAGCTTGAGAGAAAAAAAAACCCAACCAGCTGAATGTACATACTATATCTGAACATCATAAAGTCCACTTACTTGATAAAAATGTCATTAAATTAGAAAAAGGTATGTAGCAAATATAGTCTAATTTCTACTAGGATAAACTAAATCACTCAGGAGATAATCAGAAATACCTTTATGAATATGCAATGTGTTAATATTTTTAGAGTAAATGATAAACATATTACATATAAAACTATGGAACATAATTTAAGGTTTATCTTAGGGTATAGCTATAGATATAAATGTTTATACTTAAGCAAAGACTGAAAATTAAAGAGCTAGTTGCCCCACCCTAAGGATGAGACACTGATAAAGGTAATCTCATGCTCATAATATTTACACTTTTCATTCCCAGTTTAAAGTATTCTGGGGCCACTCAGAGAAGAGCTGAGGCAATCTCACGTTGAGTATCTTCTAGGGTTCCCTGCCTGCGTGACTTCTCAGAAGTCAACACACAGGACTCACGCAAAGATTTCCCAAAATTAATCCACAGGTTTTGCATCCAGGAATTTCATAGTTTTCCTAACATCAGAGGTATCATTAAAGGCGTTCCCTCATTCTTTATACTCACAAATTTCTCTGCAACGACTTTTCAGTTTAAGGAATGTGGGAAAATGGAAGGCTTTCCAATACTGATGCCATTCAATGGGACATTCTCTCCAGAATAAATCATCATATCTCTTAAAAATTGAGAGAACACTGAAGGCTTTCCCATAGTACTTGCACTGGGAATCTCTTCATCTTCTGTTCAATAATGTAAACTCTTGTGCTATAGGGTTTTCCACACTCCTTATATGAGTGAGTGTTCCTCTGTAGTGATTCCTCATGTGTGTTCTAAGGGATGAGTGTCCCTGAAGACTTTTACATTCTGATGATATTCATAGGATTTTCCCCTTAGTGTGAATTGTCACATGACTCCCTAGATATCACCACTGTATTCCTCAGATTTATCCCCAATACTTAATCTTTTGTGTACATTAGGGTGAATTTGAGCTGAAAGCTTATCACAAAGACTGGACTCATGAGGTTTCTTTCACGGGTGAATTAACACGAGAGTTATTAAATATTACTTCATACTGAACAGACTGAAAGAATGAGGGTCTCCTGAAGGCCTTACATCAGTGATTTCATGGAAAACTTCTCAGATGGTTCCCCCAAATCTCTGTTTCCTGGTATTTATACTGAGTATGGTCTCTTCCCACATCGTATCAGGATTGGTCTGTGTGACCATTAAAATACGGAAGAAGTGATGATATATCCTTCTGAGACTAGGTCATAGAAGACACTGGTTTCTGCATTAGCTCTTCTTTAAATCAGATGCTTTGGGAGGAACCTGCTTCTACGTCATAAAGATACATAGCCCTGTGGAGAGTCCTACGTGGTGAGAAAATGAAGGTTCCCTGCCAACAACCAGAACTAACTTGCCAGGCATGTGACTGAGCTATTCTGGGAGTTGACTCCTCAGCCAGCAGTAAAGTAGATGACAGTAGCTCCTGCTGACATCTTGACTACAACCTCATGAGAGTTCCTGAGCTGGAACTACACGGCTAAGCTGATTCTGAATTCCTGACCTATAGATAATAAATGTTTGCTGTTTAAAGCTACTATGTTTTGAAGGGAAATTTGTTATGCAGCAACAGATAACTCATACATCTAGCATAAGTTATCACAAGTTGTCTGAGAGATAAGAAATCACTGAATGCTTTCCCAGTTATTGTAGTCATATCCACCTATTATGGATTCTCTTGTGCACAGAAAGGTAAGAGTTAGTGGTGAAAGATTTCCCACAATGACTACATTCATAGGGTTTTTCTCCAGTGTGAGTTCTTACATGTTTCTTAACAGCTGAGAGATTATTAAAGGCTTTCCCACAGTTACTGCATTCATAGGGTTTCTCACCGGTATGAATTCTCCTGTGCACAGTAAGAGAAAAGCTACTGCTAAAGGATTTTCCACACTGATTACACTCATAGGGTTTTTCTCCAGTATGAGTTCTCATATGCTGTGTGAGATATGAGCTCTTCCTAAAGGTTTTCCCACAATCACTGCACTCATAAGGTTTCTCTCCTGTATGAATACTGTTGTGCCCAGTAAGGGAGGACCTTGTGCTGAAGGCCTTGCCACACTGATTACATTCATGGTGATTCTCCCTCGTATGAATTCTCTTGTGGCTTTTGAGGTTACAACTAGTGCGGAAGACATGAAAACACTGGTTACATTCGTAGGGTTTTTCTCCAGTGTGGATTCTCACATGTAGTCTGAGGGAGGAAGGATCATTGAAGGCTTTCCCACAGTCACTGCATCCATAGGGCTTCTCCCCATTATGTATTCTCTTATGAATAGTGAGGTAGGATCTACTGCTGAAGGATTTGCCACACTGATTACAGTCATAGGGTTTTTCTCCAGTATGAATTCTTTTGTGCTGAGTAAGGTTAGATTTTGTGCTGAAGACTTTAAAACACTGATTACATTCATTGAGTTTCACTCCCAGATGACTTCTCTCCTGTTAAGAGATGAATGAAAACTATAATTTATAATATTTTTTAATATTCAATGCTGTTATACAAATTCTCTCTCCCAGGAATTCTGTTACATTATTATAATTGATGTTTTGGTTACCTATTTTAAATGCATGTCAAACTGGGCTTCTGCCCAGTTTGAGCTCTTAGAAGTTAAAAAAAGAGAGACAGACACATTGCCACAAGTCCTTATCATATTCACAGAGCATTTTCTGATAAATTTAAGACCACTTTATATTTTGACAGTCAATATTTTAATCACATTTAAGGAAATATTGACTTGTGGAAACTCTCAGTAAAGAAACAAGTCTGGAGTTAATTTATAGTTTTCTCCAAATTCACAAGTGATTTACAGTATCTCTCCTGAGACACCATTATCTCATATGTAAATGACATTTCCCTTTAATGAATCTCCTGTTTATTCTGTGGCTTTTCTAACTTATGGAATTCTCCTACTGTGAAAAAACAGCAATCAACCATGTTAGTCTTACCACTTTTACACCATTAGAATGTTCTTTTCTAAAAACATGCTTCTTAGGAGTTAACCATTTTGCTTTAAGTACTGTCTCCAAATCTGAAACAAATTGAAAAGAAATTTAAGTTGACAGAGAAAAGAAATACAAAAGTACACACGAGTACAGACAGACTGAGGGATTAGGGTTTTTGAGCAAGTTTGCAATGAAAGGGATATGAGTATTCAAATTACAGGTATTAAAAAAAAGGATTCTAAAAGGATTAGGACTGATCAGAGATTTACAAAGGGAGGAATTATCAGGAAGGTAAAGTAGGAAGGCGTCGGACAAAGAGCTCATATGAGACTTAAATTTAAAAAGGGAAAGAGACGTCTTTATTTTTTCCCCCTCTGAGTCCAAAGTAAAGTATGAGATGTTTAACAGAAAGCTAAAGAGGAAAGAAAGAAGGTGCATGAGGAAGCTAATAACAAATGTTCATGGCCATCTCTGTCAGAAAAAAGGACATTTTACAAAGTTCCCTGATTGGCATTTCCGAATGTAATACTCCCATGCCCTGCATCATTGGCTACAGCTATTCCTCAAAAAGACTATTTTTCATATCTTCCTAGTGCTCACCTGGACAGGTGCCTGGAAGAATTCCTCCTTCCTCTGTCATCACCTTGTCTTCTTGTTCCAACTGGGCGATCAGACTGAGTTTATCAACATGATACCCTATTTGTGGAAAAAAGCCGTGTTATGGGGGGCTGTGCAAGTGACAAGCAACTGCATGAAACTGAAGCCAAGAATTCTGAAGATGGGCAAGTGTGGCTTTGGGAGCAATGAAATAATTGCATCTAAATTCTAATGAATATAGTAACTCTCAGGAAACAAAAATACAAGCAATTCATTCAATATCCAGGTGATAGGGCACACACAGGCCCAAAGTCCATGCCCAAGTTTTTTAAAAAATTTATTTATTTTGGAGCAGAGAAAGGTTTATTGCAAGGCCATGCAAGGAGACACGATGGCTCATGCCCTAAAAAGCCTCGAGCTCCCCGAAGGGTTTTGGCAAAGCATTTTTAAAAGCCAGGTGGTGGGGGGCAGGGGAGTTGCAAGGTGCATGATCAGATCGTGCACAATTCTGATTGGCTGATGATGAGGGAACAGGGTGGTGTCACAAGGGTTAACTTTAGTCCTTAGACTCCAGGAGGCCTGGGGCTATGTGCTCATGGTCATCAAGTAGTTAACATCCTCTATTTGGTGGTGGTGGTGTGTGTGTGTGGGGGGGTGGAATCATGCCCAAGTTTAAATACCCGCTTCAAAAGCTATAAAGCTTTCACATATGGAGAATATAAAGTCAGGGTAAGGAAATGCTCAGTTCATAGGGAAGGAATTAAACAGAAAGCTCTATGAGCATGGGGACCACGTCTGTCTCCATCACGGTACTCCTACACCCCAGTAACAGACCCAGAAACAGACACAGGCTTGACGTCTTGTGAGAAACGATAACAATGAACATCATGGAATATGGAACTTCAGAAGTCCCCCTCTCTATAAAAACAGTGAATAAACTGGCAAAAACTGTCAGAACAACTTTATCACAACTCTGAAAACTTATCAAAAGTCTACAGCAACCAGGAAAATGCTTAACCAAAGACAAAGACCAGCTGACATTTTAACTGACCCTTGCCTCATCCTCTACTCCTGGTTTTGGCTGTGACATTGAAGACAACTCCTAGTGCTAGAGGGAGTAGGGTGGCTCTTATTCTCAACAAGCTGCGGTTGTCTGCTTTGACCTTTCTTGTGGCTCCCTGAAGGACTGGCTCAAAGGGCTTGCCTTTACTTATCTAACCCCAAACTCTCCGAAGGCTGAGCTGGTGACCCAGCGGGCATGTGCTAAAGACATTAAAAGGCAATATATTAGCCACCACTGCCTGAGGCAAGTGGAAACAGCAAAGGAAAGCAAAAGGCAAACCAAGAAGCCTGGAGGAGAAGTATAGCATCAAATGTTTTGGGGAATTTTTGAAAAGCTTTCTGAAAAGCTCCCTCATATTCCTTTGAATCTAGAAAGCCATGTGCATACCCAGGCTTGGGCACATGCTCAGAAAAGACATGAGAGGGCACTAAGTCCTCACCTTTGGCAGACCTTCAGGCTCTGCACAAACAGGAAGTGAAAACTAAGGCAGAGTTATAAACTGCTTGATTTTGAAGGTATGCCCCTGTATAGAGAGACCAGGAGTTTTTTATTTTTTGTTTCAAGTGTTCAAGGAAATCTGATAAATCACTAGCTAACCATTAAGCTAACAGAACAGAGTCTTCAGTGGCCACATACAACAAATACTGACATTACAAAAATGAGTTCAGAAATATCACTAAACATACATACCACACCAACTAAAACAAGCAACAACAACAAACTCTAGGGATGGGGAAATATGTGATTCCAGAATTACTATGTTGTAATATTCCAGATGTCTAGTTTTCAACAACAAAAAATTATAAGGCAGGCCAATACACAAAAGTATGGCCCATTACAGGAAAAACACCCCAAAATTTAGTAGAAACTATCCTTCAGGAAGTCCAAACATTGGACTTGCTAGACCAAGAATTTAAATCAAATGTTTTAAATATGCTTAAGGATCTAAAGGAAACCATAAGAACAAATTCTGACCAAAGAGAAAACATCTTAAAGAGACAGAAATTATAAAAAGAAACCAAACAGAAATTATGGAATTGAAAAGTACAATAACTATAATGAAAAATTCAGAAGAGTGGTTCAACAACAGATTTGAGCAAGAAGAAAGAATCAGTAGCCATGAAGATAGGACAACTTATATTACTCAGTTTGAAAAACAAAAAGAAAAAAAGAATAAACAAAATATGACCAGCACCTAAAAGACCCATGGGATACCATTAAACATACCAACATACACATAATAGGAATCCCTTAAATGAAGAAGGGGCAGAAAGAATATTTAAAGAAATAATGGCTAAAAACTTCCCCAAATTTGATGAAAGGCATAAATGTACACAACCAAGAAGCTTAACAAACCCAAAACAGGATAAATTCAAAGAGTCAGAATCCATCCTGAAACACATAATCAAACTCTGGAAAGACAAAGACAGAGTATCCTGAAAGCAGCAAGAGAGAGGAGATTCATCATGTGCACAGGATCATCAGTGAGAGTAATAGATAATTTTGAATCAGAAACCACAGAGGCAACAGGCATTGGGATAATACACTCAAGCTGCTTTAAAAAAAAAAAAAGTGAACCCAAAATTCTGTCCTTCGAAAATAAAGAAATGAAGACTTTCCTATAAACAAAGTCTGAGTGTTTGTCACTAACATATCTATCCTACAAGAAATGCTAATAGGAGACTTCCAAGCTGAAATGAATGGGCAATGAATACTGACTCAAATCCACACAAAGATATAAAGAACACCAATAAAGGAAAATAAATAGGTAAATATAAAAGTCAAAAACAATTGTTTATTTTTGGTTTGTAACTCATGTATGTTTGGCTATGACTCCTCTTTTTTCTAATATGATTTAAAAGAGAAATGTCTGAACTAAAAATTATAAATCCATGTTAATGAAACAATGTATAAAGTTATAATTTGTAAAAAACAAACAAACAAAAAACAGCATAAGGAGGGGCACAGCTATACAGGAGCTAATTTTTTGTATACTGTTGAAATAAGTTGATATGAAATCAAAATAGATTGCTTAAAATTAAAATGATAATTGCAATCCCTCAGGCAACCACTAAGAAAATAACTAAAAAATATAAACAGAAATGAGAAGGGAATCAAAATGGTCCACTAGAAAATACCTAACACAAGAGTAAACAATAATGGAGGAACTGAGGAATAAAAATGATATAAAGCATGTAAAAAAACAAACAGCAAAATGATACAACTAAGTCCTTCTTTATAAGTAATTCCATTAAATGTAAACAGACTAATCTGTCCAATTAAAAGGCAGATTTTGGCAGACTGGATAGAAAATAATCAATTATACGCTATCTATAAGAGACTCACTTTACATCTAAAGACACTAACAGGTTGAAAATCAACAAGTGGAAAAAGATATTCCATATAAATCACAGCTAAAAAAGAGAGAATGTGACTATACTAATATCAGGCAAAATAGACTTTAAGACAAAAATTCTTACAAGACACAACAAAAGATATTATATGATGATTAAAAGATCAATTAATCAAGAAGATATAATAATTACATATACGTACCTAACAACAAAGGTTTAAAATATACAAATTCAAAACTGACAGAATTGAAGGGAGAAATAGAGTTCTACGATAATAGTTGCAGACTTCCATGACCACTTTTAATAATGGGTAGAACAACTAGTTAAAAGACCAACAAGGAAACAGAGGACTTAAACAATCCTATAAACTTACTAGACCTAACAGACATAAAACACTTCACCCAACAACAGAATACACATTCATCTCAAGTGCATGTAAAACATACTCCAGAATAGAGCACATGTTAGTCCACAAGTCTAAATAAATTTAAAAACAATAAAATCATACATACTCTGACCACAACAGAAGCAAATTAAAAATAAGCAACAGAGGATATGTATTGAAAAATTTAATATTGTTAAGATGACAATAATAACCAAAATCATCTACAGATTCAATGAAATCGCTATCAAATTTCTAACAGCTTTTTTTACATAAATAGAAAGGTGATCCTAAAATTCATATGGAATTGCAAGGCATCCTGAATAAACAAAGCAGTCTTGAGAAAGAACCAAATAGGAGGAATCACACTTACTGACATCAAAGCAATGGTAATGTGGTACTGGCACAATGCTAAACACAGATTAATGGAAAATAACTGCGAGTACATAAACCTGCGTTTTATGGTCAAATAATTTTTGACAATTGTGCCAAAACAATTCAATGGGGGAAAGAATAGTCTTTGCTACAAAGATGCTGGGACAACTGGATTAATACATGCAAAAGAATGAAGCTGACAATTTCTCCTAAGCCATATAAAAATTAACTCAAAACAGATAAAAGATTTCATTGAAAAGGTAAAACTATAAAATTTTTGGAGGAAAACATAGAGGTAAATTTTCAGGACCTTGGTGGCAATAACTAGGTATGATACCAAATGCACAAGAAAAAAAAGGGAAAAGTACATAAATTGGACTTTGTCAAAATTAAAACTTGTGTATCAAAGGATACTATCAAGAAAATGAAAAGATAGCATACAATGGAAGAAATCATTTGCAAATAGGATCTAGTATTCAGAATATAATAAACCTCTAAAACCCAAAAACAAAAAAGATAACCCAATTAAAAAATTGGCAAAGAACTTGAATAGACATTTCTCCAAAAATGATATACAAACAGCCAACAATTACATGAAAAAAATGTTCAGTGTCATTAGTAATTAGGGAAATGCAAATCAAAACAACAGTGAGATACCACTTCATACCCAAGAGGATGGCTATATTCAAAAAAGCGAATGTTGGGGAAGATATGGAGAAACTGGAACGCTCATATATTGGTGCAGCTGCTGTAAAGGACAGGTTGGCAGTTCCTCAAAAAGCTAAACATAGTCATCTATAACCCAGAATTCCACTCCTAGATACATAGTGGAGAGAACTGAAAATTGGTGTTTGAACAAAGACTTGTACACAAATATTCAAAGCAGCATTATTTACAATAGCCAGTAAGAGGAAACCACCCAAATGTTTATCAACCAAATGAACAGATAAACAAAATGTGGTATATCCATAAAAGAGCATATTATTCAGTCATAAAAAGGAATAAAGGAACTATACATGCTACAACATAGCTAAACCTTTAAACATTAAGTTGCCTGAAAGAAATGAGACATAAGGATCACACATTTTATGATTCCATTGATATGAACTGCTCTGAATAGGCAAATCCATAGAGGTAGAAAGCAAATTAGTGGTTGCCAGTAGTGGGGAGTGGGGAAGGTAACAGGTATTGGCCACTTAATGGGTACAGGTTTTAGGGGTGATACACAACACTGTGAATTTATCAAAAGCCACTGTACAACTGATTCACTTTGTTATAAAGCAGAAACTAACACACCATTGTAAAGCAATTATACTCCAATAAAGATGTAAAAAAAAAAAGCCACTGAACTGCGTACTTTAAAATGATTAAAATGGTGAATTTTATGTTATGTGAATGATACCTCAATTTTAAAAAAGTCTTGTTACCTGAGTCATTAAATAAATGCAGGAATGATGTCAGGCTTACCAAGTGAAGCCAGGTTCCTGCAGTTCTCCAGCATCACATCTCTGTACAGTGTTCGCTGAGAAGGGTCCAGCAGTGCCCACTCTTCCTGGGTGAACTCCACAGTCACATCCTCAAAAGTCACCAAGTCCTAAACCACCACAAACATCATGGCTTAGCCAAGGACCAACCCCACCAATGTGGACAGGGAAAGAGCCAAGGATGAGAAAGGAGTAGGAAGAGGGAATCCAAAGCAGAAGCTGTATGGGCAGGGTTCTGATCTCTGCTCTCAACTGCTCCTAGGGTCAGCCCTGAACTCTCTTCTCCTGTCTATTCATGCCCATGCCCAATGTTAAATGTACCTCTAACACACAGGTGATTTTCTTTCCCAGTGAGACTGTGACATCCTACAATCGAATTCCCCGCTATCTCAAAGGATGAGCATAGGCCTAGGACATTGCAGAAATCAGAGAAGTACTTGGTAAATGGATGAATGATGCCCTAACGGCCATCACCAATTGCCTGAGTTTAGGACACAGTCATGTCTTTCCTTAGCTTCCCCTTAAAACTCTCAGCAAAGGGGGAGGAGGGTAGGGAGGGAAGGATTGGGAGTTTGGGATTAGCCGATGCAAACTATTATATATAGGATGGATAAACAGCAAGGTCCTACTGCATAGTACAGGGAACTATATTCAATATCCTGTGATAAACCATAATGGAAAAGAATATGAAAAAGAATACACACACACACACACACACACACACATATTCTGTCACTTTGCTACACAGAAGAAATAAACATGACATTGAAAATCAACTATACTTCAATAAAATTAAAAAAACAACAACAAAAAACAAAAAACCCTCTCAGCAGAACATGGTGTAGACAGTGACCCTGGAGGAGGCTCTACATTGCAGTCAATGCTGACATATGCTAACACTGTTTGGGTTGCCCCAAACCCTCCATCAGATGCCTGAAGACCTGATTTGGCTCTGATGCTGCAGGTCACTGAAGGATAATAAGTCCAACTTCTGGTCAAAGGAATAATGATTTGGAAACAGGAATATCTGACTCACCTGTAACCAGTCTGTCAGGAAGCCATTAGCCAACCCTTCCTCCTCTGTGCATCCTTTCTGGTGAGAGGCTGGGTATGGGGAAGACTGAGCTGGAGAAGAAGAAATGTCCCAAGAATCCAGGCTTGCCCCCTGTTCTCACACTCACAAATCTGGAGGCACCCCCATCTACTTGTCATTGACTGTATCCCCAACAGACACAAATGACTATTCGCACACACAGCACATACCGACACCCAAACACCCACACCCAGCTTCCACAGGAAAACCGAACAGAGCACTGTCTCGCTCAGGGCCAGAAAATAGGGCCAAGCGCCCTACCACGCTGGAGGAAAAGACTACTATTTCCATTTTGCAGATGAAGAAACTGAAGTCCCAAAGGATACCACTGTTATTTTTTTTTTTAAGTTTATAGAAAGAATTAGAAGTATAATTCAAAAGCTCCCACACATTCGCCACACAGGTGACATCTCCAGAGACACTCAAACCAGCTAAGTCCCAAATCCCAAGAACCAAAGAGTCAGGCACCAATGACCTCCAGGCTCCTGGGGTAACACACCCACCTCGACTTCTCAGTCCCTTCCCTCTACCTGCTCTGTGGTGCAGGGGCCTTTAACACCTGGGCTCTGAGGGCTGACCCCCAAACTCACCACAAATGGGGGACAGAACCATGGTCGCCATCCTGTGATTCAGACAGTAAGTTTTCCTGAACGACAGGGAGCAGGAGAACGAGGATGCTCCTCCTCTTATCCCCACAGTGCACTCAGGACAGGGCTGTGGAATAAACGGGAAAGCACAAAGTGTTCACAACTGATTTCCCTCTCCAGGCTACTGAGGACAAAGCTTTCTTCGTCTGTCCACCATTTCCTCCTTCAAAATGCGTCTGCCTCTGCCCACAAGGGTGGCTACTTCTCCATCCACCTTAAAACCTCAGCTTCACTGAGTCTCAGGGCACATTCTTCCCATCCACGTGGTTGTCACAAACACATTCCCAGCTACAATCCCTCATTCACTGGAGACTCTGGTCCCTGACTCCCAATATTCTTTCAGCCTCCCATCCGACCGCACTTGAATGACATCAGAGCCCAGGAGGGTGGCCCTCACAGTACTACGAGTCTGTCCTCACTTCACCTTGGCCATGCACTTCCCCAGGCACCACCCTAGGCTTTGTCATCACCGGACATGATTCTACACCTACAACAATAGTTTAGAAATTTCTCTCTCTGAAGCCAATCTCCCAAACTTCGACCTTGCTCATTCATGTTTTTCTTTCACTATATGTGTTCTCCCACGCAAAGGGCTCAGTCCACACACTCTCCCACCCTCCTGCTAGAGCCACCTCCTCTCCTCATTTTTTACTTTCCCAGCTTGGGTCTCACCGTCCTTCATTTCAACAAATTTTCTCACCCCTACCTCCTACCTTCACTCTGGCCCAGCAGAACTCCAACAAGGCATGGTTCCATCATCTGCCTGTTCCATGGCAACATCTGGGCAGACCAACCTGCACAAGAGTGGTGATGTTGCCACCTCTAGAAAAACACGCTCAGCAACGTGAAAAGAGCCCTCAACACCGCAGGGCAATTCTATAAGTCAATGTAACTTCCTACTCGGGAACCCTTCTCTTATCTCTTTAAATCTCACACAGCCTCACCTATTCCCTCTATGGTTATCAGCTTCCCGAATAGCTTGAATGATCCAAGCTCCCTGGTATTCACAGCCACACTGAATCAGGGCTGACCTGTGTGACCAATAGAAAATTGTGGAGATGACTTCTGAGGGTAGACCCCTACAAGGCACTGTAGCTTCTGCTTAGTCTTCTGAACTGCTTGCTCTAAGGGAAGGCAACTGCCAGGTTTCAAAGACACTCAAGCAACCCTGTGGAGAGACCTACTTGGAAAGGAACTGTCCCCTCCAACAGTCAGCACTGATGTGCCAGAATGTGAGGGAACCTCCTTGGAAGTGAACCCTTCGGCACCAGTCAAGCCTTCAGATGACTGCAGTCCCAGCTGATAACCTCCTGCAGCCTCAGGAAAGTCCCAAGCCAGAACCTTCCAGCTAAGCTGCTCCTGAATTCCGGAACGACAAAAACTGTGAGAGATGGCAAATGATTATTGTTTTAGTCACTAAGGTTAGGGATACTCTGTCATGCAGCAATACATAACAAATACACCCTCACTTTCAGCAGATGGTCCTGCACCTTACTTCTCAAAGTCATCTTCATGAGAAGGAATCTACCTTCATATCTTGCCACCAAGACTATATTCTGCACCATGGTTTCCGCCCTCTCTCGTTATAAACCAGGACCTGCCTTCTCTATAACACTTGGCTCTGCAGTTCTGTTCTGTGTTCCACTCCATCTGCCTTTTTAGGAGCTGGACACCATCGATTCGTTCTCCTTTACCCTTCCCTTCAAGCTCTCCCACTCTACCAGACTCCCTCACACCATTTAAACTCAATGAAGTGTTTTCGGTAGTGAGACAAATTTATCCTAAGGGCATAGTTTTCTTTCTAGTTACCAGCCAGTCTGTGTCCCTCATCATTTTTTTTTCTCTCTGTCTCATTTCCTCATGTCCCACCCACTGTGAGACACAGTTTAATTTGGTTTCCACCACTACCAATTCAATCAGTAGAATCACCATTGATCTCATTCACAGGACGAAGATGTAGATTGCAACTACACTGATACCATTTCTTATCTGTCAGATCAACAAAGACACGGGGGACCACATCTTTCATTGGCAAGGCTGTAGAAAAAAGCACTCTCATATACTGTTGGGGTAGAATTCCTGTGGAAGGAAATTTGTTATCCTCAAGCAAAATGCAAAAACATTGATCATTTCCCTGTCAATCACACTACAAGGAATCTATCTGAAAGATACACAAATACTAAAAGACATGAGTGAGGTTATTCACTGTAGCATTATTTATAATATCAAAGGATTGGAAACAACACAAATTGCTATATATAGGAAATTGGCTCAGTAAACTACGGAATATCCACATAATGAAGAAGCATGAAGCCAAAAAAAGAAAGACACGATCTCTAGGTATTGATGGAGAGATTTATCTCCAATAAATTTAAATGAAAAACAAAAACAAGAACAACAAACTCAAGGTACAAAGCAATAGAAATGGTATGTTTCCTTTCTATAAGGGAATGCCTCCTCTCCCTGGAGTTACAGAATATAATGTAACTCCATAAAACCAGTTTCTCAAGGTCTCTGTGTCCTTCCTGCATCCAAAAGATAAAAGCAATAAAGTGAGTGTGTGCAGGGAGGGGAACACTGGACACTACGGTTGAGTGTCCAGGTGAAAAACTGTTGCAGTCTTTGACTCCTGGGCCTGTGGGGTAGACAGATTAATGCCTCTGCCCCCAAAGATGTCCATTCTCTACCCCTCAGAATCTGTGAATATGTGACCTTACATGGCAAAAGGGATTTTGCAGATGTAAGTAAGGTTAGGATCTGGAGATGGAAAAAATTATTCTGGAATATACATGTTGACCCAATGAAATCACAAGGGTTCTTCTTTATACGAGGGAGGCAGGAAGGTCAGGGTCAGAGGAGATGTGAGGATGGAAGCAGAGGTCAGAGAAAAAGAGAGAGAGAGAGATTTAAAGATGTTCTCACTGGCTTTAAAGATGGAGGAAGGAGCCACAAGCCAAGGAATACAGGTGGTCTCTACAAGATGGAAAAGGAATGCAGCCCTGCCAACCCATTTAGGATTTCTAACCTCTAGAGCAAGAAAATAAATGTGTGTTACTGTAAGCCACTAAGTTTATGGTAGTTTGTTACAGCAGCCATAGGAAACTTGAACAGCCTCTCATACCAAATCTTCCCTGAGGTCTTTTTTTTTTTTTTTTTTTTGGTACACGGGCCTCTCACTGTTGTGGCCTCTCCCATTGAGGAGCACAGGCTCCAGACGCGCAGGCTCAGCGGCCATGGCTCACGGGCCCAGCCGCTCCGTGGCATGTGGGATCTTCCCAGACCGGGGCACGAACCCGTGTCCCCTGCATCGGCAGGCAGACTCTCAACCACTGCGCCACCAGGGAAGCCCTTCCCTGAGGTCTTAGTGTGAGTCCAGCAGACCCAGATAATTGCTGAAGAACTTCTCCACTCTCTGCAGGTGGAAGAAGTCTACATTCTTCCCACCAGGAACCCAATTTGCCTTTAGGAATAGTTACAGTCATGAGCTGAGGAGTGACGGGATCCAGACACCCCCAAAGCCCCAAGAGGAAAGCAGGCTGGTAAGGTGCCCAGGACACTCTCAGGTCCTGAGTACCCTCTCCAGGTCTTTTGGCAGCTGAAGTCTCCTATTAGGGGAGGCAGGGTCTCTGTTCAGTTTACAGATTCAGTGACTCCTGCACCTGGAGTCAGTGTTGAGAGAGGGTCAGAGGATGGGCCACTCTATACCAGTGTTGCTCAACAGAACTTTCAGGTATGATGGAAATGTTCTATACTTCTGCTCTGTCCAACACGGCAGTTCATATTTTCTATTTCTCTGATGAAACAGAAAATCTAAACAGACTGATCACTGATTCAGGAGACTGAATCAGTATTCAAAAACCTCCCAACAAACCAAAGTCCAGGACCAAGCAGCTTCGCAGATAAATTCTACCAAACATTCCAAGAAGAGCTAATACCAATCCTTCTCAAACTCTTGCCAAAAGCAGAAGATGGGGGAGTTCTTCCAAACACAGTTTACAAGGAAAGTATTACCCTGATATTGAAAACCAGACAAGGATGCCACAAAAAGAGAAAATTACAGGTCAACATCCCTGATAAATACAGATGCAAAAATCCTCAACAAAATATTAACAAACCAAATTCAACAATAAATTAAATCATACACCATGGTGTAATCATACACCATGACCAAGTGGGATTTATTCCAGGGATACAAGGATGGTTCAAATCGATCAATGTGATATACCACATAAATAAAATAAAGAAAAAATATGATCATCTCAATAGATGCAGAAAAAGTATTTAACAAAATTCAACATCCATTTATGATAAAAACTCTCCACAAAGCAGGTATAGAGGAAACACACCTGAACATAATAAAGGCCATATATGATAAGCCCACAGCTAACAACATACTCAATGCTGAAAAGCTGAAAGCTTTTCCTCTAAGATCAGGAACAAGACAAGGATGCCCACACTCTTGCCACTTTTATTCAACATAGTATTGGAAGTCTTCACCAGAGCAATTAGGCAAGAAAAAGAAATGAAAGGCATCTAAATTGGAAAGAAAAAAGTAAAACTTTTTCACTATTTGCAGATGGCATGATTTTACATATGGAAAACCCTAAAGATTTCATTAAAAAACTGTTAGAACTAATAAACGAATCCGGTAAAGTTGGAGGGTACAAAATCAATACACAAAAATCTGTTGTTTCTTTGCACTAATAATGATCTATCAGAAAAATATATTAAGAAAACAATCCATTCACAATTGCATCAAAAAGAATAAAATACCTAGGAATTTAACCAAGGGTGTGAAAGACCTATATATTGAAAACTACAAGACATGAATGAAAGAAATTGAAGAAGATACAAATAAATGGAAAGATATTCTGTGCTCATGGATTGAGAATGAATGTTGTTAAAATGTCCATACTACCGAAAGCAGTATGTAATCCCTATCAAAATTCCAATGGTATTTCTCACAGAAATAGAACAATCCTAAATTTTGTATGGAACCACAAAAACAATCCTGAGGAAGAACAAGGCTAGAGGCATCACACGCCCTGATTTATACTATATAACAAAGTTATAGTAATTAAAACAGTATGGTATTAGCACATAGCTCAATGGAACAGAACAGAGAACCCGGAAATAAACCCACTCATATATAGCCAATTAATTTATGACAAAAGAGCCAAGAATATACAATGAGGAAAGGGCAGTCTCTTCAAAGAATGCTGTTGGGAAAATTGGAGAGCCAAATGCAAATGAGTGAAACTGGACCACTATCTCACACCATACACAAAAATTAACTCAAACTGGATTAAAGACTTGAACATAAAACCTGAAACCATAAAACTCCTAGAGGAAAACATAAGTGGTAAGCTCCTTGACATAGGTCTTGGGGATGATTTTTTGAATGTGACACCAAAAGCAATAAAAGCAAAAATAAGCAAGTGAGACTACATAAAACTAAAAAACTTCTGCACAGCAAAGGAAACCATCAACAAAATGAAAAGGCAACCTACTGAATGGGAGAAAACAATTGCAAATCACATATCTGATAAGGGATTAATGACCAAAATATACAAAGAACTCATATAACTCAACAGCAAAACAACAATCAGATTTAAAAAATGGGCAAAAGACATTTTTTCACAGATGACATACAGATGACCAACAGGTACATGAAAAGATGTTCAACATCATTAATCATCAGGGAAATGCAAATCAAAACTGCAATGAGATATCACCTCACTCCTGTTAGAATGACTACTATGAAAAAGACAAGAAATAGTATTGGTGAGGATGTGGAGAAAAGAGAACCATTGTGCACTGTGAGAAATATAAACCAGTGCAAGCACTCAGGAAAACAGTATGGAGGTTCCTCAAAATTTTAAAATAGACCTGCTATATGATCCAGCAATTCTACTTCTGGGTATTTATCAGAAGAAAACAAAAACACTATTCAAAAAGATCTCTCTCTCTCTCTCTCTCCATGTTCACTGCGGCATTATTTACAACAGCAAGATATGGGGAAACAACCTAAGGATCCATCAATGAATGAATGGATAAAGAAATTGTGGTGTATATACATTGGAATATTATTCAGCCATAAAAAAGAATGAAATCTTGTCATCTGCCACACATGGATGGACCCCGAGGGCATTATGCTAAATGAAATTAATCAGACAGAGAAAGATAAATGCCATATGATCTCTCTTATATGTACATTCTAAAGAACAACAACAACAAAAACAAGCTCATAGAGATAAAGAATAGACTGGTGGCTGCAAGAGGTGGGGGATGGGGGAAGGAGAAATGGGTGAACTGTTTTTTTTCTTTTATTAAATTTTAAATTGAATAAAAAATTTTTTAAAAAAGAAAGAAATGTTCTATACTGCTCTGTCCAACATGGTAGCTACTAGTCACACGTGGCTCCTTGAAATGTGGCTTGTAGGATTGAGAAAATGAATTTTTAATAGCATTTTTCATTGGTTTAACTGAAATTGCTACATGTGGCTAATGGCTACATGTAGCCATTAGTAGACAGTCCAGCCCTAGACATACTCAGGTCTGCCCTTCTTCTAGCATGTGGAGAAGGGGCCCTGTGAGAGGCAAAGTGGGGTGAAAAGGGGCCTGAGTGAGGGGAATGCCTGCAAGATTGCATAGCCAGCAGCTGGGAGCACAGAAAGAGTTCTGTGCCACCTAACAAATGCATAAATGAATGGAAACACCAGGACATTCTCTCAGTTCTAAACTCCAAGCTCTCTTCTTTCCAACTCCACAGCCATCATCCAGGCTTAGGGAATAATCATCTCATTCCCTAAACTTCCCTAATACCTTGCCTCTTAAGTCTTCATTTGTAATCCTGAAGTCCATTTTAATCCACGTGCACAGTCCAATCATTCTTCTGCTCACACCTCTTCGGTGTCTTCCCCCTGGTCTTAGAACAGAGTCCACAATGATGTCTGACCTGACCCTGCCCGCTCACCATTTCAGTCTGGCTCACGTCCCTTATCCCTTGACCGGCTTGCCTCAGCCATCCCGTCCTATCGGGTCAGGAAGCACACCAGGCTCTCTGCTTTGGAGGCTGTCCACATGCAGCTCCCTCCGCCTGGACTGCTCTGTTGAGCCCTATGACTAGCTAAATCCAGTCCCAACTTTAGCTCTTTTATAAATATCAGTTCTTCTCAGGAGGGCTTCCCTGTTAACCTCAGGTTGAGTTCTCTTGTGCCAAGCTCTCCCATCACTCTTGTCATTAATTGTTTAAAATCCAAACTCCCTATTAGAATATAAATCTCACAGAGGCAGGACAAAGTCTGTTTGGTTCTCCAGGGTCCCTATACATCTGGCCCTAGCCTGACTCATGGAGAGGATGAGCCATCCTGGTTTGCCTAGAGTTCTAATCCTAATTTGAACCCAAAATATCCTGTGTCCTGGCAAACCTCTCAGTCCTGAATAGAAGAGCATGGTTGGTCACCATAAATTGTGCACCTGAAGAATATCTATTACATGACAAGCAAGCACTCCCCTTAAGAATGTCACAGGAAAGACAGAATGAAAAAGGCGCACACACACACACACACACAATTGATAAAACCCAACAGTATAAAATTACTCAAAATGGTTCTCTGCAATATGAATCACCAGACTGTTATTTCATAAAAGTTTAGAGAAACAAAGTTAATTCTTATAGAAGCCAAGTTGTAGAGTACAATCTTTGGAAACTATTGCCCTACGCTTCAATCTGCAAGTTGTTGCTTAGTACTCCTCCAAGTGATTTTAAATATCATGAAGAAAAAAATAAAACAAAAAACAAAACAAGAAACAAAACCAAACAGAAAACACTTGCAAACAGAAAATACATCTGGTTGCTGGTCAATTCAATTTTAAATTTCTGTTGCCAATATAAAGAAGTTCAAATTATTTTTCCCCCATGTACCCCTATATTTTGAATCTTTGTGGAAGATTTATAGGGTTTTAGAAGTCAAACTGAACTGGGCCTGAGGAATGTTGTTGAGTAATCCTGATATACACATAAAAAATTTACATATTTATACTTATATATAAAATTTTTAGTATTATGGAATGCAAGTAAATCTATATTTGTTACTTATTTATAGTTAGTTACATGCTTGTTTAATGTGTATTTATTTGCACATAACTGTATTTACTTATTTACACTCACATCACCACACACCTTACTATCTTTCCCTTGCACATAATCCATCAAAGATAAATCATTTTTTTTTAAGATGTCCTCACTCTTAGTGACTCCTTGTGTTTACACCTGAGCACAGGGAAGGCCTAGTAGCAGTTCTGCCAGCTGAGGCTGCTGGCACCTGTTGTTACAAGTTCCACATGGTACTCACCTGGTCACACAGAAATCCACGGGTCAGTGAGGACAGGTGAAACTTGAGGCTGGTTTCAATTCAAACTTGAACTCCAGAGATAACTTGTCTGTAGGAAAAAAAAAAGAAGAAGTGTACAAAGATTTCTTTTGAGGCCTTTCATAGGGCATAATACAGCTGCTGGATGGAAAGGCCACACCACTCACTTTTCTTTTTTGTATTTATTGTACTGATTGAACGTGTAATTGTTGGCTATGACTGGATTTTCCTGATTCCTATCCAGCCATCTGCTCTCCAAGTGAGAGAAAGCGGCTTCATGCAGTGTGCATTCATTCGCCTTGCTGAACTCATCTGGCTGGATAGTGATTTTTTTGTGACTCCAGACGCTTTTTTTTTTTTTTTTTTTTCTTTTTGCGGTATGCGGGCCTCTCACCGCTGTGGCCTCTCCCGTTGCGGAGCACAGGCTCCGGACGCGCAGGCCCAGCGGCCATGGCTCACGGGCCCAGCCGCTCCGCGGCACATGGGATCCCCCCAGACCGGGGCACGAACCCGTATCCCCTGCATCGGCAGGCGGACTCCCAACCACTGCACCACCAGGGAGGCCCTCCAGACGCTTTTAATACGGCTTGTCACTCAGGGGCGCTAAAAGTGACTCAGCTAACCTTTAAGTTTATTCAGGGCTTTGAAGATTGTAAGACCCTAGAGCAGGGTTTCCAAACCTCGGCACTACTGATAATGCTTTGTCACGGGTGCTGTTCAGTGCGTTGTAGAATGTCCAGCAGCACCCGTGGCCTCCACACACTAGATGCCAGTAGCAGCCCTTCCCATTTGTAACAACCAAAACAATGCCTCCACACACTAGATGCCAGTAGCAGCCCCTCCCATTTGTAACAACCAAAACAATGCCTCCATACGTGACTAAAAGTCCCCTAGGGGGCAAAGTCACACCGGGGAAAGGTGATGGGGAGAGGGGGAACTCTGAGGAGGGGACGGCGGCGCCCAGAGCTAGGAGGAAACGGAGGCTATGGGCCAACCAGCGGGATAAGCCTGAGGCCCCAGGGGTCGAAACGCGGCTCGCGGGAAAGGGGGAGGAACGCCGGAGCCTGTGACGGGGGTGCCCCAGACCCATGTCCCTCCCTAGACTCCTACAGGAGCCCCGGGACTGCCCGCCGCTCACAGAGTCCTGACCCTCGCACTAAGGCCGAACGTACCACGTGAACACAGTCCCCCGCGGAGAAAACTTTACACACAGCGCAGTGACCCACCCCGCGACTCCTTCTTCGGCACCCCCCGGCGCTTCCGCTTCCGGTCTCGGGCAGTAGCCAGGGGCTTCAGTTTCCGGTGCCTAGCAGCCGCGGACAGCGGGGCATTGCGGGGCTCTGGGTTAAGGCGGCGGGCGGGGCGGCGGCCTCGCACCCAAGCCTCCGACGAGGTGTTCTCGTTCGCTTAGTGAGTGCAAGGCTGGGCCGTGGGCTGGGTCAGCGCCAGCGACTGAGACCCACTCTAGGGGCGGGGCTGTGGAATGGTACCAGCTTGTGGGCGGAACCAAACTCAGAGGGCAGGGTTGTGGGCGGACACCCGTTTCTTGACGGGACTGAGGGCGGGGCTGTGGCTGGGGACCGGATCTGGGGGGCGGTGCTAGAGTCTCAGCCTGAAGGTGGGCAGAGACTAGGCCCAGGGGCGGGGATAAGGCGGGGGTGGGGCTTGGGTAGGCGGGCAGGAGAGTGGGAGAAAATCAGCTCCAGGGACGTGGATGAAGACGGGGCTTTCCGTGGATTCCCCAGGCTGTACAGGTAGACGGATGCTAAACAAACAACTTTTCTTCAAGGCTTTCCCCATGCTCGCGGAGCCTCACAGAGCCCAGTTAAACGATATGCTCATATTTAGGATTTTTTTTTCTTGTTTTTACTGATGTTCTTAAATTTTTTTTTTAAAATTGGATCATATATTCACCTTTCTCTTTAACTTGCTGTCACAAGCCGGTAGATAGGGATCTAACGCTATTTTTTAAAAATATTTTTTGTGGGGGAGGGGGCTAGGTCATAGATACACATATAGGGAATCTTCAAACAGTGGTAGTCAGTAGAATATTCTCACTCCCATACCGTCTCCCGGTCCTTTCTCCCAAAGATAAACATCGTTTTCTCCTCAGTCCTTCCAGGTACAGTGTGTATATGTATGTATGTGTGTATGTAGTACAGGCCCAAGAGGGATGCCCCCCAGCAGGAAATGAAGCTGGTAAATTGTCTCATTCATTTGGATCTACTGAAAAGAGATTTAAATTTATGCTGGAGAGGATGAGCCAGTGATGAATTGATAGAAATAAAACAAAGAAACAAGGGAATTTTACCATTTAAAAAATCCAAAGAAAAAAGTGAGAAAGAGAATGTATTTATAAAATCTGGATCAAAAATAAAATCAAATCAAATCTGGACCAGACTCATATGTCATAAAATGGTAAACATCTATGTAATAAAACAATAGACACTGACTTTCGATTTATCCTAATTTATTATATAATTATATTGGGGGAGGGGAATTATGTTTTAAAATAGCAAGAGAACTACATGCTAATTTTTTCAGAGAAGAAGGTAATTAGAAAATATCAAAAGCTGAAAAATGAAAAAGCTGTATAAGGAGCTAATTTAGAAATACAGAATTACAACCAGGAAAACAAATAAGTTGTTTGTGGGAGTCAGAATAAAGACTAGGGGATGTAGCTTTTCATAAGGCTTAAGGTATTATTTGAGATATATGTGTATAGACACACATACACACACACACAGAAACCTGAATTTTTATTCCAAAGGGATCATCAAACTCTAGGAAGAATTTATTTAAAAAAAAGTTCACTTTGCAAAAATAGATTTTAAGAACCGCAGACTTCAAGCATTAAAAAAAAAAAAAAAGCTATAATCACCCTGGTGGAAAAAGGAATAGGCATTACATTCCACAATACATGACCAGCATTTTATGTACATTACTCCTGAGTATTTTCACGGAAACCCATAAGGAAATGCTATTATCTATCTCCATTTTACAGACGAAGAAATCAATGGAAGTGTATTGCTAAAATGTTCATATTTCATTGAAATTTTCAACATATCATTTTATTTCAAAATCGTTTATTGAACTTTATTTTCATTAATAAAATATCTCATTCTAGCAAATAAACAGTAAGTAGAAAACAGTTTAATAAAACTACAGTTTTCTTTTGATATAGTTAAATATATCAATCACTTAATTATTTTTTTGGCTTTCTGCCTCACATCTAGGAAGGTACTTCCTATCCTAGAGGTTTACTAGAAAACTCTACTAAATATTTAAGAATCGGAAACCATGTAATGCAAGCTTCCTGAACATACACACAAAAAATCCATTATAACAAAATATTTGATGCAAAAATATTAAATTATTAATGAACTAATATCAATACAAATCATAATTAGGCAAGATTTATCTATAGAGTAACAAATATTTACACTTTAGAAGTTTAGAAAGGTAATCTATGACACTAGTTAATGTATGTAAGAAGAATTTTTCCAGTCTCACTACGTGCCAGGAAATCATTTGAGAAAATGCATTGCAGCATTATTAAAAATAACAGAGATGGAAACAACCTAAATGCACATTAATGGATGAAAGAATAAGGAAAATGGGGCATATACATACAATGGAATATTATTTAGCCTTAAGAAGGAAGGAAGGACTTCCCTGGCAGCCAATGGTTAAGACCCCATGCTTCCAATGGAGGGGGTGTGGGTTCGATCCCTAGTTGGGGAACTAAGATCCCACGTGCTGCACAGCGCAGCCATAAATAAATAAATAAACCGGAAGGAAATCCTGTTATATGCTACAACATGCATGAACCTTGAGGACGTAATGCTAAGTGAAGTAAGTCAATACAGAAAAACAAATATTGCATGATTCCACTTAAATGAGGTACCTAAAGTAGTCAAACATAAAAACAAATTAGAAAGGTGATTTCCAAGAGATGAGGTAAGGGGAACTGGGGAATTATTTAGTGGGTGTACAGTTTCAGTCATGCACAATGGAGGGTGGGCAGTTTTCTGAGGATCTGTTGCACAACAGTGTGCATGTGGTTGAAAATATTGTAAAAACACTTGTAAATTGTTAGCAGGGTGAATTTTATGTTGTGTTTTTTTGTCTGCCACAATAAAATAAATTTGAGAAAATATAATACCCATCCTAATATGTAACTCAAAGAATGGAATGATCTTAATCAATATGGAAAATATTAAAAGGGCATTAAACACCTAAAGAAAAAAAAGGAATAAACCCCACTTGATCATGGTGTATAATCCTTTTAATGTGCTGTTGGATTCTGTTTGCTAGTATTTTGTTGAGGATTTTTGCATCTATGTTCATCAGTGATATTGGCCTGTAGTTTTCTTTCTTTGTGACATCTTTGTCTGGTTTTAGTATCAAGGTGATGGTGGCCTCGTAGAATGAGTTTGGGAGTGTTCCTCCCTCTGCTATATTTTGGAAGAGTTTGAGAAGGATAGGTGTTAGCTCTTCTCTAAATGCTTGATAGAATTCGCCTGTGAAGCCATCTGGTCCTGGGCTTTTGTTTGTTGGAAGATTTTTAATCACAGTTTCAATTTCAGTGCTTGTGATTGGTCTGTTCATATTTTCTATTTCTTCCTGGTTCAGTCTCGGCAGGTTGTGCATTTCTAAGAATTTGTCCATTTCTTCCAGGTTGTCCATTTTATTGGCATAGAGGAGAGTGGGAGGGACAAGTTAGGAGTATGGGATTAACAGATACAAACTACTATACATAAAATAGATAAGCAACAAGGATTTACTATATAGCACAGGTAACTGTATTCAATATTTTTAATAACCTGTAACAGAATATAATCTGCAAAAAAAATCCCTGAATTACTATGCTGTATGCCCCAAACTAACATATATTTTAAATCAATTATACTTCATTGAACAAATTAAAAAATCATTTAGTATATGCTTTGTGCCTTTGGTTTTGGTGGACTTCAAATTTTGGTAAATATGGTTTAGTTAAGTGCACATAATCATACAGCACTGATAACTATAAAGAAGGTGTTAGTGTACAGAGCATCTGTCAATGTTTAAACAATAATGAAACTGAAGAAACACTCTTGAAACAGTTTTTTAAAATTTTATACATGGTTAATTTTGTCAGCCTCATACAATCTCAGTAAAATGTCTGGTGTGTGACACTTCTCTTCGCTTTTTTAGACTCTATTCTGTAGTGGTGTGATAACACTGCTTCATTTTTTCCTTTTTTTTCCCCGGCTTTACTGAGGTATGATTGAGAAATAAAAATTAAACATATTTAGGTTGCACAGCATGAAGGTTTTTTTTATGATGTACAAAAATGCTGATTTAATATACTTATTAAGTGACTACCACAATCATGTTAACACATCCATCCCTTCACATAATTTCCATTTGAGTGTGTGTGTGTGTGTGTGTGTGTGTGTGTGTGTGTGTGGTGAGAACACTTAAGATCTACTCTCTTAGCAGATTTCAAGTATATAGTAAAATATTGTTAAATATAGTCACCATGCCATACATGAGATCCCCAGAACTTATTCTTACAGCTCTCACAACTGAGAGCTATCTTACAACTGACAGGTTGTACTGTTTGACCAACATCTCACCACTTCCACCACCCCAGCCCCTATAAGCACAGTTCTATTCCCTGGTTCTATGAATTTGATTTTCTTAGCTTCCATGCATAAGTGAGATCATACAGTATTTGACTTTCTATGTTTGGCATACTTCAATAAGCATAATGTCCTTCAGGTCCATCCTTGTGGTCACAAATAGCAGGATCTCTTGCTTTTTATGGCTGAAGAATATTCCTTTTTGTGTGTGCATATTATAAATATTTTGTAAGTATATACATACACCACATTTTCTGTATCCTTTCATCTGTTGACAGGCACTTTAGTTGTTCCCGTACCTTTTCTATTGTGAATAATACTGCAATAAACGTGTGTATGTATATACCTAATCAAGATGTTGATTTCATTAACTTTGTGTATATACCCAGAGATGGAACTACCGGATCATATGGTAATTCTATTTTTTTTTTTTTTTTTTTTTTTTTTTTTGCGGTACGCGGGCCTCTCACTGCTGTGGCCTCTCCCGTTGCGGAGCACAGGCTCCGGACGCGCAGGCTCAGCGGCCATGGCTCACGGGCCCAGCCGCTCCACGGCATGTGGGATCTTCCCGGACCGGGGCACGAACCCGTGTCCCCTGCATCGGCAGGCGGACTCCCAACCACTGCGCCACCAGGGAAGCCCCCTGGTAATTCTATTTTAATCACTATTAGTTTTTAACTTTTTGAGGATACTCCATACCATTTCCATCATGGCTGTACCAATATTCATTAGCACCAAGCATGTACAAAGGTTCCCTTTTCTCCACATCCTCATCTACGCTTGATGGCTTTTGTTTTTTGATAATAGTTGTCCTAACAAACATGTAGTGATATCTCGTGGTTTTGATTTGTTGATGATTACTGATGTTGAGCATCTTTCATATACCTGGTGGTCTTGTTCTCCTGATCATAAACTCTCTTATTTACAGTTGAGAAGTTTATCACCAGGGGAGGTTCCACACCAGTTCAAGATACAGCCTCTTATGTCTAGTTAACAGTTTTTCATGTCAATCCTTCCTGATTAAGGGATTGCAATTATCTTACTTCTGCTATAAGAAGGTAATTCAGGTTCATTATTTTGGCATGCCACACTTGATTTAATTGAGAAAAATGTGATATAAAGTAATTAAATGCCTCTGGGACTTTTCTTATATGTAAATTGGGATAATAATTGAACCTACCTAACAGGACTATTCTAAGAAAGTTCTTTTTAATTATTTAAATTGCTTAAATCAGTGGATCTCAGTTCCAGTTGATCAATACATTTACGCGTGGTTATTCTAAAACACATGGATACCCTGGACTCAACTGAGAAGCAATTTCAGGATCTTTACACATAAGTTTCTAGCCGCTCCGTGGCATGTGGGATCTTCCCGGACCGGGGCACGAATCCGTGTTCCCTGCATCGGCAAGCCGACTCTCAACCACTGCGCCACCAGGGAAGCCCTGAGGTGTATTTTTTTTAATGTTTTCATTTTCCTGAGTACGAATGAACACCAAGACTCTAACTTTATGTCCTCTTTTGTGATTGAGTAGGCTGATTATAAGTATGGATGAGGAAGTGAACAGTTAAAGTCAAATCCAGGAATACGGTGAACAGAGAGATCTACCCTGAAGTGTAATGTGTCACTTCTCTCTCTGACCTTTGCCTGTGATCTCAGCCACCTACCCTTCCTATGATCGATTCAGCAAATGCTACCTACTGCCCTCCCCTGTGTCTTCCAGAAAACTCTAAAGGGAAGGGCATGGCAAGCAGGGAGTCTCTGCCAGGACTAACCAGGAGCTGACATGACTGTTTGGGGTGGCAGGGGGAGGGCTGCCCAGATCCTCTGTGTCTGGAGTCAATCTGTCCAGACTGGCTGCAAATCTGACTTCAATACCTTCCAACTCATGTCCTGGTACAATTTACAGAAAATGCTGTGCTTCTTTCCTCTTATTTGAATAATAATGATGTGTGTCCACTTAAAATTTGGGAGAGATTATGCAGATGAAATCAAACAAGATACATAAAACTAATACCTAGAGCCTGGCACTTAGGAAGCCCTCAATAACAGGACATGATGTAATGGTTAATATCAACCTCTTCCTCCTCATCCTCATCACTGCTTCCATGATCATTTGAAGTGCTTAGGGGGAAATTTAGGGACACATTTGCTGCTACTGTTGGGGAGATGCCAGCCAGAGCCATAACCAGTGACAGGGGAAGCACAACACTGAATGAGAGTTCTCACACCCCAACCAGAACCAAATACATAAACTTCCTAGGGCTCTATTTCAAAATTTTGTATATTGGTGCCCTCTTGTCTTTCTATCCCAAATGTCATGTTTGAATTCTGAGTAAGAAATAATGCTCCCAATGGTCTTCTTCAGTCACCATCTCCCCTCAGCACTTACTGGGCTGGGCTGCATCTCTGCTGGAGCATGACCAAGGAGCACACAGATTCACTGCCCCTCTCCTGCCTGCTGTGTGATGAAGTCTCAGGGTCCGTCCTCAGGTCTGGCAGGAAGACAAGCTCAGGCTGGGGCCTTCTGATGCCAGTGCCCACAAATGGAGGAGACACAGGTGTGGAGCCACAGTGTTAGAACTGGCAAACTGAAGGGCAGGAGGCACTGGCCAGTTATTTACAATGGTATGACCTTAGGGCTCAATGCACCAAGTTCATAATTAGCCAGATCGTCCATGTTGCCCCAATCTCTGGAGACTTGCTAATATTAATGGAACAAGAAAAGGAGGAAAGTGAATATCCTGGGAAGGATCTGTGTCTCTCTTCTCCTCAGGAGGAAGTTCTCCTGTACTCTTTGTTTCTTACTTCCAAGTGTAAGATCTTAACATAAAATTCAGACTTTTTTTTTCAAATTTAACCACTCAATGTGTGATTTTAATATATGTAAATCCACTGTATTAATCATGAAATCTATGCAGCATTAGGTTTTCTATACCAAGAATGAGATACTCTTTCTATTTTCTCAGTTAATATTTGTTTCTTATTTTCATTTCCTTGGCCCTTGCTTTGGTTGCCATTTAATATGGTGGAGATTTACAGGTTTCTTCTGCTAATTTGTGTTTTCATTTCTAAGCTTTTTGTCTAATTGAATTACATTGGCATATTAGAAAACTATCAATATTTACTTATTATTTGGTAACTGATACTTTACTTAAATACTGAGAAGGCCTCCCAGAAGTGACTTCCCAACATTTCTTCCACATTCTAGTTACTGGAAGTGAGTCTTTATGTATATCTCATACTCAGTGGGAGGGAAATACACAAAGCAATAAAAACCAGGAGTTGGGATCAGTGAGAGCATCTCAGATACTGCCCACCACACAGGCCTCATCCTCTATAAGGATTTTGTGCTCCAAGCAATTCAGGACTCAAGTCCTGCCCATCTGCATTCATGCATATCCCCAACCACCATGATCTCAACAAAAATTCCCTGGACACAAACTAGAATATAGGTAGAACTTCCTCTCCACTGGGTACTTCTGCACATTCCACTCTACTGCTTCAGGTCATGCAGTCTCAAGTAGACCTTCTGGTTTCTGATGCACTAGGAGAGCCCCTCCATCAACATCAGGACAATCTGCAGCCATTCCATGGACAAATTTAACATAAGTTCCCAGTATTTCTGACTTTTTCTAACTAGAGGGGAATCAACTCACTCAAGAATATATTTCCTTCAGATTTCTTTGTGTTCTCAGATCTTGAAGACTTTAATAACGTATTAGACACCTCAGTGTGGGATCTGACACCATGAAGACAATTCTCCCACCTTACACCTGTTAGACTGGCTATTACCCAAAAGCCAAAGAAAACAAATGCTGGCAATGATGTGTAGAAAAGGTGAATCCAGAGGCACTGTTGATGGGAATGTATATCCACTGTGGACAACCGTATGGAAATTCCTCAAAAATTTTAAATAGAACTGACATATGATACAGCAATTGAACTTCTGGGTATGTATGTCGAAAGGCGCTGACAAAACTATCTCGAAGAGATAACTGCATTGCATGTTCATTACAGCATCTTCCACAACAGAAAAAGATGGAAACAACCTAGTGGCCATTGATGAATGAAGGGATAAAGAAATGTGATATACTAATAGTACATACAATGCAATATTATTCAGCCGGGGGAAAGAAGGAAATCCTGCCATTTGCTACAATATGGATGAAACTTGAAGGCATTATACTAAGTGAAATAAGTCAGACAAACAAGTACTGTGTTATCTCTCTTACATGAGGAATCTAAAAATATTGAACTCATCAAAGCAGAGTAGATGGTGGTTGCCTGGGACTGAGGGGTGATGGGAATGGGGAGATGTTGGTTAGAGTTGTAAGATGAAACAGATTCCAACGATGTAATGTACATCATGGTGGCAATAGGTAACACCATGGTGTTTTGTACTTGAAACTTATTGTGGGAGTGAAGTTAATGTTCACACCCTAACAACAACAAAAACAAAATGCTAGTTATGTGAGGTGAAGAATGGGTAACTAACCTTCTTTTGGTAAACATGTCACAATAGATACATGTATCAGAACAGCACATTGTACACCTTAAACTTACACAATGTTATATGTCAATTATGTCTCAATAACGCTGGGAAAAAACACAAAAAAACGCTCTATTTTTTGTTGGGAAACAGGTGCATCTACCTCTAGAAGAATGTCTGTAGTTATATTCACCACTGTTCCAGAAGAATTAATGGAATGGGATAACAGCCAGAAAAGAGGACATGAAATGGTTTGTTCGGAAAAAGCTGTCCTGGATGACAAGGTGAAATGTAAGTCTAAATTATCCCATTTTCTAGTCATTAGGCAACATTTTAAAACTAAATCATTTTCACATTGTTTTTTAATCATTTAAATTCACCCAATCTTGTCTTGCAAGTGCATTTATTACCATTTTACCAATAGTGAACATATGGAAAGGCATTTCATGAATTCGTAGAAAATCTAAGATTAATACTCAAGTGTGTATATTCTATTATAATATTTTCAGATTTAAAAATCCCTATGTTCATTTATCTTTGAAATTTATTTTTATTTTTATTTTTTTAGCCTCTGCACATATCTTTCTTTTTTTGTAACATCTTTATTGGAGTATAATTGCTTTACATTGTTGTGTTAGTTTCTGCTGTTTAACAAAGTGAATCAGCTATACATATACATATATCCCCATATCCCCTCTCTCTTGCATCTCCCTCCCACCCTCCCTATCTCACCCCTCTAGGTGGTCACAAAGCACCGAACTGATCTCCCTGTGCTATGTGGCTGCTTCCCACTAGCTATCTATTTTACATTTGGTAGTGTATATATGTCCATGCCACTCTCTCACTTCGTCCCAGCTTACACTTCCCCCTCCCTGTGTCCTCAAAAATAGAACTACCATATGACCCAGCAATGCCACTTACTGGGCATATACCCTGAGAAAGCCATAATTCAAAAAGACTCATGTACCACAATGTTCATTGCAGCACTATTTACAATAGCCAGGACATGGAAGCAATCTTTGAAAAATTTAAGAAGGTGCTATGTGAAAATAAGAGCTAGTAAATTTAGCAGAACATACTGGAAATTAAACCATGCACACACAAAAAAGCAACATTCCTTTGGC
Source organism: Mesoplodon densirostris (assembly GCF_025265405.1). Lineage (NCBI taxonomy): Eukaryota > Metazoa > Chordata > Mammalia > Artiodactyla > Ziphiidae > Mesoplodon > Mesoplodon densirostris. The sequence goes on along the minus strand of NC_082663.1, from coordinate 146,668,973 downwards.
CCTTTCCAAGGTTTCTTGGCTATATTTTAAGCTGGCATAAATGGATATAAAATATAATATTTTAAGATATATATTTATATAATATTTTAGAAATATTAATAATTTTAATGAGCAATATCTTTTCCCACTAAATAATTGTAATTCTCTTCTGTTACGTGCATTCCCTTCTTTAATATCTAAGTTTGCCATCAATGCAATACTTGTTTATCCTCAGTTGGAAAATGCAAAGCGATAAAACTAGTTATGGAAAGCTTTCAGAAAGCCAAGATAACTACCACAAAAGTGATGTGTGACATCTCTAAGGAATATTGGAAAACCATCTTGTAGAAAACAAAAGGAGCCCAAAGACTGAGTTACCCTAACTGAAGACAGTGAAGCATGGTGAAGTGCTAATAACCAGGCTGATACTAGTTAAAGGAAAGACCTCCCCATTCTGACAACATGATCCTTTGCAATCCTATAGTAATGTAAAAGAAGATAAATTTATTGTGATGCTTGGGTGATTTAATGGTCCTCAGGCATCATTAGAGCCACAATGCAATAGGAAAAATAATACCAATGCCTATTTTCCAGTTGCATACCCATGCCTAAGACGTATTATTGACAACCACCCATCTTACCTGTGCACATTTTGTAATCATGCAATTGCAGGCACCTCACAACATACTTTTATAACTTGTGCTACAATATCAGTCAAGGTTCAGTCAAAAAAAAAAGAAGCCAATTAGTTATTTTAATGAAGAACATTTAATATAGAGAGTTAGTTAAAGCATTATTGAGAGGCTGAAAGGCAAGAAAGAACAAAGTGGTAACATAGTAATCATAACTGAAGAAAGAAGCTACTCCACCAAGGGCTTGAGGGGTATAAAGGGATCAGTTGAGCTTTTAGGGCACTAAGGCTTTTACAGACCACTGTTGAAAATATGTACGATGACCACAAGATGGAACATAGAGCAGTGATTTCAAGCACTCCACCCCAAAGCAAAGCCCATGCGTATGATGTAGAGAAGCTATGTGAAGAAAATAATCAGAAATAATGGGGAAGGGCTTCCCTGGTGGCGCAGTGGTTGAGAGTCCGCCTGCCGATGCAGGGGACACGGGTTCGTGCCCCAGTCCGGGAAGATCACACATGCCGCGGAGCGGCTGGGCCCGTGAGCCATGGCTGCTGAGCCTGTGCGTCCGGAGCCTGTGCTCCGCAACGGGAGAGGCCACAGCAGTGAGAGGCCCGCGTACCGTAAAAAAAAAAAAAAAAGAAAAAAAAAAAAAGAAAGAAATAATGGGGAAAACACATTGCCTGTTACTATAGTAGGCTCTTCATATCTTCCCCCTTTGACCTCTGATCTCTTTCAGATCTTGGGCATTTGTCCATGAGCAGTTAGGACACAAGGCATACAGGTCACCTTTGAGTGAAAGATCTGACTGGGATCAGTAGTTCTCAACCTTGGCCACACACTAGAACCACCTGAGTGGTTTTTTAAATCCTCATGTTCAGACCACACCCAAGTCCAGTTAGATCAGAATATCTGGTGGTGAGACCCAGTGGTCAGTATTTTTAAGCTTCCCAGATGATTTCGATAAAAGCCAAGGTTGAGAAGCAGTGATATGCATCCTCACACATAGCTGTATTCACAGATTGAAAAATAGAATTTATTATGGAGAATACATAAGAGCTGTGGAAAACTTGTAAATTTTCAATATATTAAAGGGAAATTAGTCATTTTTGAGGATGCTGGGGCTACCAAAGATAAACTGTAGAATTTCCATAGATGTAACGAAATTCAGTCAAGGAGTAATTATGACACCCAAAGGATCCTAGAATTCTTCCCCAGTCACATTAAACCATAAAGAGAAGCAATATCCAGGTGTTAAGCTAGGAGAGGCATGAAGGTCATAAGAGCTACAAAAATGATGTGATGAGAGAGGTAGAATTTTCAGGTCTAGATGTTAATTTTGCTACATTTGCTAACCCACACTCCAAATGGATGACACAGATACTAAGATCAGAAAGTTTTGCTGAGGAACCTCCACATGTCCTTTTTGATGTCTCTGTTCCTCAGACTGTAGATGAAGGGGTTCAGCATGGGAGTGACCACAGTGTACACTACCGAGGCCACTGTTTCCTTCCTGGGAGATTGTGAGATGGCTGAGCTGAGGTACACACCAAGGCTTGTTCCATAAAATATGCAAACAACTGCCAGGTGAGAGCCACAGGTGGAGAAGGCTTTATACATTCGACCTGATGAGGGGACTCTTAGAATGGACAAAAGAATTTTATAGTAAGAGAAAAAGATCCCTGAGAAAAGGAGAAAAGCATAGGTGGCACCAAAAAAATACAGGACTATGTTATTGGTGAGAGTGTCAGAACAGGCAAGCTTGAGGAGTTGAGAAGGGTCACAGAAGAAATTAGAAATTTCCACATTCTTAAAGCAGGCAACTTGTAACACAATCAAATTGTGCACCTGGGAGTCCAAAAAGCTAACAAAAAATGACACCAAAACTAAAAAGCAACAGAGGCGTGGGTTCATGATGATCTGGTAGCGCAGTGGGTGACAGATGGCCACAAACCTGTCATAAGCCATTGCAGTCAGAAGCATACCATCCATACACACAAAAAGGATAAAAAAAGACATCTGTGTCAGTCAGGCTTCATAGGAGATGACTCTGCTATGAGTTTGGATGTTCACAATCACCTTGGGGACAGTGGTGGAGATGAAACTGATGTCAACCAAGGACAGGTTGGAGAGGAAGAAGTACATGGGGGTGTGAAGGTGGGGGTCAGAGGTAACAGCCAGGATGATGAGCAGGTTCCCCAATATGGTGACCAGGTACAAGGACAGGAACAGGATAAAGAGCAAAGGCTGCAGTTCTGGATCATCTGAGAGGCCTGTGAGGAAGAATTCTGAAACACTTGTTACATTTCCAGTTCTCTGTAGCTTGGACACCTTTGGAAAAAGAAAAGACGGCTGGAAAAAAAAGGAAACAAGTAAATGGGCATGCGGCACTGTGTCCATATTTTGGATTCAAGCAATTCATTTCTAAGATCATACACCTCAGCACCTTCAGCAATATTTCTCAGTGTGACAAATTCTATCTGCTTAGAACTGTTTCCTCATCGGTTTCTGTGTTTTTCATCTCTGTCTGTTCACTCTTTCTTTATAAAACTTCACTGTAAAGTGAACGGGAACAAGAACATTAGAGGTAATACATTCATGATCTCAGTTAAATACAACCTACTTTAGAAATAATACAGAATGCGAAATTCCCTTCCCTCTTTATGAAAAAATATAATTTGAATTTAAGAAATTAAGCCATTAAAAAGAAATTAAGCCATAGATATATAAATCTTATTTTACTCAAATAAAATTCTAGATATTTCTTTTATTTTTTTTTATTTTTTTTCTTTTTGCGGTATGCGGGCCTCTCACTGTTGTGGCCTCTCCCGTTGCGGAGCACAGGCTCCGGACGCGCAGGCCCAGCGGCCATGGCTCACGGGCCCAGCCACTCCGCGGCATATGGGATCCCCCCAGACCGGGGCACGAACCCGTATCCCCTGCATCGGCAGGCGGACTCTCAACCACTGCGCCACCAGGGAGGCCCTAGATATTTCTTTTATTTAGAATATTTATGTCTCTATGAAATGAGGGAGTGTGTCATCTGAATTCTAAATTTAAAATGAAGGTCCATAATCAGAAAACATTTTTATGTGATATTCAGAGTTTTATCATTGGTTTCTCTGTCTTCCCTCCTTCATGAAATAAGTAATTACTCAAATGTCAGGGTTGTGTTTTAAAAGTTATTAAGTATATACTTCATATCTTTGACTTTGGTGGACTTCAAATTTTGATCAGTGTGGTTTAAGTACACATGATCAATCATACAGCATTGGTGACTTGGAATGTGGTGTTAGTGTATAGAGCATTGTCAATGATTAAACGGTAATGAAATTTAAGAAACCCTCTTGAAATTTTTTGTTTTATACAAGGTTATTTGTTTCAACCCAATACCATGTTGGTAAAATGTCTGATGTGTGAGACCACTTTACTTTTTGTGGACTCTATTCTGTGCTGGGATAGTACTAGTAGGATAATACTACTTCATTGTTTTCCTTTTTTTCAATTTATTGAAGTATGATTGACGAAATTGTATATATTTGAGTTATGCAACATGAAGGTTTTTAAAAGATGTTCAAAATGATGATTTAATACACATAGATATTGGGAATGATTACCAAAATCAAGTTAATTAACATGTCTGTCACCTCACATAGTTTCTACTTGTGTGTGTGTGTAGTAACAGTTAAGCAGATCTCTCTTAGCAGATTTCAAAACTACAATACACAATTATTAACAAGTCATCAGGCTGTATATTAGATCCCCAGAACTTATTCATTTTATAACTGAAAGTTTGTACCCTTTGACCAACATCTCCCCACTTTCTCTACCACCTCCTCCTCACAACTACAGTTCTAATCTGTGGTTTTCAGAATTTGATTTTCTTAGCTTGCAAACATAAGTGAGATCATACAGTATCTGACTATGTCTGGTGTATATATTTCAATAAGCATAATATTCTCCAGGTCCATCCAAGTTGTCACAAATGGCAGGATTTCCTTCTTTTTATGGCTGAATAATATCCCTTTGTTAATATATACACGCCACAGTTTCTTTCAAGAAAATGAAGAGTACAAGAGTTCCCTTAAACTCCACATCCTCATCAACATTTGTTATGTTTTTTTTCAATAATAGCCATCCTAACAGATGTAAGGTGATATTTGATTTAGGTTTTGACTTGTGTTTCCTGATACTAACTGATGTTGAGCACTTTTTCATATACCTGGTGGTCTTGTTCTCATCATAAACCCTCCTATTTATGGAGGGTTTAGGAGTTCAGCACCAGGGAAGGTCCCACAGCGAGGTCTGAACCCAGCCCTCTGATGTAGATGCAGCAGATTTTCATGTCAATTCTTCCTGATACAGGGATTGCAATTCCTTGTCTTCTCCTACCTGAAGGTAACTCAGTTTAATTATTTTGGCATGTCACACTATGACTTAATCTAGAATTATTCAAAATAAGTACTGTAAACACAGTTGGGCAGTTTCCTTATCTATGAAATTATGATAATAATTGAAACTACCTAGTAGGAGTATTGGAAGAATTTTTTTTAATTATTAATATTGCTTAGACCAATGGTTTTCATCTCCAGTTTATTGGTAATTTACGTGTGCTTATTTTAAAATTCACAGGTACCCTGGTCTCAGCCTAGGACCTATTTCAGGATCTCTACATGTGCATTTCTTGGTCACCCTAATGTCAAGCTGGACGTGATAAATACCACTTAGAATATGGCCTAACACTTATAAAGATTTCCATTAATATTACCTATTATTAGTCTCATCAATAACCAACACCTATTTTAAAATATAAACATTTAATAATATTTCCTTCAGATCTCAGCTTTTATAGAGATTTGAATATTTACTCATAAAAAGGGACTTTCTTGGTATCTAGCTCAATCCCATTCCTCTATATAACTGTCCCCCAAAAGCAACCATTGTCATGAAGTTGATGGGTATATTTCCCTGTCAGTGCTTCTGTAATGTCAATATTCATTTATGTATCTAAACTGCATTCTTAAAGTCTTCCCTAAACAGAATATTACACATATTTCCTCTGAAATGTGCTTGTTTACCACAACTTTGTGGTTAAGTCTCTTTGTGAAGTACATACAATTACTTCAAACATTTACCCAATGCACATTATTGCATAAGGGAAAACATCATTTACTTTATAAATTTATATGTATACATATAAATATAAATTTAACAAATTTATATTTCACATATATTTAAAATGTAACAATATAATATATTTTCACTATCTATTAAATATTTAATTTACATTACATCTTTTATAGTATATTATTATTTATATCATTTTCTTCTTACAACAATCCTATGAAAATTCTGTACCTCGCTCATATGGTATCATACAAATGAGAATTTGTATATAATATAAGAGTGGTGGCTAGTTGTACAGTTTCTAAGAATTGATGCATGTTCAGTTTTACTAATGTTGTCTATTTGTTTCAATGCAAATATCATTTTCTATCAACCACATCATCACTTGTTAAGATATCATTTGAAAATATTCCTGAGGTCTATCTTGTGACAATGTCATGATATCTGCACATGACATTTTCATCTTATATAGGAAATTGTTTCAACCTTAGATTTCAAAACTGGACTGCACAACATGACTATTTATAGAAAATCCTATAATCCATCATATTAGTGCCATTCTGGCCCCTGTGAACTACTGGTGCATTCCTGTAATTCACAGATAGACTCACTGAACCAAAGAGGATGAATCAATTCTTCTACCTTCATTTCACATTCTGAGCCAACAAACTAGGTTAGAAAAGAAACGCTATTTAGCTACAGTGGAGATGACTGAGAACTGGTGCAGGAATAAGCAAATCAAGGATTGAGTCCTGGATTTTTCACCCCATGTATGTGGAGTGTGTATAAATTTCTCCTCCTCTCTATGCTTCTCTACCTTCCTGGAAAAAAGGTCTAATAGCCAGCACTACACCATGTGTGGCACTTAAGGGATGTTTGTAACTTATAAATATTGGGTCATTTTTATAAAGAATGTCAATCATTATTGGGATAGTATGTTTACTAATTAAATATAATCCCCAAAATTTAATAATGTTTTATGGATTATATGGCAGAAAAGATTGAAGCCTTTCCTGGCTCAGGGCACTGGAGCATGGAAAGATATGAAATCCTAAAATGTGTCTCAGCCCGTGCATTAAGATGTGTCGTCCCCTCCATTTCTGACTCTTTTTCCCCCATACTTATGAAAATTTCTGCAATGGCTTTTCAATGATTGAATCCTGCATATGCTATTAAATGAAAAGAAAATATGTCCCTTAGAAAGTCCATGACATAGACAGAGACAAGCACTATTTTATCTTCTCTCTATTCCTATGCGACATTCTGAAAAAGATGAAAACACCAGCATGAATGGTCCACTGTGTGGAAGCTATATTGCCCACATGGTTTATTCAAGACTTAACTGTTTTCTTTTTTTTTTAATCCTTGGTGGCTCTTCTGTGCCAACAAGGTGTAGGCTCTGGGGAATCAGAACTAAATGAGCCTCAGTCATTTCTTTTCATCTATGAAGAATGTACTTGTATAAAATAAAAAAAAATATCCTGTCAGGGATGTAGGGAAACCATAACATCAGATCAACAGATATTTAAATCTAATGACACGATCATTAGCTTTATCATTATTAGTAACAAAATATCAAAAATGTATTTTGTCCTTTCTTTATGCATCCATCACATAGCTATTGCATAGAGGGCGACCATTATTTTTTTAGTACTGATTCAGTGGGTATGAATCAATGAGGAATCAACTCAGTTGACAATACTAAGTCTCATGGATTCTAAGAAATTGTCCCATAACACACTAAGAATTAGTGGAGCATACACAATTCAAAATTAAGTTTTGTTTTTGTTTTTTTAAACATCTTTATTGGACTATAATTTCTTTACAATGGTGTGTTTAGTTTCTGCCAGAGCCCCCGAATCAGCTGCTCCAAAATTAAGTTTTTATTCTCTAAGTTCCATGCCCTAAATGTCATTGTTTTCAGACTTTCTGAAAGTTTTAAGCAGAGGTACAGCAGTCTAACCACAGACGCATCTTGGGTAGATTTTTTTAACTGTTTTCATTTTCCTGCATAGGAATGAATCTTAATACTCTGATTTTATGTCTCCTTTCATGATTGAGTCAGACGATTATAAGTACAGAGGAGAAAGTGGACAGGTGACGTGAAATCCAGGAACAGGGTCAACAGAGAGATCTACCCTGAAATGTCAGGTGCCAATTATTTCTATGACCTCACCTGTGTTCTTATACATCCTTCCTATAGTTGATGCAGCTAGTGCTACCTACTACCCTCCCCTGTGTCCCCCAGAAAACTCCAAATAGGAAGGGCGAAGTGAGCAGGGAATCTCTACCAGGACTGACAGGAAAGTAACATGACTGTTTGGGGTGGCAGGGGGAAAACTGCCCAGATGCCCTGTGTCTGGACTCAGTCTGCCCAGAATGACTGGCTTCAATACTTTCTAACTCATGACCTGGTACCTGTTTCATAAAATGCTGTGCTTCTTTCCTCTTACTATAATAATACTTAGGTGTGCACTTATAATTTGGGAGAAATTATGCAGATGTAATCAAAGAAGAAACATAAAAGTCATACCTCAGAGCCCGACACTTAGGAAGCCTTCAATAACATAACATAACATAACATAACATAACATAACATAACATCACATCACATCATAACTGATGTTATGGTTCATGTCATCCTCCTCATCCTCATCCTCATCGCCACTTTCATAACTATTTGAAGTGCTTAAGGGGAAGTTTACAGAGACCCACTTGCTGCTACAGTTGGGGAGATGCCAGCCAGAGCCAGAACCAGTGAGGGTGGAAGCAGATCTCTGAATGAGAGTTCTCACACCCCAACCGGAACAAAGAACGTAAGCTTCAAAAGGCTTTATTCCAAAACTGTTTGTATTCGTGCCCTCTCATCTTTCTATACCAAATATCACATTTGTCCTCTGGAGGAGGAAATCCCAACCAGAACCAAGAACATAAATGTCACAGGGATCTAATCTGAAATTTGTATACTGGTGTCCCCCCATCTCTCTGTCCCAACTGCCATGTTTGTCTTGTTGAGGAAAAAATCATGCTCCCAACACTCCCTTCATCCATCACTTTCTCCCTCAGCACTTACTGGGCTGGGCTGCATCTCTGCTGGAGCATGACCAAGGAGCACAGGTTCACTGCCCCTCTCCTGCCTGCTGTGTGATGAAGTCTCAGGGTGTGCCCTCAGGACTGGCAGGAAGACAGACTCAGGCTGGGACCTTCTGATGCAGCTTCCTACAAAGGATGGAGACACAGGTGGGGAGCCACAATGTTAGAACTGGCCAATTAATGAGCGGAAGACACTGGCCAATTATTTACAATGGTATGACCTTAGGGCTCAATGTCCAAAGCTCATAATTAGCCAGTTGGTCCACATTGTCCCAATCTCTGGAGACTTGCTAATATTAACAGAACAGAAAAAGGATAAAAGTGAATGTCCTGGGAAGGATCTAGGTCCCTCTTCCCCTCAAGAGGAAATTCACCTGTACTCTTGCTTCTTACTTCTAACTTGCAGGATTCTAACATAAAACTCAGACTTTTTTTCTCGATTTAACCACTCAATGTGTGGTTTTGTTATCTACAAATCCATTGTATCAATCATGAAATCTATGCAGCGCTAGGTCTATACCAAGGATGTGATACTTTCCATTTTCACAGTTAATATTCGTCTCTAAGGATAACTTCTTATTTTCATTTCCTTACCCTTGCTCAGCTGGCATTAGATATGGTAGAGATGACTGGGTTGGACATTTTTCTTTCCTTTTTTTTTGTGTGTGTGCTAATTTGAATGAATCTTCATTTCTAAGTTTTTTCTGTAAATGAATTACATTGGCATATTAGAAAACTATTGACTTTTACTTATTCTTTAATACCTGATACTTTAATTAAATATTTCAGTGGGCCTCCCAGAGGGTTGCAGTCAAGATCAGCCAGGGCTGCAGGCATCTCAAAACTGGATCAGCAGATGTCCACTTTCAAGCACACTCACGAGGCTGTTGGTAGGATTCACCTGTTCACAGAATATTGTCCAGAGAATTCTTTCAGTTCCTTGACACATGGCCTCCTGGTTGGGCAGTTGGTTTTTATCAATATGAGCCATCAAGAATGCAAGAGAGAGGTAGCAAGAAGAAAGCCAGATTTTTTTTTACTCTATTCTCAGCAGGGACTTCCCAACCTTTCTTCCACATTCTCATTGTTGGAAGTGGGTCTCTATGTACATCTCACCCTCAATGGCAGTAAGATACACAAAGCAATGAAAACCAGGAGTTGGGATCAGTGAGAGTATCTCAGATACTGCCCACCACACAGGGCTCATCCTCTATAAGGACTATGTGCTCCAAGCAATTCAAGACTCAGGCCCTGTCCATCTACTTTTCAGCATATCCCCAAATTAGTCACACCACCATGATCTCAACAAAAATTCCCTGGACACAAACTAGCATATGGGTAGAAATTTCTCTCCATTGGGTACAGCATTTCGTACGACAGACCTCACTCTACTGCTTCAGGTCATGCAGTCTCAAGTAGACCCCCTTGTTTCTGATGCACTAGGAGAGCCCCTCCATCAACACCAGGCCAATCTACAGCTATTCCATGGCCAAACGTAACAAATGTTCCCAGGGAACATGATTTCTTCTAAGTAGAGATGAATCAACTCACTCCAGAATATATATTTTCGTTAGATTTCATTGTGGTCTTAGATCTTGAAGACTTTAATAAATAAAATGTGCTTGGGCTCACCTGTTTTTTTCTACATATGTTTATGTTTCTACATATGTTTATGTTTCTAAATATGTTTATGTTTCTACATATGTTTATGTTCCAACAAGGAAAAGTGATAACATTCCAAAGTGATAACATTATTGCCATGTTCTTTGCAGCATCATCCACAACAGCAAAAAATGGAAACAACCTAGTTTCCATTAATGAATGAATGGATAAATAAATGTGATAAACTAATAGTACATACAATAGAATATTATTCAGCCATGGGAAAGAAGGAAATCCTGCCACTTTCTACAATATGGATAAAATTTGAGGACATCATGCTAATTGAAATAAGTCAGACGGAGAAAGACAACTAATATATGATCTACATTATATGTGGAATGTTTAAAATATTGAACTCATAGAAACAGAGAGTAGAATGATGGTTGTCCATAGCTGAGGGGTGATAGGAATGGGGAGATGTTGGTTAGAGTTACAAGATGAATAAGTTCCTGATGTAATACACATTATGGTGATAATAGGTAACACTACGGTCTTGTGTATAATAACATTCAGTCATGCAGTGAATATGATTTACAAAGAATCCAAGACACCCACCAGTCTCATTAAAGAAACACCAAAAAAAGCAATATTTCAGGTTCTAAGCAAGGAGAGAAGTGAAGGCCATAGAGCTACAAAAATGAGGTGGTGAGAAAGGTAGAAGTTGCAGGTGTACATGTATAGTTTTACTGAATTTTCCAACCTACACTCCAAATGGATGGCCGAGGTACTGAGATTAGTTTGTTTTGCTGAGTAACCTCCACATGGCACTCTTTTTTTTTTTTTTTTTTTCGGTACGCGGGCCTCTCACTGTTGTGGCCTCTCCCGTTGCGGAGCACAGGCTCCGGATGCGCAGCCTCAGCGGCCATGGCCCACGGGCCCAGCCGCTCCGTGGCATGTGGGATCCTCCCGGACCGGGGCACGAACCCGTGTCCCCTGCATCGGCAGGCGGACTCTCAATCACTGCACCACCAGGGAAGCCCCACATGGCACTCTTGATGTCATTGTTCCTAAGACTATAGATGAAGGGTTTCAGTATGGGGGTGACCACAGTGTACACCGCTGAGGGCACTGCATCCTTCCTGGGAGATTGTGAGATGGCTGAGCTGGAGTACACCCCAAGTCAGGTTCCATAAAATAAGCAAACAAGTGACAGGTAAGAACCACAGGTGGAGAAGTCTTTATACTTACCTTCTGATGAGGGGACTCTGAGAATAGAGGAAAGAATTTTAAAGTAAGAGAAAAATATCTCCGAGAAGGGAAAATCCAGAGGTGGCAACAATAAAATACAGGACTATGTTATTGGTGAAAGTGTCAGAACAGGCTAGATTGAGGAGTTGAGGGTCACAGAAGAAATTAAAAATTTCCACATCCTTGAAGCAGATAAGTTGTAATGCAATCAAATTGTGCACTTGGGAGTCCAAAAGGCTAACAAAAATAGACACCGAAATGAAGATGCAACAGAGGCTTGGGTTCATGATGATCTGGTAGTGCAATGGGTGACAGATGGCCTCAAACCGGTCCTAAGCCATAGCAGTCAGAAGCATACTATCCATACATCCAAAAAGGATAAAAATAGGCATCTGTGTCAGGCAACCCACAAAGGAGATGACTCTGCTGTGAGTTTGGATGTTGACAATTATCTTGGGGATGGCGGGGGAGAAGAAACGAATGTCAACCAAGGACAGGTTGGAGAGGAAGAAGTACATGGGGGGGGTGGAGGTGGGAATCAGAGGTAACAGCCAGGGTGATGAGCAGGTTCCCCAACATCATGACCAGGTACATGGACAGGAACAGTCCAACAAGGAAAAGCTGCAGTTCTGGATCATCTGGTAATCCCACGAGGAAGAATTCTGAGACACATGTTAGATTTTGTGGTTCTATGTAGCTTGTACAACTTTTGAAAAAGAAAAGAGGTTTGGAAGAAAGGAAACAAGTAAATAGCATGTAACATTGTGTCCATATTTTTGATTAAAGTGACTCATAAGCAAAGTATTCACATTTGGGGTCATATACCTTGTTACCTCTAGAAATATTTTTCAGCACGACAAATTCTATCTGCTTAGAACTGTTTCCTCATTGGTTTTTATGCTATTCACCTCTTGCTATACACAGCTACTTTATAAAACCCAACTTAAGGGTAAAAAGGGAGGAAGAACATTAGAGATAATACATCCACGATCTCAGTAAGATACAGCCTACTTCTTTAGAAAAAAATATAAACCTTTAAGAAAAAATATAGTTAGAATTTAAATATATTATGGCATAGTTATATAAACAATATTCAGATACAATTCTAAACATTTCTTTCATTTAGAATATTTACAAACACTCTATGAAACGCAGGACTGTGTCATCTACATTCTAAATTAAAGATGAATGTTAATAATCAGAAAACATTTTTATGTGATCTTCAGAGTTGTATCATTCTTTGGTTTTTCTGTCTTCCCTCTTTCATGAAATAAGTGATTACTCAAATATCAGGGTTGTGTTTTTTTGTTTTTAACATCTTTATTGGAGTATAATTGCTTTACAATGGTGTGTTAATTTCTGCTTTATAACAAAATGAATCAGTTATACATATACATATGTCCCCATATCTCTTCCCTCTTGCATCTCCCTCCCTCCCACCCTCCCTATCCCACCCCTCTAGGTGGTCACAGAGCACCAAGCTGATCTCCCTGTTGTATGCAGCTGCTTCCCACAAGCTATTTTACGTTTGGTAGTGTATATATGTCCATGCCACTCTCTCACTTTGTCCCAGCTTACCCTTCCCCCTCCCCGTATCCTCAAGTCCATTCTCTAGTAGGTCTGCATCTTTATTCCCGTCTTGCCCCTAGGTTCTTCATGACCATTCTTTTTTTTTCTTAGATTCCATATATATATGTTAGCATACAGTATTTGTTTTTCTCTTTCTCACTAACTTCATTCTGTATGACAGACTCTAGGTCCATCCACCTCACTACAAATAACTCAATTTCATTTCTGTTTATGGCTGAGTAATATTCCATTGTATATATGTGCCACATCTTCTCTATCCATTCATCTGTCGATGGACACTTAGGTTGCTTCCATGTCCTGACTATAGTAAATTGAGCCACAATGAACATTTTGGTACGTGACTCTTTTTGAATTATGGTTTTCTCAGGGTATGTGCCTAGTAGTGGGATTGCTGGGTCGTATGGTAGTTCTATTTTTAGTTTTTTTAGGAACCTCCATACTGTTCTCCATAGTGGCTGTATCAATTTACATACCCACCAACAGCACAAGAGGGTTCCCTTTTCTCCACACCCTCTCCAGCATTTATTGTTTGTAGATTTTTTGATGATGGCCATTCTGACCAGTGTGAGATGATATCGCATTGTAGTTTTGATTTGCATTTCTCTAATGATTAATGATGTTGAGCATTCTTTCATGTGTTTGTTGGCAATCTGTATATCTTCTTTGGAGAAATGTCTATTTAGGTCTTCTGCCCATTTTTGGATTGGGTTGTTTGTTTTTTAGTTATTGAGCTACATGAGCTGCTTGTAAATTTTGGAGATTAATCCTTTGTCAGTTGCTTCATTTGCAAGTATTTTCTCCCATTCTGATGGTTGTCTTTTCATCTTGTTTATGATTTCCTTTGCTGTGCAAAAGCTTTTAAGTTTCATTAGGTCCCATTTGTTTATTTTTGTTTTTATTTCCATTACTCTAGGAGGTGGGTCAAAAAAGATCTTGCTGCAATTTATGTCAAATAGTGTTCTGCCTATCTTTTCCTCTAAGAGTTTGATAGTGTCTGGCCTTATATTTAGATCTTTAATCCATTTTGAGTTTATTTTTGTGTATGGTCTTAGGGAGTGTTCTAATTTCATTCTTTTACATGCAGCTGCCCAGTTTTCCCAGCACCCCTTATTGAAGAGGCTGCCTTTTCTCCACTGTATTCTGGCCTCCTTTTTCATAGATTAGGTGACCATAGGTGCGTGGGTTTATCTCTTGACTTCCTATCTGTTCCATTACCTATATTTTTGTTTTTGTGTCAGTACCATACTGTCTTGATTACTGTAGCTTTGTAGTATAGTCTGAAGTCAGGTAGCCTGATTCCTCCAGCTCAGTTTCTCTGTCTCAAGATTGCTTTGGCAATTCGGGGTCTTTTGTGTTTCCATACAAATTGTGAAAATTTTTTTGTTCTAATTCTGTGAAAAATGCCATTGATAATTTGATAGGGATTGCATTGAATCTTTAGATTGCTTTGGGTAGTATAGTCACTTTCACAATATTGATTCTTCCAATCCAAGAACATGGTATATCTCTCCATCTGTTTGTGTCCTCTTTTATTTCTTTCATCAGTATCTTATTGTTTTCTGCGTATAGGTCTTTTGCCTCCTTAGTTAGGTTTATTCTTAGGTATTTTATTCTTTTTCTAGTGATGGTAAATGGGATTGTTTCCTTAATTTCTCTTTCTGATCTTTTGTTGTTAGTGTATAGGACTGCAAGAGATTTCTGTGTATTAACTTTGTATCCTTCAACTTTACCAAATTCATTGATTAGTTCTGGTAGTTTTCTGGTAGAATCTTTAGGATCTTCTATGTAAAGAATCATGTCATCTGCAAACAGTGACAGTTTTACTTCCTCTATTCCAAGTTGGATTCTGTCTATGTCTTTTTATTCTCTGATTTCCATGGCTAGAACTTCCAAAACTATTTTGAATAATAGTGGTGAGAGTGTGCACCCTTGTCTTGTTCCTGATCTTAGAGGAAATGCTTTCAATTTTTCACCATTGAGAATGATGTTTTCTGTGGGTTTGTCATATATAGCCTTTATTACGTTGAGGTAGTTTCCTCTATGCCCACTTTCTGGAGAGTTTTTAATCATAAATCGGTGATGAATTTTGTCAAAAGGTTTTTCTGCATCTATTGAGATAATCATATGGTTTTTATTCTTCAGTTTGTTAATATGGTGTATCACATTGATTGATTTGCATATATTGAAGAATCCTTGCATCCCTGGGATAAATCCCACTTGATCATGGTGTGATCATTAATGTGCTGTTGGATTCTGTTTACTAGTATTTTGGTTACTAGTATTTTGTTGAGGATTTTTGCATCTATGTTCATCACTGATATTGGCCTGTAGTTATCTTTTTTGTGATATCTCTCTCTGGTTTTGGTGTCAGGGTGATGGTGGCCTCATAGAAGGGCTTGGGAGTTTTCCTTCCTCTGCAATTTTTTGGAAGAGTTTGGGAAGGATAGGTGTTAGCTCTTCTCTAAATGTTTGATAGAATTCACCTCTGAAGCCACCTGGTCCTGGATTTTTGTTTGTTGGGAGATTTTTAATCACAGTTTCAATTTCATTACTTGTGACCATTCTGTTCATATTTTCTATTTCTTCCTGGTTCAGTCTTGGGAGACTGTGTCTTTTTAAGAATTTGTTCATTTCTTCCAATTTGTCCATTTTATTGGCATACATTTGCTTGTAGTAGTCTCTTATGATCCTTTGTATTTCTGTGGTGTCAGTTGTAACTTCTCCTTTTTCATGTCTAATTTTACTGATTTGAGCCCTCTCCCTTTTTTCTTGATGAGTCTAGCTAAAGTTTTATCAATTTGTTTATCTTTTCAAAGAACCAGCATTTAGTTTCATTGATCTTTGCTACTGTGTTCTTTGTCTCTATTTCATTTATTTCTGCTGTGACCTTTATGATTTTTTTCCTTCTATTAACTTTGAGTTTTGTTTGTTCTTCTTTCTCTAGTTGCTTTAGGTGTAATGTTAGGTTATTTGAGATTTTTCTTGTTTCTTGAGATAAGATTGTATTGCTATAAATTTCCCTCTTAGAACTGCTTTTGCTGTATTCCATTGGTTTTGGGTGGTTGTGTTTTCATTGCCATTTGTTTCTAGGGTTTTTTATTTTTCTTCAGTGATCCATTGGTTGTTTAGTACCATATTGTTTACCCTCCATGTGTTTGTGTCTTTTTACAGTTTTTTTTCTTGTAATTGATTTCTAATCTCATAGTGTTGTGGTCAGAAAAGACACTTGATGTGATTTGAATTTTCTTAAATTTACTGAGGCTTGATTTTTGACCCAAGATGTAGTCTATCCTGGAGAATGTTCCATGTGCACTTGAGAAGAAAGTGTATTCTGCCACTCTCCAATGGAATGTCCTATAAATATCAAGTAATTCTATCTAGTCTAATGTGTCATTTAGGGCTTGTGTTTGCTTATTAATTTTCTGTCTGAATGATCTGTCCATTGTTGTAAGTGGGGTTTTAAAGTCTCCCACTATTACTGTGTTCTTGTTGAGTTCCCCTTTTATGGCTGTTAGCACTCACTTTATGTATTGACATGCTCCTATTTTGTGTTCATAAATATTTAAAATTGTTGTATCTTCTTGGACTGATCTGTTGATCATTATGTTGTGTCCTTTCTTGTCTCTTGTATCAGTCTTTATTTTAAAGTCTGTTTTGTCAGATATGAGTTTTGCTACAATAGCTTTATTTTGATTTCCATTTGCATTGAATATCTTTTTACTTCCCATCACATCCAGTGTGTATATGTCCCTAGGTCTGAAGTGGGTCTCTTGTAGACAGTATATATACAGGTCTTGTTTTTGTATCCATTCAGCCAGTCTGTGTCTTTTGGATGGCACATTTAATCCATTTATATTTAAGGTAATTATTGATATGTATGTTCCTGTTGTCATCTTCTTAAATGTTTTGGGTCTGTTTTTGTAGGTCTTTTTTCTTCCTTTCCTCCTCCATTCTCTGCTCTTGTGTTTCTTGCCTAGATAATTTACTTTGTCAATTGTTGTAAAACTGCTTTGGTGGTGCTGAATTCTCTTAGCTTTTGCTTGTCTGTAAACCTTTTGATTTCTCTGTCGAATCTGGATAAGAACCTTGCTGGGTAGAGTATTCTTGGTTATACTTTTTCCCTTCCATCACTTCAAATATATCCAGCCACTCCCTTCTGACCTGCAGTATTTTTGCTGAAAAATCAGCTGATAACTTTATGGGGATTCCCTTGTATGTTATTTGTTGTCTTTCCCTTGCTGCTTTTAATACTTTTTCTTTGTATTTAATTTTTGCTAGTTTGATTAATATGTGTCTCAGTGCATAGAGAATGGACTTGAGGACATGGAGAATGGGAAAGGTAAGCTGTGATGAAGTGAGAGAGTGGAATGGACATATATACACTACCAAATGTAAAATAGAGAGGTAGTGAGAAGCAGCTGCATAGCACAGGGAGATCAGCTTGGTGCTTTGTGACCACCTAGAGGGGCGGGATAGGGAGGATGGGAGGGAGAAGCAAGAGGGAGGAGATATGGGGATATATATATATATATATATATATATATATATATATATATATATATGTATGTATGTATAGCTATTCACTTTGTTATAAAGCAGAAACTAACAGACCACTGTAAAGCAATTATACTCCAATAAAGATGTTAAAAACTCAATATGTGTCTCAGTGTGTTTCTTCTTTGTTTTATCTTGTATGGGACTCTCTGTGCTTCCTGGTCTTGGGTGACTATTTTCTTTCCCATGTTAGGGAAATTTTTGCCTATGATCTCTTCAAATATTTTCTCAGACCCTTTCTCTTTTTCTTCTTGTTCTGTGACCCTTATAATCTGAATGTTGGTGTGTTTAATGTTGCTCCAGATGTCTCTGAGACTGTCTTAATTTCTTTTCATTCTTTTTTCTTTATTCTGCTCCTTGGCAGTTATTTCCACCATTCTATCTTCCAGTTCATGTATCTTCTTCTGCCTCATTTATTTTGCTATTGATTCCTTCGAGTGTATTTTTCATTTCAGTTATTGTCTTATTCATCTCTTTTTGTTTGTTATTTAATTCTTCTAGGTCTTTTTAAAACTTTTCTTGTATCTTCTCATTCTGTGCCTCCATTCTATTTTTGAGATCTTGGGTCATTTTTCTTGTCATTACTCTGAATTCTTTTTCAGATAGATTGCTTATCTCCTCTTCATTTAGTTGTTCTTATAGTATTTTATCTTGCTCCTTCATCTGCAACATATTTTTTGTCATCTCTTTTTGTCAAACTTACTGTGTTTTTGGTCTCCTTTCCGCATGATGCAGGATTGCAGTTCTTCTTGCTTCTGGTGTCTGCCCTGTGTAGGTGAGGTTGATCCAGAGGCTTGTGCCATTATCCCCTTGATAGGACATTTGTTTGGTGTTGTGATCAGAGCCTGCCCTAGATACTGAGCAGTGCCTCCCCTTTGCTACGTGGTTGTCACTGCCCTGTCAGGCTCAGGGTCTGCTCCCTAGTTGTTGGAGCAGAGACCCCCAAATCTGTTTCTTAGCTGTGTTTCTCATCTGCAGTGTGAGGTAGCCAGGATTGGAGCACTCCCACTGGGAGGGAAGACACTTAGTTTTCCTCTTTTGGAGCTGTTCACCTGTGAATGTGCTCTGTTGTGTCCCCTTTCACCTGTTCTGTGGGCTCACAAAATATACGGTTGTTGGCATTGCTCTCAGTCCCACCTTAACTGAGGGCATGCTGGCAATTTGTCCTGGTGACTCTCAGGTATTTTTTTCACCTGGCCACCAGTGCAGATCCACTGAGGTCAGGTCCCAGTAGTAGTTGTGCACCTGGACCCACTGTGGGAGCTATGGTGGCAGCTCAGACTCTGGCCTGGCCCAACTCCCATGTATATGTGCCCACAAATCCCACAGCCGCTAAAGCCAGACCTGTCCCAGCTGCAACAGCACGTGTTGTCCTTTTGGATGTTTTGCAGGTGCTGAATTAAGGAAGCCATCAGCAGAGGTGTAACTCTGCAGTTCACCCAGCCACGAGGAGAGATTCACCTCTTCTTCCTTAGTCACACAGCCCCTGGCTCTCAGCTGTGGTTTCAGCCCCTCCTCTGGGAAAATTTCCTAGTGGGGGGAGCCTTCTGCAACCTCCCAAGACTGCAGGGCAGGTCCCGACACCCACTGGTGGATTTCCTAGTAGCAAGAATTTCTGCATTCTCCCAGGATGGCGGGGCAGATCCTGGCACCTGCTCACAGATTTCCTAGTTGGGGGAGTTATCTGCACCTCCCAGGACAGTGGGGGCAGGTCCTGGCACCCACCAGCAGATTTCTCAGTAGCAAGAGCTATCTGCGCCCTCCCGGGACAGCGGGGCATGTCCCAGTACCCACTGGCAGATATTCTAGTAGTGAGAGGTTTCTGAGCATTCCCAGGACAGTGGGGGCAAGTCCTGGCACCTGCTGATGGATTTCCTAGTGGGATGAGTTATCCACGCCCTCCAGGGACAGCAGGGCGTTTCAGCAGGCACTGACGGATGTCCTGGTTGTGGAAGCTATCTGCACCCTCCTGGGACAGCAGGGCAGCTACTGAAATCTGCTACTGGCAGATTTCCTAGTAGCAAGAGCAGGGGAGGGTCCTGGGGTCTGCTGGCAGAATTGCTAGTGGCTGGATCTGTATGTGCCCTTCCGAGTCAGTGGGGACATGTCCTGTGACCCGCTGGCATAATTTCTAGTTTTGGGAGCTGTCTGTGCCCTTCCAGGTCAGCAGGGGGTAGGGCCTGGCATCTGCCCAAGGGTCTGGAAGAGGTGGCCAGTGCCTGCCTCAAGAGTCCAAGATGGCGGCGGTGACTTGCACCTGCCCCTAGAGCTCCTCTAGGTGGTGTCCTGTTGCCTGGGAGCTCTCACAGAGATAGAAGTTCTTATGGTTGTCCCACCCCCTTCCTTGTGCACCTCCTAATAGTGGTGTCTTGCATCTCTGGCAAGCCCAGTCTTCTTCCTAGTACACCCTCAGTTGCCACAGCCTGACCTCTTCAGGCTGTTTCTGTACCTAAGCCTGGTCCTCTCCCTGGGACTGAGCTTCAGAGTCTGAGCTTCAGCACCCAACCTCACCCTCACTGACAGAGGAGTCTCTCAGGATAGGGAGCACAGGATGGCTGTGCCGACCCTCTGTGCAGGTTATTCTTTGTTTTGGCTTCCACAAATTGGTTGCTGTTCTCGCCTTTTAGACTCCAAAACTCCCCTTCTGTCCAGTCTAATTTCTCCACTGGTGAGGAGCCTTCCCAAGGTGCAGGAAATTTTCTTCCTTCACAGCTCCCTCCCCAGGGTACAGGCCCCATGCTGATTCTTTCTTTTTCTTATTCCCTTTGTCCTACCTGGTTACATGGAGGGTTTCTTGTCTTTTCGGACATCTGAGGTCTTCTGTCGGTGCTCAGTAGCTGTTCTGTGTGAATCGTTGCACTTGTAGATGTATTTTTAATGTTTCTGTGAAGGGCAGTGAACTCTGCTTCATACTCCTCCGCCATCTTGGTCGCATTTCTATCCATTCATTATTGATGGACACATTGGTTGCTTTTTTTTTTTTTTTCTTTTTTTTTTTTTTTTTGCGGTATGTGGGCCTCTCACTGTTGTGGCCTCTCCCGTTGCGGAGCACAGGCTCCGGATGCGCAGGCCCAGCGGCCATGGCTCACGGGCCCAGCCGCTCCGCGGCATATGGGATCCTCCCAGACCGGGGCACGAACCCGTATCCCCTGCATCGGCAGGCGGACTCTTAACCACTGTGCCACCAGGGAGGCCCACATTGGTTGTTTTTATCTTTTGGCTGTTGTGATTAATGCCATTATGAATATTGGTGTGCAAGAATTTGTCTGAATTCCTGCTTTCAATTCTTTGGGGGCATATACCTAGGCAGAATTGATGAATCCTGAAAGTCTACCTTTAAAAGCATGCCAAATGATCAGCCATTTGGGTAAATACTGTCCTAGGACATTGAAGAACAAATCCTGGAAAGTCCCAATGACCCCTATTCTTCACTTTAGTAGTCTTGAAGAGGTAAACCATTAGGATGTCAGATCAGTGGATCTGGAAAATTTTGATAGGTGTTTTGCATCTTGCTGTGTCATAAGTTAATTGCTCAAATCTTTACTGAGTGATTTAGGCCAAGTATTGGTTGATCATGCCCCCTGCAGTCGTCTCCCTCACCCTGTCTTTAAAAACCTTTCCCTGAAGGCCAGCAGGGAGGTCTGGGTCTTCTGAGTATTAGCTGCCCATACTCTTCTCTTGGTCTTGAAGTACATGCTGCGCTCTCCTTCACCACCACTTGAGGTCAGTAGATTGACTTTACTGAATGCAGGAAAGAGGACCCAAGTTTTGTTCAGTAGCAGGATGGCCACTCTGAACATCCTTCCCTGCAGCATGCAGAACCTTTGGGAAGTATAAATTGGTGTCAGGCAGGGGCTAAGTTGGACAGTGTATGACAGATAGACCATCTGTTTCCTGTCTCTCCCCCAGAGTTTGATCTCTTAGGACTGGGCAGAGAGAAGAGGGAATTGAATATCTTGAATTGTGGAGATTGTATCTTTCTCTGAGTCAGTGCCCTCAAAATGGCAGGACCTTCAATTGGGATAATTGATGCCTGTTGGGACAGGAATAAAACCAAGCCCTGTGGTCTTGGAGACAATTGCAGAGACACTGACAGGGATGAAATGCAAATTCAGATGAGCCACAGGTGAGGCCATAATGCTCAGAAACATGGAATGCCATCTGTTTCATGGATAGAAAATAAGGACAGTGTAATTAGGTGACTGCCTTGCAGAAGAGGTGAACAGTTTACCAACTTATTTCTTCTCTCTGTCTCCTTTTACATCTTACCAATTTAAGAGCTTTGCAGGAACACTGCGATTCTCCATGTAGCTCCCTCGGTAAAACCATATAAATTCAAATCGTGGTAGTTTTAAAACATGGTTCCCAAATTCTTTGTTATTCCTCTCATGAGACTGGAGCCCATGTCCCCTGTCTTGACTCAACTTGTAATGCTAAGTATGAGTTGTAGTTGAAACTACTTACTATCTCTGAAAACTTTAAGTTATCCAAACGATTGAAATGTCAGTTTCCTAGTTTTAAAATGGGGCCAATAATAATTATAATTTTCGGGGCTTCCCTGGTGGCGCAGTGGTTGGGAGTCCGCCTGCCGATGCAGGGGACGCGGGTTCGTGCCCCGGTCCGGGGGGATTCCACGTGCTGCGGAGCGGCTGGGCCTGTGAGCCATAGCTGCTAGCAGCTGGGCCCGTGAGCCATGGCCGCTGAGCCTGCGCATCCGGAGCCTGAGCTCTGCAATGGGAGAGGCCACAACAGTGAGAGGCCCGCGTACTGCAAAAAAAAAAAAAAAAAAAAAAAAAGAAAGAAAAAGAAAAAGAAAAAAAAATTACAATTTTCCATAACATTTTTAAAATCAAATATCCCAGCTATTTATTTTCACATGCTACCACATTGAATGGCACAGGTATAGATCCCCCCCCTTTTTTTATCTCTGTCAACTCTATACAACTTAATTTTTATTTCATGCAAGCCGTTTCTCCAGGGACTAGGGGTGGGGAAAATGGGGAGCTATTAGTAAAAAGGTACAAACTTCCAGTTAGAAGATGAATAAATTCTGGAGATCTAACTACAGTCAGCATGGTGACTATAGTTAACAATACTATATTATACACTTGAAAGTTGCTAAGAGAGTAGATCTTAAATGTTCTCACCACATATTTTAAAAAGTTAATTATGTGAGGTGATGGAGGTGTTAACTAACCCTATTGTGGTAATCATTTTGCAATATATGCATGTAGTAAATCATCACATTGTACACCTTAAACTTACACAATAAGTCAATTACATCTTGACCAAGCCAGAAAAAATAATTTTTAAACTGATTATAACTCAGGTAAAAGGAGGAATTTTCATAGTATTTTTTATTCTGGCAAGAGCAATGTTTCCAAAATACAAATTTGACCAAATCACCCCACCACCACGTGGGTCAACAAGTCACATCACTGGCTTCCAGTGGCTCTTGAGAGGGAAGTCAATTTAGTTACCATGGCCCATAGGATCCGGCATGAAATTCAGGCTCTTCACTCAGAAGAGAATTCTTTTTCATTTTTCTGGAATGCGTTTTCATTCTTTCCACCACGAACTCCACTCATACTCATCATTTACTTCTATGCTGTGCCTGACTCTCCCATCACCTACTTCCTAGTCACCTGCAGTTTTCCTTTCTTGCACGTATTGCAGTTGAAATATTAAAGTACTTTAAGGATTTCTTAAATTCATATATTCCCCCTCCATCATCCCAAATATAAACTTCATGTAGCCAAAGACGTCTCTTTTTGTTCACCATCATATTCCCATGATCTTGCAAATTAGGTGCTCAATAAATATTCACTAACTAATAAATGAAACGAGGCTTAAAGCTGTCAAATAAAATACAAAGGAAAATAATTGATAACTAATATCATGAGTAGAGCTGTAAAATGTGATATAAAATATTAAATACATTTGTCTGTATTGCCAAAGTAAAAATTGCACCAGAAAAAGTAAAATAGCAAAGAAGATTTTCTTTAAGACTACTGCAAAAGAGGAGAGAGACTGAACTGCTGGAGTATAAGGCAGGAGGGATTTTGGTGCTGGGTGAACTAGTGCAAAAGTACTGGAGGATTTTGGCGGGGAAAGTTGATCAATGGGTTGTGTCAAGCACATGGAGTTATTTCTCAGTTTGCAAATGTTTTTCTCTATCACTAAGCAATCTTTATTTGCTAATTGACGCCCATAGAAGTTAGGCTCTTACCCTCCTACAGACAATGGGAAATAGGAGTGCTATCTTCTTTTATGTTTACATTTTAAAAAGATGGGTCCCAAGTCACTGAGAGAGGCATTTCCTTGGTTGTAAAACTGGCAAGAGGATGGGAGAGAATGTACATATATGTCAAAGGGCAGAGAAAAAACTTACAGCTGCAAGTTTTCTAAATTAAATGTTCTAAGAAAAGAGAAGTCAGTGGTCTAAGATCAGGAAGAAACCTGTCTAAAATTTACTCAAGCTGAGGGGAACATTGAGGCAGTCTTGGTCAGTATATTAAAGAACAATACACCATGGGCCACCAATGCTTATTCCAGGAATTTAAATATGCTTCAACTTTAGGAGGTCTATTTACATTAATTTATTGCATAAATATATCAAAATAAAAGATGGCAAGTTTGATAAGAATCAAAATGTATTTGTTAATTTCTTTTTTTTTTGCAAAACACATTTTTAAAACATCTTTATTGAAGCATACTTGCCTTACAATGTTGTTATTTGCTGCTGCATAACAAAATGAATCAGCTATATGTATACATATATCCCCATATCTCCTCCCTCTTGCGTCTCCCTCCCACCCTCCCTAATCCACCCCTCTAGGTGGACACAAAGCACCGAGTTGATCTCCCTGTGCTATGCGGCTGCTTCCCACTAGCTATCTATTTTACATTTGGTAGTGTATATATGTCCATGCCACTCTCTCACTTCGTCCCAGCTTACCCTTCCCCCTCCAGTTATTGTTGCACATGGTAATGTGTATATGTGTGTGTATGTGTGTGTGTGAGATGTGCAGACACTCAAGCTAGAAAAATAAAGATATATCTTTAAAATAATAAACAATCTTGATTTTTAAATGAGAGGTAATGTTCAATTGAACGTGGAAACATTAAGAAATGGCAATTAATGGACATCATATAGCAAATATTACTCCTATAAACCACAGTATTTAATATAGTTTTGATAATTCAAACAAATGCATGAGATGAAAAAGAAAGGGGGCATAAGCATTAAAGTCAAAAAACAAATGTATTATCACTTGTAGATCAGATTTTGGAAGCAGAGAGCTCTCAACTCTCTGAAGATCTAGCCTTGTGATGGTCTTTCATCATCCATTCCAACAAATCCCCTAGGGCAGTTATTTTCTAATTTTAGCCACACATAGAATCCACCTGAATGTCTTATTAAACACAGATTGCTGGGCCTGACCCTGAAATTTCTGACTTAGTAGATCTGGGATGAAGGCCAAAATGTGCATGTCTAACAAGCTCCCAGGTGATGCTGAAGCTTCAGGTCTGCAGACAACCCCAGGAGAAACACTGTTTTTGTTTGTGTCCCTGGGACTCTGTTTAATAAAAGTTTTCCCTCCATGGCTTACATCTCCTCTCTTCTATCCCACCCCCAGCCTTTACTAGAATGCACTGGCTCTTTCAGATAGCATTATGGAAAACCCTGGCAGCCTTGGCTCTTTTCCCACTGTGGCTTTTCCTCCAGAAAGGGAGATTATCCAAGAAGGGAATTCATACCGTATCTCTGGGAAGCCCAAGATGCTTTGCCTTGGGGACACTGAAAGCTTATTTCAAAAGTTTCCAGGACTTCATTGGCTGAATTCTCAGACTGCCTCATTAAATAAATTGTTCTGTTGTCATTCTACTCTTTAAACAATTAAGCTCCCTTGGGCTAGAAGGAGAATAACAGAAAAGAAACTTTCTGCCATTGCTGTTTCCCTGAAGATAGCTGTGAAGAAAGACAAATTTCTTTCTTCCAATTATCCCTTCTTTACCTGGTATGCTCAAACATTTGCAGTCCAGATCATTCCCCTGGAGTTTACAAAGCCTTCTTTATGAAGAAGTCTGCCAGGTGTCCTTAATATACTGCCATAATTCTTGCTTCTCCTTCACAGGATTTAATTTCAAAGTTACAAGTTTCTCCCTGAGCGATGTGTTAGTGTTACAAGTTGCCCTGTAGACTTGACTCAGGAAATCCTATTGTAACAAAAATAAAATGCATGAGAAATGTCCCTATTTCAAGAAAGGGAATGCAGCCGTTAGTGATATCGCTACTGGAAAATCAAGCATTTTGAAGAATGGAAATATCCCTTAGAATGTATTTGGCACATGAGATCACCGCAGACCTCAGGGAAGGCAATTGTGATGGAGGTAGAAAGTCTCCAGATGAGTTGGTTGAGGAGAGAATGAGCAGTGTGGAAATGGAAGTAGCAAGAATAGACCAAATTCTTTCAAAGTTTGGAGCAATACCCACAAGGAAGTATGGGTCTTTGAGTTTTATTTTAATTGAAAGAAATGGGAATGTGGAACATTGGATATTATAACATTGCATGCGGACACTGGAATATAAAGGATTAAGAAAGGAAGTGATAGTGTAAGTTCCCCCCAAAAGTTAGAAAGGGATAGAATCCAAAACTCAGGTGAAGGTTTTAAAGATGTAGTCATTAATAAAATAATTGTACAAATAATTATGTAATTACAATGGTGTTTCCTCATGGTCAGAACAAGCAAAACAGTTGGGCTAGACAGATGGTAGGCACTAGTGTGCAAAGTTTCAGCTCCAGGTAATGTGACGTTTATGTCCTTGGTTCTGGTGGGGTCCAAGAACTCTCATTCAGAGTTCTGCTTTCCTCCCACATTAGTTCTAGTTCCCATGGGCATTACCCCCATGATAGCAGGAAGCAGTTCTCTCTAAACTGTCCCCTAAGTACTCCAAAATCATGAAGTGAGGATGTGGATGAGGATAAGACAGTAAACATGGTATCATGATTCTTCATTGAGGATTTCCTAGGTTCCAGGCTCTGAGCTAAGTGTTCTATGTAGCTTGCTCCATTTCAACTGCGTAATCACCACCAAGAAAGAGGAATGAACAGTATTGTCACTTCACAGATGAATAAGGGATCAGAGCATTTAAATATAACTTGTATTAGGTCATGGGGTAAAATAGGAGTGAATTCACATTTGAATCCAGGCATCCAGCCTCCAGACACAGGGCAGTTAGCCAGAATTCTCTCGTCATTTTATTTGCCTGGTCACTTCAGGCAGAGACCCCATGTACACTGCCCTCTGTCCTTTCAGGGGTTCCCGGTAGACCTCAGTGGATGGTAAGGGGTACCCTTGCTGCACTGACTCTAGGAAGGAGAGCTGAGATCAAGGGAGGACTCATAGAGGATCAGCAGATTGCTCCTGCCCCTAGATTTTGCTTCAGCTTTCCATCCACGTCCTCTATTCTTTTTTTTTTTTTTTTTTTTTTTTTTTTCGGTATGTGGGCCTCTCACTGTTGTGGCCTCTCCCGTTGCGGAGCACAGGCTCCGGACGCACAGGCTCAACGGCCATGGCTCACGGGCTCAGCCGCTCCGCGGCATGCGGGATCTTCCCAGACCGGGGCACGAACCCGTGTCCCCTGCATCGGCAGGCGGACTCCCAACCACTGCGCCACCAGGGAAGCCCTCTCCTTTATTCTTGTACTTTAGTCCTTCTCAATCTCTAAAGGAGACATAAAGGCAGAGTGTTGGGTTCCATTCTTAGGAAACGGAAATCAGTTAAAAGATGTTTCTTAGCTGTGCTTTTAGTTAAGACCACCATACTTCTGAAGTACTTCTGTTGTACTTTATGAAGTGCATGGAAACAAAGTGAAGATATTTAGTGTATGGGCATCAGAGACTGATAATTTAATTTTGTCTCCTCTATTTATTATCTCGAGTGATATGGGGCAAGCTCTTTGTATCTCTGAACCTCAGTGTTGTCATCTGAGTCAATCCCTAGTTGATACAACTGCTTTGTTGTAAGAATTAAACAGTATAGTGAAAACTACATATTTAATTACATATGTAATGAATGTACACAGGGCACAATAAATTTCAGATACTATTAACAGGCTAGCTTCGTACTATTTGATTAAAATAAATTGTCATCTAAAGTATGAATGTCTCTGGATCTGAGGAGCTATTTTATTTTGTCCTTATCCAAGTAGATACTGAGTGTTTGGAGGGAAATAGACTGAGTCTCATTCATTCCTGATTCCTCAGAGCCTATACTTCTTTGGCACAGAGTAGGCCACAAAAACAAACAAAACTCTGTTAAAAAAATTAAATAGACCCTTAGTTCACATAAATGCAGAGTAGGCAATACTCTTTCCACCCACTGGGTACTTTTCTTTTCTTTCTTTTTTTGTTTATTTGTTTATTTTTGGTTGCACTGGATCTTCGTTGCTGGGCGTGGGCTTTCTCTAGTTGCAGCAAGCAGAGGTGGCTACTCTTCGTTGTGGTACACAGCCTTCTCATTGTGGTGGCTTCTCTTGCTGTGCAGCACAGGCTCTAGGCACGCGGGCTTCAGCAGTTGTGGCACATGGGCTCAGAAGTTGTGGCTCGCGGGCTGTAGAGCATAGGCTCAGTAGTTGTGGCCCACGGGCTTAGTTGCTCCGCAGGATGTGGGATCTTTCCAGACCAGTGCTCGAACCTGTGTACCCTGAATTGGCAGGAGGATTCTTAACCACTGTGCCACCAGGGAAGCCCCGACTGGATACTTTTCTGCCTGTACTTTCATCCTGCCAGCAATATCCCATCAGACTAGAGACAAGATACAGTGGGGCTTGGGTGTTTTTATGGTATGGGCTTTCTATGAACCTATTATTTTCCTTTTATAAGACACACGTCATTCAATTATCAAAAGTTGTGGAGATTTGGATGAAATCATGTCATTTGCAACAACAAGGATGGACCTTGAGGGTATTATGCTAAGGGAAATAAGCCAGAAACAGAAAAACAAATACTGTACAATCTCATATGTGGAATCTAAAAAACAAATGAACAAACAAAACAGAAACAGACTTTTAGATACAGAGAGCAAACTGGTGGCTGCCAGAGGGGAGGGTGGTGGGGAAAAGAGCAAAAAAGGTGAAGAGGATTAAGAGGTACAAACTTCCAGGTACAAAATAAGTCAAAGGGATGTAATATACAGCATAAGGAATATAGTCAATAACACTAATAATTTTTGTGGTGACAGATGATTACTAGACTTATCATGGTGATCATTTCATAATGGGTTTGATTGTCAAATCACTATGTTGTACACCTGAAAGTAACCTAATATCGTATGTCAACTAACTTCAATTTTTTTAAATAAATAAATTTATTTATTTATTTATTTATGGCTGCGTTCAGTCTTCGTTACTGGGCATGGGCTTTCTCTAGTTGTAGTGAGCAGGGGCTTCTCTTTGTTGCAGAGCACAGGCTCTAGGAGCACAGGCTTCAGTAGTTGTGGCATGTGGGCTCAGTAGCTGTGGCTCGCGGGCTCTAGAGCGCAGGCTCAGTAGTTGTGGTGCACAGGCTTAGTTGCTCTGCAGCATGTGGTATCTTCCTGGGCCAGGGCTCAAACCCGTGTCCCCTGCATTGGTAGGCGGATTCTTAACCACTGCGCCACCAGGAAAGTGCCCAATATATTTTTTTAATGTATTAAGGGAAAACAAGACAGAAAAAAAATACAAGGATTACTGCAGGCAGACGTTCATCTTCAAATCAGAAGCATAATCAATACATAAAATTAAATCTTGCAATTAATTTCTTAAAGTAAATAATAAAAAGATGATTCATGTGTGTGTGGCACATGGTAAATGTTTAACAAATGTTAAGTATATGAAGTTATTACTATTTGGAAGTGTACTTTGAATTGGAAAATGGACCTAAAGACTGTCAGTGTTTGTTGCTGTGCAACAGAAAAAAATACTATTCCCACAAATTCCTCTTTTGAGTACAGTTGACCCTTGAACACGGGTTTGAATTGTGCAGGTACACTTACACACAGACCATAGTACTATGTGATCGGTTGGTTGAATCTGCGAATACAGAATCACTTACACGAAGGGTCAACTGTAGTAATACATGGATTTTCTATTGCTCCACGTTGGTGCCCCTAACTGCAGCATTGTTCAAGGGTCAACTGTAGTAACACATGGTGGTTACACGTGTGAATTCTGAGGCCAGGCAGATTTTAGCTGCCAGTTGTGTGACCTTGGGCAAACTCCTTAGTTTCTCTGCCTCAATTTCCCCATCTGTGAAATGTGGATAATGACAGCATCTATCTCAAAGTGTTTTGTGTGTGTGTGTGTGAGAAGAGAAAATGCATTAGGGCTATAAAGTGCTTCAAACAGTGCCTGACACAGAGCTCAATAAACCTTAGCTAGTTCAGTTGAATCAAACTAATAATATTTATATAATGCTAACAACAAGCCATATGTCTTCACTCAAAGATAAAGCAATGTTGGTCTCATACTTTATTGACTGGATTCTTTCCTTCCCTTGTAACCACACTCCTTCCATAATATAAGGAGCCCATATGCTGTGGATGGTTAAAAAGATATCTGGTGCTTGCCCAGAAGATGCTAAGTGAAGGTTACATGAAAATGCTCTCAGCCCCAGCTGACCCTAATAGTTCCCTGTCCAACCACACACAAGCCTGATTGTCCTAACTGGTTCTTCAGAATTCTTTGATCTCTGGAGGCAGTATAGTATAGTAATAAAAACCATGGTTTCTGGATTCAGACATAGTTCCCCTACGTACTAAATATACGACGCTGGCCAATTATTTGAGCTCATTTCTGCTACTTCACTATGGTGTGTTAGGTGGATAATAAGTATCTGCTTCATAAGGTTTTTGTGATGATCAAATACGTTAATATATAGAAATATCTTAAATATTAAGGTAGTGAATGACACAGAGTGAAACTCATGAAATGTTAAATATTATTTTCTCTTACTTCTCTCTTATGATATCATAAAACCAAATAAGCCCCTTCTCTTCAAAGCCCTCTCTAAATCTGTCTTCTAAACTCCTTCATGGTCTAAAAACTTGGGACAGAAAAGATGTGGTCCCACCGCAGCCACTGCAGTAGCACTTCCTATGTGCACCTTTGATGCTACTGAATGGCTTTGATTTAATTTATGGCTAGTGCTGATAATATATCTGTCCTAGACTAAACACAAAACTGTTTCTTGTCCCTTGTCTATTTTTTAACACCTTCAGATTTTAAAAAAATATATTAGCCTTGAAATATATTTTATGATTGAGAAAGGTAACAGAAAAGCAGGTAATTTAGAGCTTCTCTGGATAATCTGGCCTCACAGAGGGAGGTGCTGGGTTTAGAATTCTTATCATATTTCACAAAACAATGTGTATGATGAATTGCAGGATAGATCTTATCAGAACACTGTGTCCTATATACCCTATTAACAGAAAGCACAGGTAAATGTATTTATTCAACAAATGTTTGAGTCATTATGAAGTGTCAGTCACTTTAAAGGAAGGAATCCAGGACTAGTCATAAATTTTACTTTAACTACTGAGGAGATATGGATGTCATTTATAAGGGTAAAACAGGGTCAATAAGGGTAGCTTGCTAAAGAAGAGTTCTATTTTGGACATGTTATTTTTAAGTTGCCTATTAGATGTCCAAACATATATTTGGAACCCGAAGGAGAGGTCTCAACCATGGATTTAAATTTGAGAGTTGTTAGCCTATATCTGTGTATCAATTAGCTATTGCTATAATATGCTGCAAAACAAATAACTACAAAAACCTCAGAAGCAAACAAATAACTACAAAAACCTCAGAAACAAGCATTTATTGAGCTCACAAATCTGTGGGTTGGCTGATCTGCACTGGGCTATTTAGCTCCTCTTGGATGGTTCACTCATGTGTCCTGTAGTAATGCCAGAGGTGCTAAAGTTAACTAGCGCAACTGCACCAGCACGTTTTAAGCCTCTGTTCACATTTTGCTGGCTAACATTCCATTGGCCAAAACACGTCACATGACAAAGGGCTTGAATACACAAGGAGAGAAGAAATGGGGCCATTAATTTTCTACAGTGTGGGAGTGAAGGCCATGGTACTTAGACCATGAGAAGCAACCACTGAAGGAACGAAAGGATAGATCTATTAAGAGTGTTCACTATTGAGCATTCAAGAATTGTAGGCAAATATATAGAGACCCCTGGCTTTAATCAATGGACACTCAGGACTCTTGCTGTTCCCTAGGTGATGAAAATTAAGGCATTCCAGCAAATTAGGGCTCAGGGTTTCCCTTGGAACCACTGATACCAAACCTCAGTAGAGATGGAGGCTGCCATAGAAACAGACAAGCAGTATACTGGGCTTTCTCAATCTTAGCACTACAGCGTTTGGGGCCAGGTAATTCTTTGTTTGGGGGACTATCCTGTGCATTGCTGCATTCCTGGTCTCTACTCACCAGATACCAGAACACACACACACCACACTACCACCCATTGTGACATCCAAAAATGTCTCCAGACACTGCCAAATGTCACCTGGTGGGCAAAATTGCCCCTGGTTGAGAACCACTGCTGTATACACTGGCCTATTTAAGAGTCTTATCTTGCCAGAGGCAACAGACATGTATCACTAGACTCTCAACTCCACAGTTACAGTCTCTCAACAGGAGTGTAATACCCTTTTCCTAAATTGGATTCCAGGTATGGACTTACAGGAGCTTTGAGAACCTTCACAAAATATAGTCACAATTATATGTGCTTGCATCATTCATTATGGAAGTTCTGGTCAATATGCTTCATCAGGTTCTCAGAGTATTAGTGACTTAGAACCACTGCTATTAAGTTTTACTCAGGATAATGTGTCCAAAATTTTGAGAAAAATAATTTATCTGAAGGTTCAGGCAGTGTCACAGGTCCCTTGGTTCTTAAACCTTTGTACACATAATTTTCACCAAATACTCCAATGTCAAAATTCTTGGAGCACACAAGGGACATTCCTGCCTCGAGCCATTTGTTCCTGTTGTTTGATCTACCTGTACTTCCCTTCCTTAATATATACCTGGTTCCCTTTCTCACATCCATCATGATTTAGTTCAAATCTCCATTTCTCAATTTTGGAATCACCCAATGTAAAATTGTAACCTCCCACTGTTCTCTATCCCCCTTAGTATATTTTTCCTTAAAGCTTTCATTGTTTACTTCTTGACTAATTTCACTAGAATGTAAACTCCATGTGGGCCATGATATTTGTTTGATTTGCTCACATGTATCCTGAGCAGCAGTTAAGAGTACCTAGATATACAGGCACTTGGTTTTGTTTTGTTTTTTCTGCTTATATTTCTATCTTAAGAATTGGTCTCTCTCTTCAATAACAGAAAATTCTTAGACATTACTCTTGAAATGTTTCTATGTCATTCTCATCCTTATTTCTTCTGGGAAACCTAGTAGACACATTATCTCTTGCATCTCTTGATATATCTTCCAGGTCTCATGCTGTTCTATATTTTATATCTTTGTATTTCTGTCTTCAAATTAATCATTTTCTCTTCAACCTTGTAACTCTAGAGTTTGCAAAGAAAAAAGATTCTATCTTTTAATTTCAATAATCATCTTTAAAGTTTAAAATTCCTAATTTACTCTGTTCATATCTTCCTATTTTTGCTTCATTTTTACAATGCTTCATCTTTTTCACTTAAAAAAATATGCTGGAATTCAAATTACAAGAAATACATTTGCTGTTCACAATGGAATTTAACTAGAAACCAATAACTGAAAGACAATAGGACAATTTCCAAACACATGGAAAGTAACCAGCACCCTTCTAAATAATTCATGTGTCAAAAAGGAAGTCTGAAAGGAAAATTTTAAAATACACAGAATTAGATGAAAATAAAATTATAACATATCAAAATATGTGGAATGCAACCAAAGCAGTGTCAACATGGATATTTATAGCACTGAATGCTTTCACTAGAAGAGACATCTCAAGTCAATGATCTAAACTCCCATCTCAAAAAAAAAAAACCTA
The DNA here is from genome assembly GCF_025265405.1 of Mesoplodon densirostris. NCBI lineage: Eukaryota > Metazoa > Chordata > Mammalia > Artiodactyla > Ziphiidae > Mesoplodon > Mesoplodon densirostris. The sequence goes on along the minus strand of NC_082663.1, from coordinate 146,635,091 downwards.
GAAAAAAGAAGAGCAAAAAACCAAAAACAAGCAGAAGGAAGGGAATAAATAAGAGCAGAAATCAACAAAATTGAAAACAGGAAAACAGAGAAACTCAATGAAAGAAAAAGCTGTTTTTTTAAAAAAAATCAGTAACACACAACCACAATTAAATAGATAATCTGAATAGTCCTACAACCATTAAAGGCATTGAATTAGTAATTTTAAAACTCCCCCACAAAGAAATCTCCAGCCCTAGATAATTTCACTGGAAAAATTTGCCAAATATTTAAAGAAGATTAGCACCAATTTTACACAATCCATAAAAGGAGAGGGAACACTTTCCAACTCACTTTGTGAAAGCAGTAATGCCTTGATATAAAAACCATTCACAGGACTTCCCAGGTGGCACAACGGTTAAGAATCTGCCTGCCAATGCAGGGGACACAGGTTCGATCCCTGGTATGGGAAGATCCCACGTGCCACAGAGCAACTAAGCTCCTGTGCTACAACTACTGAGCCTGCACTCTAGAGCCCACAAGCCACAACTACAGAGCCTGTGTGCCACAACTACTGAAGCCTGCACACCTAGAGCCCATGCTCTGCAACAAAGAGAAGCCACTGCAGTGAGAAGCACACACACTGCAACAAAGAGCAGCTCCCGCTCACTGCAACTAGAGAAAGCCCACGCAGCAACAAAGACCCAATGTAGCCAAAAATAAATAAATAAAATAAAATTTAAAAATAAATATAAAAACCCGTCAGGGACTTCCCTGGCGGTCCAGTGGTTAAGACTCTGCGCTTCCAATGCAGGGGCTGTGGGTTCAATCCCTGATCAGGGAACTAAGATCCGACATGATGCGTGGCGCAGCCAAAAAAAAAAAAAAAGTCACAGAAAGAACAAAAAAGAAAACTATAGACCAATATATTTCATGAACTTAGACACAAAAATCCTCAAAAAAATGTTAAGCTGAATCCAGCAACGTGTAAAAGGAATTCCACATCACAACTGGAGATGCATTCCAGATGTGCATGTTTGGTCCATTACATGAAAATCAATGGAATCCATCATATCAACAGGCTATGGTCATAGATAAGCAACAGGATTTACTGTACAGCACAGTGAACTATATTCAATATCTTGTAATAACCTATATATGGATAACTGAATCACTTTGCTATATACCTGAAACTATCACAACATTGGAAATCAACTATACTTAAAATAAAAAACAAAAAACCAACCAAACAAAAAAACAGGCCATGATCATATCAATTGGCGCAGAAAAGACATAACAAACCCCAAAACTTATTCATGATATTCAGGGTTTGTTTTTTTAACATCTCTGCAAACTAGGAAGAGGGTAACTTAATCTGATGAAGAGCATCTCCAAAAAATCTATCACTAACATCTCAGCAATGAAAACAAACATGGCTACACACAAGAACTTGGATGAATCTGAAGGGGATTATGCTGAGTGACAAGTCTATCTCAGAAGGTTATATAATGTATGATTCCATTCATATAACATTCTTGAAGTAAAATTATAGAAACGAAGAACAGATTAGTGGCTGTCAGGGCTAGTGATGGAGAGGTTTGGGTGTGACTTCAAAGAAGTAGCCTAAGAAAGAGTTCTTTTGTGGTAATGGAACAGTTCTGTATTATTATTATTATTTTTAAATTATTATTATTATTTTTTTGTGGTACGCGGGCCTCTCACTGTTGTGGCCTCTCCCGTTGCGGAGCACAGGCTCCAGACGCGCAGGCTCAGCGGCCATGGCTCATGGGCCTAGCCGCTCCGTGACATGTGGGATCTTCCCGGACCAGGGCACGAACCCGTGTCCCCTGCTTCGGCAGGCGGACTCCCAACCACTGCGCCACCAGCGAGGCCCCACTTCTGTATCTTGATTGTGGTTAGTGGTTCCATTAATCTACACAAGTGCTAAAACTGCAAACACACACACACACACACACACACACACACGTATTTAAAATTGGTGAAATCTGAATAAGTTCTGTGGATTTCCACTGGAAGAAACTGGGTGATGAATACATGGGACTTCCATATACATTTTTTTTACAAAAATATGAACTTGTAATTATTACATAATAAAGAGTTTAACACACACACATACACACACACACACACCCAAACTAAGGACCAGAAAGCTTAAATGACTTTTTTTGAAGGTCACAGAAGTAAAGTTAAATAGTGAAGACTAGAAATCAGGTGTCTTGATTCCAGTCCAGTTTTCTTTCCATTCCAACAAGGAAACCATACGGCCTTATGATAACAGGCACATAAAGGTGATCCTCTGCATATATCTCAAATGCATTGCAAATGATAATGTTAATAGTAGAATATTCTGATTGGATGGTTATATAAGCAAATTGGACACAGTAGAAGGCAGGCACTGATACAAGTGACTATCGCAAATAGCTAGGGAAATAAGAGAAAGTTAAACTCAAATTCAGTAGAAGGAATAAGACCAAAAATTAAAGAATTAGAAGCATAATAAACTGAGAGTTGGTTCTTCAAAAAAAACTTAACATATCAAAATCCCTACCAAGATGAAGAAAAAGAAAGGGACCACATAAACTACCAAGATCAGGAGTGAAAAGGGAGATATAATTACAGCTTTCAGACATTAAAAAGAAATTATAGGATATTATGAATAACTTTATGCCAATAAATTTGGAAAGTTATGGAGTGGACAGATACAATTTAGCAAAACTAACACAAAAACAAATAAAAATTTAAATAATCTTTTGTCTATTTATACGTTTGGTGTAATTCACGAGTGAAACTATCTTACAAAAGCTTCCTATGAAGAAAACCCAAAACTAGATTCCCAGGTGAATTTTTCCAAACATATAAAAAATAGATAGTAGATAGTTTAAATTTCATATAAAGTCTTTCAAAACAATTTCCAACTTCTTTTATGAAGCAGCGTAAACCTGATACAAAGCATACAAGTATATTAACATAAAAGAAATTACAAGACAAGCCTCATTAACACAGACACAGAAATAAGTTTTTTTAAAATAACATTTTGAATCTAGCAAAATGAAAAGGCTAATAAGCTAATATATACTATTTCCAAGTATGGTTTATTCCAGGAATACCTCTTGTTTTACCATTTGAAAATCAAGGAATGTAGTAATTCACCACATTAAGAGATCAAAGGAGTTTTTAAAGACTCTGACATAGACAGAAAAGGCACTAGATAAAATTCAATATCATTGATGATTAAAAATAAAACTCTTTTGACAATCAAGGAATAGAATTCCTTTCATTTAAAAAAGTTATCTGTGAAAAACTTACAGCTATTATTATACTTAATGGTAAAATATGGAATACTTTCCCCTAATATCAGGAACAGGGCAAAGATGTTCATTTTTACCATTTCTATTTATCACTATAAAGCAACGAGGCAAGAAAAATAAAAGGTAAAGTTTAGAAATCAAGTAAGACTTTTTTTTTATTGGCACTGACAGGATTGTATACACAGAAAATCCAAAATCATAAACTATTTGAATAAATAATTGAATTTATAAATGTCATGGATAAAAGATCAATGTACAAAAATAATTACAATCCTATGTGCTAGCCCCCAAAATTGAAAAATAAATAAAAATATTTACAAAGGAAAACATACCACATACCTAGAAATAAATTAAACAAAGTTACTTCAAGACCTCTACAATTAAAACTACAAAACACTGTTAAGAGGAATTAAAGATGACCTAAATAAATGGATAATTATACTATGTTCATCAATTAGAAGACTCAGTATTGTAAAGATGTCAATTTTATTCAGGTTATTCTCTAAAGTCAATGCAATTCCAAGCAAAGTCCCAGAAGATTTGTGAAAATTGGTAAGATCTAAAATTAATATAGAATCAAATCAGGAATAGAAAAGGAAGACAATCCTGATGAATAAAAAAGTCGGAAGGCTCTTGTTACCGGATATCCAAAAATACTGCAAAGCCAAGTAAAGATTGAGAAACCATCTTAGCAATCTAAAGAGATGGTAACAGACAGAATCGAACCTTTCTGAAAGGATTTCTAGAACTACTTAGCCTTGGCTGACAGTTCCCAGACTTCATAGTTCCCTCCCATTGCTAAGACCAGAATGAGCATATTGTGCTAGCTGATGTTATTATTACCTCTATTTCTACACCCTACCTGTCCCCTGCTGCCTCCTTCCCTTCACCATATACATCACAATTGCCAGGACGCTATGATTCAGTTAGGACTGACTCCACTCTCTTTTTCTGGAGGAGTATGGGAGCCAGTCCTAAACAAACCAGAGAATTACATTCCTCTGGCCACAGTGATTCGATAACATTTGACAAGTGAGCCAATCAGATTCAACTGTAATAATCATATTGGAATTAAATTACATTCCTCTGGCCACAGTGATTCGATAACATTTGACAAGTGAGCCAATCAGATTCAACTGTAATAATCATATTGGAATTGTTCAGAAAGACAATTACTCTCTTCTCCCTGAGACTTCAACCCAGAAAGAAAGCAGCATGGATCTTCTGAGGGCCACTATGAAGAAAAAGAGCCCACAAGGAAGAATAGCTAATGCAGAAAGATGCACAGACAAGACATGGAAACAGAATTCATCTAGATAACATCTTTTTAGCTCCAGGACCCAGCCACCTCTGAAGTTACTTATATCCAAGGATTTTTCAGTAATCAAACCAATAAATTCCCTTTATAGTTTACAAAAATGAAAAGCATGAAGACATGTCAGAGACTGGGAAAAGTTATCTGCAATACACACACACACACACACACATATATATAATACAGATAATTTACGTGTATTATAACATGTTTTATGTATATGTATGTAACTAGATATAGACAGAGATACACATATGTTAAAAAAGGACAAGTAGGGTTTCCCTGGTGGCGCAGTGGTTGAGAGTCCGCCTGCCGATGCAGGGGACACAGGTTCGTGTCCCGGTCCAGGAAGATCCCACATGTCACAGAGGGGCTGGGCCCGTGAGCCATGGCCACTGGGCCTGTGCGTCTGGAGCCTGTGCTCCGCAACAGGAGAGGCCACAACAGTGAGAGGCCCGTGTACCGCAAAAAAAAAAAAAAAAAAAAAAAAAAAGGACAAGTAACCACAAGAAACCCTTCAAATAAAAAAGGAACCAAAAATGAGTGAAATGCTTCAACAGGTACCCTCATAAAAGAAGATATCCAGGAGGTTCTCTGGTGGCCTAGTGGTTAGGATTCTGAGCTTTCACTGCTGTGACCTGGGTTCAATCCCTGGTCAGGGAAATGAGATCCTGCAAGCCGTGTGGCACAGCCAAAAAAAAAAAAAAAAAAAAAAAAGTATCCAAATAGCCAACAAGCACATAAAAAAGTATTCACCATTATTAACATATCAGGTAAATGCAAATTAAAAGCAAAAACAAGATATTAACATATCCTGTGTTGAATGGCTAAATTAGAAAGTGCTGACCAGGTATGTGGAACAATTGGGACTTTCATGCATTGCTTTTAGGAGTACATCTGGAATCAAACTTTCTGGAAAACTGGAATACCTACCAAAACTAAACATAAAGTCTATCCTATGATTCAGTAATTTCATTCCTATATACATAGCATATACCAAGAGAAATAAGTTCATAAGTCTGCCAAAGGAGAAATTAAAAGGCAAATTAGACGTTATGTTGATAAAAGAAGCCAAATGCATAACTGTGCATACTGTATTTTAACATTTACATGAACATCAAGAACAAGCAAACCTAATAAATTATAATAAAAGCCAAAATTGCAGTTGCCTCTATGGAGCACTTATTGAGACGGCAGATGAATGACCTTTCTGGAATCCTGGAAATGTTCTATGTTTATCAGGGTATATACAATGTGAAATTTCATCAAGCTGTACACTTAAGATTAGCAAACTTCATACATATTAGTGTATGTATGCCTTAACAAAGCAGTAAAAGATGATAAAGGGGAAGTGGTACAGCTATACTTTTTGAGGTAAATGGGAAATAAAATGGAAGGAAAAAGTGTAGCTAAATGTACCTGAAGAAGCATAAACCAAATAGCTTTCATCTTCTCAAATAAAAAAGGAGTAGGGCCTCCCTGGTGGCGCAAGTGGTTGAGAGTCCGCCTGCCGATGCAGGGGATACGGGTTCGTGCCCCGGTCTGGGAGGATCCCATATGCCGCGGAGCGGCTGGGCCCGTGAGCCATGGCCGCTGAGCCTGCGCGTCCGGAGCCTGCGCTTCCGGAGCCTGTGCTCCGCAACGGGGGAGGCCACAACAGTGAGAGGCCCGCATACCGCAAAAAAAAAAAAAAAAAAAAAAAAAGGAGTACACTCTTCCCCATTTGAAGGTGTTAAATATAAACTTTCCTCCACTAAAATGGGATGACACCCTGTCTGATGCTTACTTCAATTATACCTGGTCTTCCTCATTGTCCACAGCTCTTCTTGTCTTGAAATCACAGGGAACTTGCACAGATGTGTCTTTTCCCCTTGAGCAGAGTGACATGATGGGGCTGGACTATGCAGATGACAACAATCCTGCTCCAAACTGAGGCCAACTCTATACAGTCAGTTGATGTGCCAGAGGGACTGTAATATTGTAAGGTCGGATCTTAACAGACAGCACCGCGAAACAGAGGAAAGCTTCAAGTGAGCTTTATTAGGGGGCGCTCCCGGGCGACGTTCACTGGTCCGAGAGAAAGGGGACAGAGAAGTCGCACCCGGGCGAGGGTTGGGCAAGATTTTATAGGGGAAGGAGGGAAAGGGGTGTGGTGAATCTGGGAGGGCATAGGGTATTCCTTATTTGGTGGACTCTTCGGGTATCGTGGCAATATCTGGTGCCGGTTACACCAGTCTTGGGACTGCTAGTCCCGCCCCTCGAAAGGCGGGAAGACTGGGCCGGGTGGAAAGCCCCCAGGTCAGTTCCTGGAACTGGGTGGTCCGGAATGTCTCCAGGTCAGTTTCTGGAACTGGGTGGTCCAGAGAGTTTCGGTCTGATGCAACCTGTGAATCTGATTGCGTTCCCCTGCCTCGGGCCAGTTGGCCTTACATCCCGACATCTTTGGTGTAATGGGGTGGCGTTCTGATCTCTGGCTACTTCATGCTGAATGGGGGCGTTGAAAGGGGAGTCGGGCGACCAGAGGTCCGAGGCTTAGGGGAGACCAGTGGGGGGTTCTGTAGGAAGCAAGGTGTAAGGACCGAGGAGCATTTGGTTTGTGGCCACCCGAGAGACTTCCCCCATGCGCCTGCGAAGGAACCTAAGAAAACAGGGGGCAAACATGAGCAAGATACAGATGAGAATTAAGGGGCCTAAGATTGGTGTTAGCCAGGTATAGAGGGTGGATCGCCACCAATCTGGAATTGGGGAGGCGGACTGTTGGTGTTTGCATTGGAGTTCTTCTCTTAAGCGATGGAGGGCGTTTACAGCAGCATTCTTCCTGTAGGAAGAGGCAGGTACCTCCTTTGTCGGCCGTCAGGAGATCCAGGGCTCATCGATTCTGGAGAGCGACTCGGGCTATGGAGGTGATTTGGCGCTGGAGAGAGGAGATGGAGGCTGCGGAGGCTTCAATGGCTAGCTGGAGTTTATGTTCTAAGTCGCGGGATGTTGAAACACTATGTGTTAGAGCTCCCCGCCGAGGCCTGCAGCGACCAGGGAGGAGGCGAGAGAAATGCCTGCGACCAGAGGAAGAAAGATAGTTCTTTTCCGTCGGGTAAAGGGTGGCGTGATTAGCGAGGAAAATTCGGCTTGGCTATACAGTGTGAATTCTGGGACGAGAGTAACGGGGATACATGGGAAGGGGGAGGGAGAATTGATCTCTTTTGTGAGGGAACCATTGCACCACAAAAACATGCCTGGTGATGCTTCAATTGATGTGTTTACCGTGAGGGATGGGTTGCAAAGAAACCCAGTATCAGCTAGATTTGGGCGGCTGCCGTAGATTTTTTGAATCAAGGAATATGGGGAATTGTAGGTGGAACTCCTGGATGCGGGAGGGGCCCAGGAGGGAGAGAGAGACTTGTGGCTTAGGAGGTCGACCAGCCGGTGGTAGGAAAACATGGTTAGTGGGTGGGCCAGAGTCAGTTTGAATGTTTGTTTGGTCAGTTCGGCTGCTGCTGCTAGGGCCCGAAGGCATGGTTGCCATCCCTGAATGGTTGGGTCTAGCTGTTTGGAGAGGTAAGCCACGGGGCGGTAGGAAGGCCGTACAGGCTGGGCAAGGAGTCCAGGGGCTATTCCAGCCTGTTCATCCACAAAAAGGTGAAAAGGTCGGTTTGGGTTGGGCAGAGAAAGGGGAGGAGAAGATATCAGAGTGTTACAGAGGGTGAGAAAGGCCTGTCGAATGGCGGAAGGAGAGGTGAGGGGTCCTTGAGGGGTTTCTTTAGTGGCTAGATATAAGGGTTTAGCGAGGAGAGCAAAGTTAGGGATCCAGTGTAGGAAAAATCCTATAAGGCCCAAAAAGGAGAGAATTTGTTCTGCTGTTTCCGGAGGCTGGAGTTCACGGATAGTCTGGGTGCGATCGGCTGTTAGACCTTTTGTGGTAGGGGTAAGGTGGAGCCCCAGGTAGGTTACAGAAGATACAGATAACTGAGCCTTGGCTGGGGAGACCCAATAACCGTGAGAGCCAAGATAATTGAGGAGATCTGCAGTATGTTGTCTTGAGAGGCTGAGAGATGGGCTACAAAGGAGGAGGTCATCTACATATTGAAGGAGTGTGCTGGGGGTAAGGGGGCAGGAAGTGAGGTCCCATGCCAGTGCCTGACCGAAGAGGTGAGGACTGTCGCGGAAGCCCTGGGGAAGAACTGTCCAGGTGAGCTGACTGGAAGTAGGAGTATCTGGATCCGTCCAGGTAAAGGCGAAGAGGAAATAGGAGTCGGGATGTAGGGGGATAGTGAAAAAGGCATCTTTGAGATCCAGAACCGTAAAGTGGGTTGTGGATGGGGGGATATAGGAGAGCAAGGTGTATGGGTTTGGTACTACTGGGTGGAGAGGAATTATGGCCTCATTGATTGGTTGGAGGTCCTGGACCAGGCGATAATCCCCAGAGGCCTTGCGGACAGACAGGATGGGGGTGTTGCAAGGAGAGTCAGTGGGGATAAGGAGTCCCTGGTTTAGGAGTCTGGTGATAATAGGTTGTAGGCCCCTAAGGTGAGTCTCAGAGATGGGAAATTGGGGCCTTGATGGAAATTTGGAGGGGTCCTTTAGGCGGATGAGGACGGGGGAATGGTGTGTTGCTATTATGGGCTTAGAAGTATCCCAGACTTGGGGATTGATTGGGTTTGGTGTGATTGGAAGAGGGGGATAGGAGGGGGAGGGTTCTAGAGACAGGCCGAGAAGAGGAAGCAGGAGTTGGGAGGAGGGGACCTTAGGGTCAAGTCTAACCAGCTGGAGGGAGGCCCCTAAGTTGATAAGGACATCTTGGCCTAGCAAGGGAACTGGGCAGGATGGTATGACTAAGAAGGAATGAGTAAAAGGGAGTCCTTCGATATGACAGGGGTGTGGACCGGTCTGGAGTGGGAAGGATGGTTTGCCATCAATACCCATGACCGAGATCTGGGAAGGAGAAACTGGCCCGGAATAAGTAGGCAGGACTGAATAGGTAGCCCCCGTGTCCACCAGAAATGAAATGGACTTACCCGCTACCTGTAGCATTACCCTGGGCTCGGCGAGGGTGATGGGGGTCTTTGAGTCCAGGCACCGTCAGTCGTCAGCCAATCCCAGCAGTTCGAGTGGTAATGATGTTGGGTCAGCCTGCCCCCTGCGTGGAGACGCTGAGGGAGGGCCAGTCGTAGAGCAGTCACTCTTCCAGTGGCCCGTTAGCTGCAGCTGGGACAGGGCTTAGAAGGAGGTCGGGGATTGGGACATTGGCGAGCCCAGTGGCCTTCTTTTCCGCATTTGAAGCAGGCCCCCGGCGGGGTTGCCTTTTGCGGACCCCGTGGATGCTGTGATCCATGGGAGATGGCCGGCCTTAGGGCAGCTACAAGAGCTTGGGTTTGGAGGGCCACCTTCTGGTGCATCCGAGCCTGTCGGCTGGATTCTGCCAAATCCTCACAGCCATTGTAGACTTTAAAGGCCATCTTTACCAGATCTCGAATAGGGGTTTGAGGGCCGTCTTCTGCCCGTTTTAATTTCTTTTGGATGTCCGGGGCTGATTGGGTGATAAAATGGGTGGCTAGGACCACTGCCCCTGCCGGGGTGTCAGGATGCAGCCGGGTGTAGAGAGTTAAGGCCTTGTAAGGCGATTGAGAAAGATAGCTGGATTTTCGTTAGGTTCTTGGG